>NC_141876.1:295215913-295838080 GCF_056163025.1 Triticum urartu | reverse complement strand
GGCATCAATCCTCAGCTGGAGTACTTCTGTACTATAGGTAGTACCCGCCGGTGTGGTCATCTACGCCGCGTAACGCCCCGACGCCCAGCTGTGGCACCCTTGCCATGGCCACGCCACCATCGGCCGGTTCATCTCGAACGAGTGAGTCGCGAACCACACCACCACCATGAGAATGACATGTGGGCCAGCCAAATTTAAGGTCCGCATGTCATTGACTCATAGGCCAGGCACTGAGCCACTGAAGTTCGGTCCCGTGGGCCCCGAGAGGGAAATGTAACTCCTGTGGCAGGCCTTGTGGTGCTCCCGCAGTACGAGCTCGTGACAAACCCGAAATTTGTTTCTTACTACTACTCCCAACTACTAGTAAGGTACACGTGCATTGCACGCAAGAGATTCCAGTGGTTTGTGCATTATGCTTCTACATGTGGAGTCTTCTAGATTCTACATGTGGCAAAATCTGGTGGAATGTAGATGATATCCGACGGCCAGTAGTGCTCAGATTTTCCATCTTCGTACCGTCGGATTGGCTTCATCCAACGACCAAGTTTCAAACTTATTCACACACTATATAGGGGTTACAAAGGCATGTGTTTCGTTCATTGCTACACTTGTGGCTTGCCACACTTTTGTAGCTACATGATCCACATGTCATGGACTCAACTTCTTGCCAAATCTTGCCACACTTGTGGTGGCCATTTTGTTAGCCACATTTTTTGTGGCAGACACACTTTGCCTAAGATTAGTTGTGGCAAAGTTAGTCATGAATGAAGTTCAACCATGGAGTCTTCTAGCTTCTACATGTGGCAGAATCTGGTGGAATGTAGATGATATCCAATGGCCAGTAGTGCTCGGATTTGCCATCTTTGTACCATCGGATTAGCTTCATCCAACGACCAACTTTCATAGTTATTCACACACTATATAGGGGGTACAAATATAGATGTGCCGGCCCGTTGCAATGGATCCAAAGTATATCTATTTAGTGGAGTGCACTCTAAACACATTATCTATTTACTTTTCTCTAACCTTTGTAGCCATGCAACCAAGCCACATAAGCTTCATGGGTGCCCCCCCATCATATTATTCATACTACGTTGACTGAAAAAAAGATATATCACCCAAAACAAGATCTTCCCGTTTTTGTTCCTACGATGTTGTGCCGTGCACGTACCTACTAGTTGTATAGTGGTAGTACTAGTTGTATAGTACAAACTTGGTACTAGTAGGAGTAGAGTAGTACAGAATGCTCCTACTCTACCAACGAGCCCCATCTGACACCAAATTTCTTAGCTTCCGTGCTACAGCTAGATCTTCCCCATGTTTCTGTTTTCCAACCCGGTGGCGGGCGTGGTGCGGTTTGCCAATAGTCGGTTTGCTCAACGGTGGTCACACATGAAAGTGAAAATGCTAGGCAACACGCCTTCCCTAAGCTATGTGTCATGTCGGACGATCCATGGAGTACTCCCGCTTCCCGGGCATGTGTGGGGGGAGTGCGACACGAACGTGGCAGGCCTTTTCCTTTTACTAGCAATGCGCCCATGCGTTGCGACGGATCCAAAGTCTTAGAATAGTGGTACTTGTTCACAAACTTGAAAGAAATCACTCTTGTTTTGATATACTCCTAATATATTACTCCCTCCGTTCCTAAACATATATCTTTTAAGAGATTTCAAATGGACTATCACATACGGATTATATAGACATATTTTTAAGTGTAGATTCACTCATTTTGCTCCATATGTAGTCACTTATTGAAATCTCTAGAAAGTAAAATATTTAGAAACGGAGGGAGTACTTTTCACTCAAAATATATTTCTCAGGCTGTTTTGATGAGGTGAGGGAGGGATGTGGTTGCTTTCAAGATAATCAGGGGTTTTCTACAAATTTGAGCAGAGAAGTGGGCTATTGCTGCAAAAATGCCACAACTTACCTCACAGCCGTTAGATGCAGATCTAATGGTCAGAAACGACGGATGGCAGACACACCACCATCACCAACTGAGTCTTTTATAGGAGTATGAGTAGTGAAACATGTATAAATTGTAACATTTTGGTTCTGCTCGTTGGCACGATCGATAGATAGAAATAACGATTGGAAACGCTAGGGCGGGGCTATTTCCGCCAGATAAGCAGGGTACATAGTAGCTAGGTTGGCGCATCATCTGTTTGGTCACACGCGATCCGACATTTTCTAGCGTTTCTAGCAAGATGCCCGCGCGTTGCACGAAGTTGATGGAAAAGGTAAGCACAACTTATAAATTGACGGATGGAGTACTAGTTACAGTGATGCATATAATTAAGCAAAGGGATCGCACATGTCGGTATTGACTGGAACGAGAATGCAACAACACAATAAGAATTAAGGCCACGATGATGATGCGATCGCAGTGGTGGTTACAGAAGGCAAGAAGAAAGATGCATCCATCAACGTACGACCTCCTCCTCCTCAACTTAGTGCACCGGGCCACCAACCGGTGGCTAAGGAGCGGTGGATTTTGTGGCGAGGTCGAGGTGCTTCTCAGCAAAGGCATCCAAGGCTTCCAGCCGGTTGAGGAAAGCCAACATCGTAGCGTCCTCACTGGCCTTGTTGATACCTATGTACATGAGTTGCTTTTACACGTGGATGTGTAGGTCGACAAATTCTTGCAGGGCGAGGCGCCTCGCGGCGAGCGCGACCTCCAGGTACACATTCTTCGTGGCGTTGGCAGGCAGTCACAGGGCCACCAGTGCTTGAAAGAGGTTCCAGCCAAGGAGGCCGATTAGGGTGGCGGGCAATGAGGAGCTCGGGTGCGCGGGCCGGAGGAGTACGGCGATGTCGTCCGTGAGCTTCTTGAGGACGGTGAACTTGTTGGTGGTGGCAACGATCATCTGGTCCAACTGAGAGTGGTAGTTGGCGTCGACGGCGGCCATCCACCAGCCGGGCGCCAACACCATCTAGAGACGATCCTCAGCGCCATGCCGCAGGGCGGCGTCGTGGACCATCTGGCACAGCTGCTGGCCGCTTGCGCGCATCGCCGCCGTGGGTCTGGAGCGAGGACTTTTGTGCGTAGTGTAGGTGCTTAGGCAAATGCTTAGGTGCGTACTATGTGGTAGATGCATTGGAATGGAGGGGCGCCTTTATATGAGGGCAAACTGCGTTACATTCACATCGTGCAGCCTCTTTTCCTTGTCCTCCTCCCATTACTTCCCTCATGCATTAATTGAAGGAGGATGCATTGGCTGTTCAACATTTCGGGAACCGCTACTCCCTCCCTCATCTGCATTAAAGTTGTATCGGGAACTGCGCTGCTCAGTGTCAAATTCAATAGTACTGCGCGGCCCGCTGCATGCCCGGCTGAACACGCCTCCTCGCCTCCATTAAACCCGCATGCAAACCGAGAAACCTACTCCGGCCACACGTCCATTCATGAGCAGGATGGAATTAAACGCAACACCGGTCGAGCGCCTCCCGTCCTCCCTTAGTTTAAACGAGGCCAGACACCGGCCAAGCTCCTACCGTTCACCCTCTATTTACATGAGGCCAGACAGACAGCGGGCAAGAATCGCACCCCTCCGCTGGTCCCCCATCTCCTCCTTCACCATTTTCTCCACTCTTCCGATGGCTTCCTAGGAGCCGTTCTCCGGCATATTACCCAGCTGGGTGGCCCGCTGAGCCCTCCGGATACGGGCGAGGCCGCTCAGTGCTTCACCAACCTCGCTGGGCCCGACGGAGCCAGTTGCCGCCCCAAGCAGGCGCATGGTTCGGCAACTCGCCGCTCTAGTTCAGCTCGATGAGGAGTGGCGAGTTGCTCCACGCCGGCATGGCGGCGAGCACACCGGTACTGGCGTCATCGCTGCCGCGTCATATCGCACCACCAGTGTCTGTGGGCGCACCTCCCGTGCCTACGGTAGCACCATGCAGGCGGAGACATAAGCCAGGTGCGAGGAGAGCAACGAGTTGGTGGCCAGCTTCTCCGTGTCCGCCGCCATCATCGAGGAGAAGTAGAACACGGGAGGCCGCCGCCACTTGGGTCCCATGAAGGCCACCGCCGAGGCGACGACTGCGCAGTCAGGTGGTTTCTTTGTTGCTTCGTCTCTTCCGAGGACCTTCGGCGACCCCGCAAGTGTCTGCCGGACATGAGGAAGACAAAGGGATCCGCGGGCGGCCATTTAGATTATGTACTCCCTCTATAGCCGGCGGGAACTATTTCTTCTAAGAATGGATAAATTGTATGTATCTATAACTAAAATAAATCTAGATACATCCATTTCTAGGACAAGTATTTCTGGATGGAGGGAGTATTAATTATACCAAGAGAGCCGGATTGGCACCGCTTAGTTCATGTAAATGTAATCCATCATATTTATATGAAGATCCATCTTTTTTATACGAAAACCTTCATGCTTATATGAAATCAGTCCGTGTTTTCATGAATTTCATCTGGTTGGTTAGAGTTGTGAAAATGTATGTCGTTGGCGTTTGATGTCGTCCTCCGCGGAAGGAAGCGGGTGGAAATTTGCCGGCTGCCGTTCGAGATGCTCTTACGCTGGAAATAATAGTGACATCCAATCCATTTTGAGTTAATTGCGTGTATGATTGTCCCTCTATAAAAAGTTAATTGCATGTACAGTGTACACGTGACTTGCAGGGTGGCTACAGCTTCGTACAGAAAGTTAAAAAGAACAAGTCCATCCGTAATCTTGTATTCTTGTACTCTGTGGGTTCCACTGTCAGTACAGTAGCGAAAGAAGTATACATTAAATAAGTAATATATAATATAAAAATCTAAAGTTAAAGACAGAATTCGAACTCATGTCATCGCGTTGCAAGCATCCGGCGCTAACCAGTCTAGCACATTTTTGTTGTAGACCATGTTGGAGATATATCTCCATATCTACTCTTATACTCCATCCGTTCCTAAATACTCCCTCCGTTCCCAAATATAAGACCTTTTAGGGATTCCACTATAGACTATATACGGAGCAAAATGAGTGAATCTACACTCTAAAGTATGTCTATATACATCTGTATGTAGTTTATAGAAGAATCTCTAAAAGGTCTTATATTTAGGAATGGAGGGGGTATTTGTCTTTTTAGATATCAAATGGACTACCACATACGGATGTGTATGTAGACATATTTTAGAGTGTAGATTCACTCATTTTGCTCCATGTGTAGTCACTTGTTGAAATCTCTAAAAAGACAAATATTTAGGAATGAAGGGAGTAGAAAACAGAGTTGGTGATGATGGTGTGTGTGCCATCCTGCAATATAGGTCGTCGGATTTATATCTAATGGATAGGAAGGAAACTGTGGCAATTTTGCAAAAATATACCCACACCCCTCTCCACATGCGCAAATACGGCCTTCCCTCGTTCACCATTTTCTCTCACAAGATAAACTAATCATACAAATGCATCTTGATGTTCTGTGCAACGCACGGGCATCTAGCTAGTTTCTTTTAAAATAGTTACTGCGATAATTGGGTTGAAGTGATATATTTTAAGTTTGCCCCGAATGATTTCAGATTCACTAGTAGTAACAAAGAAAAGTTTGCCTTGTTAATTAACAGAAAACAGGGTGAAAACTATCACATGAGGCCGGTAAAAACGAGGCACACTGGGTTCAGTGTCATCGTCACTACAGTTGTGCGCGCGCGAGAAGTCTACATATCGAGGGGGGCTACTGAGCGAGGCACAGAGACACAATGTTCGAGAGGGAAACCAATTGACAGATTATGATCAGATCGAGTTGCCACCCTTCTACTGTCATTGTTGGGGTGGGGGGGGAGGGGGAGGGAGAGAAAGATGTATTGAGAGTGTCCGCGGTAGGCACAGAGGCACAACTAGCGAGTGTGTGTGTGTGTGTGTGTTTGAAAGAGGAGTGGGTAGATTACTATCAAGATCAAGGTGCCACCCTACCCCTTCGGTGTCGGGTAGTGTGTGTGTGTGTGTTTGAGAGAGAAGCCAGTCGATAGATTAGTATCAAGATCGAGGTGTCACCCTACTCCTTCGGTGTTGGGAAGTGTGTGTGTGGGTGTGGGTGTGTGTGTCGGGGGGGTAGTGACACTTACATATCTCTACTCTTATAAAAATCAAAGTTGGTGATGATGGTGTTCCTGCCATCCTGCAATATAGGCCATCCGATTTATATCCGATGGATAGGAAGGAAACTGTGGCAATTTTGTAAAAAGATACCCACACCCCTCTCAGCATTTGCAAATAAGGCATTCCCTCGTTCATCCTTTTCTCCCACAAGATAAACTACTCATACAAATGCATCTTGATGTTCCATGCAACGCATGGGCATCTTGCTAGTAGGGAGAAGGAGTTTGTGTGACACATATCTAGCTAAATTAAGGGATAGGTAGATAGCATTTGTGCGAGGCATACTTAAAGCATCACGAAGATAAACAAAATGGTGTGCATGCAAATGCAAGCGCGTGTGTGTGTGTGTGTGTGTGTGTGCGTGAGAGAGAGAGAGAGCGAAATCTCAAAACAAAAGGTGCTCTGCTGAAATCCCATTGTATGTATTCATATGGTTCCGGAACTCGAGTTAACCTTAGGCATATGTGTGAGAGACATTATTATAGTTTGAGACATTAGTGGATGTGGGTGGGCGGAATTAAAGGGGTGGGCGTGTTCGACCAAGAGAGCGTGTGTATTTATGTGTGAGAGACTTGTAGGACGGGGTAGTGATACGTCCATTTTGCATCATGCTTTTATATCGATATTTATTGCATTATGGGCTGTTATTACACATTATGTCACAATACTTATGCCTATTCTCTCTTATTTTACAAGGTTTACATGAAGAGGGGGAATGCCGGCAGCTGGAATTCTGGGCTGGAAAAGGAGAAAATATTAGAGACCTATTCTGCACATCTCCAAAAGTCCTGAAACTCCACGGGAGCAATTTTTAGATATAAAAAAATATTGGGCGCAAGAAGTACTAGAGGGGGCCACCCACCAGCCACGGGGGTGGGGGCGCGCCCCCTTCCTCGTGGGCCCCCTGGTGGCCCGCCGATGCCCATCTTTGGCTATATGGAGTCGTTTGTTCGAGAGAGAAAATCATAAGAAAGCTACGGCAGAACCTTGGCGAAACCAATCTAGGGCTCCGGCGGAGCTGTTCTGCCGGAGAAACTTCCCTCGGGGAGGGGGGAATCATCGCCATCGTCATCACCAACGATCCTCTCATCGGGAGGGGGTCAATCTCCATCAACATCTTCACCAGCACCATCTCATCTCAAACCCTAGTTCATCTCTTGTATCCCAACCTCAGATTGGTACCTGTGGGTTGCTAGTAGTGTTGATTACTCCTTGTAGTTGATGCTAGTTGGTTTACTTGGTGGAAGGTCATATGTTCAAATCCATTATGCATATTAATATACCTCTGATTATGAACATGAATATGCTTTGTGAGTAGTTACGTTTGTTCCTGAGGACATGGGAGAAGTCTTGCTATTAGTAGTCATGTGAATTTGGTATTCGTTCGATATTTTGATGAGATGTATGTTGTCATCCATCTACTGGTGTCATGTGAACGTCGACTACATGACACTTCACCATTGTTTGGGCCTAGAGGGAGGCATTTGGAAGTAATAAGTAGATGATGGGTTGCCAGAGTGACAGAAGCGTAAACCCTAGTTTATGCGTTGCTTCGTAAGGGGCTGATTTGGATCCATTTGTTTCATGCTATGGTTAGGTCTACCTTAATACTTCTTTTATAATTGCGGATGCTTGCAATGGTAGTTAATAATAAGTGGGATGCTTGTCCAAGTAAGGACAGTACACAAGCACCGGTCCACCCACATATCAAATTATCAAAGTACCGAACGCAAATCATATGAACGTGATGAAAACTAGCTTGACGATAATTCCCATGTGTCCTCGGGAGCGCTTTCCTTCATATAAGAGTTTGTCCAGGCTTGTCCTTTTCTACAAAAAGGATTGGGCCATCTTGCTTCACCTTATTTACTTTTATTACTTGCTACTCGTGACAAATTACCTTATCACAAAACTATCTGTTACCGATAATTTCAGTGCTTGCAGAGAATACCTTACTGAAAACTGCTTATCATTTCCTTCTGCTCCTCATGGGGTTTGACACCCTTACTTATCGAAAAGCTACAATAGATCCCCTACACTTGTGGTTCATCAGGTAGAAAGATGAATTCTAACCTTGACAGAGGGAGAGAAATACACGAAGTGCGCGCGTGTGATTCCGATGCCCACAAGGAAATGAGATATGTATGCGTGTGAGAGAGATTGCACAATTCATTCACGTATCACTATCTAGCAATCGTGGACGTGCATCGCTTGAACATAAATCAATATCTACTTCGTATTGTGGCCAAAGGTACAATATCGATTCAATGCTATAAATATTGGACACTCACGTATCACATTTTTTCTATTTAAATAAACCTTTTCAGTTGTGCATGCCAAAGTTATAGTGATGTTTCTTCAAACAACCAATGTAGCTATCATGTACATGCACCATTGTTACTCTTGCATTCAAAATCATTAGTCTTGGATGATTTAAGGTTCTATTATGAAGTAATATATGTAATATTCATATATGAATTCAACGGGTATGCAATTTATGAAATGGACCCTATGTAATCATATGAGGTAACACTTTTTAGTAGCGTACTACAATATCCATTTCTTTTTGTGCACCTCTACACTAACACGTCAATGCATTATGTTTAATGTAAATAACCAATTGCACTAAATTATCTATTTACACGAGAAATACATAGGTTGAGCGTTTGATCCCTTTTTTGTGAACACGCCACTACACCCGTACGTTTGGCCGCGCCTGTGTGAACGTCCAAGTTATCGGCGCATCATCCCGAGTTATTGCCTTTTTTCTAGGGTGGACTTCACACTAGTTATTAACTACTGACGCGTGCCCCGTGTACATAGTCTCGCATGACCTTCCCGCTAGCACGGTCCAAAATTAGTTGAAACTGGAGACGAACAATCCAGCGGGCGGCAAAATCTCCCGCCTCCTTCTAAAATTTCCGCCACCTTAGTCTTTAGCATGGGAAATTCCCCTTTTGTCCTTGGTGCACAGATACCAACAGTTACAATACTGCCCTCACCTACATAATAGGTCGGGGCTGCTTTGGTAACTTCCGGTTCCCCCCACTACATGGCACCCCCATTTCCTCTCCCCCTCCCGCAAAAATGATTAACTCCACAGCACCAGAGCATCTTACATCACGCCGTCCGTACTTCATCGGCCTTTATCCCCTCCCCTCTCGAAACCCTAGACTGCTCATCCACCGGCGTACCAGAGCCCATTCACTGCTAGCGGCGTCCACCTCACTGGATCTACTTCTGCGGCCGCATCTACCCCTCCCACCTCCCATAGAAAAGAATAGACTGCTCATCCACCACTGTACCACAGCCCATTCAATGTCGACCTTGTCCAGGGCGCCGGATCTGCTTCGCAGGTACTCTCGTCAACCACAACGCATCTGCAGCGGCTCATTCGTACTCCCCACCGGAGATGCTTCATCCACACCCCCTCGGAGCTGCCCCACCGACGCCCCCGTCGACGGCCACTGATCCTCTTCGCCAACACCTTGCTCAACCCTACCGGAGCCGCTTCACCTATACCATTCTCAACCCGGGGCCGCTTTGCCAACTCACAAGTCCATGGCCTCAGATCCACTTCCTCGCACCCTCATCCAACCTACCGGAGTAGCTTCTGACGCCCCGTCCACGACCGCAGATCCGCATCGTCGACACCATCCTTAACCCAACCACTGGAGCAGCTTCACCTACGCCCTCGTCCACGGCCACAGATCCGCTTTGCCCACACCGTAGTCCATCCTACCAGAGCGGCTCCACAAACACCCTACTCGACGGTTCTAGATCTCCTTACCAGACCCCGACAGCCAGCGCAACGTAATCACCCTTGACGTTTCTAACTTGATTCCCACCGTCTGGCAAGATGCCAAGCAGCCGCCACGGCCTAGGTACTTGTCACCTTTAAACCCATCCAGCATCACCTGCCCGATGTACTTCAAATATACTAACAGGTCGCTGTTACCTGTTATGCAACTGGCAAAAACTACAAGGACGATGTTTCTTCTAGATCTAATAGCTTGGCCAACCAAGATCCTGTACTGAGGCATTGCTACGATCTTGTAAGTGTCTCTCTCTCTCTTGTATTGTTCTGTGCCTCCTAGCATGCTTTGCTAGAATTTTCGACCAGTAATCCCTTTGTGCAGACAATGATTTCTACTACTGGCTGCTAAATTAGATATATATATATATATATATATATATATATGTCATACATGATACTACCTCGTACCTCCATTCCTAAATATAAGTCTTTCTAGAGTTTCCACTATAGGCTACATATGGAGCAAAATGAGTGAATCTACACTCGAAAATGCATCTATATACATCTGTATGTGGTCCATATTGGAATCTCTACAAAGACATATATTTAGGAACAGAGGCAGTACATTACACAAAATCGTATGTGGCATGTAGGAATTCCAGTGCACTACATTAGGCTCCCTTAGAGTGCCTGCTAGTCCAGCACACAGAGTCATGGCTAGTTTATGCTACGCACACAATCATTAATTGGTGGTTTAAATATGCGCAAGGGATATGCAATATATTATCATGTAGAGATGTCTGAAATTAGCCGTGTCAACTTGCAGATAGGGTTACACAATGAGAAAGTACAGGATATATGTGGCAATTTCATGGAACATCGCAAAAAAAGGAGAGGCAGCGGTGAGCCTATACAGTGTGCTATGGTACGTCACTCCTCCATTGCAATCATCGTGACATGTTATTTGTATGTCAGTTCTATTGGCCAAGTTTCTTAGGGACAGTTATTACGAGTTATCCTAAGAAAATAAGCACCTGTGAATATAAGCTCCATGTAATAAGCCAACCAGTTCTTTTCATTGCGTTTTCAGCTTATCTTTGGTATGATGAGTGAAAAGTCTAGATTGCATTATATTTATTCATTTTGCTGCCCATATGAAAATTAATTTGACTTGCAAACATCACAAATTGAACCCAGTGCAGTAATTAATATGATAGGAAAACAGACCATCACTATTTGCTCAAAATGCAAATACAAAGATACCATCTACTTGGCACGATCTACTTTGGTCAATGTTTTCCATAGAGATCCCATTGCCTAATTTAAAAGAAGAATGCATGACCCACATTTAAATGAAGAACAATTATTTATTGAAATTCGATGGTCCAAGTGGTTGGTTATTATCATATAGCAGCACCGCCTGAAACCATCATATAGCAGCAGCAGCTCATAGCAACTCATCGTACAGCAGCAGCAGCAACAGTGTGCAACTCATTATATATCAGGAGCAGCTCATAGCAATTCATCATATAGCAGCAGCAGGAACATCTCATAGCAATTCATCATATAGCAGCAGCAGGAGCAGCTCATAGCAATTCATCATATAGCAGCAGCAGGAGCAGCTCATAGCAATTCATCATATAGCAACAGCAGGAGTAGCTCATAACAATTCATCATATAGCATCAGCAGGGGCAGCTCATAGCAATTCATCATACAGCAGCAGCAGGAGCAGCTTATAGCAACTCATCATATAGCATCAGCAACAGCTCATAGCAATTCATCATATAGCAGCAGCAGCTCATAGCAATTCATCATATAGCAACAGAAGCTCATAGATATTCATCATGTAGCAGCTGCAGGAGCAGCTCATAGCAATGCATCATATAGAAGCAGCAGAAGCAGCTCATAGCAATTCATCGCATAGTGGATCAGAATGAAAATTTGGCAAAAAACCAGAGGAGATCCTCACCTTGTTGGATGAGCTCATCCTTCAACAGCACCTCAAGGCCACGTCCTGGGAGGTGGAGAGAGGGAATAAGGTGCCTTGTACCGCAGTGTGGCATTAGCCGTAGTTGTGCAGCGCCTGCCAGAGTAGTGTGTTGGACGAACCATAGTGGAGCAGCTGCTGGAGACCATGAGAATGAGGGGCGGCGCCAGAGGGAGGAGCAGCCAGGGAGATTTTCCCCTACCCGCTGGCCATGTAGCCTAGCTGGAAAGAGCATCGTCGAGGACTAGGCAAGATGGGACCAGTGGCGACGGCTCGTTGGAGGAACCCTAGTGCTGCAGGCAGGGGGTTGAGGTAGAGGGAAAGGGGAGAGGAGATGCAATCGGGCAGGGCAATGAACGCTTGCGTGTTTGTTTTTACTTGAGGGTGAGGTGTGATGCGGGCGTCAGCAGTTGCATTTTGAGTGTAATATAGGCAGACAACAGAGTCATTTCACTATTCCCCTTCCCTTCAATTATTAGTGAGGTTCTACCCGAAACAACCCCCTCCAAAGCGAAATTAGTTAAGCCCAAGCCCATAACTCAAAAATGACTTCTTTACATCTTTTATTGCTTATTTTGACAATAAGCCCTGAAAAGGCATAATAGAACTAGCCCTTAACCTGCAATTCAATTGTGTGCGCAATGATGAATCACTCATGCCTGCTATAGTGTACATTTAGGCATCATCATACATGGCATAACCTAATACATGTGCATTCCATTGTAGAATCTGGAATGTGCAATGTTTATGTTAGTTCATACGTTGCACATGATGTTTAAATGCCCCTTAAATCTCGTCAGTCAAGTGATGGTCTTTAAGCCTCCTTCTTTGCTTCTTTTCTTGATATGTAAGATTTGCTCACACATCTGTTCAATTGCTTGTTTGCATCAGCCAGCCATACTAGGACTATTTGCTTTGATTACTTGCTGTTCTTGACCTAACACTCTAACAGAGCTTGTCAACGATTTAAACACTAAGGGCTGCTATAGTTGGGCCTTTTCTAACTCATAGGTGACATAAAGGTTTGGCTGTACACTACAGTAGGCTCTCCAAGAGTACCTGGAGATCCCGTTCGAAGGTATGCCTAGTTTTTACATAGTGCAGACATAGTAAATGTTCATTTCATTCTGTGCAAGTGCAAGAGATGCGGCATGTTTCATTATGTGGTGTTGTTTTTTTATAATCTCATCCTTTTGTGTTACAGACTCGAAAGTATTCATATTTATCTTCAAAGGAGACGAGTAACTAGTTTGTGTCACCTTGCAGAGGGGGTGCAATGAAGATAAGATTGAGGATTTCCAAGTACAAGATGTTAGGAAGGAGCCTTGCAAGAGAAGTAGGAGCTGTGATGAGCCTCTTCAACCTGTTAAGGTAAGTCACTGTATCCAACTCAACAGTTCAATTCCTTGTTTGTTTCAGGCATAGTTAATTTGCTCTTTTCAATTGCTTTATTTGTCCTTAGTTAAGGAGATACCCAAAGAATGATGCCTGATGTTGGGTACTTGTATAACTATTAGTTGACATAATTAAAGGCCTTGCCATTTAATTACTCTGCCGAAGTGTGCAATCTAGTTTATACTAGGCTAATGATTGCATAGTTTTGCTTGCTGTAGTATGTTTGTATGAAACCCTCTGCTATTCATTATGCTCCCTAAGACTTTAATTGAGCTACAGAATGGCCAACTGCTTGCTTACTTCTACACAATGTGCTGTCTAAATTTGTAACTTGTCTGTGTTTTGGATTGGGCCCCAACATCATGCTCCTCTGGTGAGCTAAGAGGGATTTCTGTATGCAGGCTGCACAGACTACCTTTTTTATAATTTTTAAAATATCACCTGCTTATGCTTCATGACATGTAACATTATCGTTAGTCCTGGTTTGCCATGTACAAAATAGTCTGTCTTGCTCGCTTCACTGTTGTAACTATATTTTTGCCCTAGTCATGTGTACTTACAATTTCAGGGTGAAGTGACATCAACACAAAGATCTGTGAGCAGTGCGGCATGGCCGTTACCGAATGATTATGGATTGGAATTGGAATGTGCTGATGTTCTCGAGCATCGACTAGAGGTGGCAAGACAACGTGTACATGATTCTCAACGTACAATCAACAAGTTGAGACTGGACATGCAGGTATTAGATGCAGGAATCAAAAAAATGAAACAAGACACTGAGGTAACAACGAAGCAATTGGAGATTTTGCAGACTAAAATTTGTGTTATCTAAATCCGGCCAATCCTATTTTCTGAAAAGATTATAGTTCAAATGGTAAGTTATGTTGATGCGCGTCCATGATGTAGGAGTTGTATTTGCCCAGTGTATGTAACTTGCTGTTTGTGTATGCTTTATTATCATTGGTGCCGAACCATAATGCCCAGTGGGTATAATCGGCTGTAATTACTTTATTCTATAGTGTAGGATTATTCTATGTTTCTATGCTTTAGTCTCTTTATTGTATAGTGTATGTTTTTTAGAGGTGATAGTATAGAGTAGGATAATTCTTTAAATATGCTATATCATTCAAACGGGGGCCAACTCGCCCAAACATTATAGTGACCATGGCCCTCCACAGGTCGTATGATCCATGGGCCATCTACGAGACGGACGATCCATGGCCTTCTATGGCCGTCAGGTCCGTGGGCCTTCTATGGGTTGTCGAATCCATGGGCCTTCTATCAGTTGTCGGATCCATGGGCTGTCGGACCCATGGGCCTTCTATAGGCCGTCGGATCAATGGGCCTTCTATGGGCCGTCGGATCAATGGGCCTTCTACGGGCCGTCTCATCTATGGGCCCTGTACGGGCCGTATAAGGGGCCATAAACGGGCTAGAGTGGAAATCGTACGTTTTATGGGCTGACCATAACGGGCCGTTAATAGGCCATATTTGATGATGCTATGAAAATGGCCCAACAGAATAACGGGTCACAAATGGGCCGACTGTACCAACGGGCTGAATTTGGCCCACAAGCAGAAAAGGCGAGTAACGGGTCGTAAGTAACCGAATGCTGGAAATGGCCCAAGAATAAATGGGCCCTGAGAAGGCCGAAAGGTAACACGGGCTGGAAACGACCCAATGGAATAATGGGCCGCTAATGGGTATAAAGCAATACACTGTTCATTACGGGCCGGTTTCACCACGGGCCGTTAATGGGCCAAGAGTTACACAGGGACTCATAGGGGCCGAAATACGTCATGGGCCATACATGGGCCAGAAGTTACAACGGGCTAGAATCATATTGGACGGCCCAGATGACGCTACTGGTCCTAATTCCGGTAGGCCGTAACGGGCCATGAGTTAGCGGGCTGTAAATGGGCGATATGCGAAAATGCCGTTAACAGGCTTCCCGTGGGCCGGCCCTCCACCTTTTGACCAAGTCAAACGGGACGGCCTTTTCACAGGAATGGGCCTCTGTTGGGATGTGCCACGTGTCGACATATCATAGGTGCCTTGGGTCCAATGAGTGGATGCCATCTGTCCCAATGGTGAGCCGACACGTGTTTCCTCCAGCCAATGATGATTTTACACGTGGAAAATCCCCATTGGTCGGGGCTGTTAAAGGGTTATCAGATCCCAAACCGGACCCGATATATTAACGGTGTTCCTTTATGGTGGATGCCACGTGTTGGTCACCCTTGACGAAAGCACTTCTGTGACGCATGATTTATCATCATGGAAGTGGACACTTCCATGATGATAATTTTGGTAAGGTCATGGAACACTTCTATGACAGCACATGTATGACTATCTTTATTCTGTCATAAAATCTTCATGGATGTACATGCATGACAAAAAACGCGACCTAGTGTGACAAACATGTATCATCACGGAAGTGTATTTTTTTGTAGTGGAAGAAGTCAACCCACGTACTCCCCTCTGTGTGGGCATCCACTAGCGCGTCTTCCCCGGCTCCTTGTCATCCCCTTCCTAGGCCTCGCCGTCGTCCACCTCCCTAGTGCTCTCGGCGCGGCATGGTCAATGTGGTCAACGAACGACTTCCATCAGAAGAGTACTGTACGTTGAGAGGCTTACAATTGGGTCCACAGCCGCAGCAAGGAAGTGCCTCCTTATTACACGGAAAATAATGATTCCTCCACCTGACAGCAGGGACCCATCGGACGGGCCACAGTATTCCATGAAAAAAATATTTCCCCCTGGCTGCTGGGATCCACAAGCTATATCTTCGCACACAAGGAAGTGCTTGACAGTCGGGACCCACCCGGTCGAAGCGTACATAGCGTTGTCATTCTGGTTGCGAACGAGTACGTACAGATGATCGGTCTGTCTGCTAGCTACAGCGATGATCCGTGGCCATGTAAGGAATGGCACGTGTCGTAGTAGAGGCGTGCACGTAGCGTGTACACGTACGTACAGCGGCCAGGGTGCAAGAAAGTAAATACGGCCACGTACGTACATACGGGCGGGGTCTCGAACGCCTACTCGTGCATACGTACGGCCAGGGCTCGTGTACATGGCTGGGTCGGAATGGAGAAACTGCGTTGTCGTCGTGTTCATCGGGAGGCCACGGAATGCGTCATGTTCATCAGGAGGCAACGGAACGTGTGCTGTTCATCAGGAGCCAACCAGCTTGGACAGAACAGCCTATGGAAACGAGGCCTGGCGTACCGCAGAACAGAGGAAACAGCCTTGTGTTCGACCGGCCACAGTCGAAACGGGATCCTGTTCATCGGGAGGGGTCTGGCGTACCGCAAAACGGAGGAAACGGACCTCCTACGGTCGAAATGGGGTCCTGTTGATCGGGAGGGGAGTGGTGTACCGCAAAATGGAGGAAACTGAGTTGTGTTGGAGCGCTATGGTCGAAATGGGGGTCCTATTCATTGAGAGGGGTGCGGCGTACCGCAAAACGGGACTCCACGGGATACTGTTCATCTCCACCGTCGACTGCCTCCATGGGCTACTGTTCATCAACCATCAACTGCCTCCACGGGCTACTGTTCATCTACCGTCAACCTCCTCCAGCCTACACCTGCGACTGTTCATCCACGGGCTCCTGTTCATCCAGCCTCCAACGCGTGCTCCTCCACCGGCTACTATTCAACCAGCCCTCTCCATGGGGTCCTATTCAACCACCCCTCCACTGGCTACTGTTCATCCAGCCCTCCACCAGCTACTATTCAACTAACCCTCCAACGGCTACTATTCAACCAACCCTCCACGGGGTCCTGTTCATCTAGCCCTCCACATGGTCCTCTTCATCCACCGTCTCGATCGATCGGAGTACTGTTCATCCAGTGGCAACGGCCTCTACTACCACGGGTTCCTGTTCATCCAACCCCCACCGGGAACTGTTCATCCAAACCCCCCAACAACGCTCACTATTCATCCAGAGGCAGCATCGATCGGCTTCAGTTAGCAGTAGTAGCAAAGGAATCACTCAGGATTAGTTAACAGCAAGGGATCGATCGATCGCTCGGGTTCAGTAACGCGTAGCCTGCAGTGCAATCGCTCGGGTTCAGTTAGAGCCCAACGCCTTGCTTGGGTTCAGTTAGAGCGCAAAGCCTCGCACACACGCGTGTACGTATGAGAGAAACGCGCATCGCTCGACCCCCGACCACCCACCGTAACCGGGAACTCCCCCGATATTTTCATCGCCCTCACTTCTACCACGGTTTTCTCCATCATGGACGGCCCAAAGAATGTCATACAGCTGCGTCTCCGGCCCGTCCAGGACGAAAAGCCCATTTTTTGTCATGATTTTTTGTCATAGAAGTAGGAGCCCACCACATCTATGATGATACCGGGTTTTGTCACAATTATCGTCATGGAAGTGTCATAAGCATGACAGAAAAAATTTCGTTCGGCCCAAAATGTCACGGATGTGTCTTTTTTTTTGTAGTGCTTGTGCGGAACGTACTCTGGTTGACCTACGAGGTTCGGTAGTAACTTGATCTGAAGTTTCATGATCATCATCATTAACTTCCTCACAAATTGGTGTAGGCATCACTGGAACTGATTTCTGTGATGAGCTACTTTCTAATTCGGGAGAAGGTACAATTACCTCATCAAGTTCTACTTTCCTCCCACTCACGTCTTTCAAGAGAAACTCCTTCTCTAGGAGGGATCCATTCTTAGCAACGAATATCTTGCCTTCGGATATGTGATTGAAGGTCTACCCAACAGTTTCAATTTGGGTATCCAATGAAGACGCATTTCTCCGGATTGGGTTTGACCTTATTAGGTTGAAGCTTTTTCACATAAGCATCGCAGCCCCCAAACTTTATGAAACGACAGCTTAGGTTTCTTGCCAAACCATAGTTCGTATGGTGTCGTCTCAACGGATTTAGATGGTGCCCTATTTAACGTGAATGCAGCCATCTCTAAAGAATAACCCCAAAATGATAGTGGTAAATCGTTAAGAGACATCATAGATCGCACCATATCTGATAAAGTACGGTTACGACGTTCAGACACACCATTATGTTGTGGTGTTCCAGGTGGCGTGAGTTGCGAAACTATTCCACACTGTTTCAAATGAAGACCAAACTCGTAACTCAAACATTCACCTCCATGATCAAATCATAGAAACATTATTTTCTTGTTACAATGATTTTCCACTTCACTCTGAAATTCTTTGAACTTTTCAAATGTTTCAGACTTAAGGTTCATTAAGTAGATATACCCATATCTGCTCAAATCATCTGTGAAGGTCAACAAATAACGATACCCACCGCGAGCCTCAACACTCATCGGACCGCATACATCAGTATGAATTATTTCCATTAAGTCAGTGGCTCGCTCCATTTTTTCGGAGAACAGAGTCTTAGTCATCTTTCCCGTGAGGCATGGTTCGCAAGCATCAAGTGATTTATAATCAAGTGATTACAAAAGCCCATCAGTATGGAGTTTCTTAATGTGCTTTACACCAATATGACCTAAACGGAAGTGCCACAAATAAGTTGCACTATCATTATTAACTTTGCATCTTTTGGCTTCAATATTATGAATATATGTATCACTACGATCGAGATTCAATAAAAATAGACCACTCATCAAGGGTGCATGACCATAAAAGATATTACTCATATAAATAGAACAACCATTATTCTCTGATTTAAATGAATAACCATCTCGCATCAAACAAGATCCAGATATAATGTTGATGCTCAACGCTGGCACAAAATAACAATTATTCAGGTCTAAAACTAATCCCAAAGGTGGATGTAGAGGTAGCGTGCCGACGGCTATCACATCGACCTTGGAACCATTTCCAACGTGCATCATCACGTCGTCCTTAGCCAATATTTGTTTAATCCCTAGCCCTTGTTTTGAGTTGCAAATATGAGCAACTGAAACAGTATCAAATACCCAGGCGCTACTACGAGCATTAGTAAGGTACACATAAATACTATGTATATCAAATATACATTTCACTTTGCCATCCTTCTTATCCACCAAATACTTGGGGCAGTTCCGCTTCCAGTGACCAGTCCCTTTGCAGTAGAAGCACTCAGTTTCAGGCTTAGGTCCAGACTTAGGCTTCTTCCCGGGAGCAGCAACTTGCTTGCTATTCGCCTTGAAGTTCCCCTTCTTCCCTTTGCCCTTTTTCTAGAAACTAGTGGTCTTGTTAACCATCAACACTCGATGCTCTTTCTTGATTTCTACCTCCGCAGCCTTTAGCATTGCGAAGAGCTCGGGAGTTGTCTTTTCCATCCCTTGCATGTTATAGTTCATCACGAAGCCTTTATAGATTGGTGGCAGTGATTGAAGAACTCTGTCAATGACACTATCATCAGGAAAATTAACTCCCAGCTGAGTCAAGTGGTTATGGTACCCAGACATTCTGAGTATGTGTTCACTGACAGAACTATTCTCCTCCATCTTGCAGCTATAGAACTTGTTGGAGACTTCATGTCTCTCAACTCGGGCATTTTCTTGAAATATTAACTTCAACTCTTGGAACATCTCATAAGCTCCATGACGTTCAAAACGTCTTTGATGTCCCGATTCTAAGCCGTACAGCATGGCACACTGAACTATCCAGTAGTCATCAGCTTTAGTCTACCAGATGTTCATAACGTCCAGAGTTGCTCCTGCAGCGGGTCTTGCACCTAGCGGTGCTTCCAGGATGTAATTTCTCTATGCAGCAATGAGGATAATCCTCAAGTTACGGCGCCAGTTCGTGTAGTTTCTACCATCATCTTTCAACTTAGCTTTCTCTAGGAACGCATTAAAATTCAAGGGAACGGTAGCACGGGTCATTGATCCTTGACAACATAGATATGCAAAAACTATTAGGACTAAGTTCATGATAAACTTAAGTTCAATTAATCATATTACTTAAGAACACCCACTTAGATAGACATCCCTCTAGTCATCTAAATGATCATGTGATCCATATAAACTAAACCATGTCCGATCATCACGTGAGATGGAGTAGTTTTCAATGGTGAACATCTCTATGCTGATCATATCTACTATATGTTTCACATTCGACCTTTCGGTTGCAGTGTTTCGAGGCCATATCTGCATATGCTAGGCTCATCAGGTTTAACTTGAGTATTCTGCATGTGCAAACTATCTTACACCTGTTGTATGTGAACGTAGAGCTTATCACACCCGATCATCACGTGGTGTCTTGGCACGACAAACTGTAGCAACAGTGCATACTTAGAGAGAACACTTATACCTTGAAATTTAGTGAGGGATCATCTTATAATGCTACCGCCGAACTAAGCAAAATAAGATGCATAAAAGATAAACATCACATGCAATCAACATATGTGACATAATATGGCCATCATCATCTTGTGACTTTGATCTCCATCTCCAAAGCACCATCATTATCTCCATCGTCACCGGCTTGACACCTTGATCTACATCGTAGCGTGTTGTCATCTCGCCAACTATTTCTTCTACAACTATCGCTACTGCATAGTGATAAAGTAAATAAATTACATGGCGATTGCATTACATACAATAAAGCGACAACCAGAAGGCTCCTGCCAGTTGTCGATAACTTTTAAAAAACATGATCATCTCATACAATAACTTATATCACATCATGTCTTGACCATATCACATCACAACTATATATCACATCACAACTACAAGGATCCGAGTCTATTGCAACAAAATTGTTCGTCGCAATACATGCCGATTTGTGGTGATAAGTACCTATTGCCACGAAATAGCATTCGTTGGCAGCCGTTGCGACTGGACACATGGTAATAGGTTATTGCCACAAAAAGGTAATTGGGGCAATAAAGTGTGCTATTGCAACAACCATGTGGGAAGTCGCCACATGTTTTCCCGTGGCAACACTCATCTATTGCCACAATTTACTTTGTAGAGATAGCTTTAATGCAACATGTAACGAATCATGGCGACTGATAACTCATTGCGATAGACATTTGTTGCAACAACCTATGCCAACGACGCTCGTTTCATGGTGCATATTGTTCCGTGGCAATAGTAAATTGTGGCAATAAACTATGGCAACAATCCTTGTTTTCGTGGCATTAGGCATTTTGCCACGAACCGCTACACTTGTGGCATTAAGTTATGGTAACAAATATTCCAGTCGTCGTAATAGGAAATTGCAACATACTAGTTTTGGCGGTGATAAATAGGTACCACAATGGGTGAAATGTTTGTAGCGAGAAACTATTGCGACAATTTAAATTTTCGTGGTGCTAACATGTGGCAACGAAAAGTGGGTTGTGGCAATAGCCTATTGCAACCTAAAAAAATACATGCATTCAATTACAATATTCAAAACCATATGTATAATATGTAGATTCATAAAATTCATAATTCTCATAGTAAATATCCATCAAATGAAACTCAAATGTAATTTAGGCATCCTAATTAAGTGCCAAGACTAAATTGTCCGTGATCTAGAATCCAGTCGAGCTAGTTTTTTGGATCGTGCAATCAAGGAAAAAAATAGTTCTAGTTAATGAATCCAACATAACATACGTCATACAATTATTCCAGCCCCATTGTTAAAAAGAATTGTCGTTAGACTAACCCGAGTGATACTGTGTCAGCAAGTATGTAACTGAGGGGTCAAAACAGTTTTACAAGTGTAAATGTCTAAAGCATAAGCACAAGTACATGTACTAAAATCTTCCACTATTGATTTAAGTTGTGGCTCGACCTATAGTTTCAGTTAAGTTCATGTCCCTAGCTGGCACATATTCATTTTTTTAAGTTGTGACTCAATGCAGCAACAATGCATGGTGAAAGAGAAGAAGCAGCTAGCTAATTATGAAGGCCAATGACATGCTCACTTGGAAGTGGACCATGAGTTTCAGTTTCTTTGTTTTGAACATCTTAGATGTGCTTTGTCCAAAAAAACGGAAAGAACAATTATAGGTGCGGCACCAATATTGACACTATAAAAGATGAAACAAGAATAACATGATCCAACACTTGAATAATCCCAGCTGGTGCAGAAGCATGCCGAAAGCACATCGTTGAATAACTATATAATAACCAAAAGTCAGTTTACTGACGTAAACATCCTGGGACTCTGTGTCAGACCATGTTCCATTCTTCGTGTGAGTGAGTTCCCACAGAGCAATACAATCTGGCTCTTCTCCAATTTCCAAGTTTCCCTGCAAGTAATATAGCAATGAGATGCTTGAAACATGAAATCATAGTTAGCAGCGAGGAATCATATTTAGTTAGACGCATACCTTCTCAAAACTTAGTTGCGAGTAAGATTTTGATCCAAATATGTGTTTTGTCTTCTGTTTCTTATGACTATCGGTGTTCTTTTGGCTGTGTTCCTACCAATTAATCGAAATGAAATATAACCATACTGAAAGCAATTTCATCTGAACACATAGTAGACAAAGAGTGATCTTAGAGATAACCTGAAATATTGAATCAGTGCCAAAGTACTCAATCATCCATTCCCACTCTTCTGGTTGTAAATCTTTCAACAGATTAGCCAATCTAGCTGCATCTGTTTTGTATGTCTTGTACGTGGAGCTTACAGTTGGTCGTCAGCCTCTATATCGCTCTTCCGCACTTTTGAGAACTTTTTCTTCGGTTTCTGGTGTATCTTCCAGGTCCCATCTGTCCTGTAAAGCATACAATAAATGAATATACATAAGCACTACATTATCCATGGTAAAATAAGATAACACATGTGAAAAATGTTGTATTCACTATGATATCAGCAACAATGAGTCAATGGATGGAAGGGTGAATGTTCGACCACGTCCTCACTCCAATGAGAAGTCTTGAAGGTTTAGCAATTTAACCCATACCAGGATTTTATGCATTATAACAAATGTTAGAGACAGCTTAAATTGCATAAACAATTTACCCGATTTGGGTTGTCCACGTTGGTTTGTGTATGTTGTTATACTTTCCATCCTTGTTAAGACAATAGAGCCTTTCCTTCCTGCACACAAAATCAATCAAGGGACTTAGCATTAACAAAGCATTAATGTTGTGCACCATCCAGATAGGTGATTATGAAGTAAGGATGTTGTGTACCATGAGCATCCTCCGTAGAATTCATCATTGTTCCCTCGTGTAGGTAATATCAGAATTTGAGTCAATTTAAGAAGAAACACAATACGTAAAGCAGGCATAAAATCAAATCAGTTTAACAAAAAAAATAAGAAAAAAGGAAAAAAAAACTACATTGGAAACATGTAACGAAATAACTACAAGGCCCCGTCTCACGCACATCTCCTCCTCTCTTCTCTATGTTCTCTTTCTCTTCTAGAGCAGATCCATTTATCTCCGCATGATCCAATCGCACAACCAAAGGTTCTGATTGTACCACAATGGGTCAATTTTTTCTCACTTTTCTCTTTCTCACATCTCTCCTCTGCTTCTTTGAGTCCAATTGTTTTGGGTGAACAATTCTTCAGTCAACCTCCATAGTACACAACTTGTTTCTATGGATGGTGGGCCAATAATTAATAACTATTGTTTCGATTTAAGACGAATATGCAGAACAGAATCATACAGACACATATTAATGGAAAACACATCTATGGAGTAGATGGAACTTTATCTAATCCTCACAACATGAACTTCAATTCAGCCTAGGAAATCTAACGAAAACTACAGAGAGTTGCCGGTTCAGGTGCGAGGAACTTGGAAAGTAATGCAAGTTGCAGCCTAATTGGCTGCCAACTGAAGCAGGGGAGTAGGAAATACAAAGATGCTTCGAAATTTTGATTCATCAGCCTACACTATTATTGTCCTATAGTGGCATCACAGAAATCAAGAAGCAGTACCTTTCAGCATCAAGATCATGGCTCCAGCGATGGTCAATGAGGGATTCCTGGATTAGGGGGTATCCGGACAGACGGATTATATCCTTTGGCCGGACTGTTGGACTATGAAGATCCAAGATTGAAGACTTCGTCCCATGTCCGGATGGGACTCTCCTTGGCGTGGAAGGCAAGCTTGGCAATACGGATATGTAGATCTCCTTCCTTGTAACCGACTCTGTGTAACCCTAGCCCCCTCTGGTGTCTATATAAACCGAAGGGTTTAGTCCCTAGGACAAACAACAACAATCATACCATAGGCTAGCTTCTAGGGTTTAGCCTCTTCGATCTCGTGGTAGATCAACTCTTTTACTACTCATATTATCAAGAACAATCAAGCAGGACGTAGGGTATTACCTCCATCAAGAGGGCCCGAACCTGGGCAAAACATCGTGTCCCCTGCCTCCTGTTACCATCCGCCTAGACGCACAGTTCGGGACCCCCTACCCGAGATCCGCTGGTTTTGACACCGACATTGGTGCTTTCATTGAGAGTTCCTCTGTGTCGTAATCATTAGGCTTGATGGCTCCTTCAATCATCGATAGCGATGCAGTCCAGGGTGAGACTTTTCTCCCTGGACAGATCTTTGTATTTGGCGGCTTCGCACTGCGGGCCAACTTGCTTGGCCATCTAGAGCAGATCGAGAGTTATGCCCCTGGCCACCAGGTCAGGTTTGGAAGCTTAAACTACACGGCCGATATCCACGGAGACTTGATCTTCGACGGATTCGAGCCCCTGCCGAATGCGCCACACGGTCACGATGAGCATGATTTAGCTCTACCATCGGACAATGTTCAGGAGATTGCACCGGCAACCGCTCCGACCCTCAATTCGGATCCAATTGCGTCATCCATGGACGGGTGGATAGACCACGCCACGGAGGCTGCATCCTCAGCGGCGATCGAGCCGAGTATCAACCTTACCCTTCACGGGAGCTGTGACGCCAAACTGCCGGATCCTTCCCCGGCCACGGACTCCAAACCACCTGCGCCCGTTCCTGTCGAATCCGACTGGGCACCGATCATGGAGTTCACATCCGCGGATATCTTTCATCACTCGCCCTTCGGAAACATACTAAACTCATTAAGGTCTCTCTCCTTGTCAGGAGAGTCCTGGCCGAACTATGTCCGACAGGATTGGGATGCGGATGACGAAGAAATTCGCCGCCCACCCACCACCCACTTAATAGCCACTATCAACGATTTGACCGACATGCTCGACTTCGACTCCGAAGACATCGACGGTATGGACGACGATGCAGGAGACGAACAGGAGCCACTGCCCACAGGGCACTAGACGCCCACTTCATCATATGATGTATGCATGGTGGACACACCCAAAGAAAACGACGACGAGGAACGGAAGGACGCAGTGAAGGGTTGTTCCCTCGAGAAGCAGTCAAAGCGGTAGCGTAAGCGCCGCTCCAAATCCCACCTCGGCAGAAACAGCGATCATATAGACCCAGCGATAGAGCAGGGTGAGCCAACGGACGACAAACACGGCATTGAACCACCGTCCGACCATGGCAACACGGAGAATCAAACCGAACAACCCGACTCCGGCGAAGATAACAGTCCGGATGACATCACACCAGACAGGCACCCAGAGCAACAGAATACCCATCAAAGGCTTTTTGCCATTGCGAGGAGTCTGAAAAAGCAGAAGCAAAGGCTCAGGGCTGCACAAGACACACTCAGAATTAGATGGGGTAAAGTACTCAACACTGCAGCAAAATACGGCGGTAGTCGCCACACAAAGAGCTACCCGAAGCGAAAGCTGCTACCTGAATTCGATGAGGAGGCCTTAGATCCCCCGCAATCAAAAAACAAAACAGCCATCCAGTCGGATAGACGACCTCGTGGCCAACTTAGAGCGGCAAACGATGCCACACACAAGCTAGTACGTGATCCACGTGAGGGCTCGCATCAAAAGGATGGCGCAATCAGATCCATCTATGGGCCGAGCAAGCGCGCTCCGGCGCGCAATGCAACACAACAAAAATCCGAACACCACGGCTGAGGGAGTCCTGGATTAGGGGGTGTTCGGATAGCCGGACTATACCTTCGGCCGGACTCCTGGACTATGAAGATACAAGATTGAAGACTTCGTCCCGTGTCCGGAAGGGACTTCCCTTGGCGTGGAAGGCAAGCTTGGCGATACTGATATGTAGATCTCCTACCATCATAACCGACTCTGTGTAACCCTAGCCCTCTCCGGTGTCTATATAAACCGGAGGGTTTTAGTCCGTAGGACGGACAACAATCATACCATAGGCTAGCTTCTAGGGTTTAGCCTCATTGATCTCGTGGTAGATCTACTCTTGTACTACCCATATCATCAATATTAATCAAGCAGGACGTAGGGTTTTACCTCCATCAAGAGGGCCCGAACCTGGGTAAAACATCATGTCCCCTGCCTCCTGTTGCCATCCGCCTAGACGCACAGTTCGGGACCCCCTACCCGAGATCCGCCGGTTTTGACACCGACATTGGTGCTTTCATTGAGAGTTCCTCTGTGTCGTCACTTTTGGGCCCGATGGATTCTCCGATCATCAACGATGATGCGATCCAAGGTGAGATTTTCTCCCTGGACAGATCTTCGTATTTGGCGGCTTTACACTGCGGGCCAATTCGCTTGGCCATCTGGAGCAGATCGACAGCTACGCCCCTGGCCGCCAGGTCAGATTTGGAAGTTTAAACTACACAGCGGACCTCCGTGGAGACTTGATCTTCGACGGGTTCGAGCCGCAACTGAGCGTGCCGCACTGTCACGATGGGCATGATCTAGCTCTGCCGCCGAACAGTGCCCTGGAGGCTGCACCCGCATCAGCTCCAACTCTTAATTCGGAGCCAACTACGCCAATCGAGGATGGGTGGTTGGACACCGCCTCGGGGGCTGCAATCTCTATGGCAATCGAGCCGAACATCAGCCCTATTCTCTGTGAAGCCCGTGACTCCAAGGAGCCGGACTCCTCTCCAGACTCCAAGCCCTCCGCGCCCCTACCGATCGAACCCGATTGGGCGCCGATCATGGAGTTCACCGCCGCGGGCATCTTTCAGCACTCGCCCTTCGGCGATATTATGAATTCACTAAAGTCTCTCTCTTTATCAGGAGAGCCCTGGCCGGACTATGGTCAACAAGGTTGGGATGCGGATGATGAAGAAATTCAAAGCCCACCCACCACCCACTTCGTAGCCACTGTCGATAATTTAAACGACGTGCTCGACTTCGACTCTGAAGACATCGACGGTATGGACGACGATGTAGGAGATGAACATGAACCAATGCCTATAAGGCACTGGACAGCCACCTCATCTCATGATGTATACATGGTGGACACACCCAAAGGAAGCGACGACGAGGAACACAGGGATGCAACGAGGGATCGTTCACTCGAAAAGCAATCAAAGCGGTGACGTAAGCGCCTCTCCAAGCCCCGCCTTGACAGAGACAGGAGCCATACAGACCCAGCCATAGAGCAGGACGAGCCTGCGGACGACGAACATGCCTTCGAGCAACCGTCCGAACAGGGCAACTTGGATAAATAAATCGAACACCCTGTGTTGGGGAACGTAGTAATTTCAAAAAAATTCCTACGCACACGCAAGATCATGGTGATGCATAGCAACAAGAGGGGAGAGTGTGATCTACGTACCCTTGTAGACCGACAGCGGAAGCGTTAGCACAACGCGGTTGATGTAGTCGTACGTATTCACGGCCCGACCGATCAAGCACCGAAACTACGGCACCTCCGAGTTTTAGCACACGTTCAGCTCGATGACGATCCCCGGACTCCGATCCAGCAAAGTGTCGGGGAAGAGTTCCGTTAGCACGACGGCGTGGTGACGGTCTTGATGTACTATCGTCGCAGGGCTTCGCCTAAGCATCGCTACAACATTATCGAGGATTATGGTGGAAGGGGGCACCGCACACGGCTAAGATATTTTATGATCATGTGGATCAACTTGTGTTTCTAGGGGTGCCCCCTGCCCCCGTATATAAAGGAGCAAGGGGAGGAGGCCGGCCGGCCCTATAGGCGCACCAAGGAGGAGTCCTCCTCCTAGTAGGAGTAGGACTCCTACTAGGAGGGGGAAGGAAGTGGGGAGGGAGAAGGAAAGGGGGGCGCTGCCCCCCTCTCCTAGTCCAATTCGGACCAGGGGGAGGAGGTGCGCGGCCCACCATGGCTGCCCCCCTCTCTCTCCCCACTAAGGCCCATATGGCCCATTACTTCTCCCGATAGGGTTCCGGTAACCCTCCGGCTCTCCGGTTTTCTCCAAAATCACCCGGAACACTTCCAGTGTCTGAATTGTAACATCCCAAAATTCTAAATTTTGGAATGTTATACTAAATAGATAGATTTGTTTAATTGAGTGAAATTCGAAACTTTTTGAAAGTTAAATGAGAGGGAATAAAAGGACTTTCCCAAACTTTCACATTTGCATTTTTATGATCTCTTGAATTCAAATTCTTTTCAATCACAAAACCCTGGAGAGAAGATGACATGACTTCTTCCATTTATTTAAATGACAAGGGTTGTTGAAAATATTTGAATTTCATTTGAGAATATTTCCAATTCTGAAACTTTATGCAACTCAATGATTTTCACGAGCGAAGATAAAATGACTTCTTCAAATTATATGAAATATGAGTTGGGACTTTCAAAGGATCAATTTCTAGGTCCTTTTGGAATTAATTTTCAGTTTGGATTTATTTGAGTTTTATTCAAATTATTTTTATCCAAAAATAAAATATATGGAAATTAGGGTAACATGATTCCCTACATTAGAAAATTGGAGAAAAATTAAATTGAAATCATTTTGGTATTTTTAAAATGATTTTTGCTGGATTTTAATAGACCAGTAGCACTCTTTGATTTATCTGGATTTTGTGGATTTTATTTGAAGTATTAAAAATGTCCATGTTGTAGAAAATCTTTTTCTGAAAATTTTGGTATATTATACGCCTATATAAAAATTTTATTTATTTTGTTTTATTTCTTTTTCTGTTGTCTGGGAAAATCTTAAAAAAAACCTCCGTCGCCGACTGGGCCGGCTCAGGGCCCAGCCGACCGCGTGCCGGCCCAGCCCAGCCAGCGCGCTGCCGCCGCCTTCCTCCTCATGCCCGTGCGGGACTCCCGCCGGAGTCCGCCGCACCTACGGCACCGGCCGCCCCTTCCCCAAGCCAGGAGCCGCCCCAGCCCTTTATAACCCGAGGCACCGCGCCGCCCCGCGCCACCCCTCGCACCGCCGCCGCCGCTGCAGTGCCCCGCCTCTCGCGCCGCCGCCGCTGCACACTCCGTCCGCCGCCGCAGCTAGCGCCGCTGCCGCTCCCTGCCGTCGCCGCGCCTCGCCACTGCGCCGCCCCGCGCCACCCCTTGCCGCCGCCCCGCTCGCCGTCGAAGCCGTCGGCGAGATCCGCCGTAACCGCCGCCATCGCCACCTCGCCGGAGAGCCACCGGAAAACCGCCACCGCTGCCGGTTTATTTCGCCCGAGCCGGTAAAAGCCGCCGTTTTTTCTTTCGGTTAAAAAAAACCTAGATCGGTTTTCCACAGAAAACCTAGATCTGATTTTTTTTGTTTAGTTATGTAGTGAGCGTTTACTAGTTATGCCTTTGGAGTGAACGGTTTTCGTCGGTTTTGTTTCTGAAGAGAACGTTCGTTAGATAGGTTTTCTCTTTTTCTATTTAATTTCGGCTAGGGACCTATTCGTGATAATTTTCTTCACAGATTAGTCCCTGTACTTCAATCTATCACTACTTTTTACTCGTTAGTCCAAATCCAACGAAACCAACGCCCACATCTTCGTTATGATCTCCTCTCTTCAGATAAACAACTTAAACATGTTTTTTGAAAAGTTAAAATTTGAATTAAATCAGATTGAATTCAAACTTCGTTTGATCATAACATGAGTTTCGTAGCTCCGTTTGAGTTGATTCTTTTTGCAAATCGAAGCTCTTGACCTAAACTTTCTGATAAGGCCAAATTCACTTAATTTTGGTACTGTTAGAAATTGTTTTATGTTGCAAGAGTTATTTGCTTGGTTTTTGAAGTTCTCCAAATCGACTTTTTCGATTTTTCTGGTCTTTTGAGTGATTGCTTACGTGTGGTTACTACTGCTTGCTGACGATAGATTGACCGGAGTGTGACGAGTAGATCTATCAAGATTTTTGAGTGCAAATCATCTTCATCAACATTGCAGGCAAGTAACACTTTGATCATACCTTTTCTACTACCCAGTTTTATTGCATTAGATCAATCCTCACACATTGCATGATTAGGATCTAATTAAATTGTGGGATGGGAAGTAGATGAGGTAGTACCTATTACCTGTTTATTATCAAACCTTTGGGAGTTACTTCTACGTTTGCTTATTATGCCATGCTATGCTAGTAGACGTGGATTGGGTGAGTGAAATCCATGACAGATGTGAGATTGTTAATTAATGGTTTATCTAAGGTGGCAACTTAAACACACATCTGGGTGGATTGAGGCACCTGGGTATTCCAGGACTTGCCTGTTTTCTTTTGGACCGCCACCCAGGCTCAAAGGGATCATGAGACTATTCATACTAGAAACTTCCGTGTGCAGCCACAAGCTATTATGGGCTCTAGCATAGTTGACTAAGTTGTGCGAACTCTTACAATGGTAGACTAGCAGATGTAGGGGATGTAGGTGGTACGGTCTACCCGATCGTAAGGTGCTAGCGCTTCTGAAAGACTATGTCTCGGTCATCCATCTTCTCAAACATCATGTAGTGCGAGAAAACAAATGGAGGCGATCGAGTCTTGTGGGGAAAAGTGCGCAAACCTCTGCAGAGTGTAACAAACTAATCATGGTTAGCCGTGACCCCGGTTATGGACATCTTGAGTATCTAGTTCTTGGATTATCCTGTTGATCTCATCACGTTACTTTAAATGAATATTGTTGGGTTTAATGATGTTACTTAATTGGGATTGAGAATGCTGTCAACCATTCTCAATGTTCAACAACCACCATGATAGTTAAATAAAATTTATTCCTTTGCAGTAGGGAAAAATTGGCTTTACGCAAAACTATAACCATAGAGCTTTTCCACCGGCCAAATATGCATGTAGTGATAGCCATTGTTCATCATTCTCTATGGTGTGAATTTGCCAGTACATTCAATGTAATGACCCTTGGTGGCTGCAACGTCTCATGTTCCAGGATTTCTTACGACGAGTAAGTGATACGTTAGGGTTACGATTTCTACACTCAACTTTGCCGTTGGTGTTGATGGGAATCCACAACCTTGTTACTTCCGCTATTTTGGATTTGAGGTAATAGAATTTGCGTTACTTTTACATGTGATTTACCTCTGTTATAAATCCTCGAGTACTGTGTGTGTCAGCATACCGATCCAGGGATGACACTTAAGCACAGAGACTTGATCCATTCGGGTCGGGTCGCCACACGAATATAGCCATCCAATATCAATCTTTATGTCTCGAACATTTCGAGACTCCTCGTTATGTCCGTGATCACATCCGGGACTCCGAACTAACTTTGGTACATCAAAAACTCATAAACTCATAATATAACTGTCATCCAAACCTTAAGCGTGCGGACGCTACGGGTTCGAGAACAATGTAGACATGACCGAGACACGTCTCCTGTCAATAACCAATAGCGGAACCTGGATGCTCATATTGGCTCCTACATATTCTACGAAGATCTTTATCGGTCAGACCGCATAACAACATACGTTGTTCCCTTTGTCATCGGTATGTTACTTGCCCGAGATTCGATCGTCGGTATCTCAATACCTAGTTCAATCTCGTTACCGGCAAGTCTCTTTACTCGTTTCGTAATACATTATCTCGCAACTAACTCATTAGTTGCAATGCTTGCAAGGCTTATGTGATGTGCATTATCGAGAGGGCCCAGAGATACCTCTCCGACAATCGGAGTGACAAATCCTAATCTCGAAATACACCAACCCAACATGTACCTTTGGAGACACCTGTAGAGCTCCTTTATAATCACCCAGTTACGTTGTGACGTTTGGTAGCACACAAAGTGTTCCTCCGGCAAACGGGAGTTGCATAATCTCATAGTCATAGGAACATGTATAAGTCATGAAGAAAGCAATAGCAACACACTAAACGATCGGGTGCTAAGCTAATGGAATGGGTCATGTCAATCACATCATTCTCCTAATAATGTGATCCCGTTAATCAAATGACAACACATGTCTATGGTTAGGAAACATAACCATCTTTGATTAACGAGCTAGTCAAGTAGAGGCATACTAGTGACGTTTAGTTTGTCTATGTATTCACACAAGTATTATGTTTCCGGGTAATACAATTCTAGCATGAATAATAAACATTTATCATGATATAAGGAAATAAAATAATAACATTATTATTGCCTCTAGGGCATATTTCCTTCAGTCTCCCACTTGCACTAGAGTCAATAATCTAGATTACACAGTAATGATTCTAACACCCATGGAGCTTTGGTGCTGATCATGTTTTGCTCGTGGAAGAGGCTTAGTCAACGGGTCTGCAACATTCAGATCCGTATGTATCTTGCAAATCTCTATGTCTCCCACCTGGACTAGATCCCGGATGGAATTGAAGCGTCTCTTGATGTGATTGGTTCTCTTGTGAAATCTGGATTCCTTTGCCAAGGCAATTGCACCAGTATTGTCACAAAAGATTTTCATTGGACCCGATGCACTAGGTATGAAACCTAGATCGGATATGAACTCCTTCATCCAGACTCCTTCATTTGCTGCTTCCGAAGCAGCTATGTACTCCGCTTCACATGTAGATCCTGCCACAACGCTTTGTTTAGAACTGCACCAACTGACAGCTCCACCGTTTAATGTAAACACGTATCCAGTTTGCGATTTAGAATCGTCCGGATCAGTGTCAAAGCTTGCATCAACGTAATCATTTACGATGAGCTCTTTGTCACCTCCATATATGAGAAACATATCCTTAGTACTTTTCAGGTATTTCAGGATGTTCTTGACCGCTGTCCAGTGATCCACTCCTGGATTACTTTGGTACCTCCCTGCTAGACTTATAGCAAGACACACATCAGGTCTGGTACACAGCATTGCATACATGATAGAGCCTATGGCTGAAGCATAGGGCATCTTTCATTTTCTCTCTATCTTCTGCATTGCTCGGGCATTGAGTCTTACTCAATTTCACACCTTGTAACACAGGCAAGAATCCTTTCTTTGCTTGATCCATTTTGAACTTTTTCAAAACTTTGTTAAGGTATGTGCTTTGTGAAAGTCCAATTAAGCGTCTTGATCTGTCTCTATAGATCTTAATGCCCAATATGTAAGCAGCTTCACCGAGGTCTTTCATTGAAAAACTCTTATTCAAGTATCCCTTTATGCTATCCAGAAATTCTATATCATTTCCGATTAGTAATATGTCATCTACATATAATATCAGAAATGCTACAGAGCTCCCACTCACTTTCTTGTAAATACAGGCTTCTCCAAAAGTCTGTACAAAACCAAATGCTTTGATCACACTATCAAAGCATTTATTCCAACTCCGAGAGGCGTGCACCAGTCCATAAATGGATCGCTGGAGCTTGCACACTTTGTTAGCTCCCTTTGGATCGACAAAACCTTCCGGCTGCATCATATACAACTCTTCTTCCAGAAATTCATTCAGGAATGCAGTTTTGACATCCATCTGCCAAATTTCATAATCATAAAATGAGGTAATTGCTAACATGATTCGGACAGACTTAAGCATCGCTACGGGTGAGAAGGTCTCATTGTAGTCAATCCCTTGAACTTGTCGAAAACCTTTTGCGACAAGTCGAGCTTTGTAGACAGTAACATTACCGTTAGCGTCAGTCTTCTTCTTAAAGATCCATTTATTCTCAATTGCTTGCCGATCATTGGGCAAGTCAACCAAAGTCCATACTTTGTTCTCATACATGGATCCCATCTCAGATTTCATGGCTTCAAGCCATTTTGCGGAATCTGGGCTCACCATCGCTTCTCCATAGTTTGTAGGTTCATCATGATCTAGTAGCATGACTTCCAGAACAGGATTACCGTACCACTCTGGTGCGGATCTTACTCTGGTTGATCTACGAGGTTCAGTAGTATCTTGTTCTGAAGTTTCATGATCATCATCATTAGCTTCCTCACTAATTGGTGTAGGTGTCACAGAAACTGGTTTCTGTGATGTACTACTTTCCAATAAGGGAGCAGGTACAGTTACCTCATCAAGTTCTACTTTCCTCCTACTCACTTCTTTCAAGAGAAACTCCTTCTCTAGAAAGTTTCTGAATTTAGCAACAAAAGTTTTGCCTTCGGATCTGTGATAGAAGGTGTATCCAATAGTTTCCTTTGGATATCCTATGAAGACACATTTCTCTGATTTGGGTTCGAGCTTATCAGGTTGAAGCTTTTTCACATAAGCATCGCAACCCCAAACTTTCAGAAACGACAACTTTGGTTTCTTGCCAAACCACAGTTCATAAGGTGTCATCTCAATGGATTTTGATGGTGCCCTATTGTAACACCCCGGATATGATTTACCCAATATGTACTCCAACTCTTGCCGTTTCCGGCGTTAAGTTATTTTATTTTCTCGGGTTCGGGTTTTTGTCTCCGTGTGTTGTTTTCGTTGTCATGCATCTCATATCATGTCATCATGTGCATTGCATTTGCATACGTGTTCATCTCATGCATTCGAGCATTTTCCCTGTTGTCCGTTTTGCATTCCGGCGCTCCGTTCTCATCCGGTGGTCATTTCTACCTTTCTTTCGGTGTGGGGATTAAACATTTCCGGATTGGACCGAGACTTGCCAAGCGGCCTTGGTTTACTACCGGTAGACCGCCTGTCAAGTTTCGTACCATTCGGACTTCGTTTGATGCTCCAACGGTCAACCGAAGGACCGAAAAGGCCTCGTGTGTGTTGCAGCCCAACACCCCTCCAAGTTGGCCCAAAACCCACCAAAACCCTCTCCATCATCTAGAGCGTTCGATCACGATCGCGTGGCCGAAAACCGCACCTCATTTGGACACTCCTAGCTCCCTCTATGCCTATATATACCTCCCCCATTCCAAATTTCGGATCTCCCCGTCCAAACCCTAAAAATCCCAGATCCGCCGCTAACCAGACATCTCTGCCCCTGGCCGGACCCTTCGCGCCGCCGCGCCCGGCCAGTGAGGCTGCGCTAAGTGGCATGCCGGGAGTCTCCCCGCCGCCGGCCCGCTCGGCCCGCCGCGGGCCCCCGCGGCCCGGTTCCGCCGCGCCGCCCCACGCGTCGCCCCGCCGCCCTCGCCTCCAACTCCGGCGGCCCGCGCCGCCCTGCGCCATCGCCGTCGGCCGCCGCACTCCTTCGGCCGGAGCCGCACCTCGCCGCCGCCATCTTCGTCGACGCCGGCCCGGCCCCGCGCCGCCCGCCGCCGCCAAGTCGCCGCCCCGGGCAAGCTCCCTCACCGGCCGGCGAGCCCCCCCTCCTCCGCGCCAAGTTCCCCGACGACTCCGGCGGCCCACCTCCGTTTTCCGATGAACCTCGGGAAGCGCGCCGCGATCCAGATCTGGCAGCTATAGTAAACCCTAACCGCGAGGTGGAATTTTCTTCTAAGTCCTCAAATTCTCAGATCCATATGCCCTTGTTCATCGCGCTATATCTTTGCAGCCATAGCTCCGTTTTGGGCATATAGCATATCAAAATGTTCGCCTTAAAGAGTACATCATTTCATCTCATTGCATCATTTTCATTTGAGTTCATCTTGGTGCCCGAAATGCTGTTAGAAGAGTGCTATTTGAGATAATTGTCAGATCTGCTGCTCCAATTAGATATTTGTCATTTTTACCATGATTATTGTGTGCATGATATGCCCAGGTGCTCTACATGAGTTTTGTTATATGTTTTGCCATCTATCCAGAGGTGCAAACCATGTATTTTTGTGATGTGTGTGGTGACTAGCACAAGCTTGCAAAGTGGAGCATTCGTTAATGCTGATTTCAGGGACTTAGCATTTCCACTAAGTCCTTGACCTGTTTATCTCATATGGCCATATGTTCATGTTGTTTCCTAGTGATCCGTGCCTCTTTTGAGGATGATCCGATTGGACGTGGTTTGCCTGCTCCGCTGCTGTGCTCTGATTCGTACTCCCGCATCATCGAATTTTCATCCAGTGGCTGTGACACATTTCATCCCGGGCATCAATCCTCAGCTGGAGTACTTCTGTACTATAGGTAGTACCCGCCGGTGTGGTCATCTACGCCGCGTAACGCCCCGACGCCCAGCTGTGGCACCCTTGCCATGGCCACGCCACCATCGGCCGGTTCATCTCGAACGAGTGAGTCGCGAACCACACCACCACCATGAGAATGACATGTGGGCCAGCCAAATTTAAGGTCCGCATGTCATTGACTCATAGGCCAGGCACTGAGCCACTGAAGTTCGGTCCCGTGGGCCCCGAGAGGGAAATGTAACTCCTGTGGCAGGCCTTGTGGTGCTCCCGCAGTACGAGCTCGTGACAAACCCGAAATTTGTTTCTTACTACTACTCCCAACTACTAGTAAGGTACACGTGCATTGCACGCAAGAGATTCCAGTGGTTTGTGCATTATGCTTCTACATGTGGAGTCTTCTAGATTCTACATGTGGCAAAATCTGGTGGAATGTAGATGATATCCGACGGCCAGTAGTGCTCAGATTTTCCATCTTCGTACCGTCGGATTGGCTTCATCCAACGACCAAGTTTCAAACTTATTCACACACTATATAGGGGTTACAAAGGCATGTGTTTCGTTCATTGCTACACTTGTGGCTTGCCACACTTTTGTAGCTACATGATCCACATGTCATGGACTCAACTTCTTGCCAAATCTTGCCACACTTGTGGTGGCCATTTTGTTAGCCACATTTTTTGTGGCAGACACACTTTGCCTAAGATTAGTTGTGGCAAAGTTAGTCATGAATGAAGTTCAACCATGGAGTCTTCTAGCTTCTACATGTGGCAGAATCTGGTGGAATGTAGATGATATCCAATGGCCAGTAGTGCTCGGATTTGCCATCTTTGTACCATCGGATTAGCTTCATCCAACGACCAACTTTCATAGTTATTCACACACTATATAGGGGGTACAAATATAGATGTGCCGGCCCGTTGCAATGGATCCAAAGTATATCTATTTAGTGGAGTGCACTCTAAACACATTATCTATTTACTTTTCTCTAACCTTTGTAGCCATGCAACCAAGCCACATAAGCTTCATGGGTGCCCCCCCATCATATTATTCATACTACGTTGACTGAAAAAAAGATATATCACCCAAAACAAGATCTTCCCGTTTTTGTTCCTACGATGTTGTGCCGTGCACGTACCTACTAGTTGTATAGTGGTAGTACTAGTTGTATAGTACAAACTTGGTACTAGTAGGAGTAGAGTAGTACAGAATGCTCCTACTCTACCAACGAGCCCCATCTGACACCAAATTTCTTAGCTTCCGTGCTACAGCTAGATCTTCCCCATGTTTCTGTTTTCCAACCCGGTGGCGGGCGTGGTGCGGTTTGCCAATAGTCGGTTTGCTCAACGGTGGTCACACATGAAAGTGAAAATGCTAGGCAACACGCCTTCCCTAAGCTATGTGTCATGTCGGACGATCCATGGAGTACTCCCGCTTCCCGGGCATGTGTGGGGGGAGTGCGACACGAACGTGGCAGGCCTTTTCCTTTTACTAGCAATGCGCCCATGCGTTGCGACGGATCCAAAGTCTTAGAATAGTGGTACTTGTTCACAAACTTGAAAGAAATCACTCTTGTTTTGATATACTCCTAATATATTACTCCCTCCGTTCCTAAACATATATCTTTTAAGAGATTTCAAATGGACTATCACATACGGATTATATAGACATATTTTTAAGTGTAGATTCACTCATTTTGCTCCATATGTAGTCACTTATTGAAATCTCTAGAAAGTAAAATATTTAGAAACGGAGGGAGTACTTTTCACTCAAAATATATTTCTCAGGCTGTTTTGATGAGGTGAGGGAGGGATGTGGTTGCTTTCAAGATAATCAGGGGTTTTCTACAAATTTGAGCAGAGAAGTGGGCTATTGCTGCAAAAATGCCACAACTTACCTCACAGCCGTTAGATGCAGATCTAATGGTCAGAAACGACGGATGGCAGACACACCACCATCACCAACTGAGTCTTTTATAGGAGTATGAGTAGTGAAACATGTATAAATTGTAACATTTTGGTTCTGCTCGTTGGCACGATCGATAGATAGAAATAACGATTGGAAACGCTAGGGCGGGGCTATTTCCGCCAGATAAGCAGGGTACATAGTAGCTAGGTTGGCGCATCATCTGTTTGGTCACACGCGATCCGACATTTTCTAGCGTTTCTAGCAAGATGCCCGCGCGTTGCACGAAGTTGATGGAAAAGGTAAGCACAACTTATAAATTGACGGATGGAGTACTAGTTACAGTGATGCATATAATTAAGCAAAGGGATCGCACATGTCGGTATTGACTGGAACGAGAATGCAACAACACAATAAGAATTAAGGCCACGATGATGATGCGATCGCAGTGGTGGTTACAGAAGGCAAGAAGAAAGATGCATCCATCAACGTACGACCTCCTCCTCCTCAACTTAGTGCACCGGGCCACTAACCGGTGGCTAAGGAGCGGTGGATTTTGTGGCGAGGTCGAGGTGCTTCTCAGCAAAGGCATCCAAGGCTTCCAGCCGGTTGAGGAAAGCCAACATCGTAGCGTCCTCACTGGCCTTGTTGATACCTATGTACATGAGTTGCTTTTACACGTGGATGTGTAGGTCGACAAATTCTTGCAGGGCGAGGCGCCTCGCGGCGAGCGCGACCTCCAGGTACACATTCTTCGTGGCGTTGGCAGGCAGTCACAGGGCCACCAGTGCTTGAAAGAGGTTCCAGCCAAGGAGGCCGATTAGGGTGGCGGGCAATGAGGAGCTCGGGTGCGCGGGCCGGAGGAGTACGGCGATGTCGTCCGTGAGCTTCTTGAGGACGGTGAACTTGTTGGTGGTGGCAACGATCATCTGGTCCAACTGAGAGTGGTAGTTGGCGTCGACGGCGGCCATCCACCAGCCGGGCGCCAACACCATCTAGAGACGATCCTCAGCGCCATGCCGCAGGGCGGCGTCGTGGACCATCTGGCACAGCTGCTGGCCGCTTGCGCGCATCGCCGCCGTGGGTCTGGAGCGAGGACTTTTGTGCGTAGTGTAGGTGCTTAGGCAAATGCTTAGGTGCGTACTATGTGGTAGATGCATTGGAATGGAGGGGCGCCTTTATATGAGGGCAAACTGCGTTACATTCACATCGTGCAGCCTCTTTTCCTTGTCCTCCTCCCATTACTTCCCTCATGCATTAATTGAAGGAGGATGCATTGGCTGTTCAACATTTCGGGAACCGCTACTCCCTCCCTCATCTGCATTAAAGTTGTATCGGGAACTGCGCTGCTCAGTGTCAAATTCAATAGTACTGCGCGGCCCGCTGCATGCCCGGCTGAACACGCCTCCTCGCCTCCATTAAACCCGCATGCAAACCGAGAAACCTACTCCGGCCACACGTCCATTCATGAGCAGGATGGAATTAAACGCAACACCGGTCGAGCGCCTCCCGTCCTCCCTTAGTTTAAACGAGGCCAGACACCGGCCAAGCTCCTACCGTTCACCCTCTATTTACATGAGGCCAGACAGACAGCGGGCAAGAATCGCACCCCTCCGCTGGTCCCCCATCTCCTCCTTCACCATTTTCTCCACTCTTCCGATGGCTTCCTAGGAGCCGTTCTCCGGCATATTACCCAGCTGGGTGGCCCGCTGAGCCCTCCGGATACGGGCGAGGCCGCTCAGTGCTTCACCAACCTCGCTGGGCCCGACGGAGCCAGTTGCCGCCCCAAGCAGGCGCATGGTTCGGCAACTCGCCGCTCTAGTTCAGCTCGATGAGGAGTGGCGAGTTGCTCCACGCCGGCATGGCGGCGAGCACACCGGTACTGGCGTCATCGCTGCCGCGTCATATCGCACCACCAGTGTCTGTGGGCGCACCTCCCGTGCCTACGGTAGCACCATGCAGGCGGAGACATAAGCCAGGTGCGAGGAGAGCAACGAGTTGGTGGCCAGCTTCTCCGTGTCCGCCGCCATCATCGAGGAGAAGTAGAACACGGGAGGCCGCCGCCACTTGGGTCCCATGAAGGCCACCGCCGAGGCGACGACTGCGCAGTCAGGTGGTTTCTTTGTTGCTTCGTCTCTTCCGAGGACCTTCGGCGACCCCGCAAGTGTCTGCCGGACATGAGGAAGACAAAGGGATCCGCGGGCGGCCATTTAGATTATGTACTCCCTCTATAGCCGGCGGGAACTATTTCTTCTAAGAATGGATAAATTGTATGTATCTATAACTAAAATAAATCTAGATACATCCATTTCTAGGACAAGTATTTCTGGATGGAGGGAGTATTAATTATACCAAGAGAGCCGGATTGGCACCGCTTAGTTCATGTAAATGTAATCCATCATATTTATATGAAGATCCATCTTTTTTATACGAAAACCTTCATGCTTATATGAAATCAGTCCGTGTTTTCATGAATTTCATCTGGTTGGTTAGAGTTGTGAAAATGTATGTCGTTGGCGTTTGATGTCGTCCTCCGCGGAAGGAAGCGGGTGGAAATTTGCCGGCTGCCGTTCGAGATGCTCTTACGCTGGAAATAATAGTGACATCCAATCCATTTTGAGTTAATTGCGTGTATGATTGTCCCTCTATAAAAAGTTAATTGCATGTACAGTGTACACGTGACTTGCAGGGTGGCTACAGCTTCGTACAGAAAGTTAAAAAGAACAAGTCCATCCGTAATCTTGTATTCTTGTACTCTGTGGGTTCCACTGTCAGTACAGTAGCGAAAGAAGTATACATTAAATAAGTAATATATAATATAAAAATCTAAAGTTAAAGACAGAATTCGAACTCATGTCATCGCGTTGCAAGCATCCGGCGCTAACCAGTCTAGCACATTTTTGTTGTAGACCATGTTGGAGATATATCTCCATATCTACTCTTATACTCCATCCGTTCCTAAATACTCCCTCCGTTCCCAAATATAAGACCTTTTAGGGATTCCACTATAGACTATATACGGAGCAAAATGAGTGAATCTACACTCTAAAGTATGTCTATATACATCTGTATGTAGTTTATAGAAGAATCTCTAAAAGGTCTTATATTTAGGAATGGAGGGGGTATTTGTCTTTTTAGATATCAAATGGACTACCACATACGGATGTGTATGTAGACATATTTTAGAGTGTAGATTCACTCATTTTGCTCCATGTGTAGTCACTTGTTGAAATCTCTAAAAAGACAAATATTTAGGAATGAAGGGAGTAGAAAACAGAGTTGGTGATGATGGTGTGTGTGCCATCCTGCAATATAGGTCGTCGGATTTATATCTAATGGATAGGAAGGAAACTGTGGCAATTTTGCAAAAATATACCCACACCCCTCTCCACATGCGCAAATACGGCCTTCCCTCGTTCACCATTTTCTCTCACAAGATAAACTAATCATACAAATGCATCTTGATGTTCTGTGCAACGCACGGGCATCTAGCTAGTTTCTTTTAAAATAGTTACTGCGATAATTGGGTTGAAGTGATATATTTTAAGTTTGCCCCGAATGATTTCAGATTCACTAGTAGTAACAAAGAAAAGTTTGCCTTGTTAATTAACAGAAAACAGGGTGAAAACTATCACATGAGGCCGGTAAAAACGAGGCACACTGGGTTCAGTGTCATCGTCACTACAGTTGTGCGCGCGCGAGAAGTCTACATATCGAGGGGGGCTACTGAGCGAGGCACAGAGACACAATGTTCGAGAGGGAAACCAATTGACAGATTATGATCAGATCGAGTTGCCACCCTTCTACTGTCATTGTTGGGGTGGGGGGGAGGGGGAGGGAGAGAAAGATGTATTGAGAGTGTCCGCGGTAGGCACAGAGGCACAACTAGCGAGTGTGTGTGTGTGTGTGTGTTTGAAAGAGGAGTGGGTAGATTACTATCAAGATCAAGGTGCCACCCTACCCCTTCGGTGTCGGGTAGTGTGTGTGTGTGTGTTTGAGAGAGAAGCCAGTCGATAGATTAGTATCAAGATCGAGGTGTCACCCTACTCCTTCGGTGTTGGGAAGTGTGTGTGTGGGTGTGGGTGTGTGTGTCGGGGGGGTAGTGACACTTACATATCTCTACTCTTATAAAAATCAAAGTTGGTGATGATGGTGTTCCTGCCATCCTGCAATATAGGCCATCCGATTTATATCCGATGGATAGGAAGGAAACTGTGGCAATTTTGTAAAAAGATACCCACACCCCTCTCAGCATTTGCAAATAAGGCATTCCCTCGTTCATCCTTTTCTCCCACAAGATAAACTACTCATACAAATGCATCTTGATGTTCCATGCAACGCATGGGCATCTTGCTAGTAGGGAGAAGGAGTTTGTGTGACACATATCTAGCTAAATTAAGGGATAGGTAGATAGCATTTGTGCGAGGCATACTTAAAGCATCACGAAGATAAACAAAATGGTGTGCATGCAAATGCAAGCGTGTGTGTGTGTGTGTGTGTGTGTGTGTGCGTGAGAGAGAGAGAGAGCGAAATCTCAAAACAAAAGGTGCTCTGCTGAAATCCCATTGTATGTATTCATATGGTTCCGGAACTCGAGTTAACCTTAGGCATATGTGTGAGAGACATTATTATAGTTTGAGACATTAGTGGATGTGGGTGGGCGGAATTAAAGGGGTGGGCGTGTTCGACCAAGAGAGCGTGTGTATTTATGTGTGAGAGACTTGTAGGACGGGGTAGTGATACGTCCATTTTGCATCATGCTTTTATATCGATATTTATTGCATTATGGGCTGTTATTACACATTATGTCACAATACTTATGCCTATTCTCTCTTATTTTACAAGGTTTACATGAAGAGGGGGAATGCCGGCAGCTGGAATTCTGGGCTGGAAAAGGAGAAAATATTAGAGACCTATTCTGCACATCTCCAAAAGTCCTGAAACTCCACGGGAGCAATTTTTAGATATAAAAAAATATTGGGCGCAAGAAGTACTAGAGGGGGCCACCCACCAGCCACGGGGGTGGGGGCGCGCCCCCTTCCTCGTGGGCCCCCTGGTGGCCCGCCGATGCCCATCTTTGGCTATATGGAGTCGTTTGTTCGAGAGAGAAAATCATAAGAAAGCTACGGCAGAACCTTGGCGAAACCAATCTAGGGCTCCGGCGGAGCTGTTCTGCCGGAGAAACTTCCCTCGGGGAGGGGGGAATCATCGCCATCGTCATCACCAACGATCCTCTCATCGGGAGGGGGTCAATCTCCATCAACATCTTCACCAGCACCATCTCATCTCAAACCCTAGTTCATCTCTTGTATCCCAACCTCAGATTGGTACCTGTGGGTTGCTAGTAGTGTTGATTACTCCTTGTAGTTGATGCTAGTTGGTTTACTTGGTGGAAGGTCATATGTTCAAATCCATTATGCATATTAATATACCTCTGATTATGAACATGAATATGCTTTGTGAGTAGTTACGTTTGTTCCTGAGGACATGGGAGAAGTCTTGCTATTAGTAGTCATGTGAATTTGGTATTCGTTCGATATTTTGATGAGATGTATGTTGTCATCCATCTACTGGTGTCATGTGAACGTCGACTACATGACACTTCACCATTGTTTGGGCCTAGAGGGAGGCATTTGGAAGTAATAAGTAGATGATGGGTTGCCAGAGTGACAGAAGCGTAAACCCTAGTTTATGCGTTGCTTCGTAAGGGGCTGATTTGGATCCATTTGTTTCATGCTATGGTTAGGTCTACCTTAATACTTCTTTTATAATTGCGGATGCTTGCAATGGTAGTTAATAATAAGTGGGATGCTTGTCCAAGTAAGGACAGTACACAAGCACCGGTCCACCCACATATCAAATTATCAAAGTACCGAACGCAAATCATATGAACGTGATGAAAACTAGCTTGACGATAATTCCCATGTGTCCTCGGGAGCGCTTTCCTTCATATAAGAGTTTGTCCAGGCTTGTCCTTTTCTACAAAAAGGATTGGGCCATCTTGCTTCACCTTATTTACTTTTATTACTTGCTACTCGTGACAAATTACCTTATCACAAAACTATCTGTTACCGATAATTTCAGTGCTTGCAGAGAATACCTTACTGAAAACTGCTTATCATTTCCTTCTGCTCCTCATGGGGTTTGACACCCTTACTTATCGAAAAGCTACAATAGATCCCCTACACTTGTGGTTCATCAGGTAGAAAGATGAATTCTAACCTTGATAGAGGGAGAGAAATACACGAAGTGCGCGCGTGTGATTCCGATGCCCACAAGGAAATGAGATATGTATGCGTGTGAGAGAGATTGCACAATTCATTCACGTATCACTATCTAGCAATCGTGGACGTGCATCGCTTGAACATAAATCAATATCTACTTCGTATTGTGGCCAAAGGTACAATATCGATTCAATGCTATAAATATTGGACACTCACGTATCACATTTTTTCTATTTAAATAAACCTTTTCAGTTGTGCATGCCAAAGTTATAGTGATGTTTCTTCAAACAACCAATGTAGCTATCATGTACATGCACCATTGTTACTCTTGCATTCAAAATCATTAGTCTTGGATGATTTAAGGTTCTATTATGAAGTAATATATGTAATATTCATATATGAATTCAACGGGTATGCAATTTATGAAATGGACCCTATGTAATCATATGAGGTAACACTTTTTAGTAGCGTACTACAATATCCATTTCTTTTTGTGCACCTCTACACTAACACGTCAATGCATTATGTTTAATGTAAATAACCAATTGCACTAAATTATCTATTTACACGAGAAATACATAGGTTGAGCGTTTGATCCCTTTTTTGTGAACACGCCACTACACCCGTACGTTTGGCCGCGCCTGTGTGAACGTCCAAGTTATCGGCGCATCATCCCGAGTTATTGCCTTTTTTCTAGGGTGGACTTCACACTAGTTATTAACTACTGACGCGTGCCCCGTGTACATAGTCTCGCATGACCTTCCCGCTAGCACGGTCCAAAATTAGTTGAAACTGGAGACGAACAATCCAGCGGGCGGCAAAATCTCCCGCCTCCTTCTAAAATTTCCGCCACCTTAGTCTTTAGCATGGGAAATTCCCCTTTTGTCCTTGGTGCACAGATACCAACAGTTACAATACTGCCCTCACCTACATAATAGGTCGGGGCTGCTTTGGTAACTTCCGGTTCCCCCCACTACATGGCACCCCCATTTCCTCTCCCCCTCCCGCAAAAATGATTAACTCCACAGCACCAGAGCATCTTACATCACGCCGTCCGTACTTCATCGGCCTTTATCCCCTCCCCTCTCGAAACCCTAGACTGCTCATCCACCGGCGTACCAGAGCCCATTCACTGCTAGCGGCGTCCACCTCACTGGATCTACTTCTGCGGCCGCATCTACCCCTCCCACCTCCCATAGAAAAGAATAGACTGCTCATCCACCACTGTACCACAGCCCATTCAATGTCGACCTTGTCCAGGGCGCCGGATCTGCTTCGCAGGTACTCTCGTCAACCACAACGCATCTGCAGCGGCTCATTCGTACTCCCCACCGGAGATGCTTCATCCACACCCCCTCGGAGCTGCCCCACCGACGCCCCCGTCGACGGCCACTGATCCTCTTCGCCAACACCTTGCTCAACCCTACCGGAGCCGCTTCACCTATACCATTCTCAACCCGGGGCCGCTTTGCCAACTCACAAGTCCATGGCCTCAGATCCACTTCCTCGCACCCTCATCCAACCTACCGGAGTAGCTTCTGACGCCCCGTCCACGACCGCAGATCCGCATCGTCGACACCATCCTTAACCCAACCACTGGAGCAGCTTCACCTACGCCCTCGTCCACGGCCACAGATCCGCTTTGCCCACACCGTAGTCCATCCTACCAGAGCGGCTCCACAAACACCCTACTCGACGGTTCTAGATCTCCTTACCAGACCCCGACAGCCAGCGCAACGTAATCACCCTTGACGTTTCTAACTTGATTCCCACCGTCTGGCAAGATGCCAAGCACCCGCCACGGCCTAGGTACTTGTCACCTTTAAACCCATCCAGCATCACCTGCCCGATGTACTTCAAATATACTAACAGGTCGCTGTTACCTGTTATGCAACTGGCAAAAACTACAAGGACGATGTTTCTTCTAGATCTAATAGCTTGGCCAACCAAGATCCTGTACTGAGGCATTGCTACGATCTTGTAAGTGTCTCTCTCTCTCTTGTATTGTTCTGTGCCTCCTAGCATGCTTTGCTAGAATTTTCGACCAGTAATCCCTTTGTGCAGACAATGATTTCTACTACTGGCTGCTAAATTAGATATATATATATATATATATATATATATGTCATACATGATACTACCTCGTACCTCCATTCCTAAATATAAGTCTTTCTAGAGTTTCCACTATAGGCTACATATGGAGCAAAATGAGTGAATCTACACTCGAAAATGCATCTATATACATCTGTATGTGGTCCATATTGGAATCTCTACAAAGACATATATTTAGGAACAGAGGCAGTACATTACACAAAATCGTATGTGGCATGTAGGAATTCCAGTGCACTACATTAGGCTCCCTTAGAGTGCCTGCTAGTCCAGCACACAGAGTCATGGCTAGTTTATGCTACGCACACAATCATTAATTGGTGGTTTAAATATGCGCAAGGGATATGCAATATATTATCATGTAGAGATGTCTGAAATTAGCCGTGTCAACTTGCAGATAGGGTTACACAATGAGAAAGTACAGGATATATGTGGCAATTTCATGGAACATCGCAAAAAAAGGAGAGGCAGCGGTGAGCCTATACAGTGTGCTATGGTACGTCACTCCTCCATTGCAATCATCGTGACATGTTATTTGTATGTCAGTTCTATTGGCCAAGTTTCTTAGGGACAGTTATTACGAGTTATCCTAAGAAAATAAGCACCTGTGAATATAAGCTCCATGTAATAAGCCAACCAGTTCTTTTCATTGCGTTTTCAGCTTATCTTTGGTATGATGAGTGAAAAGTCTAGATTGCATTATATTTATTCATTTTGCTGCCCATATGAAAATTAATTTGACTTGCAAACATCACAAATTGAACCCAGTGCAGTAATTAATATGATAGGAAAACAGACCATCACTATTTGCTCAAAATGCAAATACAAAGATACCATCTACTTGGCACGATCTACTTTGGTCAATGTTTTCCATAGAGATCCCATTGCCTAATTTAAAAGAAGAATGCATGACCCACATTTAAATGAAGAACAATTATTTATTGAAATTCGATGGTCCAAGTGGTTGGTTATTATCATATAGCAGCACCGCCTGAAACCATCATATAGCAGCAGCAGCTCATAGCAACTCATCGTACAGCAGCAGCAGCAACAATGTGCAACTCATTATATATCAGGAGCAGCTCATAGCAATTCATCATATAGCAGCAGCAGGAACATCTCATAGCAATTCATCATATAGCAGCAGCAGGAGCAGCTCATAGCAATTCATCATATAGCAGCAGCAGGAGCAGCTCATAGCAATTCATCATATAGCAACAGCAGGAGTAGCTCATAACAATTCATCATATAGCATCAGCAGGGGCAGCTCATAGCAATTCATCATACAGCAGCAGCAGGAGCAGCTTATAGCAACTCATCATATAGCATCAGCAACAGCTCATAGCAATTCATCATATAGCAGCAGCAGCTCATAGCAATTCATCATATAGCAACAGAAGCTCATAGATATTCATCATGTAGCAGCTGCAGGAGCAGCTCATAGCAATGCATCATATAGAAGCAGCAGAAGCAGCTCATAGCAATTCATCGCATAGTGGATCAGAATGAAAATTTGGCAAAAAACCAGAGGAGATCCTCACCTTGTTGGATGAGCTCATCCTTCAACAGCACCTCAAGGCCACGTCCTGGGAGGTGGAGAGAGGGAATAAGGTGCCTTGTACCGCAGTGTGGCATTAGCCGTAGTTGTGCAGCGCCTGCCAGAGTAGTGTGTTGGACGAACCATAGTGGAGCAGCTGCTGGAGACCATGAGAATGAGGGGCGGCGCCAGAGGGAGGAGCAGCCAGGGAGATTTTCCCCTACCCGCTGGCCATGTAGCCTAGCTGGAAAGAGCATCGTCGAGGACTAGGCAAGATGGGACCAGTGGCGACGGCTCGTTGGAGGAACCCTAGTGCTGCAGGCAGGGGGTTGAGGTAGAGGGAAAGGGGAGAGGAGATGCAATCGGGCAGGGCAATGAACGCTTGCGTGTTTGTTTTTACTTGAGGGTGAGGTGTGATGCGGGCGTCAGCAGTTGCATTTTGAGTGTAATATAGGCAGACAACAGAGTCATTTCACTATTCCCCTTCCCTTCAATTATTAGTGAGGTTCTACCCGAAACAACCCCCTCCAAAGCGAAATTAGTTAAGCCCAAGCCCATAACTCAAAAATGACTTCTTTACATCTTTTATTGCTTATTTTGACAATAAGCCCTGAAAAGGCATAATAGAACTAGCCCTTAACCTGCAATTCAATTGTGTGCGCAATGATGAATCACTCATGCCTGCTATAGTGTACATTTAGGCATCATCATACATGGCATAACCTAATACATGTGCATTCCATTGTAGAATCTGGAATGTGCAATGTTTATGTTAGTTCATACGTTGCACATGATGTTTAAATGCCCCTTAAATCTCGTCAGTCAAGTGATGGTCTTTAAGCCTCCTTCTTTGCTTCTTTTCTTGATATGTAAGATTTGCTCACACATCTGTTCAATTGCTTGTTTGCATCAGCCAGCCATACTAGGACTATTTGCTTTGATTACTTGCTGTTCTTGACCTAACACTCTAACAGAGCTTGTCAACGATTTAAACACTAAGGGCTGCTATAGTTGGGCCTTTTCTAACTCATAGGTGACATAAAGGTTTGGCTGTACACTACAGTAGGCTCTCCAAGAGTACCTGGAGATCCCGTTCGAAGGTATGCCTAGTTTTTACATAGTGCAGACATAGTAAATGTTCATTTCATTCTGTGCAAGTGCAAGAGATGCGGCATGTTTCATTATGTGGTGTTGTTTTTTTATAATCTCATCCTTTTGTGTTACAGACTCGAAAGTATTCATATTTATCTTCAAAGGAGACGAGTAACTAGTTTGTGTCACCTTGCAGAGGGGGTGCAATGAAGATAAGATTGAGGATTTCCAAGTACAAGATGTTAGGAAGGAGCCTTGCAAGAGAAGTAGGAGCTGTGATGAGCCTCTTCAACCTGTTAAGGTAAGTCACTGTATCCAACTCAACAGTTCAATTCCTTGTTTGTTTCAGGTATAGTTAATTTGCTCTTTTCAATTGCTTTATTTGTCCTTAGTTAAGGAGATACCCAAAGAATGATGCCTGATGTTGGGTACTTGTATAACTATTAGTTGACATAATTAAAGGCCTTGCCATTTAATTACTCTGCCGAAGTGTGCAATCTAGTTTATACTAGGCTAATGATTGCATAGTTTTGCTTGCTGTAGTATGTTTGTATGAAACCCTCTGCTATTCATTATGCTCCCTAAGACTTTAATTGAGCTACAGAATGGCCAACTGCTTGCTTACTTCTACACAATGTGCTGTCTAAATTTGTAACTTGTCTGTGTTTTGGATTGGGCCCCAACATCATGCTCCTCTGGTGAGCTAAGAGGGATTTCTGTATGCAGGCTGCACAGACTACCTTTTTTATAATTTTTAAAATATCACCTGCTTATGCTTCATGACATGTAACATTATCGTTAGTCCTGGTTTGCCATGTACAAAATAGTCTGTCTTGCTCGCTTCACTGTTGTAACTATATTTTTGCCCTAGTCATGTGTACTTACAATTTCAGGGTGAAGTGACATCAACACAAAGATCTGTGAGCAGTGCGGCATGGCCGTTACCGAATGATTATGGATTGGAATTGGAATGTGCTGATGTTCTCGAGCATCGACTAGAGGTGGCAAGACAACGTGTACATGATTCTCAACGTACAATCAACAAGTTGAGACTGGACATGCAGGTATTAGATGCAGGAATCAAAAAAATGAAACAAGACACTGAGGTAACAACGAAGCAATTGGAGATTTTGCAGACTAAAATTTGTGTTATCTAAATCCGGCCAATCCTATTTTCTGAAAAGATTATAGTTCAAATGGTAAGTTATGTTGATGCGCGTCCATGATGTAGGAGTTGTATTTGCCCAGTGTATGTAACTTGCTGTTTGTGTATGCTTTATTATCATTGGTGCCGAACCATAATGCCCAGTGGGTATAATCGGATGTAATTACTTTATTCTATAGTGTAGGATTATTCTACGTTTCTATGCTTTAGTCTCTTTATTGTATAGTGTATGTTTTTTAGAGGTGATAGTATAGAGTAGGATAATTCTTTAAATATGCTATATCATTCAAACGGGGGCCAACTCGCCCAAACATTATAGTGACCATGGCCCTCCACAGGTCGTATGATCCATGGGCCATCTACGAGACGGACGATCCATGGCCTTCTATGGCCGTCAGGTCCGTGGGCCTTCTATGGGTTGTCGAATCCATGGGCCTTCTATCAGTTGTCGGATCCATGGGCTGTCGGACCCATGGGCCTTCTATAGGCCGTCGGATCAATGGGCCTTCTATGGGCCGTCGGATCAATGGGCCTTCTACGGGCCGTCTCATCTATGGGCCCTGTACGGGCCGTATAAGGGGCCATAAACGGGCTAGAGTGGAAATCGTACGTTTTATGGGCTGACCATAACGGGCCGTTAATAGGCCATATTTGATGATGCTATGAAAATGGCCCAACAGAATAACGGGTCACAAATGGGCCGACTGTACCAACGGGCTGAATTTGGCCCACAAGCAGAAAAGGCGAGTAACGGGTCGTAAGTAACCGAATGCTGGAAATGGCCCAAGAATAAATGGGCCCTGAGAAGGCCGAAAGGTAACACGGGCTGGAAACGACCCAATGGAATAATGGGCCGCTAATGGGTATAAAGCAATACACTGTTCATTACGGGCCGGTTTCACCACGGGCCGTTAATGGGCCAAGAGTTACACAGGGACTCATAGGGGCCGAAATACGTCATGGGCCATACATGGGCCAGAAGTTACAACGGGCTAGAATCATATTGGACGGCCCAGATGACGCTACTGGTCCTAATTCCGGTAGGCCGTAACGGGCCATGAGTTAGCGGGCTGTAAATGGGCGATATGCGAAAATGCCGTTAACAGGCTTCCCGTGGGCCGGCCCTCCACCTTTTGACCAAGTCAAACGGGACGGCCTTTTCACAGGAATGGGCCTCTGTTGGGATGTGCCACGTGTCGACATATCATAGGTGCCTTGGGTCCAATGAGTGGATGCCATCTGTCCCAATGGTGAGCCGACACGTGTTTCCTCCAGCCAATGATGATTTTACACGTGGAAAATCCCCATTGGTCGGGGCTGTTAAAGGGTTATCAGATCCCAAACCGGACCCGATATATTAACGGTGTTCCTTTATGGTGGATGCCACGTGTTGGTCACCCTTGACGAAAGCACTTCTGTGACGCATGATTTATCATCATGGAAGTGGACACTTCCATGATGATAATTTTGGTAAGGTCATGGAACACTTCTATGACAGCACATGTATGACTATCTTTATTCTGTCATAAAATCTTCATGGATGTACATGCATGACAAAAAACGCGACCTAGTGTGACAAACATGTATCATCACGGAAGTGTATTTTTTTGTAGTGGAAGAAGTCAACCCACGTACTCCCCTCTGTGTGGGCATCCACTAGCGCGTCTTCCCCGGCTCCTTGTCATCCCCTTCCTAGGCCTCGCCGTCGTCCACCTCCCTAGTGCTCTCGGCGCGGCATGGTCAATGTGGTCAACGAACGACTTCCATCAGAAGAGTACTGTACGTTGAGAGGCTTACAATTGGGTCCACAGCCGCAGCAAGGAAGTGCCTCCTTATTACACGGAAAATAATGATTCCTCCACCTGACAGCAGGGACCCATCGGACGGGCCACAGTATTCCATGAAAAAAATATTTCCCCCTGGCTGCTGGGATCCACAAGCTATATCTTCGCACACAAGGAAGTGCTTGACAGTCGGGACCCACCCGGTCGAAGCGTACATAGCGTTGTCATTCTGGTTGCGAACGAGTACGTACAGATGATCGGTCTGTCTGCTAGCTACAGCGATGATCCGTGGCCATGTAAGGAATGGCACGTGTCGTAGTAGAGGCGTGCACGTAGCGTGTACACGTACGTACAGCGGCCAGGGTGCAAGAAAGTAAATACGGCCACGTACGTACATACGGGCGGGGTCTCGAACGCCTACTCGTGCATACGTACGGCCAGGGCTCGTGTACATGGCTGGGTCGGAATGGAGAAACTGCGTTGTCGTCGTGTTCATCGGGAGGCCACGGAATGCGTCATGTTCATCAGGAGGCAACGGAACGTGTGCTGTTCATCAGGAGCCAACCAGCTTGGACAGAACAGCCTATGGAAACGAGGCCTGGCGTACCGCAGAACGGAGGAAACAGCCTTGTGTTCGACCGGCCACAGTCGAAACGGGATCCTGTTCATCGGGAGGGGTCTGGCGTACCGCAAAACGGAGGAAACGGACCTCCTACGGTCGAAATGGGGTCCTGTTGATCGGGAGGGGAGTGGTGTACCGCAAAATGGAGGAAACTGAGTTGTGTTGGAGCGCTATGGTCGAAATGGGGGTCCTATTCATTGAGAGGGGTGCGGCGTACCGCAAAACGGGACTCCACGGGATACTGTTCATCTCCACCGTCGACTGCCTCCATGGGCTACTGTTCATCAACCATCAACTGCCTCCACGGGCTACTGTTCATCTACCGTCAACCTCCTCCAGCCTACACCTGCGACTGTTCATCCACGGGCTCCTGTTCATCCAGCCTCCAACGCGTGCTCCTCCACCGGCTACTATTCAACCAGCCCTCTCCATGGGGTCCTGTTCAACCACCCCTCCACTGGCTACTGTTCATCCAGCCCTCCACCAGCTACTATTCAACTAACCCTCCAACGGCTACTATTCAACCAACCCTCCACGGGGTCCTGTTCATCTAGCCCTCCACATGGTCCTCTTCATCCACCGTCTCGATCGATCGGAGTACTGTTCATCCAGTGGCAACGGCCTCTACTACCACGGGTTCCTGTTCATCCAACCCCCACCGGGAACTGTTCATCCAAACCCCCCAACAACGCTCACTATTCATCCAGAGGCAGCATCGATCGGCTTCAGTTAGCAGTAGTAGCAAAGGAATCACTCAGGATTAGTTAACAGCAAGGGATCGATCGATCGCTCGGGTTCAGTAACGCGTAGCCTGCAGTGCAATCGCTCGGGTTCAGTTAGAGCCCAACGCCTTGCTTGGGTTCAGTTAGAGCGCAAAGCCTCGCACACACGCGTGTACGTATGAGAGAAACGCGCATCGCTCGACCCCCGACCACCCACCGTAACCGGGAACTCCCCCGATATTTTCATCGCCCTCACTTCTACCACGGTTTTCTCCATCATGGACGGCCCAAAGAATGTCATACAGCTGCGTCTCCGGCCCGTCCAGGACGAAAAGCCCATTTTTTGTCATGATTTTTTGTCATAGAAGTAGGAGCCCACCACATCTATGATGATACCGGGTTTTGTCACAATTATCGTCATGGAAGTGTCATAAGCATGACAGAAAAAATTTCGTTCGGCCCAAAATGTCACGGATGTGTCTTTTTTTTTGTAGTGCTTGTGCGGAACGTACTCTGGTTGACCTACGAGGTTCGGTAGTAACTTGATCTGAAGTTTCATGATCATCATCATTAACTTCCTCACAAATTGGTGTAGGCATCACTGGAACTGATTTCTGTGATGAGCTACTTTCTAATTCAGGAGAAGGTACAATTACCTCATCAAGTTCTACTTTCCTCCCACTCACGTCTTTCAAGAGAAACTCCTTCTCTAGGAGGGATCCATTCTTAGCAACGAATATCTTGCCTTCGGATATGTGATTGAAGGTCTACCCAACAGTTTCAATTTGGGTATCCAATGAAGACGCATTTCTCCGGATTGGGTTTGACCTTATCAGGTTGAAGCTTTTTCACATAAGCATCGCAGCCCCCAAACTTTATGAAACGACAGCTTAGGTTTCTTGCCAAACCATAGTTCGTATGGTGTCGTCTCAACGGATTTAGATGGTGCCCTATTTAACGTGAATGCAGCCATCTCTAAAGAATAACCCCAAAATGATAGTGGTAAATCGTTAAGAGACATCATAGATCGCACCATATCTGATAAAGTACGGTTACGACGTTCAGACACACCATTATGTTGTGGTGTTCCAGGTGGCGTGAGTTGCGAAACTATTCCACACTGTTTCAAATGAAGACCAAACTCGTAACTCAAACATTCACCTCCATGATCAAATCATAGAAACATTATTTTCTTGTTACAATGATTTTCCACTTCACTCTGAAATTCTTTGAACTTTTCAAATGTTTCAGACTTAAGGTTCATTAAGTAGATATACCCATATCTGCTCAAATCATCTGTGAAGGTCAACAAATAACGATACCCACCGCGAGCCTCAACACTCATCGGACCGCATACATCAGTATGAATTATTTCCATTAAGTCAGTGGCTCGCTCCATTTTTTCGGAGAACAGAGTCTTAGTCATCTTTCCCGTGAGGCATGGTTCGCAAGCATCAAGTGATTTATAATCAAGTGATTACAAAAGCCCATCAGTATGGAGTTTCTTAATGTGCTTTACACCAATATGACCTAAACGGAAGTGCCACAAATAAGTTGCACTATCATTATTAACTTTGCATCTTTTGGCTTCAATATTATGAATATATGTATCACTACGATCGAGATTCAATAAAAATAGACCACTCATCAAGGGTGCATGACCATAAAAGATATTACTCATATAAATAGAACAACCATTATTCTCTGATTTAAATGAATAACCATCTCGCATCAAACAAGATCCAGATATAATGTTGATGCTCAACGCTGGCACAAAATAACAATTATTCAGGTCTAAAACTAATCCCAAAGGTGGATGTAGAGGTAGCGTGCCGACGGCTATCACATCGACCTTGGAACCATTTCCAACGTGCATCATCACGTCGTCCTTAGCCAATATTTGTTTAATCCCTAGCCCTTGTTTTGAGTTGCAAATATGAGCAACTGAAACAGTATCAAATACCCAGGCGCTACTACGAGCATTAGTAAGGTACACATAAATACTATGTATATCAAATATACATTTCACTTTGCCATCCTTCTTATCCACCAAATACTTGGGGCAGTTCCGCTTCCAGTGACCAGTCCCTTTGCAGTAGAAGCACTCAGTTTCAGGCTTAGGTCCAGACTTAGGCTTCTTCCCGGGAGCAGCAACTTGCTTGCTATTCGCCTTGAAGTTCCCCTTCTTCCCTTTGCCCTTTTTCTAGAAACTAGTGGTCTTGTTAACCATCAACACTCGATGCTCTTTCTTGATTTCTACCTCCGCAGCCTTTAGCATTGCGAAGAGCTCGGGAGTTGTCTTTTCCATCCCTTGCATGTTATAGTTCATCACGAAGCCTTTATAGATTGGTGGCAGTGATTGAAGAACTCTGTCAATGACACTATCATCAGGAAAATTAACTCCCAGCTGAGTCAAGTGGTTATGGTACCCAGACATTCTGAGTATGTGTTCACTGACAGAACTATTCTCCTCCATCTTGCAGCTATAGAACTTGTTGGAGACTTCATGTCTCTCAACTCGGGCATTTTCTTGAAATATTAACTTCAACTCTTGGAACATCTCATAAGCTCCATGACGTTCAAAACGTCTTTGATGTCCCGATTCTAAGCCGTACAGCATGGCACACTGAACTATCCAGTAGTCATCAGCTTTAGTCTACCAGATGTTCATAACGTCCAGAGTTGCTCCTGCAGCGGGTCTTGCACCTAGCGGTGCTTCCAGGACGTAATTTCTCTATGCAGCAATGAGGATAATCCTCAAGTTACGGCGCCAGTTCGTGTAGTTTCTACCATCATCTTTCAACTTAGCTTTCTCTAGGAACGCATTAAAATTCAAGGGAACGGTAGCACGGGTCATTGATCCTTGACAACATAGATATGCAAAAACTATTAGGACTAAGTTCATGATAAACTTAAGTTCAATTAATCATATTACTTAAGAACACCCACTTAGATAGACATCCCTCTAGTCATCTAAATGATCATGTGATCCATATAAACTAAACCATGTCCGATCATCACGTGAGATGGAGTAGTTTTCAATGGTGAACATCTCTATGCTGATCATATCTACTATATGTTTCACATTCGACCTTTCGGTTGCAGTGTTTCGAGGCCATATCTGCATATGCTAGGCTCATCAGGTTTAACTTGAGTATTCTGCATGTGCAAACTATCTTACACCTGTTGTATGTGAACGTAGAGCTTATCACACCCGATCATCACGTGGTGTCTTGGCACGACAAACTGTAGCAACAGTGCATACTTAGAGAGAACACTTATACCTTGAAATTTAGTGAGGGATCATCTTATAATGCTACCGCCGAACTAAGCAAAATAAGATGCATAAAAGATAAACATCACATGCAATCAACATATGTGACATAATATGGCCATCATCATCTTGTGACTTTGATCTCCATCTCCAAAGCACCATCATTATCTCCATCGTCACCGGCTTGACACCTTGATCTACATCGTAGCGTGTTGTCATCTCGCCAACTATTTCTTCTACAACTATCGCTACTGCATAGTGATAAAGTAAATAAATTACATGGCGATTGCATTACATACAATAAAGCGACAACCAGAAGGCTCCTGCCAGTTGTCGATAACTTTTAAAAAACATGATCATCTCATACAATAACTTATATCACATCATGTCTTGACCATATCACATCACAACTATATATCACATCACAACTACAAGGATCCGAGTCTATTGCAACAAAATTGTTCGTCGCAATACATGCCGATTTGTGGTGATAAGTACCTATTGCCACGAAATAGCATTCGTTGGCAGCCGTTGCGACTGGACACATGGTAATAGGTTATTGCCACAAAAAGGTAATTGGGGCAATAAAGTGTGCTATTGCAACAACCATGTGGGAAGTCGCCACATGTTTTCCCGTGGCAACACTCATCTATTGCCACAATTTACTTTGTAGAGATAGCTTTAATGCAACATGTAACGAATCATGGCGACTGATAACTCATTGCGATAGACATTTGTTGCAACAACCTATGCCAACGACGCTCGTTTCATGGTGCATATTGTTCCGTGGCAATAGTAAATTGTGGCAATAAACTATGGCAACAATCCTTGTTTTCGTGGCATTAGGCATTTTGCCACGAACCGCTACACTTGTGGCATTAAGTTATGGTAACAAATATTCCAGTCGTCGTAATAGGAAATTGCAACATACTAGTTTTGGCGGTGATAAATAGGTACCACAATGGGTGAAATGTTTGTAGCGAGAAACTATTGCGACAATTTAAATTTTCGTGGTGCTAACATGTGGCAACGAAAAGTGGGTTGTGGCAATAGCCTATTGCAACCTAAAAAAATACATGCATTCAATTACAATATTCAAAACCATATGTATAATATGTAGATTCATAAAATTCATAATTCTCATAGTAAATATCCATCAAATGAAACTCAAATGTAATTTAGGCATCCTAATTAAGTGCCAAGACTAAATTGTCCGTGATCTAGAATCCAGTCGAGCTAGTTTTTTGGATCGTGCAATCAAGGAAAAAAATAGTTCTAGTTAATGAATCCAACATAACATACGTCATACAATTATTCCAGCCCCATTGTTAAAAAGAATTGTCGTTAGACTAACCCGAGTGATACTGTGTCAGCAAGTATGTAACTGAGGGGTCAAAACAGTTTTACAAGTGTAAATGTCTAAAGCATAAGCACAAGTACATGTACTAAAATCTTCCACTATTGATTTAAGTTGTGGCTCGACCTATAGTTTCAGTTAAGTTCATGTCCCTAGCTGGCACATATTCATTTTTTTAAGTTGTGACTCAATGCAGCAACAATGCATGGTGAAAGAGAAGAAGCAGCTAGCTAATTATGAAGGCCAATGACATGCTCACTTGGAAGTGGACCATGAGTTTCAGTTTCTTTGTTTTGAACATCTTAGATGTGCTTTGTCCAAAAAAACGGAAAGAACAATTATAGGTGCGGCACCAATATTGACACTATAAAAGATGAAACAAGAATAACATGATCCAACACTTGAATAATCCCAGCTGGTGCAGAAGCATGCCGAAAGCACATCGTTGAATAACTATATAATAACCAAAAGTCAGTTTACTGACGTAAACATCCTGGGACTCTGTGTCAGACCATGTTCCATTCTTCGTGTGAGTGAGTTCCCACAGAGCAATACAATCTGGCTCTTCTCCAATTTCCAAGTTTCCCTGCAAGTAATATAGCAATGAGATGCTTGAAACATGAAATCATAGTTAGCAGCGAGGAATCATATTTAGTTAGACGCATACCTTCTCAAAACTTAGTTGCGAGTAAGATTTTGATCCAAATATGTGTTTTGTCTTCTGTTTCTTATGACTATCGGTGTTCTTTTGGCTGTGTTCCTACCAATTAATCGAAATGAAATATAACCATACTGAAAGCAATTTCATCTGAACACATAGTAGACAAAGAGTGATCTTAGAGATAACCTGAAATATTGAATCAGTGCCAAAGTACTCAATCATCCATTCCCACTCTTCTGGTTGTAAATCTTTCAACAGATTAGCCAATCTAGCTGCATCTGTTTTGTATGTCTTGTACGTGGAGCTTACAGTTGGTCGTCAGCCTCTATATCGCTCTTCCGCACTTTTGAGAACTTTTTCTTCGGTTTCTGGTGTATCTTCCAGGTCCCATCTGTCCTGTAAAGCATACAATAAATGAATATACATAAGCACTACATTATCCATGGTAAAATAAGATAACACATGTGAAAAATGTTGTATTCACTATGATATCAGCAACAATGAGTCAATGGATGGAAGGGTGAATGTTCGACCACGTCCTCACTCCAATGAGAAGTCTTGAAGGTTTAGCAATTTAACCCATACCAGGATTTTATGCATTATAACAAATGTTAGAGACAGCTTAAATTGCATAAACAATTTACCCGATTTGGGTTGTCCACGTTGGTTTGTGTATGTTGTTATACTTTCCATCCTTGTTAAGACAATAGAGCCTTTCCTTCCTGCACACAAAATCAATCAAGGGACTTAGCATTAACAAAGCATTAATGTTGTGCACCATCCAGATAGGTGATTATGAAGTAAGGATGTTGTGTACCATGAGCATCCTCCGTAGAATTCATCATTGTTCCCTCGTGTAGGTAATATCAGAATTTGAGTCAATTTAAGAAGAAACACAATACGTAAAGCAGGCATAAAATCAAATCAGTTTAACAAAAAAAATAAGAAAAAAGGAAAAAAAAAACTACATTGGAAACATGTAACGAAATAACTACAAGGCCCCGTCTCACGCACATCTCCTCCTCTCTTCTCTATGTTCTCTTTCTCTTCTAGAGCAGATCCATTTATCTCCGCATGATCCAATCGCACAACCAAAGGTTCTGATTGTACCACAATGGGTCAATTTTTTCTCACTTTTCTCTTTCTCACATCTCTCCTCTGCTTCTTTGAGTCCAATTGTTTTGGGTGAACAATTCTTCAGTCAACCTCCATAGTACACAACTTGTTTCTATGGATGGTGGGCCAATAATTAATAACTATTGTTTCGATTTAAGACGAATATGCAGAACAGAATCATACAGACACATATTAATGGAAAACACATCTATGGAGTAGATGGAACTTTATCTAATCCTCACAACATGAACTTCAATTCAGCCTAGGAAATCTAACGAAAACTACAGAGAGTTGCCGGTTCAGGTGCGAGGAACTTGGAAAGTAATGCAAGTTGCAGCCTAATTGGCTGCCAACTGAAGCAGGGGAGTAGGAAATACAAAGATGCTTCGAAATTTTGATTCATCAGCCTACACTATTATTGTCCTATAGTGGCATCACAGAAATCAAGAAGCAGTACCTTTCAGCATCAAGATCATGGCTCCAGCGATGGTCAATGAGGGATTCCTGGATTAGGGGGTATCCGGACAGACGGATTATATCCTTTGGCCGGACTGTTGGACTATGAAGATCCAAGATTAAAGACTTCGTCCCATGTCCGGATGGGACTCTCCTTGGCGTGGAAGGCAAGCTTGGCAATACGGATATGTAGATCTCCTTCCTTGTAACCGACTCTGTGTAACCCTAGCCCCCTCTGGTGTCTATATAAACCGAAGGGTTTAGTCCCTAGGACAAACAACAACAATCATACCATAGGCTAGCTTCTAGGGTTTAGCCTCTTCGATCTCGTGGTAGATCAACTCTTTTACTACTCATATTATCAAGAACAATCAAGCAGGACGTAGGGTATTACCTCCATCAAGAGGGCCCGAACCTGGGCAAAACATCGTGTCCCCTGCCTCCTGTTACCATCCGCCTAGACGCACAGTTCGGGACCCCCTACCCGAGATCCGCTGGTTTTGACACCGACATTGGTGCTTTCATTGAGAGTTCCTCTGTGTCGTAATCATTAGGCTTGATGGCTCCTTCAATCATCGATAGCGATGCAGTCCAGGGTGAGACTTTTCTCCCTGGACAGATCTTTGTATTTGGCGGCTTCGCACTGCGGGCCAACTTGCTTGGCCATCTAGAGCAGATCGAGAGTTATGCCCCTGGCCACCAGGTCAGGTTTGGAAGCTTAAACTACACGGCCGATATCCACGGAGACTTGATCTTCGACGGATTCGAGCCCCTGCCGAATGCGCCACACGGTCACGATGAGCATGATTTAGCTCTACCATCGGACAATGTTCAGGAGATTGCACCGGCAACCGCTCCGACCCTCAATTCGGATCCAATTGCGTCATCCATGGACGGGTGGATAGACCACGCCACGGAGGCTGCATCCTCAGCGGCGATCGAGCCGAGTATCAACCTTACCCTTCACGGGAGCTGTGACGCCAAACTGCCGGATCCTTCCCCGGCCACGGACTCCAAACCACCTGCGCCCGTTCCTGTCGAATCCGACTGGGCACCGATCATGGAGTTCACATCCGCGGATATCTTTCATCACTCGCCCTTCGGAAACATACTAAACTCATTAAGGTCTCTCTCCTTGTCAGGAGAGTCCTGGCCGAACTATGTCCGACAGGATTGGGATGCGGATGACGAAGAAATTCGCCGCCCACCCACCACCCACTTAATAGCCACTATCAACGATTTGACCGACATGCTCGACTTCGACTCCGAAGACATCGACGGTATGGACGACGATGCAGGAGACGAACAGGAGCCACTGCCCACAGGGCACTAGACGCCCACTTCATCATATGATGTATGCATGGTGGACACACCCAAAGAAAACGACGACGAGGAACGGAAGGACGCAGTGAAGGGTTGTTCCCTCGAGAAGCAGTCAAAGCGGTAGCGTAAGCGCCGCTCCAAATCCCACCTCGGCAGAAACAGCGATCATATAGACCCAGCGATAGAGCAGGGTGAGCCAACGGACGACAAACACGGCATTGAACCACCGTCCGACCATGGCAACACGGAGAATCAAACCGAACAACCCGACTCCGGCGAAGATAACAGTCCGGATGACATCACACCAGACAGGCACCCAGAGCAACAGAATACCCATCAAAGGCTTTTTGCCATTGCGAGGAGTCTGAAAAAGCAGAAGCAAAGGCTCAGGGCTGCACAAGACACACTCAGAATTAGATGGGGTAAAGTACTCAACACTGCAGCAAAATACGGCGGTAGTCGCCACACAAAGAGCTACCCGAAGCGAAAGCTGCTACCTGAATTCGATGAGGAGGCCTTAGATCCCCCGCAATCAAAAAACAAAACAGCCATCCAGTCGGATAGACGACCTCGTGGCCAACTTAGAGCGGCAAACGATGCCACACACAAGCTAGTACGTGATCCACGTGAGGGCTCGCATCAAAAGGATGGCGCAATCAGATCCATCTATGGGCCGAGCAAGCGCGCTCCGGCGCGCAATGCAACACAACAAAAATCCGAACACCACGGCTGAGGGAGTCCTGGATTAGGGGGTGTTCGGATAGCCGGACTATACCTTCGGCCGGACTCCTGGACTATGAAGATACAAGATTGAAGACTTCGTCCCGTGTCCGGAAGGGACTTCCCTTGGCGTGGAAGGCAAGCTTGGCGATACTGATATGTAGATCTCCTACCATCATAACCGACTCTGTGTAACCCTAGCCCTCTCCGGTGTCTATATAAACCGGAGGGTTTTAGTCCGTAGGACGGACAACAATCATACCATAGGCTAGCTTCTAGGGTTTAGCCTCATTGATCTCGTGGTAGATCTACTCTTGTACTACCCATATCATCAATATTAATCAAGCAGGACGTAGGGTTTTACCTCCATCAAGAGGGCCCGAACCTGGGTAAAACATCATGTCCCCTGCCTCCTGTTGCCATCCGCCTAGACGCACAGTTCGGGACCCCCTACCCGAGATCCGCCGGTTTTGACACCGACATTGGTGCTTTCATTGAGAGTTCCTCTGTGTCGTCACTTTTGGGCCCGATGGATTCTCCGATCATCAACGATGATGCGATCCAAGGTGAGATTTTCTCCCTGGACAGATCTTCGTATTTGGCGGCTTTACACTGCGGGCCAATTCGCTTGGCCATCTGGAGCAGATCGACAGCTACGCCCCTGGCCGCCAGGTCAGATTTGGAAGTTTAAACTACACAGCGGACCTCCGTGGAGACTTGATCTTCGACGGGTTCGAGCCGCAACTGAGCGTGCCGCACTGTCACGATGGGCATGATCTAGCTCTGCCGCCGAACAGTGCCCTGGAGGCTGCACCCGCATCAGCTCCAACTCTTAATTCGGAGCCAACTACGCCAATCGAGGATGGGTGGTTGGACACCGCCTCGGGGGCTGCAATCTCTATGGCAATCGAGCCGAACATCAGCCCTATTCTCTGTGAAGCCCGTGACTCCAAGGAGCCGGACTCCTCTCCAGACTCCAAGCCCTCCGCGCCCCTACCGATCGAACCCGATTGGGCGCCGATCATGGAGTTCACCGCCGCGGGCATCTTTCAGCACTCGCCCTTCGGCGATATTATGAATTCACTAAAGTCTCTCTCTTTATCAGGAGAGCTCTGGCCGGACTATGGTCAACAAGGTTGGGATGCGGATGATGAAGAAATTCAAAGCCCACCCACCACCCACTTCGTAGCCACTGTCGATAATTTAAACGACGTGCTCGACTTCGACTCTGAAGACATCGACGGTATGGACGACGATGTAGGAGATGAACATGAACCAATGCCTATAAGGCACTGGACAGCCACCTCATCTCATGATGTATACATGGTGGACACACCCAAAGGAAGCGACGACGAGGAACACAGGGATGCAACGAGGGATCGTTCACTCGAAAAGCAATCAAAGCGGTGACGTAAGCGCCTCTCCAAGCCCCGCCTTGACAGAGACAGGAGCCATACAGACCCAGCCATAGAGCAGGACGAGCCTGCGGACGACGAACATGCCTTCGAGCAACCGTCCGAACAGGGCAACTTGGATAAATAAATCGAACACCCTGTGTTGGGGAACGTAGTAATTTCAAAAAAATTCCTACGCACACGCAAGATCATGGTGATGCATAGCAACAAGAGGGGAGAGTGTGATCTACGTACCCTTGTAGACCGACAGCGGAAGCGTTAGCACAACGCGGTTGATGTAGTCGTACGTATTCACGGCCCGACCGATCAAGCACCGAAACTACGGCACCTCCGAGTTTTAGCACACGTTCAGCTCGATGACGATCCCCGGACTCCGATCCAGCAAAGTGTCGGGGAAGAGTTCCGTTAGCACGACGGCGTGGTGACGGTCTTGATGTACTATCGTCGCAGGGCTTCGCCTAAGCATCGCTACAACATTATCGAGGATTATGGTGGAAGGGGGCACCGCACACGGCTAAGATATTTTATGATCATGTGGATCAACTTGTGTTTCTAGGGGTGCCCCCTGCCCCCGTATATAAAGGAGCAAGGGGAGGAGGCCGGCCGGCCCTATAGGCGCGCCAAGGAGGAGTCCTCCTCCTAGTAGGAGTAGGACTCCTACTAGGAGGGGGAAGGAAGTGGGGAGGGAGAAGGAAAGGGGGGCGCTGCCCCCCTCTCCTAGTCCAATTCGGACCAGGGGGAGGAGGTGCGCGGCCCACCCTGGCTGCCCCCCTCTCTCTCCCCACTAAGGCCCATATGGCCCATTACTTCTCCCGATAGGGTTCCGGTAACCCTCCGGCTCTCCGGTTTTCTCCAAAATCACCCGGAACACTTCCAGTGTCTGAATTGTAACATCCCAAAATTCTAAATTTTGGAATGTTATACTAAATAGATAGATTTGTTTAATTGAGTGAAATTCGAAACTTTTTGAAAGTTAAATGAGAGGGAATAAAAGGACTTTCCCAAACTTTCACATTTGCATTTTTATGATCTCTTGAATTCAAATTCTTTTCAATCACAAAACCCTGGAGAGAAGATGACATGACTTCTTCCATTTATTTAAATGACAAGGGTTGTTGAAAATATTTGAATTTCATTTGAGAATATTTCCAATTCTGAAACTTTATGCAACTCAATGATTTTCACGAGCGAAGATAAAATGACTTCTTCAAATTATATGAAATATGAGTTGGGACTTTCAAAGGATCAATTTCTAGGTCCTTTTGGAATTAATTTTCAGTTTGGATTTATTTGAGTTTTATTCAAATTATTTTTATCCAAAAATAAAATATATGGAAATTAGGGTAACATGATTCCCTACATTAGAAAATTGGAGAAAAATTAAATTGAAATCATTTTGGTATTTTTAAAATGATTTTTGCTGGATTTTAATAGACCAGTAGCACTCTTTGATTTATCTGGATTTTGTGGATTTTATTTGAAGTATTAAAAATGTCCATGTTGTAGAAAATATTTTTCTGAAAATTTTGGTATATTATACGCCTATATAAAAATTTTATTTATTTTGTTTTATTTCTTTTTCTGTTGTCTGGGAAAATCTTAAAAAAAACCTCCGTCGCCGACTGGGCCGGCTCAGGGCCCAGCCGACCGCGTGCCGGCCCAGCCCAGCCAGCGCGCTGCCGCCGCCTTCCTCCTCATGCCCGTGCGGGACTCCCGCCGGAGTCCGCCGCACCTACGGCACCGGCCGCCCCTTCCCCAAGCCAGGAGCCGCCCCAGCCCTTTATAACCCGAGGCACCGCGCCGCCCCGCGCCACCCCTCGCACCGCCGCCGCCGCTGCAGTGCCCCGCCTCTCGCGCCGCCGCCGCTGCACACTCCGTCCGCCGCCGCAGCTAGCGCCGCTGCCGCTCCCTGCCGTCGCCGCGCCTCGCCACTGCGCCGCCCCGCGCCACCCCTTGCCGCCGCCCCGCTCGCCGTCGAAGCCGTCGGCGAGATCCGCCGTAACCGCCGCCATCGCCACCTCGCCGGAGAGCCACCGGAAAACCGCCACCGCTGCCGGTTTATTTCGCCCGAGCCGGTAAAAGCCGCCGTTTTTTCTTTCGGTTAAAAAAAACCTAGATCGGTTTTCCACAGAAAACCTAGATCTGATTTTTTTTGTTTAGTTATGTAGTGAGCGTTTACTAGTTATGCCTTTGGAGTGAACGGTTTTCGTCGGTTTTGTTTCTGAAGAGAACGTTCGTTAGATAGGTTTTCTCTTTTTCTATTTAATTTCGGCTAGGGACCTATTCGTGATAATTTTCTTCACAGATTAGTCCCTGTACTTCAATCTATCACTACTTTTTACTCGTTAGTCCAAATCCAACGAAACCAACGCCCACATCTTCGTTATGATCTCCTCTCTTCAGATAAACAACTTAAACATGTTTTTTGAAAAGTTAAAATTTGAATTAAATCAGATTGAATTCAAACTTCGTTTGATCATAACATGAGTTTCGTAGCTCCGTTTGAGTTGATTCTTTTTGCAAATCGAAGCTCTTGACCTAAACTTTCTGATAAGGCCAAATTCACTTAATTTTGGTACTGTTAGAAATTGTTTTATGTTGCAAGAGTTATTTGCTTGGTTTTTGAAGTTCTCCAAATCGACTTTTTCGATTTTTCTGGTCTTTTGAGTGATTGCTTACGTGTGGTTACTACTGCTTGCTGACGATAGATTGACCGGAGTGTGACGAGTAGATCTATCAAGATTTTTGAGTGCAAATCATCTTCATCAACATTGCAGGCAAGTAACACTTTGATCATACCTTTTCTACTACCCAGTTTTATTGCATTAGATCAATCCTCACACATTGCATGATTAGGATCTAATTAAATTGTGGGATGGGAAGTAGATGAGGTAGTACCTATTACCTGTTTATTATCAAACCTTTGGGAGTTACTTCTACGTTTGCTTATTATGCCATGCTATGCTAGTAGACGTGGATTGGGTGAGTGAAATCCATGACAGATGTGAGATTGTTAATTAATGGTTTATCTAAGGTGGCAACTTAAACACACATCTGGGTGGATTGAGGCACCTGGGTATTCCAGGACTTGCCTGTTTTCTTTTGGACCGCCACCCAGGCTCAAAGGGATCATGAGACTATTCATACTAGAAACTTCCGTGTGCAGCCACAAGCTATTATGGGCTCTAGCATAGTTGACTAAGTTGTGCGAACTCTTACAATGGTAGACTAGCAGATGTAGGGGATGTAGGTGGTACGGTCTACCCGATCGTAAGGTGCTAGCGCTTCTGAAAGACTATGTCTCGGTCATCCATCTTCTCAAACATCATGTAGTGCGAGAAAACAAATGGAGGCGATCGAGTCTTGTGGGGAAAAGTGCGCAAACCTCTGCAGAGTGTAACAAACTAATCATGGTTAGCCGTGACCCCGGTTATGGACATCTTGAGTATCTAGTTCTTGGATTATCCTGTTGATCTCATCACGTTACTTTAAATGAATATTGTTGGGTTTAATGATGTTACTTAATTGGGATTGAGAATGCTGTCAACCATTCTCAATGTTCAACAACCACCATGATAGTTAAATAAAATTTATTCCTTTGCAGTAGGGAAAAATTGGCTTTACGCAAAACTATAACCATAGAGCTTTTCCACCGGCCAAATATGCATGTAGTGATAGCCATTGTTCATCATTCTCTATGGTGTGAATTTGCCAGTACATTCAATGTAATGACCCTTGGTGGCTGCAACGTCTCATGTTCCAGGATTTCTTACGACGAGTAAGTGATACGTTAGGGTTACGATTTCTACACTCAACTTTGCCGTTGGTGTTGATGGGAATCCACAACCTTGTTACTTCCGCTATTTTGGATTTGAGGTAATAGAATTTGCGTTACTTTTACATGTGATTTACCTCTGTTATAAATCCTCGAGTACTGTGTGTGTCAGCATACCGATCCAGGGATGACACTTAAGCACAGAGACTTGATCCATTCGGGTCGGGTCGCCACACGAATATAGCCATCCAATATCAATCTTTATGTCTCGAACATTTCGAGACTCCTCGTTATGTCCGTGATCACATCCGGGACTCCGAACTAACTTTGGTACATCAAAAACTCATAAACTCATAATATAACTGTCATCCAAACCTTAAGCGTGCGGACGCTACGGGTTCGAGAACAATGTAGACATGACCGAGACACGTCTCCTGTCAATAACCAATAGCGGAACCTGGATGCTCATATTGGCTCCTACATATTCTACGAAGATCTTTATCGGTCAGACCGCATAACAACATACGTTGTTCCCTTTGTCATCGGTATGTTACTTGCCCGAGATTCGATCGTCGGTATCTCAATACCTAGTTCAATCTCGTTACCGGCAAGTCTCTTTACTCGTTTCGTAATACATTATCTCGCAACTAACTCATTAGTTGCAATGCTTGCAAGGCTTATGTGATGTGCATTATCGAGAGGGCCCAGAGATACCTCTCCGACAATCGGAGTGACAAATCCTAATCTCGAAATACACCAACCCAACATGTACCTTTGGAGACACCTGTAGAGCTCCTTTATAATCACCCAGTTACGTTGTGACGTTTGGTAGCACACAAAGTGTTCCTCCGGCAAACGGGAGTTGCATAATCTCATAGTCATAGGAACATGTATAAGTCATGAAGAAAGCAATAGCAACACACTAAACGATCGGGTGCTAAGCTAATGGAATGGGTCATGTCAATCACATCATTCTCCTAATAATGTGATCCCGTTAATCAAATGACAACACATGTCTATGGTTAGGAAACATAACCATCTTTGATTAACGAGCTAGTCAAGTAGAGGCATACTAGTGACGTTTAGTTTGTCTATGTATTCACACAAGTATTATGTTTCCGGATAATACAATTCTAGCATGAATAATAAACATTTATCATGATATAAGGAAATAAAATAATAACATTATTATTGCCTCTAGGGCATATTTCCTTCAGTCTCCCACTTGCACTAGAGTCAATAATCTAGATTACACAGTAATGATTCTAACACCCATGGAGCTTTGGTGCTGATCATGTTTTGCTCGTGGAAGAGGCTTAGTCAACGGGTCTGCAACATTCAGATCCGTATGTATCTTGCAAATCTCTATGTCTCCCACCTGGACTAGATCCCGGATGGAATTGAAGCGTCTCTTGATGTGATTGGTTCTCTTGTGAAATCTGGATTCCTTTGCCAAGGCAATTGCACCAGTATTGTCACAAAAGATTTTCATTGGACCCGATGCACTAGGTATGAAACCTAGATCGGATATGAACTCCTTCATCCAGACTCCTTCATTTGCTGCTTCCGAAGCAGCTATGTACTCCGCTTCACATGTAGATCCTGCCACAACGCTTTGTTTAGAACTGCACCAACTGACAGCTCCACCGTTTAATGTAAACACGTATCCAGTTTGCGATTTAGAATCGTCCGGATCAGTGTCAAAGCTTGCATCAACGTAATCATTTACGATGAGCTCTTTGTCACCTCCATATATGAGAAACATATCCTTAGTACTTTTCAGGTATTTCAGGATGTTCTTGACCGCTGTCCAGTGATCCACTCCTGGATTACTTTGGTACCTCCCTGCTAGACTTATAGCAAGACACACATCAGGTCTGGTACACAGCATTGCATACATGATAGAGCCTATGGCTGAAGCATAGGGCATCTTTCATTTTCTCTCTATCTTCTGCATTGCTCGGGCATTGAGTCTTACTCAATTTCACACCTTGTAACACAGGCAAGAATCCTTTCTTTGCTTGATCCATTTTGAACTTTTTCAAAACTTTGTTAAGGTATGTGCTTTGTGAAAGTCCAATTAAGCGTCTTGATCTGTCTCTATAGATCTTAATGCCCAATATGTAAGCAGCTTCACCGAGGTCTTTCATTGAAAAACTCTTATTCAAGTATCCCTTTATGCTATCCAGAAATTCTATATCATTTCCGATTAGTAATATGTCATCTACATATAATATCAGAAATGCTACAGAGCTCCCACTCACTTTCTTGTAAATACAGGCTTCTCCAAAAGTCTGTACAAAACCAAATGCTTTGATCACACTATCAAAGCATTTATTCCAACTCCGAGAGGCGTGCACCAGTCCATAAATGGATCGCTGGAGCTTGCACACTTTGTTAGCTCCCTTTGGATCGACAAAACCTTCCGGCTGCATCATATACAACTCTTCTTCCAGAAATTCATTCAGGAATGCAGTTTTGACATCCATCTGCCAAATTTCATAATCATAAAATGAGGTAATTGCTAACATGATTCGGACAGACTTAAGCATCGCTACGGGTGAGAAGGTCTCATTGTAGTCAATCCCTTGAACTTGTCGAAAACCTTTTGCGACAAGTCGAGCTTTGTAGACAGTAACATTACCGTTAGCGTCAGTCTTCTTCTTAAAGATCCATTTATTCTCAATTGCTTGCCGATCATTGGGCAAGTCAACCAAAGTCCATACTTTGTTCTCATACATGGATCCCATCTCAGATTTCATGGCTTCAAGCCATTTTGCGGAATCTGGGCTCACCATCGCTTCTCCATAGTTTGTAGGTTCATCATGATCTAGTAGCATGACTTCCAGAACAGGATTACCGTACCACTCTGGTGCGGATCTTACTCTGGTTGATCTACGAGGTTCAGTAGTATCTTGTTCTGAAGTTTCATGATCATCATCATTAGCTTCCTCACTAATTGGTGTAGGTGTCACAGAAACTGGTTTCTGTGATGTACTACTTTCCAATAAGGGAGCAGGTACAGTTACCTCATCAAGTTCTACTTTCCTCCTACTCACTTCTTTCAAGAGAAACTCCTTCTCTAGAAAGTTTCTGAATTTAGCAACAAAAGTTTTGCCTTCGGATCTGTGATAGAAGGTGTATCCAATAGTTTCCTTTGGATATCCTATGAAGACACATTTCTCTGATTTGGGTTCGAGCTTATCAGGTTGAAGCTTTTTCACATAAGCATCGCAACCCCAAACTTTCAGAAACGACAACTTTGGTTTCTTGCCAAACCACAGTTCATAAGGTGTCATCTCAATGGATTTTTATGGTGCCCTATTGTAACACCCCGGATATGATTTACCCAATATGTACTCCAACTCTTGCCGTTTCCGGCGTTAAGTTATTTTATTTTCTCGGGTTCGGGTTTTTGTCTCCGTGTGTTGTTTTCGTTGTCATGCATCTCATATCATGTCATCATGTGCATTGCATTTGCATACGTGTTCATCTCATGCATTCGAGCATTTTCCCTGTTGTCCGTTTTGCATTCCGGCGCTCCGTTCTCATCCGGTGGTCATTTCTACCTTTCTTTCGGTGTGGGGATTAAACATTTCCGGATTGGACCGAGACTTGCCAAGCGGCCTTGGTTTACTACCGGTAGACCGCCTGTCAAGTTTCGTACCATTCGGACTTCGTTTGATGCTCCAACGGTCAACCGAAGGACCGAAAAGGCCTCGTGTGTGTTGCAGCCCAACACCCCTCCAAGTTGGCCCAAAACCCACCAAAACCCTCTCCATCATCTAGAGCGTTCGATCACGATCGCGTGGCCGAAAACCGCACCTCATTTGGACACTCCTAGCTCCCTCTATGCCTATATATACCTCCCCCATTCCAAATTTCGGATCTCCCCGTCCAAACCCTAAAAATCCCAGATCCGCCGCTAACCAGACATCTCTGCCCCTGGCCGGACCCTTCGCGCCGCCGCGCCCGGCCAGTGAGGCTGCGCTAAGTGGCATGCCGGGAGTCTCCCCGCCGCCGGCCCGCTCGGCCCGCCGCGGGCCCCCGCGGCCCGGTTCCGCCGCGCCGCCCCACGCGTCGCCCCGCCGCCCTCGCCTCCAACTCCGGCGGCCCGCGCCGCCCTGCGCCATCGCCGTCGGCCGCCGCACTCCTTCGGCCGGAGCCGCACCTCGCCGCCGCCATCTTCGTCGACGCCGGCCCGGCCCCGCGCCGCCCGCCGCCGCCAAGTCGCCGCCCCGGGCAAGCTCCCTCACCGGCCGGCGAGCCCCCCCTCCTCCGCGCCAAGTTCCCCGACGACTCCGGCGGCCCACCTCCGTTTTCCGATGAACCTCGGGAAGCGCGCCGCGATCCAGATCTGGCAGCTATAGTAAACCCTAACCGCGAGGTGGAATTTTCTTCTAAGTCCTCAAATTCTCAGATCCATATGCCCTTGTTCATCGCGCTATATCTTTGCAGCCATAGCTCCGTTTTGGGCATATAGCATATCAAAATGTTCGCCTTAAAGAGTACATCATTTCATCTCATTGCATCATTTTCATTTGAGTTCATCTTGGTGCCCGAAATGCTGTTAGAAGAGTGCTATTTGAGATAATTGTCAGATCTGCTGCTCCAATTAGATATTTGTCATTTTTACCATGATTATTGTGTGCATGATATGCCCAGGTGCTCTACATGAGTTTTGTTATATGTTTTGCCATCTATCCAGAGGTGCAAACCATGTATTTTTGTGATGTGTGTGGTGACTAGCACAAGCTTGCAAAGTGGAGCATTCGTTAATGCTGATTTCAGGGACTTAGCATTTCCACTAAGTCCTTGACCTGTTTATCTCATATGGCCATATGTTCATGTTGTTTCCTAGTGATCCGTGCCTCTTTTGAGGATGATCAATAAGGATGTTTTGTTAATCTTGTAGTGCTCTATCCATCCATGTCTTTGTTTGCAATTATGGAGCACCCTAGCTTGAGTCAATCGATCTCTACTTTTGTCATTTCGTGAATCTGGGCAGATTGTCTACTTGTTAGCGATTTTGCCGGGGATGTTGTAGTTGATACGTGCATGCTATGCTATTGTTCTTGCCATGTCTAGCTTGTGTTTTGTGTATTCTTGATGGGTGCATGCTTAGATTCTCATGACTTTCTCTGTAGTGAGTGCATCAAGCTCGTAAACATGCCTACTTGATATCTGTTTCAGCATGCTCCAGTTTTCACTAAGTCTGAGAACTGATTATGTTTTTGCCATGTTCACATGCTTGCAATTGTGTTTTATGATCCCTTTTGGCTCAAGGTCACTAAGGGACATTTGTTAAGCTCTTTGAGTAGCTCCATGCCATGCTTTATTTTGCCATGTTCAGGTCCTGTAGCATGTAGTTTTGTTGCTCCAAAGAGTGCTATCTGTTCTGAAATTCCAGACAAGTGTTAATTTCACAAAGTCTGAGATCTGTTTACCAAATGCATTTTTGCCATGCTTGTTTGAACTTGTTAATGGATGAATTGGCCGTAGCTCAGTGCTAGACTTTTGTTAAGCATCATGAATGGATTACTGCCATGTATTTTGATGCCATGTTTAGGTGTTGTAGCATGTTCATCTTGTTGCATTTAGATGACTACTTGTTGTAAATCGCAGAACGTGGTCATATTTGAATCGCTTGCCATTTCCAAACCGTAACTCCGATTCCGGCGTTCTTTATATCGTTTTCAAGCGATTTCATCTCATCTTTCCAGTGGCACACTTGGATTTCCAAGTTGAGGCCAGGTTCATGCATTCCTTGTCAAATCTTGCATATGCATCACATATTGCATCCCGCATAGCATACCATCTTTGCATCATATTGTTTGATCCTTGCACGTGGTTGATTGTGTCTTTGTTGCTTGTTTGTCTTGTTTGGGTAGAGCTGGGAGACGAGTTCACTAACGAGGAGCCCGTTGAGTTTGCTTTCGAGGATCCAGTCAACTCTGACAACTTTGCAGGCAAGATGATCATACCCTCGAAATCACTACTATCTTTGCTTTGCTAGATGCTCGCTCTTTTGCTATGCCATGCTATGATGCCTACCACTTGCTTTCAAGCCTCCCAAATTGCCATGTCAAACCTCTAACCCACCATGTCCTAGCAAACCGTTGATTGGCTATGTTACCGCTTTGCTCAGCCCCTCTTATAGCGTTGCTAGTTGCAGGTGAAGATTGGAGACCGTTCCTTGTTGGAACATTATTTACTTGTTGGGATATCATTATATTGCCATGTTATCTTAATGCATCTATATACTTGGTAAAGTTTGGAAGGCTCGGCCTCTCGCCTAGTGTTTTGTTCCACTCTTGCCGCCCTAGTTTCTGTCATATCGGTGTTATGTTCCCGGATTTTGCGTTCCTTACGCGGTTGAGTTATAATGGGAACCCCTTGATAGTTTGCCCTGATTAAAGCTTTTCCAGCAATGCCCAACCTTGGTTTTACCATTTGCCACCTAGCCTCTTTTTCCCTTGGGTTTCCGGAGCCCAAGGGTCATCTTATTTAAACCCCCCCCCCCCCCCGGGCCAGTACTCCTCTGAGTGTTGGTCCAACTCGTCAGCCGCCGGTGGCTACCAGGGGCAACTCTGGGCTGGCCTACCGGAAGTTTAGACAATCTGAGTGTGCCTTGAGAAAGAGATATGTGCAGCTCCTATCGGGATTTGTCGACACATTCGGGCGGTGTTGCTGGATTTTTTTTAACCTGTCGAAGTGTCTTGAAGAACCGAGATACCGAGTCTGATCGGAACGTCTCGGGAGAAGGTCTATTCCTTCGTTGACCGTGAGAGCTTGTCATGGGCTAAGTTGGGACTCCCCTGCAGGGTTTTGAACTTTCGAAAGCCATGCCCACGGTTATGGGCAGATGGGAATTTGTTAATGTCCGGTTGTAGATAATTTGAACCTTAACTTAATTAAAATGAATCAATTGTGTGAGTTACCGTGATGGCCTCTTCTCGACGGTGTCCGGGAAGTGGACACGGTGTTGGTGTAATGCTTGCCGCAGGATTGCTCTCTAGTTATGCGGTCGCGCTTTGCCTTCTCTTTTTCTCGCTCTCTTTTGCGAACAGGATGGCCACCATATATGCTACTCGCTTGCTGCAGCTCCACATATATTCACCTTGCCTTTCCTATTAATCTTAAATAGTCTTGATCGCGAGGGTGCGAGATTGCTGAGTCCCTGTGGCTCACAGATTACTTCCAAACCAGATGCAGGGCCTGATGATTCCGCTCCAGATGGCGCGCTCGAGCTCAAGTGGGAGTACGACAAGGACTCTCAACGATACTACGTGTCTTTCCCTGATGATCAGTAGTGGTGCCCAGTTGGGGTGATCGGGACCGTGTCGCATGTTGGGTTATCTTTTATTTTGGCGCCGGTAGTCGGGCCATGAGTGTTTGAATGATGTAATGCTATTTATGTACTTGATTGACGTGGCGAGTGTAAGCCAACTATGTTATCTCCCCTTTTATTATCTATATTACATGGGATGTTGTGAAGATTGCCTAACTTGCGACATTGCTTTCAATGCGGTTATGCCTCTAAGTCGTGCCTCGACACGTGGGAGATATAGCCGCATCGAGGGCGTTACACCTATTTAACATGAATGCGGTCGTCTCTAGAGCATAACCCCAAAACGATAGCGGTAAGTAAGAGACATCATAGATCGCACCATATCAAGTAAAGTACGATTACGACGTTCGGACACACCATTACGTTGTGGTGTTCCGGGTGGCATGAGTTGCGAAACTATTCCGCATTGTTTCAAATGTACACCAAACCCGTAACTCAAATATTCTCCTCCACGATCAGATCGTAGGAATTTTATTTTCTTGTTACGATGATTTTCAACTTCACTTTGAAATTCTTTGAACTTTTCAAACATTTCAGACTTATGTTTCAGTAAGTAGATATACCCATATCTGCTTAAGTCATCTGTGAAGGTGAGAAAATAACGATATCCGCCACGAGCCTCAATATTCATCGGACCACATACATCTGTATGTGATTTCCAACAAATCTGTTGCTCTCTCCATAGTACTGGAGAACGGTGTTTTTGTCATCTTACCCATAAGGCACGGTTCGCAAGTACCAAGCGATTCATAATCAAGTGCTTCAAAAAGTCCATTAGTATGGAGTTTCTTCATGCGCTTTACACTGATATGACCCAAACGGCAGTGCCACAAATAAGTTGCACTATCATTATCAACTCTGCATCTTTTGGCTTCAACATTATGAATATGTGTGTCACTACTATCGAGATTTAATAAGAATAGACCACTGTTTAAGGGTGCATGACCATAAAAGATATTACTCATATAAATAGAACAACCATTATTCTCTGATTTGAATGAATAACCGTCTCGAATAAAACAAGATCCAGATATAATGTTCATGCTTAACGCTGGCACCAAATAACAATTATTTAGGTCTAATACTAATCCCGAAGGTAGATGTTGAGGTAGCGTGCCGACCGCGATCACATCCACTTTGGAACCATTTCCCACGCGCATCGTCACCTCGTCCTTAGCCAATCTTTGCTTAATCCGTAGTCCCTGTTTCGAGTTGCAAATGTTAGCAACAGAACCAGTATCAAATACCTAGGTGCTACTGCGAGCATTAGTAAGGTACACATCAATAACATGTATGTCACATATACATTTGTTCACCTTGCCATCCTTCTTATCCGCCAAATACTTGGGGCAGTTCCGCTTCCAGTGACCAGTCTGCTTGCAGTAGAAGCACTCAGTTTCAGGCTTAGGTCCAGGTTTGGGTTTCTTCTCTTGAGTAGCAACTTGCTTGCTGTTCTTTTTGAAGTTCCCCTTCTTCTTCCCTTTTCCCTTTTTCTTGAAACTAGTGGTCTTGATGCTCCTTCTTGATTTCTACCTCCGCAGCTTTCAGCATTGCAAAGAGCTCGGGAATAGTCTTATTCATCCCTTGCATATTATAGTTCATCACGAAGCTCTTGTAGCTTGGTGGCAGTGATTGGAGAATTCTGTCAATGACGCAATCATCTGGAAGATTAACTCCCAATTGAATCAAGTGATTATTATACCCAGACATTTTGAGTATATGCTCACTGACAGAATTGTTCTCCTCCATCTTGCAGCTATAGAACTTATTGGAGACTTCATATCTCTCAATCCGGGCATTTGCTTGAAATATTAACTTCAACTCCTGGAACATCTCATATGCTCCATGACGTTCAAAACGTCGTTGAAGTCCCGATTCTAAGCCGTAAAGCATGGCACACTGAACTATCGAGTAGTCATTAGCTTTGCTCTGCCAGACGTTCATAACATCTGGTGTTGCTCCAGCAGCAAGCCTGGCACCCAGCGGTGCTTCCAGGAGGTAATTCTTCTGTGCAGCAATGAGGATAATCCTCAAGTTACGGACCCAGTCCGTGTAATTGCTACCATCATCTTTCAACTTTGCTTTCTCAAGGAACGCATTAAAATTCAATGGAACAATAGCACGGGCCATCTATCTACAATCAAACATAAACAAGCAAGATACTATCAGGTACTAAGTTCATGATAAATTTAGGTTCAATTAATCATATTACTAAAGAACTCCCACTTAGATAGACATCCCTCTAATCCTCTAAGTGATTACGTGATCCAAATCAACTAAACCATGTCCGATCATCATGTGAGATGGAGTAGTTTCATTGGTGAACATCACTATGTTGATCATATCTACTATATGATTCACGCTCGACCTTTCGGTCTCCGTGTTCCGAGGCCATATTTGTATATGCTTGGCTCGTCAAGTATAACCTGAGTATTTCGCGTGTGCAACTGTTTTGCACCCGTTGTATTTGAACGTAGAGCCTATCACACCCGATCATCACGTGGTGTCTCAGCACGAAGAACTTTCACAACGGTGCATACTCAGGGAGAACACTTCTTGATAATTAGTGAGAGATCATCTTAAAATGCTAACGTTAATCAAAGCAAGATAAGATGCATAAAAGATAAACATGACATGCAGTCAATATAAGTGATATGATATGGCCATCATCATCTTGTGCTTGTGATCTCCATCTTCGAAGCACCGTCGTGATCACCATCGTCACCGGCACGACACCTTGATCACCATCGTAGCATCGTTGTCGTCTCGCCAATCTTATGCTTCCACGACTATCGCTACCGCTTAGTGATAAAGTAAAGCATTACAGCGCAATTGCATTGCATACAATAAAGCGACAACCATATGGCTCCTGCCAGTTGCCCATAACTTGGTTACAAAACATGATCATCTCATACAATAAAATTTAGCATCATGTCTTGATCATATCACATCACAACATGCCTTGCAAAAACAAGTTAGACGTCCTCTACATTGTTGTTGCAAGTTTTACGTGGCTGCTACGGGCTTAAGCAAGAACCAATCTTACCTACGCATCAAAACCACAACGATAGTTTGTCAAGTTGTTGTTGTTTTAACCTTCGCAAGGACCGGGCGTAGCCACACTCGGTTCAACTAAAGTTGGAGAAACTATCACCCGCTAGCCACCTTTGTGCAAAGCACGTCGGGAGAACCGGTCTCGCATAAGCGTACGCGTAATGTCGGTCCGGGCCGCTTCGTCCAACAATACCGCCGAACCAAAGTATGATATGCTGGTAAGCAGTATGCTTATATCGCCCACAACTCACTTGTGTTCTACTCGTGCATATAACATCAACACATAAAACCTAGGCTTGGATGCCACTGTTGGGGAACGTAGTAATTTCAAAAAAATTCCTACGCACACGCAAGATCATGGTGATGCATAGCAACGAGAGGGGAGAGTGTGATCTACGTACCCTTGTAGACCGACAGCGGAAGCGTTAGCACAACGCGGTTGATGTAGTCGTACGTATTCATGGCCCGACCGATCAAGCACCGAAACTACGGCACCTCCGAGTTTTAGCACACGTTCAGCTCGATGACGATCCCCGGACTCCGATCCAGCAAAGTGTCGGGGAAGAGTTCCGTTAGCACGACGGCGTGGTGACGGTCTTGATGTACTATCGTCGCAGGGCTTCGCCTAAGCATCGCTACAACATTATCGAGGATTATGGTGGAAGGGGGCACCGCACACGGCTAAGAATATGATCATGTGGATCAACTTGTGTTTCTAGGGGTGCCCCCTGCCCCCGTATATAAAGGAGCAAGGGGAGGAGGCCGGCCGGCCCTATAGGCGCGCCAAGGAGGAGTCCTCCTCCTAGTAGGAGTAGGACTCCTACTAGGAGGGGGAAGGAAGTGGGGAGGGAGAAGGAAAGGGGCTCCTAGTCCAATTCGGACCAGGGGGTAGGAGGCGCGCGGCCCACCATGGCTGCCCCTCTCTCTCCACTAAGGCCCATATGGCCCATTACTTCTCCCGGTAGGGTTCCGGTAACCCTCCGGCTCTCCGGTTTTCTCCGAAATCACCCGGAACACTTCCGGTGTCCGAATATAGCCGTCCAATATATCAATCTTTATGTCTCGACCATTTCGAGCCTCCTTGTTATGTCCGTGATCACATCCGGGACTCCGAACTAACTTTGGTACATCAAAAACTCATAAACTCATAATATAACTGTCATCGAAACCTTAAGCGTGCGGACCCTACGGGTTCGAGAACAATGTAGACATGGCCGAGACACGTCTTCGGTCAATAACCAATAGCGGAACCTGGATGCACATATTGGCTCCTACATATTCTACGAAGATCTTTATCGGTCAGACCGCATAACAACATACGTTGTTCCCTTTGTTATTGGTATGTTACTTGCCCAAGATTCGATCGTCGGTATCTCAATACCTAGTTCAATCTCGTTACCGGCAAGTCTCTTTACTCGTTTCGTAATACATTATCTCGCAACTAACTCATTAGTTGCAATGCTTGCAAGGCTTATGTGATGTGCATTACCGAGAGGGCCCAGAGATACCTCTCCAACAATCGGAGTGACAAATCCTAATCTCGAAATACGCCAACCCAACATGTACCTTTGGAGACACCTGTAGAGCTCCTTTATAATCACCCAGTTACGTTGTGACGTTTGGTAGCACACAAAGTGTTCCTCCGGCAAACGGGAGTTGCATAATCTCATAGTCATAGGAACATGTATAAGTCATGAAGAAAGCAATAGCAACACACTAAACGATCGGGTGCTAAGATAATGGAATGGGTCATGTCAATCACATCATTCTCCTAATAATGTGATCCCGTTAATCAAATGACAACACATGTCTATGGTTAGGAAACATAACCATCTTTGATTAACGAGCTAGTCAAGTAGAGGCATACTAGTGACGTTTAGTTTGTCTATGTACTCACACAAGTATTATGTTTCCGGATAATACAATTCTAGCATGAATAATAAACATTTATCATGATATAAGGAAATAAAATAATAACATTATTATTGCCTCTAGGGCATATTTCCTTCACCCCGTCCCCAGCGAAAACAACAGTCCGGACGACCTTACGCCGGATAGGCTCATGGAGCAGAAGAACCTCCACGAAGGGCTCATTGCTACTGCGTGTAGCCTGAAAAAGAAGAAGCGGAAGATCAAAACTGCGGAAGATGCACTCAGAATCAGATGGAGCAAAGTACGCAACACCGCAGACAACTATGGCGGCAGTCGCCGCACAAAAAGCTATCCAAAGAGAAAGCTACTGCCTGAATTTGACGAGGAGGCCTTAGAGCCCCCGCAGTCAAAAAATAGGAAAGCCACCCGGTCGGATAGACGACCGCATGGCCAGCATGGAGCGGCAAGCGGCGACGCACACAAGCCGGCACGCGATCCACCAAAGGATCCGCATCAAAAAGATGGCTCAGCCAGATCTATCTACGGGCCAAGAAAGCAAGCTCTAGTAAGCAATGCAACACAACAAATATCCGAACATCACGGCACACCCAAATACAGGGGTGCCGCACACCCCCTATGTTTCACCAATGAGGTGCTGGACCATGAATTTCCAGCGGGATTCAAGCCCGTACGACGGAACAACAAACCCTGGGGTCTGGATCGAGGATTATATCCTCCACATACACATGGCCAGAGGAGATGACCTCCATGCCATAAAATACTTACCCCTCAAGCTTAAAGGGCCAGCCCGGCATTGGCTCAAAAGCCCGGCATTGGAAGTTGGGAAGAGCTTGAGGATGCTTTCCGGGCAAATTTTCAAGGGACCTATGTCCGCCCTCCGGATGCAGACGATCTCAGTCACATAACTCAACAGCCCAGAGAGTCAGCCCGGAAATTCTGGAACAGATTTCTTACTAAAAAGAATCAGATAGTCGGCTGTCCAGACGCCGAAGCCCTGGCAGCTTTTAAGCATAACGTTCGAGATGAATGGCTCGCCAGACACCTCAGCCAAGAAAAGCCAAGAACAATGGCCGCATTAACAAGCCTCATGACCCGCTTTTGCGTAGGAGAGGACAGCTGGTTGGCAAGATGTACCACCAGCAACCCAAGTACATCCGAAGTTAGGAATGGAAACGGAAAACCCTGACGCAACAAGGACCAGCGCCGGAATAAGAGAAACAGCCCGAAGAGCACGACGGTCAACACCGGATTCAAAAGCTCGCGGCAGAATCAGAGAAAGCCGCCCCTCAAGGATAACAGGGACGAGCTATCCAACTTAAACAAAATCTTGGACAAGATATGTCAAATACACAGTACTCCCGGGAAACCTGCGAACCATACCCACAGAAATTGTTGGGTTTTCAAGCAATCCGGCAAACTCAACGCCGAACGCAAGGGGCTCGACACACCAAGTGAGGACGACGATGAACCCCACAAGCAGAGCACCAGGAAACAAAAGGATTTCCCACAAGAAGTCAAAACAGTAAACTTACTTCATGTGACGAACAGAATGGCGCCAACAGAGATACGCGCCATACGGCCTATCCCAAAGGAGTCTCGCCAATGGTTGTTAAAACCGATCACCTTCGACCATCAGGATTACTCTAGAAGTATCCGGAACGCAGGCTGGACTGCCTTGGTATTAGATCCAATAATTGGAGGACTCCACTTTACAAATGTCCTGATGGACGGCGGCAGTGGTCTAAACCTGTTATACCAGGACACAATCCGCAACATGGGGATAGACCCAACAAAAATTCGCCATAGCAAAACCTCCTTTCAAGGGGTAACGCCAGGCCCGGATGCCCGTTGCATGGGTTCTCTCCGGCTAGAAGTTATGTTCGGCTCCCCCGATAACTTCCGTCGCGAACAGCTAACTTTCCACATCGCCCCATTCTCAAGTAGCTATCAAGCACTGCTGGGACGCGAAGCTTTCGCCCGCTTTAACGCAATACCGCATTATGCATCTCTCACACTTAAGATGCCCGGTCCACGAGGCATCATCTCATTAAAGGGAAAACATTGAGTGTTCCCCCCGCGCGGAAGACAGTGCGGCTGCCTTGACAGCCCCACAATAAAGCGGCTTCACCAGCCAAAGCACCTAAATAGGTCATCAAGACCATGGACATGGCTAGACGAGTCCGGCATAAACATACAATTGATAAAGGCTTAATAGACGTATACCCCTATACTAGGGGCTCCGCGCATATAAAACAAGAGACAATAAAGCTCAATTTTACCCATTTCGATTTATACTTCGTTTATTTAGTATAACTCATGTTCGGCACGATCTTTCCTAAACTAGGTTCCTCTCTTTTACAGACGAACACCATGCTATGCCCGTCCAGGATACGGCACAACGGAGACACAGGCGCAGACGTGCAGCAGGGACCCGTCCCAAGGATTCTTTTCAGATTAAGACCCTGCATAAACCTTTTTTACTGTCTCTTGTTGATACACATCCCTGGTTTCTTGGTATAACCAAGGAGGAGGCTGACGTTTTGGCATGTGGCCACGTCAGAGTTTTGCGCGTACCTGGACACTAGGGGCTTATTACTAAGGGCGTTATCCCGCCCGCCCTCATAAAGACCGAATATCTTAGGGAGTGTTCGGCATCGCGAGTTTGGCCTTATATGCATCAGCTCCAAATCATGTCTTTGTTCAAATGTTGGGTTTGCTCGGCTCCTGTGTTTTGCTACCTTACGTTCCGCTCTATCGTCTAAGGCGGCACCAGGAGAACTACTGCGATTGTGCCCCGGTTCGGCCAGGCGAGCACCTCAGTAGAGAAAGCCGAAAAGTGACTGTCATGATATAGCGTGAGACTGGTCAACCACTCGATGACTTACCGGAATCTTTAGGATTCCTCCGCATTAACGAAGGGCCGCTTCCCGGCCAGGCATATACGCGCCCCTAGTTCGGGCGAGCGCAGGCGCCACCAGGGGCTATATAAGTAGCCTCACTGTCAAACTCCTATGGCTAAGTGAAAGTGATAAAGCATCATAGTCCGATTGCCTAGTTCGCTACACTATCACCTCCTTTGTAGGACCAAGACGTTGGATCAAGTGTGAAAATGCGCGTTCTACGAACACCCCCGCATTATGTGCGTGGGGGCTGAAGCCGACGACTGCCATCTTTCAGATTATATATACATATATGTTAAACGGCCGCACAGGAGGTATTATAATACTTGCAGGCACAAGTATAAAAAGCTTCTACAATTTATCAAAATATTGTTTTACAATAATATATGCTATTCGAATATAGTATCCTTCGAGCACTGCGTCTCTATTAAACGAGCGCCTTGTAGAACTTCCTAAAAATAGTGCTCGGCAGGTACTCGGCTTCCATCCGAGTCTGGGGATGCAACAGCGGTGGCCTCCATTTCCGCCCAGTATGTTTTCACACGGGCAAGAGCCATCCGCGCACCCTCTATGCACGCTGACCTCTTCATCGCATTGATATGCGGCGCCGCACCAAGGAACTGCTGCACCAAGTTGAAATAACTTTTCGGCTCTGGCCTCTCTGGCCACAGATGACTCATGACATACTTCATGGCGAGTCCGGACAACCTATTCAGCTCGGCCCATTCGGCCAAACGATCAGCTAATGACAGTGGACGCTCCGAATTGTGGAACTACGACCAAAAGAGCTTTTCCACTTCGCGATCTTCTTCATCTCGGAAGTGTTCGGCCGCATCCGCGGCACTCGCTGCCAAATCCAGATAGGTGTCCGCTGTACTCCACATCCGGTCTAACGGAGCATGTTTAGGATCACATAACTTCCTCCACATCATAAAGGGCTTTCCAGACGCGATCTCTCCGGCCAGACGCAGCTCCTCCTTCATATCTCTCATTGTAGAGCGAGCATCCTTGGCATCGAAAATAGCCTTCTCCAGGTCCGTCTGTTCCGCCCGATCTTCTTTTTCAAGAAGCTTGCATCGGTCAGCAGCGTTCTTCAGCTTCACAGCTGTAACGCCCTCGATGGGGCTATATCTCCTACATGTTGAAGCACGACTTAGAGGCATAACCGCATTGATAGCAATGTCGCAAGTACGGTAATCTTCACAACAACCCATGTAAAAAGATAATAGGGGAAAAGGTACATAGTTGGCTTACACTCGCCACGTCACACAAGTACATAAATAACATTACAATCAACCAATACACTCATGGACCGACTACGGCACCAAAATAAAAGATCAACCCCAACATGCGACACGGTCCCGATCACCCCAACTGGGCACCACTACTGATCATCAGGGAAAGACACATAGTAACGGCGTGAGTCTTCGTCGAACTCCCACTTGAGCTCAAGCGCATCATCTGGAACGGAATCATCGGGCCTTGCATCTGGTTTGGAAGTAAACTGTGAGTCACGGGGACTCGGCAATCTCGCACCCTCGCGATCAAGACTATTTAAGCTTATAGGTAAGGTAGGGTAATATGTGGAGCTGCAGCAAGCGACTAGCATATATGGTAGCTAACCTGTTCGCAAAAGAGAGCGAGAAGAGAAGGCAAAGCACGAACGAAGAATAGAACAACCTACGGAAAACATTACTCCAACACCGTGTTCACTTCCCGGACTCCGCCGAGAAGAGACCATCACGGTAACACACGCGGTTGATTCATTTTAGTTAAGTTAAGGTTCATGTTATCTACAACCGGACATTAACAAATTCCCATCTGCCCATAACCGCGGGCACGGCTTTCGAAAGTTCAAATCCCTGCAGGGGAGTCCCAACTTAGCCCATCACAAGCTCTCACGGTCAACGAAGGATAAACCTTCTCCCGAGACATTCCGATCAGACTCGGTATCCCGGTTCTACAAGACAACTTCGGCAATGGTAAAACAAGTCCAGCAACACCGCCCGAATGTGCCGACAAATCCCGATAGGAGCTGCACATATCTCGTTCTCAGGGCACACCGGATAAGCTAAGCGTACGGGAGCCAACGTAACCCAAGTTGCCAAGGGACAGCCCCGCACGGTGCTCTGGGTTGGACCAACGCTTAGAGAAGCACTGGCCCGGGGGTTTAAAATAAAGATGACCCTTGAGTCCACGAAACCCAAGGGAAAAAGGCTAGGTGGCAAAATGGTAAAACCAAGGTTGGGCATTGCTGGAGGAGTTTTATTCAAGGCGAACTGTCAAGGGGTTCCCATTATCACCCAACCGCGTAAGGAACGCAAAATCCGGGAACATAACACCGATATGACGGAAACTAGGGCGGCAAAAGTGGAACAAAACACTAGGCAAAAGGCCGAGCCTTCCACCCTTAACCAAGTATATAGATGCATTAAGATAACAAGATAATATAGTGATATCCCAACAATAAACAATGTTCCAACAAGGAACAATCTCCAATCTTCACCTGCAACTAGCAACATTGTAAGAGGGGCTGAGCAAAGCGGTAACATAGCCAATCAATGGTTTGCTAGGACATGGTGGGTTAGAGGTTTGACATGGCAATTCGGGAGGCATGATAAGCAAGTGGTAGGTATCGTAGCATAGGCATAGCAAAAGAGCGAGCATCTAGTAAGCAAAGATAGAAGTGATTTCGAGGGTATGATCATCTTGCCTGCAAAGTTGTCAGAGTTGACTTGATCCTCGTAAGCAAACTCAACGGGCTCCTCGTTAGCGAACTCGTCTCCCGGCTCTACCCAAACAAGACAAACAAGCAAACGGAACACAATCAACCACGTGCAATGCTCCAACAACATGATGCAAACATGGTATGCTATGCGGGATGCGATATGTGATGCATATGCAAGATTTGACAAGGAATGATTGAAAATGGCCTCAACATGGAAATTCAAGAGTGCCACTCGAAAGGTGAGGTGATTTCGGTTAAAATCGATATAAAGATCACCGGAATCGGAGGCACGGTTTGGAAATGGCAAGCAAAACAAATATGGCACCGGTCTGCGATAAACAGCAAGTAGCCATCTAAATGCATCAAGATAATTATGCTATAGCACTCAAACATGGCAACAAAATACGTGGCAGGGATCCACTCATAATGCTTGACAAAAGATGAACACTGAGCTACGGCCAAATCATCCATTAACAGGTTCAAACAAGCATTATGAGATCGTTCCTACCAATAATAATAATTGCCATGTAAAACCTCTAACCCACCATGTCCTAGAAAACCATTGATTTGCTATGTTACCGCTTTGCTCAACCCCTCTTATAGCGTTGCTAGTTGCAGGTGAACATTGGAGATCGTTCCTTGTTGGAACATTGTTTATTGTTGGGATATCACTATATTATCTTGTTATCTTAATGCATCTATATACTTGGTAAAGGGCGGAAGGCTCGGCCTTTTGCCTAGTGTTTTGTTCCACTCTTGCCGCCCTAGTTTTCGTTATATCGGTGTTATGTTCCCGGATTTTGCGTTCCTTACGCGGTTGGGTGATAATGGGAACCCCTTGACAGTTCGCCTTGAATAAAACTCCTCCAGCAATGCCCAACCTTGGTTTTACCATTTTTCCACCTAGCCTTTTTCCCTTGGGTTTCGCAGACTCAAGGGTCATCTTTATTTTAAACCCCCGGGCCAGTGCTTCTCTAAGCGTTGGTCCAACCCAGAGCACCGTGCGGGGCCGTCCCTTGGCAACTTGGGTTACGTTGGCTCCCGTATGCTTAGCTTATCCGGTGTGCCCTGAGAACGAGATATGTGCAGCTCCTATCGGGATTTGTCGGCACATTCGGGCGGTGTTGCTGGACTTGTTTTACCATTGTCGAAGTTGTCTTGTAGAACCGGGATACCGAGTCTGATCGGAATGTCTCGGGAGAAGGTTTATCCTTCGTTGACCGTGAGAGCTTGTGATGGGCTAAGTTGGGACTCCCATACAGGGATTTGAACTTTCGAAAGCGTGCCCGCGGTTATGGGCAGATGAGAATTTGTTAATGTCCGGTTGTAGATAACATGAACCTTAACTTAATTAAAATGAATCAACCGCGTGTGTTACCGTGATGGTCTCTTCTCGGCGGAGTCCGGGAAGTGAACACGGTGTTGGAGTAATGTTTGCCGTAGGTTGTTCTATTCTTCGTTCGTGCTTTGCCTTCTCTTCTCGCTCTCTTTTGTGAACAGGTTAGCTACCATATATGCTAGTCGCTTGCTGCAGCTCCACATATTACCCTGCCTTACCTATAAGCTTAAATAGTCTTGATCGCGAGGGTGCGATATTGCTGAGTCCCCGTGACTCACAGTTTACTTCCAAACCAGATGCAGGGCCCAATGATTTCGTTCCAGATGATGCGCTTGAGCTCAAGTGGGAGTTCGACGAAGACTCACGCCGTTACTATGTGTCTTTCCCTGATGATCAGTAGTGGTGCCTAGTTGGGGCGATCGAGACCGTGTCGCATGTTGGGGTTGATCTTTTATTTTGGTGTTGTAGTCGGACCATGAGTGTATTGGTTGATTGTAATGTTATTTATGTACTTGTGTGACGTGGCGAGTGTAAGCCAACTATGTACCTTTTCCCCTATTATCTTTTTACATGGGTTGTTGTGAAGATTACCTTACTTGCGACATTGCTATCAATGCGGTTATGCCTCTAAGTCGTGCTTCGACACGTAGGAGATATAGCCGCATCAAGGGCGTTACAACAGCCATCTCGGCCATTTCCTTCTTGCTTCAGCAGTGAGCAGCCTGTTCGGCTTTCAGCTCTTCAATTGCCTTTCCAGCAGCCGCATCACTTTTCCTGGCTTACTCCTTGGCTTGGGCAAGTTCCACCCGAAGATTCTCCATGGCAGCAGCACCATCTGCATCAAGCGCACACATTGTAAGATACTGGCATAAAGCTCCTCTTACCAGGTGCCGCCGGAGGAATTACATACCTTGGGCCTCGTCAAGCCGCTTGTTGACAAGCGCGATGTCGGCACCTGCCACATCAAGTTGCCGCTTTAGCTCGGCAAATTCATCAGTCCGGCTTGACACCAGACACTTCGCCACCTACATATGAAGGCGGCATATTAGACCTGGGATTATGATCCTCTGCGCGCCGTCACTTTTGACAACGCACAGAGTCTCAGGGGCTACTATCTACACAGGGCGCATCTTATTTGTGCACAACTGTCCAAAAAGGGTACATTATTTCGCGTACCTCAAAACCTGTCAGCAAACTCCTGACGGCCTCGTGCAATCTGCTCTTCGCGGATGAAATCCTCTCAATCACCGTACCCATCAATGCACGGTGATCCTCTGAGATAGATGCTCGCCCTAGCAGATCCTTCAGCTCCTCCGACCGTGCACCAGACGGCGCCGGACTCGTCCGATGGCCCTTTTCAAAGGCCGGACGCGGAGGGCTTTGAGGGGTCATATGACTACCTTTCGGCCCTGCCGGATTCGAAGAAACCCTCCGCGACGATACCTCAGGATCGCCCGCCTCGCAAGGCGGTACGGCAGGGGGAGGCATTCCGCTCTCCATCATCTCCGGAAGAAGATCCCCCGAAGACGAGCTCTGCTAAGAAGGGCTAAGGTCCGAGCTACAAGGTAAATTTTAGATTACTTTTCTCAGATATAAAGCAAGGATTTCTCTCGATTCTTAAAAAGAAAACTCCTCTCTACTTACGGCTCGATGGAGGGCTGATCCCCTTGAGGGCATAATTCGGCCGAAGTATCCCCCAGCACAGGACCCTCTGGCGAAGATTTCTTCCCCCGCTTTGAGGCCATGGTCTCCGGGTCTTCAGAGGCGGTCCTCTTCTTCCCCCGAGGAGAGGAATTTTCGATTCCTCCCTTCCGGACAACCTCCTTCGGGGAGGTTGTAGCTTCCTTGTCCCCTCCCTCGCTTTCCTTTGAAGGCACAATGTAACGCCCCGTGACCGTTGTGCCAGGTGTCCTCCAGTTATTCGTTGTTGCTTCCTTGTCATTGCTTGCGTGTCATGCATTGCATATCATGTCATCATGTGCATTTCATTTGCATACATGTTCGTCTCATGCATCCGAGCATTTTCCCCGTTGTCCGTTTTGCAATCCGGCGTTCCGTTCTCCTCCGGTGGTCATTTCTACCTTCTTCTCGTGTGTGGGGATTAAACATTTCCGGATTGGACCGAGACTTGTCAAGCGGCCTTGGTTTACTACCGGTAGACCGCCTGTCAAGTTTCGTACCATTTGGACTTCGTTTGATACTCCAAACGGTTAACTGAGGGACCGAAAAGGCCTCGTGTGTGTTGCAGCCCAACAAACCTCCAAAGTGGCCCAAAACCCACCTAAACCTCCTCCATCATCTCGGTCGTTCGATCACGATCGCGTGGCCGAAAACCGCACCTCATTTGGACTCTCCTAGCTCCCTCTACCTATAAATATGTGTCTCCCTCCGAAAATCCCGCAGTCCAAACCCTAGATCCAACTCCCGCACGCCGCCGGACATGTCCGTCCCGCCGCTGGACGTGTCCGCCGCCGCCGCCACGTCGCTCCGGCCAATACCAGGCCGCCATGTCATCGCCGCCGCCCCCGCGCCCAACCGGAGCCCGCCACCTGTCCAGCGCACCGCCTCACACCGCGCCGGCCCGCGGAGCCCATCGCGGGCCCGCGCAAGCCCGGAGCCGCCGCGGTCGCCCGACCGCCTCGCTCCTCCGTGCCTCTCGCCGGAGACGCCTCTCTCGCCGTCGCCGGCCACCGCGCCTCGCCTCCTCAACCGCCTCCCCGCCGTCCCTGCACCTCGCCGGAGGTCCCCGCGTTCCGCGCCGCCTGGCCCGAGCGCCACCGCACCGTTCCCGCGCCGGATCTGGGGAGCCGCCGCCCGGATCCATCCTTCCAGCACCACCCGGACCTCCTCCGCTCCTGCTTCACCGTCTCGCCGTCCATCATCGCCGGAGCAAGCTCCGCCGCTGCCACCGTAGACCGCGTCGTTGAAGACGACGACGACCCGGTCGATCCTCCGCGTGGGCCTCGCAAGCCGTGCCCGAGTCCGGCCCAGCTCGCCGGCCTCCTTCCTCTTCATTTTGGGCCGAAGCCCATGGGTGAGCCACCACTATTCCCTGCCCCGTGCGCGACATATTATCTTACGCCCAGTTCCATACTTGGCGATTTTCACTAAGTCCCCGAGTTTTCCATGTTTCATATGCCCATGTTCATCATACCATAACTCATCACTCGTAGCTTCGTTTTGCGCGTTTAGCATATCAAAATGTTCGTCTCAGAGAGTACATCATTTCATCTCATTGCATCATTTTCATTTGAGTACATCTTGATGCCCGAAATGCTGTTAGAAGAATGATATTTGAGATAATTGTCAGATCTGCTGCTCCAAATAGCTATTTGTCATTTTTTTTGCCATGATTATTGCGTGCATGATATGCCCATGAGCTTTACATGAGTTTTGTTATATGTTTTGCCATCTATCCAGAGGTGCAACCCAGGTATTTTTGTTATGTGTGTGGTGACTAGCACAAGCTTGCAAACTGGGGCATTCGTTAATGCTGATTTCAGGGACTTAGCAATTCCACTAAGTCCTTGATCTGTTTATCTCAATATGCCATATGTTCATGTTGTTTCCTAGTAATCCATGCCTCTTTTGAGGATGATCAGTAAGGATGATTTGTTAATCTTTTAGTGCTCTATCCATCCATGTCTTTGTTTGCAATTATGGAGCGCCCTAGCTCGAGTCAATCGAGCTCTACTTTTGCTATTTCGTGAATCTGGGCAGATTGTCTACTTGTTAGCGATTTTGCCGAGGATGTTGTAGTTGATCCGTGCATGCTATGTTGTTGTTCTTGCCATGTCTAGCTTGTATAATGTGTATTCTTGTTGGGTGTATGCTTAGATTGTCATGACTTGCTCTATAGTGAGTGCATCGAGCTCGTAAACATGCCTACTTGATATCTGTTTTGCATGCTCCAGTTTTTCACTAAGTCTGTCATCTGATTATGCTTTTGCCATGTTCACATGTTTGCAATTGTATTTTCTGATCCCTTTTGGCTCAAGGTCACTAAGGGACTTTTGTTAAGTTCTTTGAGTAGCTCCATGCCATGCTTTACTTTGCCATGTTCAGGTCATGTAGCATATAGTTTTCATGCTCCAAAGAGTGTTATCTGATCTGAAATTCCAGACAAGTGTTAATTTCACTAAGTCTGAAATCTGTTTACCAAATGCATTTTTGTCATGCTTGTTTGAACCTGTTAATGGATGAATTGGCCGTAGCTCAGTGCTAGACTTTTGTTAAGCATCATGAATGGATCCCTGCCATGTATTTTGTTGTCATGTTTGAGTGTTGTAGCATGTTCATCTTGTTGCATTTAGATGGCTACTTGCTGTATACCACAGACCGGTGCCATATTTGTATTGCTTGCCTTTTCCAAACCGTAACTCCGATTCCGACGTTCTTTATATCGTTTTCAAGCGATTTCATCTCACCTTTCCATTGGCACACTTGGATTTCCAAGTTGAGGCCAGGTTCAATCATTCTTTGTCAAATCATGCATATGCATCGCATACCGCATTCCGCATATCATACCATGTTCATGTGTTGGTTGTTTACTATGTTGTGTGCTTCTTTCCGGTGTTTGCTTCTTCGGGTTGGTTCTGGTAACGTCGTGTTTGTGAGGATCCGTTCGACTACGTCCGTTTGTCTTCTTCATGGACTCGTTCTTCTTCCTTGCGGGATTTCAGGCAAGATGATCATACCCTCGAAATCACTTCTATCTTTGCTTGCTAGTTGCTCGCTCTTTTGCTATGCCTATGCTGCGATACCTACCACTTGCTTATCATGCCTCCCATATTGTTGAACCAAGCCTCTAACCCACCTTGTCCTAGCAAACCGTTGTTTGGCTGTGTTACCGCGTTGCTCAGCCCCTCTTATAGCGTTGTTAGTTGCAGGTGAAGATTGAAGTATGTTCCTTGTTGGAACATGGAGTTGTTGTTCCTCGTTGGAACATGTTTACTTGTTGGGATATCACAATATCTCTTATTTAATTAATGCATCTATATACTTGGCAAAGGGTGGAAGGCTCGGCCTTATGCCTGGTGTTTTGTTCCACTCTTGCCGCCCTAGTTTCCGTCATATCAGTGTTATGTTCCCGGATTTTTCGTTCCTTACGCGGTTGGGCTATTATGGGAACCCCTTGACAGTTCGCCTTGAGTAAAACTCTTCCAGCAATGCCCAACATTGGTTTTACCATTTACCACCTAGCCTTTTATTTTCCCTTGGGAGTCGCACTCCTGAGGGTCATCATCATTTTACCCCCCCCCCCCGGGCCAGTGCTCCTCTGAGTGTCCAACCTGTCAGCTGCCGGTGGCCACCAGGGGCAACTCTGGGCTGGCCTACCCGTACCTAGGACAATCTGAGTGTGCCCTGAGAAAGAGATATGTGCAGCTCCTATCGGGATTTGTCGGCACATTTGGGCGGTGTTGCTGGATTTGTTTTAACTTGTCGAAGTGTCTTGAAGAACCGGGATACCGAGTCTGATCGGAATGTCTCGGGAGGAGGTCTATTCCTTCGTTGACCGTGAGAGCTTGTCATGGGCTAAGTTGGGACACCCCTGCAGGGATTGAACTTTCAAAAGCCGTGCCCGCGGTTATGGGCAGATGGGAATTTGTTAATGTCCGGTTGTAGAAAACCTGAAGTTGACTTTAATTAAAATGCATCAACCGCGTGTGTAACCGTGATGGTCTCTTTCGGCGGAGTCTGGGAAGTGAACACGGTGTTGGAGTTATGTTTGACGTAGGTTGTTCTAGGATCACTTCTTGATCATAGTTCTCCGTTCGTGCTTTGCCTTCTCTTCTCGCTCTCTCTTGCGAACAGTTTAGCCACCCTATATGCCAGTCGCTTGCTGCAGCTCCACCTCATACCTTTACCTTACCCATAAGCTTAAATAGTCTTGATCGCGAGGGTGCGAGATTGCTGAGTCCCCGTGACTCACAGATACTTCCAAAACCAGCTTGCAGGTGCCGTTGAACCGTGCAGATGACGCAACCAAGCTCAAGGAGGAGCTCGATGAAGATCTTGCCCTTTGTGTTGTTTCATTCTAGTTGATCAATAGTGGAGCCCAGTTGGGGTCGATCGGGGACCTTGTCGCATTTGGGGTTCTTCTTTTATTTTGGTTCCGTAGTCGGACCTTGATTGTATCTGGATGATGTAATGCTTTATTTATGTATTGTGTGAAATGGCGATTGTAAGCCAACTATGTATCTCTTTCCCTTATGTATTACATGGGTTGTGTGAAGATTACCTCACTTGCGACGTTGCTTTCAATGCGGTTATGCCTCTAAGTCGTGCTTCGACACGTGGGAGATATAGCCGCATCGAGGGCGTTACAAGTTGGTATCAGAGCCTTCCCCGACCTTAGGAGCCCCCAGTGCTTGATCGTTTTTAGTGGCCGTTGTTGAGTCTAGAAAATGTTTTGAGTCATTTAGGAATTATATATCGGAGAGTTTAGGAATTCTTTTTACTTCCCAGTCTCCTCATCGCTCTGGTAAGGCATCCTGACGTAGGGTTTTGACTCTTCTCTTCTCAAATTTCACTAAAAAAAATTTAGGATCACGCGGGTATCTTGGAATCGTTCCGATGGTTTTGTGATGAGAACATTGTTCTTGGTGCGTCATGTCTTTAGGGGTTGTGGCAGTGTCCCGGGGAGTTGAGCTCCGAGGTGTTGTCGTCACCATTTTATCGTTGCAGTTCTGGAATACCTGAGTTTAGTACGCCGACATCGAAAATCTCTTTTATGCAGTTCGTTGGTGAGATAACCTGGACGCCACCCAGTACTGGGGCGGGAGTTCGGGAGTATTGCCATAACTCGTATAACGGATGCTTTTCGAAGGTTGAGGTAGATGATTTCCGAAGGTTTCTTGGTTATGTGTTGAAGGATGGATACAGCTGGATGTAGGATTTGCTAGTTTGGGTGAGATATTATGCTTCCCCTGTATCCCCAACACCTGATTGCATAACCGGAAAATTTCGGGAGTTTATAAGTGGGAATTCAAGTAGCTCTTAGGATATCTTTCCGACAGATGTATGATATGAAATTGGGGTTCAACGTCTAGTGGTCCGCCTATTCACGGTCGGTTTTACAGTGGTCTCGTTGTGTCTTAAAGAGTCCTTGGCTATGCCGACTCGGGGACGCTTCGTATGTCATGTGCACTGCCTTGTACATGATGGTGTTGTACGATCGAGCCCGTGTAGGCCCCACCATGAAAACTTCGGACGAAATCTCTATCATATGTTTGTTCCGGCTTATTCTGCAAGCCAATCCTTTGTTTTGTTTTGAGTTGTGGTATTCGAGTTGCTTCGAAGTCAAATGTTGATTTCATACCTTTTCCAAGTGGTGTTCTCATATTCCTATGTGAATACTAATCCTTCTCGATCATTGAGTTTGTCATTTCAATTTCTTCTCACCGGCGTGTTTTCTCTTCAAGTGGATCCGATCATTTCAACATCAGCAAGATCAATTATCATTTCTTCTCAACGGTGTTCGTTTCATCCATTCCAAATTGTCTTTGTTTTCCCACCCACCCACCCTTGTTTTCTTGAAGGATTCAGATTTCTTGATCAAGTTTCCATCTTATTGATGCGAGGCCTCTTCATTCCTTTTCCGTCAATGTTCTTATCTGGCGATTCTCACAAAGATTCTAACGGAGCCTCAAGGTCATCTTCCTTAAGTCTTTTCTTCTCCGGTGGATTCTATTCAAGCTTTTGGTGTTGATCATACCCTTTTCCTCATTTCAATGCCTTCTCATGCCGGTGCACCTTATATTCAGTCATTTCTCGCCATACAATTGTTCCAGAGTGCTCAAGATATCTCGAAGATTCGTGTTTCCACTCTTGATCCGTTCAAGCTATTTTGAGGATGTTACCTCAGTCAAGCAATTTAATTCAACCGGTGCAACCTCTCTTTTAAATCATTTCAACGGTGTTTCTTTTGAGTGGGCCCTAATCCACAGGTCTTTTCCCAGGATCTTACCTGACTCTTCTAATTTTTCCCGGAGCTACCCTAAATTCTTTTGAAGTTTGACATAAGAATGATTTATCATCAGTCAAATGCCCTTGTCCAAGATCTTTCTAATTCTTTTCATCGTTGGCTCAACTTTTCCATTCTTCATTTCGGTGTGCCTCAATAATTCTTGGTGGTGTTACTCGTCGTCATTCTCGGATTTTGAAGACCGAAGAAAGTTTCTCTTTAATCTTGCTCCTGTCTCTTCAAGATTCGTGATTCTAGCTTGTTGCCATCCTCTCGTAATTGTCTTGATCGTGAGAATTCTTTTCACCTATCCGGAGCAATTCAAGATTCTGCTAAGTTTGATTATCCGGAGGCCATCATTTCGGGATTATTCATTCTCAGCTTTCAGCTATCATTCTCCAATTTTACCGGTGTTTTGCTCAAGTGATCTTTAATCGGCTCGTGATCTCTTCGTTCTCTTTTATGTAAATTCCCCTCAAGTATCTTCATTTGTTCCCTAATTCTTCCCGGTGCTTCTTTATTTTTCTTCTTCGTTCATTTTCAATTCTTACGGTGGTTCGTGCAAGATTCCTCTTCCTTCGTGTATCATATCTATTCATTCGTTGTTTCAACCCTTCCGGTGGACCATCGAAGACCTTCTCAAGTTGGCGCTATATCTATCTTAATGCTCTCTACGAGATTAAGTAGTATGTCAAATCCGCTGCTTGTCATCAATTAAATTGGTGAAGGATTAGCATAATGTAATTCTTATTCTTGTTTCATCCATATGTTAATCTTTTCTTCCGGAGTTTGTTCACGATGATTAAATTCTTGGTTTCAAGTGCTCATCAAGATTCTTTTCAGTGGAGCTCAAGCGTTCTTTATCTGGCATTTTAAAGTGCAATTCTTTCTTCCATATCATTGAAGGTGGTATTACGTCATTCTTGATAATTTGAGTTCATGTTCCATGATTCACATGTTGTTAGGAATGAGGTATTTTAAATCCATCAATCTCTTCTTTGGAGTTATCTTGGGTTAGATTTCACCTAAAGCCTTCCCTAAGGTTTGTTGCTATTTATGGTGCTCACAAATGATCCAAGTTCTTCATCTATCCTCCCGGTGAAATAAGTTTCTCGTCTTGTTCACATCAACCCAATCTATTGTTTCCATTAGTGGCAGAATTTCACCTCATAATCTCGAGATGTTTTCCATAAGCCTCAACAAGCCTGTTCTTTTCGCTGTTGATTTCCCAACAACTCCGTTCAATCCTTCTTTTTTAAGGATGCTCTCTCAAATTCGTTTGAGGTAGAACATGTTGTTTTTCTTCTCCATTCTTTTCTTTGCATTCTTTCATTTCTTCCTGAGGCTTTGTATTGCTACTATATTCACCCATCATCTCGTTTTCTCAAATATCATGTTCTTTTCATGCCTATCCATTTAACCGGAGTGTCGTGTCCTCTGCTCAAGTTCTTTTCATCGTATCAAGTCTTGCATAACTTCTTAACCGGAGTGCTTTCAATATATATCTTGCCCTTCAACCTCGAGGTTTTTCGCAATGTTCTTTGTCCCTCCTTGCTAACGGAGTGTTTTCGACTTTGTTCACCTTCGTTGTATTCTTTTCTTGAATTTGTTCAACCTCACAAGGTTATTTGGTTTCACTCGTTTGTCAAAGGAGCAACTTAGTTTTACCTCTTCTCTTTCTCTACTGTTGTCCCTCCGGTGCCATTCTAGATCTCGGGACGAGATCCTCTCGTAGTGGTGGAGTGTTGTAACGCCCCGTGACCGTTGTACCAGGTGTCCTCCAGTTATTCGTTGTTGTTGCCTTGTCATTGCTTGCGTGTCATGCATTGCATATCAGGTCATCATGTGCATTTCATTTGCATACATGTTCGTCTCATGCATCCGAGCATTTTCCCCGTTGTCCGTTTTGCAATCCGGCGTTCCGTTCTCCTCCGGTGGTCATTTCTACCTTCTTCTCGTGTGTGGGGATTAAACATTTCCGGATTGGACCGAGACTTGCCAAGCGGCCTTGGTTTACTACCGGTAGACTGCCTATCAAGTTCCGTACCATTTGGACTTCGTTTGATACTCCAAACGGTTAACCGAGGGACCGAAAAGGCCTCGTGTGTGTTGCAGCCCAACACCCCTCCAAAGTGGCCCAAAACCCACCTAAACCTCCTCCATCATCTTGGTCGTTCGATCACGATAGCGTGGCCGAAAACCGCACCTCATTTGGACTCTCCTAGCTCCCTCTACCTATAAATATGTGTCTCCCTCCGAAAATCCCGCAGTCCAAACCCTAGATCCAACTCCCGCACGCCGCCGGACATGTCCGTCCCGCCGCTGGACGTGTCCGCCGCCGCCGCCACGTCACTCCGGCCAATACCAGGCCGCCATGTCATCGCCGCCGCCCCCGCGCCCAACCGGAGCCCGCCACCTGTCCAGCGCACCGCCTCCCACCGCGCCGGCCCGCGGAGCCCATCGCGGGCCCGCGCGAGCCCGGAGCCGCCGCGGTCGCCCGACCGCCTCGCTCCTCCGTGCCTCTCGCCGGAGATGCCTCTCTCGCCATCGCCGGCCACCGCGCCTCGCCTCCTCAACCGCCTCCCCGCCGTCCCTGCACCTCGCCGGAGGTCCCCGCGTTCCGCGCCGCCTGGCCCGAGCGCCACCGCACCGTTCCCGCGCCGGATCTGGGGAGCCGCCGCCCGGATCCATCCTTCCAGCACCACCCGGACCTCCTCCGCTCCTGCTTCACCGTCTCGCCGTCCATCATCGCCGGAGCAAGCTCCGCCGCTGCCACCGTAGACCGCGTCGTTGAAGACGACGACGACCCGGTCGATCCTCCGCGTGGGCCTCGCAAGCCGCGCCCGAGTCCGGCCCAGCTCGCCGGCCTCCTTCCTCTTCGTTTTGGGCCGAAGCCCATGGGTGAGCCACCACTATTCCCTGCCCCGTGCGCGACATATTATCTTACGCCCAGTTCCAGACTTGGCGATTTTCACTAAGTCCCCGAGTTTTCCATGTTTCATATGCCCATGTTCATCATGCCATAACTCATCACTCGTAGCTTCGTTTTGCGCATTTAGCATATCAAAATGTTCGTCTCAGAGAGTACATCATTTCATCTCATTGCATCATTTTCATTTGAGTACATCTTGATGCCTGAAATGCTGTTAGAAGAATGATATTTGAGATAATTGTCAGATCTGCTGCTCCAAATAGCTATTTGTCATTTTTTTTGCCATGATTATTGCGTGCATGATATGCCCATGAACTTTACATGAGTTTTGTTATATGTTTTGCCATCTATCCAGAGGTGCAACCCATGTATTTTTGTTATGTGTGTGGTGACTAGCACAAGCTTGCAAACTGGGGCATTCGTTAATGCTGATTTCAGGGACTTAGCAATTCCACTAAGTCCTTGATCTGTTTATCTCAATATGCCATATGTTCATGTTGTTTCCTAGTGATCCGTGCCTCTTTTGAGGATGATCAGTAAGGATGATTTGTTAATCTTTTAGTGCTCTATCCATCCATGTCTTTGTTTGCAATTATGGAGCGCCCTAGCTCGAGTAAATCGAGCTCTACTTTTGCTATTTTGTGAATCTGGGCAGATTGTCTACTTGTTAGCGATTTTGCCGAGGATGTTGTAGTTGATCCGTGCATGCTATGTTGTTGTTATTGCCATGTCTAGCTTGTATAATGTGTATTCTTGTTGGGTGTATGCTTAGATTGTCATGACTTGCTCTATAGTGAGTGCATCGAGCTCGTAAACATGCCTACTTGATATCTGTTTTGCATGCTCCAGTTTTTCACTAAGTCTGTCATCTGATTATGCTTTTGCCATGTTCACATGTTTGCAATTGTATTTTCTGATCCCTTTTGGCTCAAGGTCACTAAGGGACTTTTGTTAAGTTCTTTGAGTAGCTCCATGCCATGCTTTACTTTGCCATGTTCAGGTCCTGTAGCATATAGTTTTCATGCTCCAAAGAGTGTTATCTGATCTGAAATTCCAGACAAGTGTTAATTTCACTGTCTGAAATCTGTTTACCAAATGCATTTTTGTCATGCTTGTTTGAACCTGTTAGTGGATGAATTGGCCGTAGCTCAGTGCTAGACTTTTGTTAAGCATCATGAATGGATCCCTGCCATGTATTTTGTTGTCATGTTTGAGTGTTGTAGCATGTTCATCTTGTTGCATTTAGATGGCTACTTGCTGTATACCGCAGACCGGTGCCATATTTGTATTGCTTGCCTTTTCCAAACCGTAACTCCGATTCCGACGTTCTTTATATCGTTTTCAAGCGATTTCATCTCACCTTTCCAGTGGCACACTTGGATTTCCAAGTTGAGGCCAGGTTCAATCATTCTTTGTCAAATCATGCATATGCATCGCATACCGCATTCCGCATATCATACCATGTTCATGTGTTGGTTGTTTACTATGTTGTGTGCTTCTTTCCGGTGTTTGCTTCTTCGGGTTGGTTCTGGTAACGTCGTGTTTGTGAGGATCCGTTCGACTACGCCTGTTTGTCTTCTTCATGGACTCGTTCTTCTTCCTTGCGGGATTTCATGCAAGATGATCATACCCTCGAAATCACTTCTATCTTTGCTTGCTAGTTGCTCGCTCTTTTGCTATGCCTATGCTGCGATACCTACCACTTGCTTATCATGCCTCCCATATTGTTGAACCAAGCCTCTAACCCACCTTGTCCTAGCAAACCGTTGTTTGGCTGTGTTACCGCGTTACTCAGCCCCTCTTATAGCGTTGTTAGTTGCAGGTGAAGATTGAAGTATGTTCCTTGTTGGAACATGGAGTTGTTGTTCCTCGTTGGAACATGTTTACTTGTTGGGATATCACAATATCTCTTATTTAATTAATGCATCTATATACTTGGCAAAGGGTGGAAGGCTCGGCCTTATGCCTGGTGTTTTGTTCCACTCTTGCCGCCCTAGTTTCCGTCATATCAGTGTTATGTTCCCGGATTTTTCGTTCCTTACGCGGTTGGGCTATTATGGGAACCCCTTGACAGTTCGCCTTGAGTAAAACTCTTCCAGCAATGCCCAACATTGGTTTTACCATTTACCACCTAGCCTTTTATTTTCCCTTGGGAGTCGCACTCCTGAGGGTCATCATCATTTTACCCCCCCCCCCCCGGGCCAGTGCTCCTCTGAGTGTTGGTCCAACCTGTCAGCTGCCGGTGGCCACCAGGGGCAACTCTGGGCTGGCCTACCCGTACCTAGGACAATCTGAGTGTGCCCTGAGAAAGAGATATGTGCAGCTCCTATCGGGATTTGTCGGCACATTCGGGCGGTGTTGCTGGATTTGTTTTAACTTGTCGAAGTGTCTTGAAGAACCGGGATACCGAGTCTGATCGGAATGTCTCGGGAGGAGGTCTATTCCTTCGTTGACCGTGAGAGCTTGTCATGGGCTAAGTTGGGACACCCCTGCAGGGATTGAACTTTCGAAAGCCGTGCCCGCGGTTATGGGCAGATGGGAATTTGTTAATGTCCGGTTGTAGAAAAACTGAAGTTGACTTTAATTAAAATGCATCAACCGCGTGTGTAACTGTGATGGTCTCTTTCCGGCGGAGTCCGGGAAGTGAACACGGTGTTGGAGTTATGTTTGACGTAGGTTGTTCTAGGATCACTTCTTGATCATAGTTCTCCGTTCGTGCTTTGCCTTCTCTTCTCGCTCTCTCTTGCGAACAGTTTAGCCACCCTATATGCTAGTCGCTTGCTGCAGCTCCACCTCATACCTTTACCTTACCCATAAGCTTAAATAGTCTTGATCGCGAGGGTGCGAGATTGCTGAGTCCCCGTGACTCACAGATACTTCCAAAACCAGCTTGCAGGTGCCGTTGAACCGTGCAGATGACGCAACCAAGCTCAAGGAGGAGCTCGATGAAGATCTTGCCCTTTGTGTTGTTTCGTTCTAGTTGATCAGTAGTGGAGCCCAGTTGGGGTCGATCGGGGACCTTGTCGCATTTGGGGTTCTTCTTTTATTTTGGTTCCGTAGTCGGACCTTGATTGTATCTGGATGATGTAATGCTTTATTTATGTATTGTGTGAAGTGGCGATTGTAAGCCAACTATGTATCTCTTTCCCTTATGTATTACATGGGTTGTGTGAAGATTACCTCACTTGCGACATTGCTTTCAATGCGGTTATGCCTCTAAGTCGTGCTTCGACACGTGGGAGATATAGCCGCATCGAGGGCGTTACACACAACCTCCAACATCCTGACTAGCACGGGACCCGGCGTGGTCTCGGGGAGGGGGGCCAGACACCTGATTAGCTTTGCTTTTGCTATCCACTCCTGTTTAAAGGACAACTCTTTTAGGGGCAATTTTATGATAAATACACGCGAGTCCGGGCACAAGGCTACTTGAGTATCCGGACGATTGCAGCTCAGACCTGCGTCCTCCGTAGAATCCGGACACACTACTTGTGGTCCGAAGAACAATTTGTACATCTCCACGGGTGTCATGCCAAGAAAATGTTGGAGAACTCGTGGTCCCTCCGGGTTGAACTCCCACAAGCGGAGGGGGCAACGCTTGCAGGGCAGAACTCGGCGAATTAACATAACCTGCGTCACTACGACCAGACTGATGTCTCTTTCTAGGAGATCTCGGATGCGGCCCTGCAACAGGGGCACGTCCTTTGCCGGCCCCCAGTCCAGCCCCTTATTAACCCATGACGCCAGTCTTGGCGGGGGACCCGAGCGGAAAGCAGGCAACGCCACCCACTTGGTGCTCCTGGGAGTTGTGATATAAAACCACCCTCGTTGCCATAAGCTGGACTCCCCTGGAAAAGAGCCCTCGGGCCATGGAGCACCAGCATTCTTGCTTATAAAAGCACCTCCGCACTCCGCGTGCCGTCCCTTGATCATCTTCGGCTCTACTTTGAAGGTCTTGAGCCATAGTCCGAAGTGAGGAGTAATACGGAGGAAGGCTTCACACACGACGATGAATGAGGAAATATGGAGGATGGACTCCGGAGCTAAGTCGTGAAATTCCAGCCCATAATAAAACATGAGCCCCCTCACGAAGGGATCCACCGGGAATCCTAGCCCCCGAAGGAAGTGAGACATGAACACCACACTCTCACCAGGCGTGGGAGTAGGAATGACCTGCCCTTGAGCAGGCAACCTATGCAAGATTTCGCCGGTCAAGAACCTGGCCTCTCTCAACTTCAGCACGTCCTCCTCCGTGACAGAGGAGGGCATCCATTGGCCTCGAAGGTCGGAACCGGACATTGTCGAAGGTCCGAAGCGCCTAAAATCTGGAGCCTTGGGTGTTGGAACTCGAGGCGAAGGGCGAACTCGTTTGAGATTGAAAGAAAGGAGTAAGGCCTTGGTCTCTTTATAAGAGGTTGAATACCAAGGGCCCTCCCCGTGACCGTTTGGGACTCGCCTTTGATCGAGAAAACATATCAACGGGTACGGTTGGGTTACCCACGCCCGTATTGATGAGAATCCCGGAACAAGGGGACACGATCTCTGCTTTGACAAGACGTGCCAAGGAAACCGCCTCGCTAAACGCGCTAAGGTGGGACAGTAAAACGATTCGAATAAATACTTGGCCGTGGTGTGATGTCACGCTACGGAATATGTCAGCAGATTAGATTTGTGTAAATATTATTCTCTCTATGGCAATATGTGGAAACTTATTTTACAGAGCCGGACACTACCTTTGTGTTGAAAATCTTCTATGAAGTACTTGGAGGAGGAACCCGCCTTGCAATGCCGAAGACAATCTGCGCGCCGGACTCGTCGTCATTGAAGCCTGGTTCAGGGGCTACTGAGGGAGTCCTGGATTAGGGGGTGTCCGGATAGCCGGACTATACCTTCGGCCGGACTCCTGGACTATGAAGATACAAGATTGAAGACTTCGTCCCGTGTCCGGAAGGGACTTTCCTTGGCGTGGAAGGCAAACTTGGCGATACGGATATGTAGATCTCCTACCATTGTAACCGACTCTGTGTAACCCTAGCCCTCTCCGGTGTCTATATAAACCGGAGGGTTTTATTCTGTAAGACGGACAACAATCATACCATAGGCTAGCCTCTAGGGTTTAGCCTCCTTGATCTCGTGGTAGATCTAATCTTGTACTACCCATATCATCAATATTAATCAAGTAGGACGTAGGGTTTTACCTCCATCAAGAGGGCCCGAACCTTGGTAAAACATCGTGTCCCCTGCCTCCTGTTACCATCCGCCTAGACGCACAGTTCGGGACCCCCTACCCGAGATCCGCCGGTTTTGACACCAACAACGGTACACCCAAATACAGGGGTGCCGCACACCCCGTATGTTTCATCGATGAGGTGTTAGACCATGAATTTCCAGAGGGATTCAAACCCGTAAACATAGAGGCGTACGACGGAACGACAGACCCTGGGGTCTGGATTGAGGACTACATCCTCCATATCCACATGGCTCGAGGAGACGATCTCCACGCCATCAAGTACTTACCCCTCAAGCTCAAAGGGCCAGCTCAGCACTGGCTTAAAAGCCTCCCCGAAAACTCCATTGGAAGCTGGGAAGAGCTCGAAGACGCTTTTCGGGCAAATTTTCAAGGGACCTATGTTCGACCACCGTATGCAGACGATTTAAGTCATATAACTCAACAGCCCGGAGAGTCAGCCCGAAAGCTTTGGAACAGGTTTCCACTAAAAAGAACCAAATAGTCGACTGTCCGGACGCCGAAGCCTTAGCAGCTTTCAAGCACAGCGTTCGAGACGAATGGCTTGCCAGACACCTTGGCCAAGAAAAGCCGAGAACAATGGCAGCATTAACAAGCCTCATGACCCACTTTTGTGCGGGCGAGGATAGCTAGTTAGCCCGATGCAGCACCAGCGACCCAAGTACATCCGAAGTCAGGGACAGAAACAGGAAACCACGATGCGGCAAAAACAATCACCGGAATAAAGAAGACAGCCTGAAGAGCACGGCGATAAACGCCGGATTCAAAAGCTCTCGGCCAGGTCAGCAAAAGCTGCGCTCCAAAGGCAACAGAGACGAACTGTCCAGCCTAAACAAGATTTTGGACAAAATATGTCAGATCCACAGCACCCCCGATAAACCTGCAAATCACACCCATAGAGAATGTTGGGTCTTCAAGCAGTCCGGCAAGCTCAACGCCAAACACAAGGGGCAGGATACACCAAGCGAAGACGAGGACGAGCCTCGCAAGCAAAGCACAGGGGAACAGAAGAAACTCCCACCAGAAATCAAAACAGTAAACGTATTACACATGATGAAGGGGAGAAACAAAGCGGCACTCCTAGAGACAGGTGCCCCAGGGCCTATCACCGCGGAGTTCTGCCACTGGTCGTCCCAACCGATCACCTTTGACCATCGGGATTAATCGGCAAGTATCTGGCATGCAGGATGGGCTGCCTTGGTGTTAGACCCGATAATTGACGGATACCACTTCACACGAGTCCCGATGGACGGCGCAATAGTTTAAACCTGATATATCAGGACACGGTCCGCAAAATGAGGATAGACCCAACAAAAATTAGCCATAGCAATACTACCTTTAAAGGAGTAACGCCGGGCCCAGAAGCCCATTGCACGGGCTCCCTGCTACTAGAGGTTATATTCGGCTTTCCCGATAACTTTCGCAACGAAAATTTAACTTTCCACATCGCTCCATCCCAAAGTGGCTATCAAGCACTACTCGAACGCGAAGCTTTTGCTCCCTTTAACGCAATACCGCATTACGCTCCCCTCATGCTTAAGATGTCCGGTCCACGTGGCATCATTACAGTAAATGGAAATATTGACCGCTCCTTGCGCGCGGAAGACCGTGCGGCTGCCTTGGCAGCCGCACACTAAACGGCCTCACCAACTAGAGCATCTGACAGGTCATTAAGACCACGGACGCGGTTAGACGAGTCCGATGCAGCTATATATAATTGATACAGGTTTGATGGCTATACCCCTGTAACAATACAAGGGGCTCAACGCGTGTAAACAAGTGACAATAAGGCTCAACTTTACTCATCTTAAACTGTACATGGTTTATTTAGTATAACCTACCTTTTGCACGACAACTTTTCAGCTAAGTTCCTCTCTTTACATATGACCATCATGCTACACCCGTCCAGAATACGGCACAATGGAGACACAGGCGCAGACGTGCAGCAGGGACCCGTTCCAAGGATTCTTTTTAGATTAAGACCCTGCGTAAACCTTTTTTTACTGTCTCTTGTTGATACACATCCCCCGAATTCTCAATACAATTGAGAAGGATGCTGACGTATTGGCATGTGGCCACGTCAGAATATTGCACGTACCTGGACACCAGGGGCTTATTACAAAGGGCACTGTTTAGCCCGGTTTACATCATAAAGACCGAATACCTTAGGGAGTGTTCGGCGTCGCGAGTTTGGCCTTATATGCATCAGCTCCGAATCATGTCTTTGGTCAAATGTTGGGTTTGCCCGGCTCCTGTGTTTTGCTGCCTTACGTTCCGCTTTATCGACTAAGGCGGCACCAGGAGAACTACTACGATTGTGCCCTGGTTCATCCGGATGAGCACCTCAGTAGAGAAAGACGAAAACTGACTATCATGATATTACGTGAGACTGGTCAACCACTCGATGACCTAGCGGAATCTTCGGGATTCCTCCACCTTAACGAAGGGCCGTTTCCTGGCCAGGCATGTACGCGCCCCGAATTCGGATGAGCGCGGAGCCACCAGGGGCTATATAGTAGCCCCACCGTCAAACTCCTCTGGCTAAGTGGAAGTGTTAAAGAATTATAGTCTGATTGCCTAGTTCGCTATGCTATCACCTCCTTAATGGACCAAGATGTTGGATCAAGTGTGAACATGTGTCTTCTGCGAACACCCCCGCATTATATGCGTGGGGCTGAAGCCGACGACTGCCATCTTTCAGGTTATATACATATATACATAAACGGCCGCACATGAGGCATCATAGTACTTTCGGGCAAAAGTATAAATACAGCCTTGATAAACTCAATAAAATATTGTTTTTACAATGGGAATACATGTCACTCAAACATAATATTCTTCAAGCACTGAGCCTCTATCAAACGAGTGCCTTCAAGAACTTCAAAGTAGTGCTCGGCAGCCACTCGGCCTATGGCCGAACCCTGTGCCGCAACAGTGGTGGCATCCATCTTCACCCAGTATGTTTTGACATGGGCAAGGGCCATCCGCGAGCCTTCTATGCACGCCGACCTCTTTACAGCATCGATGAGTGGCACAGCACCAAGGAATTGTTGCACTAAGCTAAAGTAGCTATTCGGCCTTCGCCCCTTCGGCCACAGATGATCCACAACGGACCTCATGGCAAGTCCAGATAACCTATGGAGCTCGGCCCACTCGGCCATTTGCTCATTCAACAGCAGCGGACGGGCTGGAGCATGAAACTGTGACCAAAACAGTTTTTCCACTTCTTGATCTTTTCGATCCTTAAAGTACTCGGCGACATCAGCAGCACTTGCAGCCAAATCCACATAGGCGTCCGCAGAACTCCATAGCCGGTCCAGAGGTGCATACTTCAGATCCCCGAACTTAGTCCGCAACAAGAAGGGTTTCCCAGATACAATATCCGCAGCTTGATGCAGCTCCTCCTTCGCCGCTCTAATTTTGGAGCGGGCTTCCTTGGCAGCAACCGGGGCTTTTTCCAGGTCCGTCGCCTTCGCCCGGATTTCTTCTTCAAGAAGCTGGTAACGGTCAGTAACATCTTTTAACTCTACAGCCATCTTGGCTATTTTTTCTTTGCTCTCGCAATGCGCGGCATGTTCGGCCCTTAACTCTTCGGTCGCCTTTAAAGCAGCCGCATTGCTACTCCTTGCTTGCTCCTTGGCTCGGGCAAGCTCTGCCCGAAGGGTCTCCATGGTGGCAGCTCCATCTGCAGTCACAACATATTAAAGATACGAGCATCATGCTGCTCTCATTATGTGACAATCACCAGAAAAATCACTTACCCTGTGCCTCGTCAAGCCGCTTGTTAGCAAGCACGATGTCGGCATCTGCCGCATCCACCTGCCGCTTTAGTTCGACAAACCCATCAGTCCGGCTAGCCACCGAAGCTTCAACCACCTGCACATAAAGGCGGTCTGGTTATTACCTGGGACTATGATCCTCTGTTTGCCACCGTTTTCGACGACAACCAGAGTCTCAGAGGCTACTATCTACACAGGGCACATCTAAAAATGTGCGGTACTGTCAAAAATGTACATCATTTCGTGTACCTCAAAACCCGTCAGTAGACTCATAAAGGCTTCATGCAACCCGCTTTCGGTGGACGAAATCCTTTCAATCACTATACCCATCAATGTGCGGTGCTCTTTTGAGATAGTCGCTTGCTCTAGCAGATCCCTCAGTACGTCCGACCGCACACCAGACGGTGTCGGATTCTTTTGATTGCTCTCATCAAGAGCCGGATACTGAGGACTTCGGGTGGCCATAGGATTACCTTCTGGCCTTGCCGGATCAAGAGAAACCCTCCGCGACGACACCTCGGGGTCACCCGCCTCATGAGGCGGTATGGCATGGGGAGGCGTTTGGCTCTCCATCATCTCTGGAAGAAGATCCCCTGAAGACTAGCTCTGCTGAGAAGGGCTAAGATCCGAACTGCAAGATAAATGCCTCGGTTATTTTCCTCAAAGGTAAAGCGAGATATTTTCATTATTAAGTACCCTTTTATTTACAGCTCGGTGGAGGGCTGATCCCCTTGAGGGCATAGTGCGGCCAGGGTATCCCCCAGGGCAGGACCCTCCGACGGAGATTTCTTCCCTCGTTTGGAGACCATTGTCTCCGGGTCCTCAGAGGTGGTTCTCTTCCTTCCCTGGGGAGAGGAAGTTTCAGCTCCTCCTCCCCGGCTAACCTCCTTCGCGGAGGCACTAGCCTCCTTGTTCCCCCCTTTATCTTCTACTGAGGGCGCTTGATAAGGCGCGATCTCCAGCATCCTGGTTAGCACGGGATTTGGTGAGGTCTCAGGGAGGGGGGCCGAACTCCTATCAACTTTGCCTTCGCTATCCAATCCTGGGTCAAAGAGTGGCTTTTTTAGGGCAATGTTGCGATAAATAAACGGACAGTGTGTTCGGATGCGGGGCTACTTACTTGGGTGTCCGGGCGATTGCAGCTCAGACCTGCATCCTCATTAATGTCCGGACACATTATTTGTGGTCCGTAGAACAATTTGTACATCTCTTCGTGCGTCATGCCGAGAAAATGTTGAATAGCTTGCGGTCCTTCCGGGTTGAATTCCCACATGCGAAGGGGCCGGCGTTTGCAAGGCTGGACTTGACGAACTAGCATAACTTGCACTACCATAACCAGATTAAAATCTCTCTCAAAGAGATCTCGGATACGGCTTTGCAGTATTGGCACGTCCTTGGCTGGACCCCAACTCAGCCCCCTGCTGATCCATGACATCAGTTGTGGTGGGGGGCCTGAGCGAAAGGTGGGGGCAGCTACCCACTTGGCACTTCGGGGAGCTGTGATGTAGAACCACTCCCGCTGCCACAATCCAGACACCTCTGGGAAGAAACCCTCAGGCCATGGAGCGTCAGCGATTTTGCTTATTAAAGCGCCTTCGCACGCTGCGTGCTACCCCTCGATCATCTTCGGCTTCACATCGAAGGTCTTAAGCCACGGGCCGAATGAGGGGTAATGCGGAGGAAGGCCTCGCATACGACAATAAATGTCGAGATGTGAAGAAGGGAATCCGGGGCCAGATCATGAAAATCTAGCCCATAATAGAATATAAGACCCCTAACAAAGGGATCCAGAGCGAGGCCTAGTCCTCGGAGGAAGTGGGAGACGAACATGACGCTCTTGTTGGGTTCGGGAGTAGGGACGACTTGCCCTCGGGCAGGCAGCCGATGCGAAATTTCGGGGGTCGGAATCTGGCCTCTCTCAACTTCTTGATGTCCTCCTCCATGATGGAGGAAGGCATCCACCGACCTTGAAGATTGGATCCGGACATAGTTGAAGGTCCGAAGTGCCTAAACCTGAGCTTTGGGTGTTGGAACTCGAGGCGGGAGGCAGATTCGATTAAGATCGAGAGGAAAAGGCCTTGTCCCCTTTATAAAGAGGGTGAATATCAAGCGTCCTCCTCGTGGTCATTTGGGACTTGCCTAAGATCTAGGAGTCCTACCAATAGGCACAGTTGGGTTACCCACATCCGTATTGATGAGAATCCTATAATAAAGGGGACACGATCTCTGCTTCGACAAGACGTGCCAAGGAAACCGCCTTGCGAAACACGCTAAGATTGGTTATGAAAAACGATTCGAATAAAGACCTGGCTGTGGTGTGATGTCACACTACGGGGTACGTCAGCAGATTAGATTTATGGAAATATTATTCTCTCTACGGTGGTATGTGGAACTTGTTTTGCAGAGCCGGACACGATCCTCATGTTCAAAATCTTATATGAAGTATTCAGAGGAGGTACCCGCCTTGCAATGCCGAAGACAATCTGCGCGCCGGACTCATCATCATTGAAACCTGGTTCAGGGGCTACTGAGGGAGTCCTGGATTAGGGGGTATCCGGACAACCGGATTATATCCTTTAGCCGGACTGTTGGACTATAAAGATACAAGATTAAAGACTTCGTCCAGTGTCTGGATGGGACTCTCCTTGGCGTGGAAGGCAAGCTTGGCAATACGGATATGTAGATCTCCTTCCTTGTAACCAACTCTGTGTAACCCTAACCCCCTCCGGTGTCTATATAAACCGGAGGGTTTAGTCCGTAGGACAAACAACAACAATCATACCATAGGCTAGCTTCTAGGGTTTAGCCTCTTCGATCCCGTGATAGATCAACTCTTGTATTACTCATATTATTAAGAACAATCAAGCAGGACGTAGGGTATTATCTCCATCAAGAGGGCCCGAACCTGGGTAAAACATCGTGTCCCCTGCCTCTTGTTACCATCCGTCTAGACGCACAGTTCGGAACCCCCTACCCGAAATCCGCCGATTTTGACACCGACAGCCACGATCATCAAAATGGTCACAGTGCTCCCTTATTTCACTCCTCTCACGGTGCTCTCGATGGTGGCGATCACTGGCCGTATCCCGATCACCACAATCATTACCCCAGCACAACCTCATTACCCGAGTGCATCTATATATGATTTCCTTTCCAGGGGAGTGGAACTAAAAGCACAATCCAGAGTAGCACCGACTTGGGCCGAAACTGAAATCTAACCAGCCTCGAATCCGCAACTAAATATGACGCGTGCAGCAATCTATAAACCGAAGTAATTAGAGCCGACCTTATCCAAAATTCCCCAAATCGATGTGAGCCAGCCGGCCCATCCCCCACTTGCACGCTTTGGCTGAACCCCCCATCCCAAGCGCGAAAAATAATAGATGATAAAGCTAGCCAGTGATCCAGCAAGCGGGCGTCGCTGCTGCGCTTGGCCAGCAGGAACATTTTTTTATATCAAAAAGTATTGGAGAGATCAGAGATAAAAACTGAATTAACAACTTATTCACTAGATCTTCTAAAACAACTTATTCATTATATGTTCGCCAAATAAAGCCTTGCGCAGTTAGAGAGCAATGTTGATATGTTGTCACAGCCAGATCTTGTAGTAATCGATACAAATGCCACATATTTTCAAATTATTGTGGAGTGATGGTGTTTTAAAGTATAAGTGTGACCCAGAACGCATGCTACTCTATGCAATGAGGAATCAAACAGAACTCTTAATTAATAATAGCAATACAGAGAATTTCACATGAGAAATTACAAACTTAGGAGTATAATAATTATATTTGTAACCCACGTAATGTAACTATAACTGTAAATTCATAATTAAAGGGCGCGGCCTTTTGGTATGTGCATCAGTAAACTGTAGTTTACCTGCAGCTGAGACTCCTAGCGTCTTCGCTGATCGATCATTCGGTGGCTTGCTGCCGGTCGATTGTGGGATGGAAAACGCCTTCAACCCTCGCAGTGGTGCTGGGCATCTGCCGTTCGAGCCAAGTGGGTGGAACACGCCGCCGCCGCCGCCATCGATTTGATGCAGCATGCGCGGCACGTTCACGGCAAGCTGCAGAACTTGAGGGCTCACGTTCGCCACCGATCTCAAACCTCAGCCGGCCGGCGAGCCGTACCCGTTCGCCGCGCCTCTCACCCTCTCCTCCTGCCACCGGTGAGGAGGTCTCGCCCTCTCCTCCTCTTGTTCCTCTCTGTGGCCGTTCGCTGCGGTTCGGCAATTGGCCCAACGCTGAAGGCCACGCGTGAAGGGGAGACGCGCCAGTCAGGGAGGCGTGAATGGCGGCGCCGGTAGGACGGCAGGGGCAGGCAAACGGCGGCGCGGGCGTGAGATTTGTTTTGGCTTTTCTGTTGCGGGGAGAGGGGGAGTTGTTTTTTTTACGTGGGAAGTTTTGCGCCGATAGTCGCGGCCGCTTTTCAGCGTTTTCCGCTCGAGGTAATTGCTATGCGCACATTTGACTTGGGATTAGTATAATGTAGATGGTTAGATTTAATCAAGTGGATTAATCTGATGGTGTTTTTTACCTGATTAATCTGATGGTGTTATCTTTGCTGTATACATTTATGGGGTGTCCGCAAAAAAGAAAATGTTCGCGTGTTTAATAGCACTTTCTCCCTCCCAAAATTTTTGTCTTAGATTTGTTTAAATACAGATGTATCAAGTCACGTTTTAGTATTAGATACATCCGTGTCAAGACAAATCGAAACAAAAATTTTGGGACGGAGGGAGTAGTATAGATGAAATAATTTGAAAAAAATGATATTTCAAAGCAATATAACCTTGTTTAGGGTTTAGAGTTTAGGGTTCAAATGAATAAGGTCGCCAGCTAAACAATAAACATCCAGAAAAATCGGAACAATGACCATGTTTAGTTGGAGTTTTTACATGTATTATTGTTTTCGTTGACTAAAAGGCAAAATAAAGGGCTCGAGCAACCCGTGGAATGGGCAAACGAAACAGAAACAACAAGAGACGTGTGTAGGAGTACGTACTCCCAGGAGTACAGCTAAATCGTCTCACAACCGTCATCTTCCCTCTAAACTAGATCGGGAGATTCACGATGAAATTGTCTCACGTCCATCATCCTCCCTAAGTACGGCAGTAGGCGGCGTGCAGGAAGCTCGCATCCATGGCCGTGGAGAGGCTCGATCTCGCGGGTGAAGGTCGGGAAGAGGGACAACGGAACTGCTTTGTCAGCACCGACGATGGAGGAAGCAGGCGACGGGAGCCATGGCCGATCAGGAGCAGCGTGCAAGTTCAGAGGGGTGGCTCGTCGGTCGGGGCTTGCCACCCGGGTCAGGATGGCACGAGCTGCAGCCTGGTAGGGGTGGTCGTCGCGCGAAAGTAGGGGTCGCGACCGGTGCTAGAGTGTTGTCGCCGGACTATCTAGTTGTAGGTACAACTAGGTTTGCACTACAATTTCGAAAATCATTTCAGAAAGCAGCAAAAACCTGGCCATTTTTGAACACAACTAACAGAATCCTCATGTGGCCCTCCCTTTAAAACTACTGGGTTATACTCTTGCCTTGGAACACATGTACAAATGGGATGGGTTGATGAGACAGTCGATCTATGTTAGTCTCGATCTCACATTTTGATCTTGAGATGGGGTGATCTCAACATTTTTCATCTTACCAGACAATTCGTGGAGGGTTCCTCCGCGCCAGAGTAGATCCAACATAATCATGTCATTTTTGTTTCAACAAAAACCATAAAGATTCAACTATGTAAATTAACAACCACACCAATTTCGTTTTGAGATCTTTTGTGTTAGGAACGTGTTGTTTCATCATGGATCTACAATTGTGTATCTTTGTTTGCTCCCTAGTTGCCATGACAAAATTGAAACTTGGGATATATGTCAAATATTTGTGCCCTTGCCCGTCAGATCCGTCCAGCATCGGATCCCGACACGAGGGGGTGGAAGAGCCCTGCCACCGCAGTCGCTAGCCAGGATTCACCCGGTCACGCCCCTTGGCAGCGACAAGGGAGGGGAGGAGCGAACGGCAGGGCGCTGGGAGGCGTCTAGTGTGCATGCATATCAAAATGGATGGGATAGCTGAAAGGATCGATATGGTTGACTAGAGGGGGGTGAATAGGCAACTACCAATTTTTAACTTTTCTTTGTCAAATTAAACTTTGCATCAAAGTAGGTTGTCTAGATGTGCAACTAGGTGAGCAACCTATATGATGCAAAACCAACAAGCAAGCTAGCAAGCAAGAGAAGTAACACTAAAGAGCTTGCACAAGTAAAAGGTAAGAGATAACCAAGAGTGGATTCGGTGAAGACGAGGATGTGTTACCGAAGTTCCTTCCCTTCGAGGGGAAGTACGTCTCCGTTGGAGCGGTGTGGAGGCCCGATGCTCCCCAAGAAGCCACTAGGGCCACCGTATTCTCCTCACGCCCTCACACAATGCGAGATGCCGTGATTCCACTATTGGTGCCCTTGAAGGCGGCGACCGAACCTTTACAAACAAGGTTGGGGCAATCTCCACAACTTAATCGGAGGCTCCCAACAAAACCACGAAGCTTCACCACAATGGACTATGGCTCCGTGGTGACCTCAACCGTCTAGGGTGCTCAAACACCCAAGAGTAACAAGATCCGCTAGGGATGAGTGGGGGAATCGAAAATCCCTTGGTGGAAGTATAGATCGGGGCCTTCTCAACCACTCCCGAGCAAATCAACAAGTTTGATTGGCTAGAGAGATAGATCGGGCGAAAATGGAGCTTGGAGCATTTAATGGAGCTTGAGCAATAAATGGAGCTTAGGGAGGAAGAGGTAGGTCAAAGAGAAGAAGGGGACTCCCTTTTATAGTGGGGGCAACAATCCAACCTTTGCCCCTCACCAACCAGCCCCGCACAGGGCGGTACTACCGCTGAGAGGGGGCGGTACTATCGCCAGGTCAGCGATGCTGCCGTGCCAGCCAGCGGCACTGCCGCGCAGAGGAGACTAGTAGGGAATAGGACCCAATGCGGTACTACCGCGGTGGTAGGGGCGGTACTACCGCTCCTGGAACGGTACTACCGCCTCTAAAACCGCAACTAGTGCCGCAAAACCCGACACGAGAAAAAGACCCCTCGAGTCGAGGCGGTAGGAGCCTCACAGCCCAGCGGTACTACGGCAGCGGGGTCACGGGCGGTACTACCGCCGTGGAGCAGTACTGCCGCTTGTGACCCTTTGGCCGTACTACCACTGGTAGTGCGGTACTACCGCTGCGGCACAGAAGAGAGAAAGAGAATCTCTCCAAAGAGGCTGAGGACGAGGCGGAGGTGCCAGGCACCCCAGCGGTACTACTGTTGTGGAGCGGTACTGCCGCTTGTGGCTCCTCAGTGGTACTACCGCTGGGTTGCGCGGTACTACCGCTTGGACCCAGTCAGGACAAGGAAGAGAGGAGAGATCTCTACAATGGAATGGAAAAGCTCGGAGGGTGAGAAGCTGATGTGTACGTGTTGATTCCACCCATGCAATACCCCAGCGGACCCCCTCTTGATAGTACGGTGCCCTCTACGCAACTAGTCCACCGAGAAAGAAACGAAAGAGCTACACCGTCTTGAAATACACTCCGAGGGGAAGGAAACGTCTCGTGCCAGGGGAGAATCTGTGAATTATTCAAGGCACAAGATTAGTCCGCAAACATGTTGTCATCAATCACCAAAACTACCTTGAGAGAGATATGCCGTAACAATCTCCCCCTTTTTGGTGGACTGATAACAACTAGGGATTTGCGCAAGGAAAAGAAATAAAAGAAGAAAACTCTGAACTACAAAATATAGACGGGCTCCCCCAGAATGTGTGCACCTAGATAGGAGCATTCGGAGCAAGACACACACATTCGGATCAACACTCGCCCTATATTTTATAGTCCAACAATACTAAGCACAAGATATATGAGAGAAGAGAATAAAACAGGACAAGCATGCATCTCATAATAAACTACAGTAATGAATAGACATAAGTAATAAGGTAGCGATAGGGAGCATATGTCTCACTCCATATGTCTAGAACTTAGGTCTCACAGGCACCAAACTAAACCAAATAAAGACACCGAGAGAACACACAAGAAACCACAAGACGACTCAAAGCACGGCAATAACACAAATCCCTACACTCTCTCCCCCTTTGGCAGCGAGAAGCCAAAAATGGCAAAGAGGGATGCTACGACTCCAGGTGATGGGAAGATGAAGATCTCGAACATCACATCTCTGCATCTTCATCGTGGGTCGAAAACTGCTCGGCATCGGAGTCGGTCCAATGGCAATGCTGATGAATCCAGTCCTCCTCTTCAGTGATCTAACCCTCAGACCCACTGGCAACTGTCACTCCCATCTGACGCATGAGCTCCATGTGGCGCGTCCTGGCATGCTTCTCCGCCACATGAGTCATGTACTGACCATGAGACTCCATGCAGAAAAACTTCTTCATCTTGCGTTTAAGCTTCTGTGCCCATGACGGTTCTATACTAGAGGACCCAAGGTCCTCCTCATGATCATCAATAGGAGCCCCACCCTCGGCCCCCATGGCAGCAGCAGCAGCAGACGGATCCCCCATGGCGGCAGCAGCAGCAGATGAACCCCTGTGTGAGGCGCTGGGGTGGCCCAATTGTCCTTCTTCCTCAGACGCTTGATCTCATGAGAAACCAAGTCTCCAGTTTCTAGCAACACTCTGGGATAAGTCTGTGCCCAGGCCCTCTCAATGAGCCTCATGATGAATGGACCATATATAGGGCACTTGCGCTCAGACACGGCAGAGAGAAGTACAGACCACATGACATGAGAAATATCCAGGCTCTCTCCAGTGCTTGCTTCCTTCTCATGCTGACAGAAAAGGAGCATGTCCACGAGGTAAGAGTGGACCATATCCAGATTCCCGATCCGATGGAAGAGAGTCTCACGGAAGATGTGATGAAGAATGTCCAGATACGGAGACAGCTCATAGGTCTTCTTCTCAGTTACTGGGTGAACTTTCACGGTGCAGTAGGGCCAAAGGGCTTGCTTGTGGGTGGATGTTGCATTGCGGTGAGGGCGGAAACCGACAGGAGTCTCAAGCCCGTTATCCACCACATCAAGTAACTCCATGAAAGCCTTCCACTTGACGGAAAGCAGCTTGCCATTGGTCATCCATGTCAGAGTCCTGTCGACATCCGTCCCAAGATGGACGGTGGCATAGAATTGAGCCACCAAATCCGCATCGAAATCCTTGTTGAATTGCATGATCCTGAGAATGTTCAGCTGAGTGCACATCTGAAGGGCTTTGCCAAAGTACTCCGGGTCATTCTCCATAGCATCAGTGTCAATGGAGCGAACATCAACAAAGAGATTCTTCTTGGCCTTGATCACATCAAAGTAGATGGCAAACTGAAAACGGTTCCAGAACGGGCGGTTGACCAAAGTGGGTTCTTGGTCCACCGCATAGGGGTTGCGGCTCCACTTCTCCCAAAACTCCTTGTTGGTCATCTCAGTCACAGTCTTCCCTTTTGGCTTGTTGGCGGATCTCTTCGTTTGCTGAGGAGGTGGAGGAACACTTGCAGAAGCGCTTGCTGGAGGCGATTGGGTGCTCGAGGAACCACCGGCTGGCTCAGAGGTGCGGTAGCGTTTTGATGTTGCACGCCCGGGGTTGATACGGCGAGCTTGATGCTCAGAAGGGTCATCACCTGGAGCCAAACACAAGAACACGCAAAACAACTAGAAAGAACGAGCATAAGCCAACAAACACAACAAAAATAATCAAGGTAAGATAGGAATTTGATGGAAATTGGCATGCAGCGATAGTACCGTGACATGCCCGCGGTAGTACCGCCCAAGCGGTAGTACCGCCCCAAAGAGAGCGGTAGTACCGCTCGAGGTCAAGCGGTAGTACCGCTCCAACAAGAGCGGTAGTATTGCTCGAGGCAGAGAAACAGTAGTCTCCTACAGCACGAGGCGGAGAAACAGCGGTTTCCTACTACCGTGGTCAGATCCGGCACTACCGGCCTGCCAAATTCAAAAATATTCCTACCAAACTCTAATCGAGATAGTCTAGTTGCCTTCTCCAACCAACTCAAGCCTAGATTTAGCCAAAAATCTAGAGATGCAACCACCATTGCCCCTAAGAAACAAGATCTGAAAACGAGACAAAAATAAAGAAGGAACGGGGGCAATACCGGCATCCATGGCAAGAGAACGGGGTGGGGATTGACTCCACCAAAGGAAATGGAGAGGGACGCCCCGGAGACGGAGATCCGCCGGAGCCCTCCCGCGGCGAGTGGGGGCTGGAGAGAGGAAGAAGAAAGAGGGGGCGAATGGGTATAGGGAAGAAGAAACCTCCCCTCGTCCCGATATAACCCCCTGGTCCCGTCCCTCAGCGGTAGTACCATGCTGGGGGGCGGTAGTACCGCTTATGAGCGGTAGTACCGCGCACCACCAGCGGTAGTACCGCCCAGCACGCCACAGCAACCAAACAAACAAGGCTTTTGCTCGAAGGAAAGACACAAACGGCAAGAAAAGAGAGCACACGAGCAAACGGCCAAGACACACCTCTTCAAAAGAGGGTGGTGGCCGAGGCCACCTATGTTTGAGTCAAGAGGTATGGCGCCGCGAAGATTTTAACCTTGGGCCCATGACCAAAACTCGTCTTTGAAACACAAGTACCATCAACAATGGCTAAAGTGAAAGACTTGATCAATTTATGCATAATGGGGGGAGGGAGAGTTCATTGAGAGAATAACACTCTCCCTATGTCCATGCCTACACCTAAACTAGACAACACATTGAGCGTGGTGGGTGTGCAAGGATTCAAGGCACATTGCTCGAATCAATGATATTTAGCTCATGCCTTAACTCATGAAATCTTGCTTCATCCAAGGGCTTCGTGAAAATATCTGCAAGGTTGTCATGAGTGTTGACATAGTTGAGCTCGATCTCTCCTCGCCTAATGTGATCCCGGATGAAGTGATACCGAATCTCAATATGCTTCGTCTTGAAGTGTTGCACCGGGTTGAGAGAGATCTTGATGGCACTTTCATTGTCACACCAAAGAGGCACTTTGTCACAAGTGACACCGTAATCCTTTAAAGTTTGCCTCATCCATAAGAGTTGTGCACAACAACTACCGGCGCAACATACTCCGCCTTAGTGGACGAGAGAGACACACAACTCTGTTTTTTGGAAGACCAACTTACCAAAGAGCAACCAAGGAATTGGCACCCTCCGGAAGTGGACTTCCTATCCACTTTGTCTCCCGCCCAATCAGAATCCGAGTACCCTACAAGCTTGAAGTTTGATCCTCTTGGGTACCATAAGCCAAAGTTTGGGGTATGAGCCAAATATCGAAAGATTCGTTTGACCGCCACATAGTGACTTTCCTTAGGTGCGGCTTGAAACCATGCACAAATTCCCACACTCAACATGATGTCCGGTCTAGATGTACAAAGGTAAAGCAAGGATCCAATCATGGAACGATATACCTTTTGATCCACCACTTTACCATTGGGATCTAAGTCAAGTTGGCACTTGGTGGGCATTGGAGTGGAAGCCGGTTTGACGTCACTTAGCTTGAATCTCTTGAGCATGTCTTGAGTGTATTTGGATTGATTGATGAAGGTTCCTTCTCTTCTTTGCTTCACTTCGAACCCTAGAAAGAACTTCAACTCTCCCATGGAGGACATCTCGAACTTTGAGGTCATGAGAGCGGCAAATTCCTCATTGAAAGCTTTGTTAGGAGAACCAAAGATAATATCATCAACATATAAATGGCACACAAACAACTCCCCTTTGACATTCTTAGTAAAAAGAGTGGGGTTGATTAGCCCAACTTCAAAACCACGGTCTTGTAACAACTCGGTAAGGTGGTCATACCATGCACGTGGGGCTTGTTTAAGGCCATAGAGTGCTTTATCGAGTTGATACACATGATCGGGAAAGTAGGGATCCTCGAACCCGGGGGGTTGCTTGACGTAAACCAATTCATTAATAGGACCATTAATAAAAGCACTCTTCACATCCATTTGTTGTAACTTAAAGTTATTATGAGAAGCATATGCAATCAACATGCGAATGGATTCAAGACGAGCAACGGGAGCAAAGGTTTCACCGTAGTCGATACCCTCGACTTGGGAGTAGCCTTGTGCTACCAAACGAGCCTTGTTGCGAATGATAATCCCATGGGCATCTTGCTTGTTCTTAAATATCCACTTGGTTCCTATGACATTGTGATTCCCGGTCGGTCTTGGCACCAATCTCCACACTTTTTTCCGCTCAAAGTTGTTGAGTTCTTCATGCATAGCATTGAGCCAATCCAGATCTTCTAGCGCTTCATAGACCTTGTGGGGTTCCACACAAGAGACAAACACGTGATGCTCACAATAATTTTCTAATTGTCTACGAGTGCTTACCCCCTTTCTTAAGCTTCCAAGCACATTCGTCATGAGATGATCCTTGGTGGAGAGCTTGGAAGCAACCTTGGCGGCACGGCGCTCTAATTCCTCCTCTGGGGTGAGACGAGGAGTGGTCACTTGATCATCTTGAGCGTCGTCTTGGGCTTGTTCTTGTTCTTGAACTTGCTCGGAGGAGAGAACTTGAGCTTGGGCATCATTTGATGTGTCAACACCATCTTGAGCGTGATCTTGCCCTTGGTCATGTTCTTGAGGATGAGGGCCTTCATGTTGTTCTTTGGAAGCATGTGGGCCTTGGGTTGGTGATGGCTCCACTTGAGTGGAGCTTTGTCCTTCTCCTTCGGCCACAAGGGGTTCCTCAATGGGTAGGATAGAGCCAACACACATTCTTCTTATGGCTTGGGGAGGAATTTCATCACCTACATCACAAGTGCCACTTTGCTCCACTTGGGAGCCGTTATTCTCATCAAACTCCATGTTACACGTCTCCTCAATAAGTCTCGTGGATTTTTTTAGGACACGGTAAGCATGAGAGTTTGTAGCATAACCAACAAATATGCCCTCATAAGCTCTAGCCTCAAATTTAGACAACCGAACACCTTTCTTGAGAATGAAACACTTACACCCGAATACCCGGAAGTACTTGAGATTGGGCTTGTTACCGGTGAGTATCTCATATGGAGTCTTGTTCAAGCCCTTGCGGAGGTAGAGCCGATTGGATGCATGACACGCGGTGTTGATGGCTTCGGCCCAAAAGTTGTACGGAGACTTGAACTCTGCCATCATGGTCCTTGCCGCATCCATCAACGTCCGGTTCTTCCTCTCCTCAACACCGTTTTGTTGAGGGGTGTATGGTGCGGAATATTGATGCTTGATTCCCTCATCACTAAGAAATTCATCCAAGGTGTAGTTCTTGAACTCGGTGCCGTTGTCACTTCTTATTGTCAAGATCTTTGCCTTGTGTTGACGTTGTGCTTCATTTGCAAAGTCAATGACGGTTTGTTGGGTCTCGCTCTTCCTCTTGAAGAAATACACCCACGTGTACCTTGAGTAGTCATCCACAATCACCAAGCAATACTTCCTACATCCAAGACTATCGAAGGATGGAGGCCCAAAGAGATTCATGTGAAGGAGCTCCAAAGGCATCTTCGAATAAATGATAGTCGTGGGAGGGTGAGCCTTCTCATGTAGCTTTCCTTCAAAACAGGCACTGCAAGCACGATCTTTAGCAAAACTAACATTCGTTAGTCCACGGACATGGTCCCCCTTGAGAAGACTTTGCAAAGATCTCATATTGACATGGGCTAAACGGTGATGCCAAAGCCATCCCACATCAACTTTAGCCATTAGGCATGTCGCGGTCTTAGTGGGTCGCTCCGAAAAGTTAATCACATATAGACCGTTCTCGACATGCCCAACAAAGGCTACTTTAAGAGTCTTGATCCACAAGAGGGCCACGGTATCGATATCAAAGAAAGTGGTAAAGCCCATGATTGCAAGTTGACGAATGGAAAGTAAATTGTATGCAAGGGACTCAACAAGCATGACCTTCTCGATCATGAGATCATGAGAGATGACCACCTTGCCAAGTCCCAATACCTTAGAAGATGAGGCGTCGCCCCACTCGACATTGGTGGGCATAGATGGAACCTTGTGCACGTCCACCACCAAGTCCTTGCTTCCGGTCATATGATTTGTAGCTCCACTATCGAGCAACCATGATCCCCCACCGGAAGAAAACACCTTGTTGGTGGCTTTAGCCATGAGGCACTTGGCGGTGATGCTCTCATTGGGTGAGTCGAAGAGAGACACTCATGAAGTCGTCGCAATGGCAATGGAGGCCATGGCAACCGACTCATCATCTTCATCATCGTCATCATCCTCATTGTACTCTTCTTGTACAACCAATGCCTTGGGAGGAGTCTTCTTGGTGAAGTTGTTCTTGTTGGGGAACGACTTGGCCTTGTCCTTTCGGATGAGCTTGCCACCATTGTCTTCCCTCTTCTCATATGGGCAAAATGAGTCACGTTGACGCAAATTGTAGCAAGTCCTTACACATTGCTTGCCCCTCGTGCCACTCGAGTTGTTTTTGCTAAAGTTTGGCCTTGAGTTTTTCTTGCTCCAAAATTTCCTTGAAGCAAGTGCCATGTGTTCATGATATGCATACTTCGTATCTTCGGGGTTGCTCTCCTCTTCTTCCTCTTCTTCTTCTTCTTCAACGGTGAGCTTGGCCTTCAATGCAAGGTTAGGCTTCTTTGCCTGTTGAGAACGGAGCACCGCATTGTCGGCAGTCTTGTCCAAAATGTTCATGGCCACAAACTCATCCAACACTTCGCTTGAGGTCAAAGTGTGGAAGTCCGGTCTTTGACGAATGACAGAGGACATGGCCTTGTGGTAGGGCATCATTGCCTTGAGGAATTTGCGCTTGATCCAATTGTTATTCGTGTCCTTGCTCCCGTGATCTCGTAGTGAGACCGCGAGTTCGGTTACTCTCCAATAAATCTCACGAGGTTCTTCATCTTCTTTCATAGCAAACTCATCGGCCTCATCTTGCACCACTTCATAGTTGGAGCGTTGAATGCTTGCGCTTCCCCAGTAGAGAGAGACAACACAATGCCATGCATCTTTGGCCAAGGCGAAGGGACAAAGATGAGGTAGGTCTTCGGGTGGAATTGCATCTTGAATGATGAAGAGAGCATTCTCATTGAATTGATTATCCACGGCTTCTTGAGGAGTGAAGTTGCTTGGATCATGCGGATAAAAACCTTCTTCAATGATTCTCCAAAGGTTAGTGTTCACATGATTTAAATGACGTTTAAAGCGGTAAACCCAAGAATCAAAGTCCTCATTTTTCACAATCTTAGGGGGAGGACCGGCATGATTCAAATGAGTAGAAGGAACCGGTCCACCATAAACAAGTGGTGGTTCCACATGAGCAAAGATGCCGGTGCCATTTTTACCACTAGAAGATGGAGCCTTTTCACTACCAGCTTCCCCCTTGTCGGGGATAACATCCGTCACCTTGTTGGTGGGATCACCCACTTTCAATGGCGCGGTGGAAAGTTTAAGCCCCTCAAGAAATTTAGTAAACATGCTTTCAACCTCGGTCGTCATGGAGGTCTTCAATGTCTCTAAGGCCATATTGAATTCCTCACGAGAGACCGAGGTTCCCCCATCGCCCGTGGATGAGATCGGATTCACACCAGAGTGTTCCTCCACACCGTCTACGGTATCAACCATACTCTTTGGACGGCAAAGTCCTTAATAAAGAGACGAGGCTCTGGTACCAATTGAAAGGATCGATATGGTTGACTAGAGGGGGGGTGAATAGGCAACTACCAATTTTTAACCTTTCTTTATCAAATTAAACTTTGCATCAAAGTAGGTTGTCTAGATGTGCAACTAGGTGAGCAACCTATATGATGCAAAACCAACAAGCAAGCTAGCAAGCAAGAGAAGTAACACTAAAGAGCTTGCACAAGTAAAGGTAAGAGATAACCAAGAGTGGATCCGGTGAAGACGAGGATGTGTTACCGAAGTTCCTTCCCTTTGAGGGGAAGTACGTCTCCGTTGGAGCGGTGTGGAGGCACGATGCTCCCCAAGATGCCACTAGGGCCACCGTATTCTCCTCACGCCCTCACACAATGCGAGATGTCGTGATTCCACTATTGGTGCCCTTGAAGGCGGCGACCGAACCTTTACAAACAAGGTTGGGGCAATCTCCACAACTTAATCGGAGGCTCCCAACAAAACCACGAAGCTTCACCACAATGGACTATGGCTCCGTGGTGACCTCAACTGTCGTGGAATTGTCACGGCAGATGTCCTTAGCGTGAGGACTTAGTCGCGAGGCCAACGCATCTATGCGGTAGCTTGAAGGGGTTGGTCGGAATCGAGAGACGCAAGGTGGATCATCACACAAGACGAGGATTTAGACAGCTTCGGGCCCCGGGAAACATCATCCGGAATAGCCCTACATGCTGTGTGTGGCTAGGTCTCATTATGCTCATGAGGGAGTCGCCGGTAAGCCGGCTCTTTGTGTCTAGCCCTAGATATTGTTTCTTGTTGCCTTTCCTCTTTGGGGAGCCCTGCCCCTCCTTATATAAGTTGAAGGAGCGGGTTACATGTAGAGTCCTATTAGGATTAGGACTAGTCTATTACAAGTGGAGTCCTAGTCTTGCTTCCTTTGTAGGAGAATATTCCTTGTGCTTTCCTCATAAACCGGCCCACCATAACATGAGCCGGCCTTCCATGAACCGCCTTCTGGGCTGCCGGGTCTTGTCGTTCCTCTGACCCGCTCGCCGGGTCACCCATGAGTCACCAGGCTCGAGCGGGTCACTTAGTGAGTCGTCCAGTCAAGGCAGGTCATTAGTGAGTTGCCAAGTCCGGCCGGTTATACTTCCGGCCGGGTTACACTGCGGGGTATATCCCCGACATTAGCCCCCAAGTTTAGCTTGGATTTATCCATGGTAAACTTATGCTGCAAAATAAACAAAAGAACAAATTTGACAGGTTGTGCTCCGGGTTAAGAATTCTTGTAAACTGGCACCTGAACATCCTTAAGTCCTTGTCATTTCCTTCTTCTAGAAAATCCGGGTCAATAGACCAGCTTCATAATCAATTTGCTTGTAGAAGAAATATTGTAAACAAAGAATCCATTTGAGTCGGCTTCCAAAGCGCCGGCTTAAAAAATATAGGTCTTGAAATACTCATCTGATTTTCAACCGGCTTAAATATGTAGATCTTGCCGAGTTATAATTTCCAAAATTTCCGGGTTATAAAAAACTGATGATGCCGAGTCATAATTGTTGTTGACACCGGGTCATGTAATTGATCTTCCTGATTTGCTCAAAGCTGAGAATTTGAAGATGTTCCTTCTTTATATGCATAATACCTGTAGCCCCCAAGTCTTAAGAGGAGCACACAGAGATAACTTAAGACTTGCTTCAATATAAGTGTTGCAACCTTGAAGAAATCCGGGTTATTCATCTCAATCATTAGTCATAAACTGAATATTCCACATATGTAGCCCCCAAGTGCCGGTTGTCATGCTTGTAGAAACCTGGGACTTGTAATTGCCTTATGCTCATAAAAACTTCAACCAGTGTAGCCCCCAAGGGCCGGCTCAGTAAGATAATATTGAGCTGGGACTTTTATATATACTTCTTTAAAAAGAATATCATATGATGTAACCCCCATCATGGGGCTTGAACCCACGTCCACAAGGTTAAGAGCCTTGTGCTCTACCAACTGAGTAGTGGATCTTTCAATATAATGGACTGAGGCTTGTGTACCTTGAATTTTTGACAGGAGCAATTGGTAGCCCCCAAGGGCCGGGATGAGTCGGGTCTTCAATAAGTTGATCAGAAAATGACTTTACATTAGCCCCCAAGTGTCATGATGCATGCTTTCAGCGACATGAGACTTGCATATTTGATGTAATCTCAATTTGAATAATGTAGCCCCCAAGTGCCGGGCCGTAAGCCTGCAGCGACTCGGGACTATTCCTTCCATTGTAGAATAAATCATATCCATTAATAAAATAATAGCCATTGCGCCAAAGCGACTTTGAATAGCTCATCTGTTGACAAGTAAATCCGGAGCTTAAATATCCGGCGGCTCTTGACCGATGGCGATTTAATACACCTCCATTGTAAGCCAGAATTTTTATAACCCGGCGGCTTATAGCCTTTGAGAAAAACCAGAACAGATAATCATTTTGAAGCATCAATTTTAATGATGAGTTTGGACTTAAGCATTTATATAAGTCATAGTTCTGCAAATCCTGCACAGAAATTAAACAACATATACCCTGGCGACTTAACGTCAAAATCCAGGGCGGGTAACCACCCAAATATAGTCTTATCCTGCACACAAGTAGATCACAAGATCCCTATGATCCTTTGAATGATACCGCCGGTTTATATGACCCGGACAGTGAGGGTGAGAACCCAATTCTGTAAAAGCCGGCACATATGATGTTTGCTATGTGCTGACAACTTTATTGATCAAGGTTAAGCCGGTGGAATCAAAGCCACTCCCTAGATGCTTTCAAATATGATCAAAGAAGTCTCCAGACAAAGTCAAATAACTGCGATTGCAAAAAACTGTACAAGAAACAGACAAAATTTTGAGGCTTCTGATTCGAATACGATCAGTAAACCGTTCCAAAGGGGTTAAGCTAAGATTCGAATACGATCATATAGCCCCCAGTGGCTTTGGCGATGCCGATCAAGAGGGTATCGACAGCTATGTTCTCTTTGGTTCGAATACGACCTATGTTTGAACAGGAAGCCCCCAAATGACCTTAAGAGTTGTTTAGCGACGCTGATTCAAATACGATCCACGTCAATTCCCAAAGGGGTTGAGCTATGATTCGGATACGATCAAGAAGCCCCCAAGTGGGTTCGGCAGTTTGCCAATCAAAAGGGTATCGACAGCTATGCTCTCTTTGGTTCGAATACGACCTATGTTTGAACAGGAAGCCCCAAGTGACCATATAAGTTTTGGCATTGCGCCGATCAAGAGGGTACTGATAGCTATGCCCAATGAGCAGGAAGCCCCCAAGTGACCATAATAAGATAAGCCGTAAGGCAGGATACCCATGTTTTGAACCGTGCATCATGGCAGCAAGTTCTCTTTGGTAACCATTAATTTGTCTGACAACTCGAACTTGCGAGAGATTAATTCTTTTTGAACCAGAAATTCTTAAACCGGATATTGAGAGCCTCAAAGCTTTGTAAGGGACAAATTTACCTTGAGCCGGATGTTGAACTGGTTTTGAGAGCTTCAAAGCTTTGCGGGAGAGAGATGTCTCTTGAGCTGTATTTTAAACCGGAATCTTCATTTTGAGCCAGAAAGTTTCTGACGACCTTTAAATATTCGCCAATAAAGCAGTAGCCTCCAGGGCCGGGTTATCTTCCCTTCAATGACCCGGAGTTCTTGAATTCATTGGAACCGGCTAATTTTGCCGAGCCATACCATTGTAGCCCCCAAATCTCAAGATGACTCGAAGATTTGGCTTGAGATTCTCCATATTTGACCATAGCAGAAGGTGTATATCATTGGCGTTGATAACGCGATGTGAACCCACAGAAGGTTGAGGTGACCGCGGTGGGTTATAAATGATCCCGTATGAGCCGTGTCAGCAACTCGGCCAATGGCTCCTTCCAACTGGTTGTTTGAAGTTAACCAAACTGTAGTGGGGCGACTTGTGCGCCTGCCCATTGAACCATCCAGTGCAGACGGCGGTTGATAATATATGATAATTTGCCTCCAATTTGTTGGAAGAGAAACCGGGCTTCCCAAGTAGTGACTTGCTCATACTCAATGAACATCTCACGCAGACAGGCGCGGCCCAGTGTCTTGATGTAGACCATGGCCGCGAGAGACGGACGGTAAAGACGACCGCAACATCTGAAGCGGCACAGATGGATGAACCGGCCGTGGCGTTGTAAGCCGGCACGAACGGACGAGTTAACCACATCATGTTGATGTAAACTGGTCTGTAGAATAATATCGCAAGCCGGAGTAATTTGTTCGCGGAGTTGATGATCACCACGGGCGAGTTGGCCACGGGAGCATACGAATGAACCAGCCGTGACGTCGTAAGGCAGTGCGGAAATGCGCTGAGTAAGGACGACCGCCTGTGCCAAATAATGTTTGACGTGTCTCCATCTCCTCTGTATAATACCACTTTGTGATGGATAATTTTTCTGCATATAAAATACAATAAAGTAAAGTAACTTTGCTCGAATAAATTAATATGTGCTTAAAAATACATAGAAAAAATAACATCTGGTCTATTTTGTTCGATGAACACGGACGCTGAACGTGTCACGGCAACTGCGGCCGTGACGGAGCATGGAACCGGGCAGTTTAGAACAGAGCCCCCGGTTTACGGGTCATGTTGACTTTGGGACCTGATTTATCCGGACTACGGATGATCCGTAGATAATTTTCCTTGGAGCGATCAGTTGTGTTGGTCAATATACTGCCAGATTCCTCACAGTGGCAACCAAACGAATTTTCTTTGGAGCGACCAGTTGTGTCAACCCATTGCACATCCCACTGGTGAATAATATGGTCAAGGCCAATTACAGAAACGTATTTGCAATCTGTGTGTGCATTCTCTGAGCAATTTTAATGGATAGTGGCACCGATAATCTCCCCAATTACTGTAGTGGTCAAAACAGACTTTCAGACGTACTCAACGCTTCAGCTCTTTATTGTGAAAACCAAGTTCTTTCCTCCGGTGTTGAAAACGCTAGGTAGTCTGTCAGTTTCTTCTTTGTACTTAGAGGCAGATGCAGCGGATCCGCAGGCCAGCGACTCAGGGCGACTTGATCGCGGTAGAGGCGAAGCGTGAACCATGACTCCATGAGACCCCGGCAAAAGGCACTGCCATAGCGGAGGCAGGTCAGCGAGGCTCCAGTAGATATTGGTGAAGGCAAACTTGATAACATGCGAAAGTACTCTGTCGTCATCATTAACACAGTCATTCCTCAACTCTTTCGAAGAACCATCAACATTTTTTCAGCACCCCGACAGTAAAGCAGCAAGCCGGTGAGGCAAGTCACGGCGAAGATGGGTCAAAAAAAAACGGCGGCTCGCGGCAGCCTGGCGGAGGTGACCCGGCAAGGAGGGTGACGGCTCAAGGCGGGAGCAGTCACAAGTTACTGCTGCAGCGAGGGCAGCGGACGCGGCTCGGTCTGTGCGGGGTCGACACCGGCGAGGAAAAAATCCGCAGCAGAAGGATCCGGGCGGGTCAACAGAGCCAGAGCCATAGGGTCAACGGCTCGCGGAGTTGCCACGGCAACGGTAGTTTGGGAAGGGGTTGTGGCGTCGCGGCCAAGCTTGGGACCTGGCACTGCAGAGGCGGCAGCGGCGATGGCGGCCCACGGCAGCTCCGACGGGGGTGATGCTCGATGACAGCTCCACAGCAGAAGCACGCGGGTCGTGACACTCGACGGCGACTCTTGACGGAGCAAGGCCGGCTCAAGGCGGCCCAGAGATGGCGCGACCAGAGGCGGGCTGAGTCTGCAGAGACCTCCGCCTCCGAATCGTGGCCGGTTCAATGAATCCACGTCCGTGTAGGTAGACCCCTCAACTTTGACTTTTCTTCCATCTAGATCTTGTAAGCAGACCAAACGTGAATTTGCCCATTGATTTGCAGTCTCCGGTCGTCATGATAAGCAATAGCAGCAGAAGATGTTTGTTTTTTCTTTGAAATTTTATTTCCTTGTGAACATCATCTGACCTGGTTACTGCAGAGCATGCGCCACAGCAGAAAAAAAAATCCAGCCGTGCTCGGCAGCGACGGCGAATCCAAAACAACAGGCGGCTCTCAGGCAAAGGCTAGGGCGTCGCTAGGCAAGGGCTGAACCCGCGCTGACGTCCATGTCCGGATCGTAGTTGACTTGGCAACCCCACGCCCTTTTCCTTTCTTTCTTGTATGTAGTGCTGCTGAATGGACATCTCGGCTCGTATTTCCTTGTACAGCCTGCTTCCTCTGCAGTACGTAACTCACGAAAAGTACAGACCGTGTTGGCCCTTTTTGTGATGATGTGGCGCTCCACAACTCGAAAGCTAGCGACAAACACCATCGCGATTTGGCGCACAGGTGAGACGGGCTGCAACAGGAAACCACGGTCTCGGCGACTTGCGATTTGACCGTTCCCTCATCGCACAACACGCTGCAAATATCTTGTCAATCCCTGCGACGTGATCCATGCACTGATCGATCTCAAACACATCTTCAACTTGCAGCACTGGCGGCGCACCCGACGTAATCTTAATTTTCTTAAACTCAAATCTTCATCTACCCAACCGCAAACTTCTTAATCCGTGAAAAGATCCCTCCAAAAACTCAACATCACCGTGCGTCAGGCCCCACGGTGGGCGCCAACTGTCGTGGAATTGTCACAGCAGATGTCCTTAGCGTGAGGACTTAGTCGCGAGGCCAACGCATCTATGTGGTAGCTTGAAGGGGTTGGTCGGAATCGAGAGATGCAAGGCGGATCATCACACAAGACGAGGATTTAGACAGCTTCGGGCCCCGGAAAACATCATCCGGAATAGCCCTACATGCTGTGTGTGGCTAGGTCTCATTATACTCATGAGGGAGTCGCCGGTAAGCCGGCTCTTTGTGTCTAGCCCTAGATATTGTTTCTTGTTGCCTGTCCTCTTTGAGGAGCCCTGCCCCTCCTTATATAAGTTGAAGGGGCGGGTTACATGTAGAGTCCTATTAGGATTAGGACTAGTCTATTACAAGTGGAGTCCTAGTCTTGCTTCCTTTGTAGGAGAATATTCCTTGTGCTTTCCTCATAAACCGGCCCACCATAACATGAGCCGGCCTTCCATGAACCGCCTTCTGGGCCGCCGGGTCTTGTCATTCCTCTGACCCGCTCGCCGGGTCACCCATGAGTCGCCAGGCTCGAGCGGGTCACTTAGTGAGTCGTCCAGTCAAGGCAGGTCATTAGTGAGTTGCCAAGTCCGGCCGGGTTATACTTCCGGCCGGGTTACACCGCGGGGTATATCCCCGACATCAACCGTCTAGGGTGCTCAAACACCCAAGAGTAACAAGATCCGCTAGGGATGAGTGGGGGAATCGAAAATCCCTTGGTGGAAGTGTAGATCGGGGCCTTCTCAACCACTCCCGAACAAATCAACAAGTTTGATTGGCTAGAGAGATAGATCGGGCGAAAATGGAGCTTGGAGCATTTAATGGAGCTTGAGCAATAAATGAAGCTTGGGGGAGGAAGAGGTAGGTCAAAGAGAAGAAGGGGACTCCCTTTTATAGTGGGGGCAACAATCCAACCGTTGCCCCGCACCAACCAGCCCCGCACAGGGCAGTACTACCGCTGAGAGGGGGCCGTACTACCGCCAGGTCAGCGGTACTGCCGCTGATGATGGTGCGGCGGCGGCGTGACAACTTATGACCAGAACTCGAAACTCTAAAAGACTAGACTCTAAGACCAGCAACTTGACACGACGATGCAACCGCAAATTCAACAAAGCAAAAACCCTAAAAAGATTATGCAAAGGCTCAGATTGGTTCGGATATGTTGAACTAACCCTAATTTTTTTTTGGCTTTTTCGTGGACTGTAGGTATGAAGAACAGACTCGATCTAATCTATGAAAAACTGTAAAATCTCACCGAGCAACCTGGCTCTGATACCACTTGATAGAGGCTAAGGTGTCCCGATGTTTCAATGAGATGGTGGCTATCGTTTACTGTGGGAGTCGACCTTGACGATCCGACTACGAACGTGCGAGACGTCGCGCCTTAACAATCGCTAAACCAACTTCCGAGGGTTATTGACCACGCCAGAGCACGATCAACCTGACCACGAGGGTCTGTTTTCTGCGAGCAAACGAAGAACAAGCAAGAAACTGAGATTGCAATCTGAATATTGCGAATATAAGATGAAAGCTTTCTTGATCAAGGTGGGGTTCTGTGACATCTTGGTCTGGTCGTTGGACACAAACGAAGTACGCGAAGTTGCAGCTATGGCGAACTTTTAATCTAAACAAAACCCAAAGTCTAAACGACGCCCTAAGGGCTGTATATATGGAGGAAGAGGGGGGGGGGGGAATTTCGTGGCCCTTGAGGGTGGGGTCCGAAACCAACCCTAACTCTTGTTTCCCCACACATACGGACTCTAAAAATAGCCTATACTTAAGTATTTCGAAATTACATGGGCCTGGCCCATTAATAAGGTGATGCAGCACCTAAAATAGCCTATGGACGAATATTATGAAGTGGCATCTTGTATATTTCGTCCAAGGCTTCATGCACTCCTTATGGCGGCTTCAAAGTCCTGAAATCATCACTTGTAACTCCGTTCTTGATCCCCTTGCGCATGCCATCAAATCCATGCGTGTTCTTGCTCCAATGTTCATCCTTCTCCAAGCTAGGCCCTTCATTTGTAAGCAAAACAAATGTATCCAATTTAGGCAGCATCATAATCTCATGAACATTAGAATCATTACCAAGAAACGAAAGTACCTGGTAATTTAATTGGCATGCGCGAGCTCTAGTAATTGGCCCAGTATATGTAACAGTAGGGGCTGTGGGTGTAACAATGGTATTGATGTCCTCATCAGCCGCGCTAGCCAGCGGCACTGCCGCGCAGAGGAGACTAGTAGGGAATAGGACCCAATGCGGTACTACCGCGGTGGTAGGGGCGGTACTACCGCTCCTGGAACGGTACTACCGCCTCTACAACCGCAACTAGTGCCGCAAAACCCGACACGAGAAAAAGACCCCTCGAGTCGAGGTGGTAGGAGCCTCACAGCCCAGCGGTACTGCGGCAGCGGGGTCACGGGAGGTACTATCGCCGTGGAGCGGTACTGCCGCTTGTGACCCTTCGGCCGTACTACCGCTGGTAGTGCGGTACTATCGCTGGGGCACAGAAGAGAGAGAGAGAGAGAATCTCTCCAAAGAGGCTGAGGACGAGGCGGAGGTGCCAGGCACCCTAGCGGTACTACTGCTGTGGAGCCACGGGCGGTACTACCGTTGTGGAGCAGTACTGCCGCTTGTGGCTCCTCAGCGGTACTACCGCTGGGTTGCGCGGTACTGCCGCTTGGACCCAGACAAGACAAGGAAGAGAGGAGAGATCTCTACAATGGAATGGAAAAGCTCGGAGGGTGAGAAGTTGATGTGTACGTGTTGATTCCACCCATGCAATACCCCAGCGGACCCCCTCTTGATAGTACGGTGCCCTCTACGCAACTAGTCCACCGAGAAAGAAACGAAAGAGCTACACCATCTTGAAATACACTCCGAGGGAAAGGAAACGTCTCGTGCCAGGGGAGCATCTGTGAATTATTCAAAGCATAAGATTAGTCCGCAAATATGTTGTCATCAATCACCAAAACTACCTTGAGAGAGATATGCCGTAACAATAGCATAGTGGTTTGCCTACTTTCCTTTCGTACGCAGAGATCATCAGATCGATCTTGTCAGCTGCATTTTTTCTGAGTTTGACGAAAAGAAATACAAAAGTATACAACTACGACCTCGACGAGACGGCAGGTCGCCTGGTGTCCGACGAGGTGGGCGTCCATCCTCAGAACTCATGATCCATCCGAGCCGCAGCAGAGCCAGAGAGCAAAGTAAAGGTATTGCTTGACGTTCATGCCACAATAGCGGAGCTTAGTGTACTGTTGGGGTCTGTGGCCCCCCAACTTTGAACAATTTTGTTAAGAAAATATTAAGTAGAGGGCTTAGCTGGAAGAAAATTAGTATTTTGCCCCACTAAATGTGCATAGGGGGTGGCAGCTTCGGGTGCCGTGGTGGAGGCGGCGCGCGCGGCGGCTTCTCCGCCCGCAAGCGCCAGAACGACGATGAGGCCGGTGGCTTCGGGTGCCGCAGTGTAGGCGGCACGCGCGGCGGCGGCTTCTTCGCCCGCAAGCACCAGAACGACGACGAGGCTAACGGCTCTGGCCTCCGCCCTCCTGTGTCGGACAGGCAACGGGAGGTGCGCGCGCAAGTGCGGTGCCAAGTCTCGCAGTGCGGATCCAAGTCTCTTGCGTGGAGGACCTTGCGGCGCTATGGCCGGATCTTCGACCCGGCCATCTAGCTGCAGCGCACGACGGAGCAGGCATGGTGGGCAGCAAGGACCGGCGCCGACGGTAGATATGCGACTGCGGCTGCGCAGCTGCCAGCGCTATGGGCAGAGTACCAGCTCCAAAACCCGCTCTCCGACTAGCTCATCCACGATACGTAGCACAGAGGGAAGCTGCTGCCCGCCGATGTCATCTCCAGTGACTTCGAAGACAAGGGTGACGACAGTGACTCCGGCGAGGAGTAGACGGCGGCTCCGGCGATAACAAGTTTATCTAGCTAGTTTAATCTAGTTTGTGTGTAAATATCGGTCGTATCGGCCGCAATATCGGTTTTGACTGCCCATCGGTACAAAGCTGTGATATTGTTTTGAAAATGGGAGGCGCTAGGCGTCATCCGGATGTAAAGTCTGACCGCTACATCCGCCTCTACAGCCGCGCGATACAGCAAAAGCATGACCCTCCGATCTTTGCCGTAACACACTCGGTACCTCGCGCCAGCGTGTATATAGCCTGCTAATAACCATCGCCGCCTGATTTCAAACACTGGAAGCCTTGGCAGCACGTCGCGGGTGTTGCTGTCAACACATTATCGTGGTGGTCATCTGTGACGCCCCCTATTCGACCGTATACTAATCATACACGCAAACATGTACGATCAAGATCAGGGACTCACGGGAAGATATCACAACACAACTCTACAAATAAAATAAGTCATACAAGCATCATATTACAAGCCAGGGGCCTCGAGGGCTTGAATACAAGAGCTCGATCATAGACGAGTCAGCGGAAGCAACAATATCTGAGTACAGACATAAGTTATACAAGTTTGCCTTAAGAAGGCTAGCACAAACTGGGATAAAGATTGAAAGAGGCGCAGGCCTCCTGCCTGGGATCCTCCTAAACTACTCTTGGTCGCCGTCAGCGGGCTGCACGTAGTAGTAGGCACCTCCCGAGTAGTAGTAGTCGTCATCGACAGTGGCGTCTGGCTCCTGGGCTCCAACGTCTGGTCGCAGCAATCGAGTATAGAAAGGGGGAAAAGAGGGAGCAAAGCAACCGTGAGTACTCATCCAAAGTACTCGCAAGCAAGGAGCTACACTACATATTGTGCATTGGTATCAAATGGAATAAGGGTATCATAGGTGGACTGAACTGCAGAATACCGGAATAAGAGGGGGATAGCTAGTCCTATCGAAGACTACTCTTCAGGTAACCTCCATCTTGCAGCAGGAGAAGAGAGTAGATGGTAAGTTCACCAAGTAGCATCGTGTAGCATAATCCTAACCGATGACCCTCCCCTCGTCGCCCTGTGAGAGAGCGATCACCGGTTGTATCTGGCACTTGGAAGGGTGTGTTTTAGTAAGTATCTGGTTCTAGTTGTCATAAGTCAAGGTACAACTCCAAGTCGTCCTGTTACCGGAGATCATGGCTATTCGAATAGATTAACTTCCCTGCAGGGGTGCACCACATAACCCAACACGCTCGATCCCATTTGGCCGGACACACTTTCCTGGGTCATGCCCGGCCTCGGAAGATCAACACGTCGCAGCCCTACCTAGGCACAATAGAGAGGTCAGCACGCCGGTCTAAATCCTATGGCGCAGGGGTCTGGGCCCATCGCCCATTGCACAACTGCACGTTGCGAGGGCGGCCGGAAGCAGACCTAGCCTAGCAGGCGTTCCAGTCCAATCCAGCACGCGCCGCTCAGTCGCTGACGTCACGAAGGCTTCGGCTGATACCATGACGTCGAGTGCCCATAACTGTCCCCGCGTAGATGGTTAGTGCGTATAAGCCAGTGGCCAGACTCAGATCAAATACCAAGATCTCGTTAAACGTGTTATCTTGAAATAACCACGAATGCCGACCAGGGCCTGGCCCACCTCTCTCCTAGGTGGTCTCAACCTACCCTGTCGCTCCGCCACAAAGATCCACTCAGAGGGCCGTCGGGACAAATGTCCTTTCGGACCCAATCCGTGAATCACTCGCGGGTAGTCCTACGAGCCGACCCGTCTTTAGTCACCACAAATATCATATATTATGTATATAAGTATATACCCGTGACCACCTCCCGAGTGATCACGGCCCGATAGTATAGCATGGTAGACGGACAAGAATGTAGGGCCACCGATGGCAAACTAGCATCATATACTAAGCATTAGGATTGCAGGTAAGGTATCAACAGTTGTAGCAACAATGACAGGCCATGCATCAGAATAGGATTAACGGGAAGCAGTAACAAGCTACACTACTCTAATGCAAGCAGTATAGAGAAGAGCAGGCGATATCTGGTGATCAAGGGGGGGCTTGTCTGGTTGCTCTGGCAAGAGAGGGGGGTCGTCAACACCGTAGTCAAACTGGGTAGTAGCGGTGTCGGTCTCGGTGTCTAGCGAGAGAAAAGGGGGAAGAAACAATAAATATTAAGCAAAAAGATGCCTAGCGATGCATGACATGACAAGTATCGGTGCTAGGGTGCCTAACGCGGTACGAGTGGTACTGGTGAAGGGGGAAAACATCCGGGAAAGTATTCCCGGTGTTTCGCGTTTTCGGACAGATGAACCAGAGGGGGAAAGTTGCGTGTTTGCTATGCTAGGGGTGTGCGGTGGATGAACGGGGCGTATCCCGAATCGTCTCGTCGTTCTGAGCAACTTTCATGTACAAAGTTTTTTCATCGGAGTTATGGTTAATTTTCTATGATTTTCTAAAGTTTTAAGTATTTTCTGAAATTTCTGGATTTATTATATTTAGTTTAATCTGAATTGACCAAGTCAATTTGACTAGTCAAAAGGGGATGTGTGGCCCACATGTCATATACTATTTTCCTAAACAAATAAATAAACCTAACTTATCTAAATAAGGACCCACATGTCATCTACTACTACTAATTAAATACTAGTACTAGCTAAACAGCAAAAATAATCCTAAAACTAATCTATCTAATTAAATTAGACCTAAACTAGTTTGGGGCAGCCCCACACACGGCCACACACACGCTGTACACACATCACACACACCTACAGAACACACACAACGCACACACATCACACGCCACACTTGCACGGGCGCTCGGCCATGGCAAACACGAACACACACAGCACGCACACACCATGCACGGCCATGTACCTGGCCAGCCGTAGTAGTGAGCGACCGCAGCATAGCAGCTAGGAGCGGCCGTGAGCAGCGGCTAGACAAGCAGCAGCGCAGAGTAGCAGGAGAGCAAGAGCAGCAAGTAGCGGCATGAGCAGAAGAGCAGCAGCAGCAACAAGCTGATGCAGCGCACGGGAGCAGGCGAGCAGGTGCCGCGCGGCAGCAGCGACGATGGTGGTGAAGCTCCTAGATATCCTCCTGCACGCCGGGGAGGACAGTGGCCGCGGAATCGACGAGGGCCCGACGATGAAGTTTCGGTTTTATGCAAGGGAGTAAGAAACAACGCAAGGGGGGAAATGACTGAGGGCTAGGGTTTGTCCGCAGCGTGGGGGTTCTTATCTACCATGGTGAACCATGGGATGGCCGACACGGTGGCAACGGCGGCCATGGTGGCGTTGATGTGCGCCACGCACACTGCCTACTGTACGTGAGGATGAAGCAGACTAGAGGTGGGCTGGGTTGCTACTATTCCTAATGGGCTTAAGTGCACAGGAGCTTTTAGATTTTATGTTTTCATTTCTGTTATCACCTTTTCTTCTGTTTTGTATTTTTTTAGCCACTATTTGGCTTTTGTAAAATATTCAACTGGTCACGTTATTACCATTGCAATATATAGCACTCCCACAAAAAGTTTGAGAGGCAATTGGGAAGTTTTGGAAATTTAAATAATTTAGAAAAGCATTTAAATTACTATCTTGGCCCTGTTTTAATTGTTTAGGGCAATTAGATAGTTAAAAAAATGGGTTTCATCATGAAAAATATTCCGGGATTATTTGCCACACCTTGAACATTTTAGCTTCAACATTTGAAAACTTTTACCATTTGACTCCATTTTAAATTTGAACATCGAGTGGGTTTGAATCATCGCGAGTTTAACAACATAAATAATGGTGACGTGGCGTCATTAGTAGAGAGTTACTATAGCTTAATTATCCGGGCGTCACAATTCTCCTCCACTACAAGAAATCTCGTCCCGAGATTTAAGAGGTGGAACAAGGGGGAAAGGTTCGGTTACGAAATTCTAACGGATCTTCTTGGTCTTGGTTCCGCCTCTCGAAGAGGTCGATCCCTTACATCGTTGTCTTCATTTCTTTGCTTCAAGTCATCATGATGAAGCCAACATCCTTTCTTTGGAAATTCTGTTGTACTTACGAATAGGTAAGGGGCTGCCCTACAACGATAGAATGGTATAAGGGGAAATCATCTGGGGTTATCCCAGGGAATGAACACATGAGCATCTCTCGAGTTGAACAAACGACACACATCGAGAGCCAAGTAAGAAGGTACCATAAGAAGTTTCAAGCGGATAGACAATCATCCAATGTGTGGAACGGAGTGTGAAAAGTGGTTCAGAGCAACGAGAATAAGTATTGCGTCTGATACCAGAATAGATCGTCTCTCGGAAGGTGGCTCAGGATTTTCATACGAAGCCAAGCGTGAGGAATAACTTTAGAAATAGGGTTGTACAGGAGAGTCAAGTTTCGATACTGTGGAACTGTGGGTTATGGGCCCACCATGTGGGTTAAAAGTTGGAAGGGCGGAGATGTCTTGCGTGATCATGTAAGCAAGGCATGTAAGAGGATAGCCTGTCATTTATGTCGGCAACAACATTGGTACCAAGGGCGAGGGACAAAGAGAACCATTTTCCTGCTCGTTGAACGAGGCGGACTAATAGGCAAAGTTCTCGTCCATCGGTGGCTACCGGATTGTCATCAACAATAGTAACAGGGTCTTGCTGACAGAATTGTACAACGAGGTGTTTACATAAGCAGGAGAATATTACTTCTTAGATCATATAGATCACAAGAAAAGGTTAAACCAACCAATGGAAAGGAAAATATGATTATCAGATTAAACAGAACAATGAAAAGGAAAATGTGTTAAAACACATATTCTAGGGGTATATCCTTCCCAAGGACAAGCAGAGCATGATATCCAAGACCGGATAGAAGGTAGAAAACCATTTAGGTAAGGGGAGAGGAATTTCATGACGTTACCCATACAGCGGTGTTTGAATAATTGATATGAAAATTTAGCATTGTGCTTCAATTGTTCTTAAGGATGTTCTAAGTACCACGGTCATGCTTCGGGATAGCCATGACATGGATTGCATGCAAAGGTCAGACTTTGTATTCACAAAGGATCCATCAGGAACAACTTATAGACTAAGTCTTACAATTTCCTTATGGAAGAATGGTTAACCTTGCTATAAAGGATACTAAAGCAATCGGTCCTCCGGCTAGGTGTGCTAGGCATGACATCACCTTACCGGGCATATAAGATCAATGTTATAACTATTGGACATATGTTCGAACCATCATATCTGACCGAGATTCAGATCTAATTGGTGTCAAGATACCTCAGACTCGGGATGCCTGAGTAGAAGAGGTGCAACACAATTGATGAGGTGACATTGTAAGATTCTCGAGAAATGAACTATGGAAGCGAGTCCCGAAACAAGAGTACATCATTAAATCAAGGAGAGGTTGAGGAGGTGGCTGATGGACTCAGCAACAATTCATCGAGATTAACAAAAGATGATTTCCACAATTATGTGAACAAGGAGATAACATTTGTCAAATCAAAATGGTATAATGATGTATGCTCGAGGAAAAACACACACACTTAAACATTGGTTGAAAGTTGCACCCGAAATATGGGTTGGGTTGCATGACCAATGTCAGAATGGTGATTCAATAATCAATGGTCTAAGAGTGAATGGCCGACCATTAACTTCAAAGCACTATGGTTGCTAGCAGGGCAGAATCCAAACAGCACCGATTCAATCAACACGAGGACTAAGAAAGAATGGTGATGGTGAGAAGTATCACTATACCAAGAATTCATAAGAGGTGGAGTAATCCTCATGACATTCTTGACATAAAATATGGTAATACTCCAAGGTAAAGAAGAACAAATGATGGATAGAAAGGAACTCAAGGTATAACACAGAACACAAACAGGGAAGGCAATAAAGTTGTCGATGACAACAAAAATCATCGAGGGCAAGGATGGTATTTCTCATCATGAATTCAATTGATGTCCTGGAAGGAGTCAAAATGTTGATGATGATCACGACAATTTGTTGTCGAGAGGATCCACGAAGAAGCAATTGAATAGCGACTGCATCAAGCAAAAGGACAAATGCAACAAAAGATTATTGGAGCCACGGATACGATACAAACTCGAAATCAAGCTTACTGTTTTTATGGAGAAATTATATGAGGAGGGAGATCGACGTAAGGTTAGCTCATCATCGAAAATTGTGCTCCGGAAAGGAGGACCAAGTAGCACAGTTAAAATCATCACGATAAAGATATAGCCAAGAAGGCTAGGAATGACATGATCGGGTACAAACTTGTAAGTAAAGGAGATTACTTAGGGTTGTTGAACTGTAATGCAGGCTCGTTTCAGTTATCGCTGTCCTTGAATGTTTAAAATCTCGGAGCCCGTGAAAATTGGGATCAGTGAGGATGTAGTACTTGATGAAGAACTCATAAGAGGTTATGTAGTTCCGTAATAATCTCGAGATACCAGGGGGTAATACTCGACAACAGATCAAAGTAGGGTTGGGCTGGGGTATTGCTATGCAGAAGACAAGTGCTTAAACTTGCATAGGAAATGGTATTTAAAGGAGAACATGGTCGGAACCATGATTGCAAAAGGTCAGATCCCAGATATAAGATGAACTTATACTGAGGGAATAATTAATTTAACAGAAGCTTTAATGATAAGATCTACATCGTGTCCATGGGCATGAACATAGGGTTCAAGGTCGACTCCCACTTGTTCAACGCATAACGTTTCATTCACCTCTCGTATTTCAAAAATGACATTACTTGTTGAAAGTTTTTACCTGGTGCAATACCAGATAAGTATGCCCCGTGAAATCTTTTGGGTTCACATAGTTTTAGAGAAGGTATAGGTTCAACCCATAGGGGCATCTTAGGAACATATACCACAAACTTCGAGCAAATAACTCAAGCTCGGAAGTAGAGCATGGTTGACAAAGGAGATGATACCAATTGCCAAAGGCATTATGTATCAGGGAGGATTCACAAGGCGGTAAAAAATGAAGGACACTGTCAAATAATAATCCAATAAAGGATCTAACGGTCCATATCAAAGCTGATGTGAGCATCGACACACAATCAGATAAAGAAACAATGCAAATGCATCTGATTATAAAACACCCGAATAATTTGATGCTTAGATAACAAAGGAATTATGATTTCCAAAACAAAGGATCAGAAGGAGACGCTCTGATTAAGAATGGATAAGTTGAACAGACTTAGGGGTACAACCGACGGCAATTTGATTGGTCGAGAACCAACTCATGTTTAAAATGGCGTTTGAGCCGGAAGGATGAATCCTAGGATCTGGTTGAGGATTGCGAGCATTCGCACTCATTGAATCAATGGGCTCAAAATGATAGTGGCAAGGGATTCCAATAAGATTACGAGACTTATGGGATTAACCATAATGCAAGCAAACAAGAATTTCAAGAGCAATAGGCTGCTTAGGATTTCCAGAGGATCGAATGGTATTTTCGAAGACTTTTGTGAAACATATGAACAACTGGGAATGAGCGGATACTCGATAAGTGTGAGGATTTATCCGTAAGGGTATTCACGTGACAAAGAACTGCAAGTCGGTAGGCACCAAGTTTTCTCGGAACAATAGAGAGTATTTCAGGGTATCTGGTAATAATAAGATCATCGGGGGATGATTGTAAGAATGACAAATGTACGTGGTCATCCATAGGGGTCTATCGATCGAAGTGAATTGCAAAAGCGACGGGCACAAGGCCCAGAGAGAACATCAAAGAGTATCTTCGAAATCTTCTGGGGCACTAAGCAATCATCTGGAGTAAGGGGCTCTCCGGGTGGGAGTAGTTACGAGAACCTAGAGTCAGAGTTAGCAAAATCATTTAATCCGAATAGAAGAGAGATCAGAATCCCAGAGTATAGACGAGGAGTAAAAGATCCTAATACCACCCAATGGCGACGTGGGCCCATGGGCCGCACAGCCATGTTAGTAAAAGTTTTGCAAAGTCTAGACACGACTTCGGCCAAGGAGTGTGGAAGGGGGATTCCTACAGGCAGTCGGCTCTGATACCAACTTGTGACGCCCCCGATTCGACCGTACACTAATCATACACGTAAACGTGTATGATCAAGATCATGGACTCACGGAAAGATATCACAACACAACTCTACAAATAAAATAAGTCATACAAGCATTATATTACAAGCCAGGGGCCTCGAGGGCTCGAATACAAGAGCTCGATCATAGACAGTCAGCGGAAGCAACAATATCTGAGTACAGACATAAGTTATACAAGTTTGCCTTAAGAAGGCTAGCACAAACTGGGATAAAGATCGATAGAGGCGCAGGCCTCCTGCCTGGGATCCTCCTAAACTACTCCTGGTCGCCGTCAGCGGGCTGCACGTAGTAGTAGGCACCTCCCGAGTAGTAGTAGTCATCATCGACAGTGGCGTCTGGCTCCTGGGCTCCAACGTCTGGTCGCAGCAATCGAGTCTAGAAAGGGGGAAAAGAGGGAGCAAAGCAACCGTGAGTACTCATCCAAAGTACTCGCAAGCAAGGAGCTACACTACATATGTATGCATTGGTATCAAATGGAATAAGGGTATCATAGGTGGACTGAACTGCAGAATGCCGGAATAAAAGGGGGATAGCTAGTCCTATCGAAGACTACGCTTCTGGTAACCTCCATCTTGCAGCAAGAGAAGAGAGTAGATGGTAAGTTCACCAAGTAGCATCGTGTAGCATAATCCTAACCGATGAGCCTCCCCTCATCGCCCTGTGAGAGAGCGATCACCGGTTGTATCTGGCATTTGGAAGGCTGTGTTTTATTAAGTATCCGGTTCTAGTTGTCATAAGGTCAAGGTAAAACTCCTAGTCATCCTGTTACCGAAGATCACGGCTATTCGAATAGATTAACTTCCTTGCAGGGGTGCACCACATAACCCAACACGCTCGATCCCATTTGGCCGGACACACTTTCCTGGGTCATGCCCAGCCTTGGAAGATCAACACGTCGCAGCCCTACCTAGGCACAACAGAGAGGTCAGCATGCCGGTCTAAATCCTATGGCGCAGGGGTCTGGGCCCATCGCCCATTGCACACCTGCACGTTGCGAGGGCGGCCAGAAGCAGACCTAGCCTAGCAGGCATTCCAGTCCAATCCGGCGCGCGCCGTTCAGTCGCTGATGTCACGAAGGCTTCGGCTGATACCACGACGTCGAGTGCCCATAACTGTCCCCGCGTAGATGGTTAGTGCGTATAGGCCAGTGGCCAGACTCAGATCAAATACCAAGATCTCAGTAAACGTGTTATCTTGAAATAACCGCGAACACCGACCAGGGATAGGCCCAGCTCTTTCCTAGGTGGTCTCAACCTACCATGTCGCTCCGCCACAAAGATCCACCTAGAGGGCCATCGGGACAAACGTCCTTTCGGACGCAATCCGTGAATCACTCGCGGGTACTCCTATGAGCGGACCCGTCTTTAGTCACCACAAATATCATATATTATGTATATAAGTATATACACGTGACCACCTCCCGAGTGATCACGACCCGATAGTATAGCATGGCAGACGGACAAGAATGCAGGGCCACTGATGGCAAACTAGCATCATATACTAAGCATTAGGGTTGCAGGTAAGGTATCAACAGTTGTAGCAACAATGACAGGCTATGCATCAGAATAGGATTAACGAGAAGCAGTAACATGCTACACTACTCTAATGCAAGCAGTATAGAGAAGAGGAGGCGATATCTGGTGATCAAGGGGGGGGGGCTTGCCTGGTTGCTCTGACAAGAGAGAGGGGTCGTCAACACCGTAGTCGAACTGGGTAGCAGCGGCGTCGGTCTCGGTGTCTAGCGAGAGAAGAGGGGGAAGAAACAATAAATATTAAGCAAACAGATGCCTAGCGATGCATGACATGACAAGTATCGGTGGTAGGGTGCCATAACGCGGTACGAGGTGGTACCGGTGAAGCGGGGAAACATCCGGGAAAGTATTCCCGGTGTTTCGCGTTTTCGGACAGATGAATCAAAGGGGGAAAGTTGCGTGTTTGCTATGCTAGGGGTGTGCGGTGGATGAACGGGCTACGTATCCGGAATCGTCTCGTCGTTCTGAGCAACTTTCATGTACAAAGTTTTTTCATCGTAGTTACGGTTAATTTTCTATGATTTCCCAAAGTTTTAAGTATTTTTTGAAATTTCTGGATTTATTATATTTAGTTTAATCCGAATTGACCAAGTCAATTTGACTAGTTAAAAGGGAATGTGTGGCCCACATGTCATATAGTATTTTCGTAAACAAATAAATAAACCTAACTTATCTAAATGAGGACCTGCATGTCATCTATTACTACTAATTAAATACTAGTACTAGCTAAACAGCAAAAATAATCCTAAAACTAATTTATCTAATTAAATTAGACCTAAACTAATTTGGGGCAGCTCCACACACGGCGACACACACGCTGTACACACATCACACACACCTACAGAACACACACAACGCACACACTCACCCACACACATCACACGCCACACTTGCACGGGGCGCTCGGCCATGGCAAACACGAACACACACAGCACACACACACCACGCACGGCCATGTACCTGGCCAACCGTAGTAGTGAGCGACCGCAGCAGAGTGGCTAGGAGCGGCCGTGAGCAGCGGCTAGACAAGCAGCAGCGCAGAGTAGCAGGAGAGCAAGAGCAGCAAGTAGCGGCATGAGCAGAAGAGCAGCAGCAGCAGCAACAGGCCGATGCAACGCACGGGAGCAGGCGAGCGGGCGCCGCGGGGCAGCAGCATCGTGAACCGGCGCGGCGAGTGGACGCGGGGCGCGGCCAGGGAGTGCCCCCGAGGCGGCCAGGAACCGCGTGAGCGCGACCACAGCGGTGAGCGCGAGTATCGGCCATGGCGAGGTAGGGCACGACGCGGTTGGTCGTCTACGTGCGGTCAGGGGCTTAGGCCGGAGCAGCACATGCATGCGGGCGCGACCATGGGCACGGACGGGCCAAACTCCGGCCATGGTGACTGGTCCTTGGAGGGCGACGCCTATAAAAACAGATCGAGGGCTAAAAGTAGGGGAATCGGGAGATGAGCTCACCGTGAAGCTCTTGGACGTGGTTAGGAGGCGTGGGGACGCCCAGGCGCGGCGAATCTGACGACGAATGACGGCAGCCGTGGCGGGGAAGGCGACCCGATGGCGAGGATACAAGGCATCCTAGCTTGTTTCACTGGTCAGGGACGAAGGAGACGACAGTGGTGAAGCTCCTAGACATCCTCCCGCACGCCGGGGAGGACAGTGGCCGCGGAATCGACGAGGGCCCGACGATGAAGTTTCGGTTTTATGCAAGGGAGTAAGAAACAACGCAAGGGGGGAAATGACTGAGGGCTAGGGTTTGTCCGTGGTGTGGGGGTTCTTATCTACCATGGCGAACCATGGGATGGCCGACACGGCGGCAACGGCGGCCATGGTGGCGTTGATGTGCGCCACGCACACTGCCTACTGTACGTGAGGATGAAGCAGACTAGAGGTGGGTTGGGTTGCTACTATTCCTAATGGGCTTAAGTGCACAGAAGCCTTTAGATTTTATTCGTTTTCATTTCTGTTATCACCTTTTCTTCTGTCTTGTATTTTCTTTAGCCACTATTTGGCTTTTGTAAAATATTCAACTGGTCACGTTATTACCATTGCAATATATAGCACTCCCACAAAAAGTTTGAGAGGCAATTGGAAAGTTTTGGAAATTTAAATAATTTAGAAAAGCATTTAAATTACTATCTTGGCCCTGTTTTAATTGTTTTAGGGCAATTAGATAGTTAAAAAAATGGGTTTCATCATGAAAAATATCCCGGGATTATTTGCCACACCTTGAACATTTTAGCTTCAACATTTGAAAATTTTTACCATTTGACTCCATTTTAAATTTGAACATCGAGTGGGTTTGAATCATCGCGAGTTTAACAACATAAATAACGGTGACGTGGCGTCATTAGTAGAGAGTTACTATAGCTTAATTATCCGGGCGTCACATCATCGAAGCATCGACCCACGTCTACAACATCAACGCGACAATCGACACCACCTCGTTGGCCCATGCCTGCAACATCGCAGCGACCGTTGACGCCGCCTCGACGGATGTTGTCGTCGAAGCATCGTCGTCTTGGCCGTCGAAGCATCGGCCCACGCCTGCAACATTGCCATGACTGTTGACGTCACCACGCCACCTCAACGGGCGTTGCCGTCGAAGCATCATTGTCTTAGCCGTCCAAGCATCGACCCACGGCTGAAGCATCGTCATGTCACTGCCGCCGCCTCGACGGGTGTTGCCGTCGAAGCATCGTCTCTTGGTCGTCGAAGCATCAGTGGGCCGTTGAAGCACGCCGACAACATCAACAAGATTGTCGATGTCGCCTTGATGTCGTGACCGTTGCAGCCGAGCCACCACCAACACCGTCGCACCACGCCTCATCACCATGGCCGTCGAAGCATGCCTAGCCACAACCAACACCGTCACACCATGCCTCATAACCATGGCCGTCGAAGCATGCCTCACAACACCGTCACAACACACCCCCTCGCCATGGTCATCGAAGCACGACTCACAAGTCGCAGCATCATCGCGGCCTTCGTCGTTGGATCACGCCTTGTCACCATGGCTGTCGAAGCATTGGCGCGCCGTTGAAGCACGCATGCAGCATCGGCGCGCGACCGAAGCTCGACGTTGTGGCCGTCGGAGCCGAGCTATCCACGCACCATCGTCACGTCGATGCTGAGCTATCCTCACACTATTGTCGCTATTAGAAGGGAGAGAGGGATTTGGTGGAATAGTTCATTGTATTGCTTGAGCCTCGTGGGCATATATATAGGAGTACAATCATCTACTTGAAGTACAAGACAAGCTAGAATAAATCCTAGTCTATCTCGTCTTTCCTAATAAACATTATACTCAACATCCCCCCACAGTCACAACGGTAGCGACGCAGACGGTGAGACTGGAGAAGAATCCAAAGGCAAGCCGACGGACACCCCCCACAGTCGTAACGGTCGACGCATCATGGAGTCGTGGCTGGAGTGGAAACCAACGAGGTTGCTCAAGCAGGAGGTAGCTCTGACACCCCCGATTTGACCGTACACTAATCATGCACGCAAATGTGTACGATCAAGATCAAGGACTCACGGGAAGATATCACAACACAACTCTACAAATAAAAAAAGTCATACAAGCATCATATTACAAGCCAGGGGCCTCGAAGGCTCGAATACAAGAGCTCAATCATAGACGAGTCAGCGGAAACAACAATATCTGAGTACAGACATAAGTTAAACAAGTTTTGCCTTAAGAAGGCTAGCACAAACTGGGATACAGATCGAAAGAGGCGCAGGCCTCCTGCCTGGGATCCTCCTAACTACTCCTGGTCGTCGTCAGCGGGCATCACGTAGTAATAGGCACCTCCGGTGTAGTAGGAGTCGTCGTCGAAGGTGGCGTCTGGCTCCTGGGATCCAACATCTGGTTGCGACAACCAGGTGGAAGGGATAGGGGGAAAAGAGGGAGAAAGCAACCGTGAGTACTCATCCAAAGTACTCGCAAGCAAGGAGCTACTCTACATATGCATGGGTATATGTGTAAAGGCCATATCGGTGGACTGAACTGCAGAATGCCAGAATAAGAGGGGGATAGCTAATCCTGTCGAAGACTACGCTTCTGGCAGCCTCCGTCTGGCAGCATGTAGAAGAGAGTAGATTGAAGTCCTCCAAGTAGCATCGTATAGCATAATCCTAACCGATGATCCTCCCCTCGTCGCCCTGTGAGAGAGCGATCACCGGTTGTATCTGGCACTTGGAAGGGTGTGTTTTATTAAGTATCCGGTTCTAGTTGTCATAAGGTCAAGGTACAACTCCAAGTCGTCCTGTTACCGAAGATCACGGCTATTCGAATAGATTAACTTCCCTGCAGGGGTGCACCACATACCCCAACACGCTCGATCCCATTTGGCCGGGCACACTTTCCTGGGTCATGCCCGGCCTCGGAAGATCAACACGTCGCAGCCCCACCTAGGCACAAGAGAGAGGTCAGCACGCCGGTCTAAACCTAAGCGCACAGGGGTCTGGGCCCATCGCCCTTAGCACACCTGCACGTTGCGAACGCGGCCGGAAGCAGAACTAGCCCCCTTAATACAAGAGCAGGCTTACGTTCCAATCCGGCGCGCGCCACTCAGTCGCTGACGTCACGAAGGCTTCGGCTGATACCACGACGCCGGGATACCCATAACTACTCCCGCGTAGATGGTTAGTGCGTATAGACCAAATGGCCAGACTCAGATCAAATACCCAGATCTCGTTAAGCGTGTTAAGTATCCGCGAACGCCGACCAGGGCTAGGCCCACCTCTCTCCTAGGTGGTCTCAACCTGCCCTGTCGCTCCGCCTCAAAGTAACAGTTGGGGGCCGTCGAGAACCCAGGCCCACCTCTACCGGGATGGAGCCACCTGCCCCTTCAGCCCCCATCTCTGAACAGTATCATAAGTAAGGTAACTGTGTAAAGTATATAGTAGATGCCCGCGATCACCTCCCGAAGTGATCACGGCCCAGTAGTATAGCATGGCAGACGTACAAGAGGGTAGGGCCACTGATGGAACACTAGCATCCTATACTAAGCAGTAGGATAGCAGGTAATGGTAACAACAGTAGTAGCAAGGACAGGCTATGCATCAGGATAGGAATAACGGAAAGCAGTAACATGCTACACTACTCTAATGCAAGCAGTATAGAGAAGAGTAGGCGATATCTGGTGATCAAAGGGGGGGCTTGCCTGGTTGCTCTGGCAAGAGAGAGGGGTCGTCAACACCGTAGTCGTACTGGGTAGCAGCGATCTCGGGGTCTACCGGAAAGAAGTAACGGAGGGGGAACACAATAAATAACAGAGCAAACAAAGTAACACAAAACGTAATGTGGCAATGCGCGGTGCTAGGTATGCCCTAACGCGATACGAGGTGGTACCGGTGAAGGGGGAAAACATCCGGGAACGTATTCCCGATGTTTCGCGTTTTCGGACAGATGAGCCGGAGGGGGAAAGTTGCGTGTTCGGTATGCTAGGGATGTGTGGCGGACGAACGGGTTGCGTATCCGGATTCGTCTCGTCGTTCTGAGCAACTTTCATGTCGAAAATATTTTAATCCGAGTTACGGATTAAAAGATATGATTTTCTAAAGATTTTATTAATTTTCTAGAATTTAATTAATTATTTAAATTAATTCGAAATCTGGATTTATGACATCAGCATGATGTCATGCTGACGTCAGCAGTCAACAGGTGTTGACTGGGTGGGACCCATCTGTCGTACACTGTTAGGTTAACTAGGGTTTAGTTAATTGATTAGGTTAATCTAATCCAGTTTAATTAGTTTAATTAATTCTTTAATTAACTAATTAAGATTAATTAAGTTAATTAACTAATTAATTAATTTACTTATTATTCATTTTTTTAACCTTCTCTTTAACGTTCTAGGGCGTGGGCCCCCTGTGTCATTGGCAGGGGGGTCTTTGCGGGTTTGGGCGTAATGGGCACGGGCGGGGTACCCGTCGGGGCGAACCCGGGAGACGACCGGGGCCCTGGCGGGGCGCTGGCCGTGGTGGTGCATGCGGTGGGCAGAGGAGGAGCGCGCGGTGGGCACTATGGGTGCGCGCGAAGCAGCCGAGCCGGAGCAGTGGAGCTGCGGGCGCGATGGCAGTGGCGTGGGTGTGCACGGGCGACGGGGCGCCGGCGGCCGCGGCGGGCGGTCGGGGCGCGGCGGGCGCTGTCGACAGGGGACGGTTGGGGGGGCGGGCAAGCAGCAACAAGCAGCAGCAGGGCGAGCAACGGGGGTGCAGCGGGGGAGCGCGGCGGGACGACCGCAGGGCGCGGTGTGAGCGCGGGGCTAGGGGAGAGAGAGGAGGGGCGCAGCTCACGGGGTGTGGTAGGGAAATGGCAAAGGGGGGTGGGGCGGTTGACGGGGACGATGGCATCGAGGAGGCGCAGGCCGGCGGGGAAGCGCTCCGGGAAGGTCGATCCGGGCGACGGCGGCGTCCTGGCGCGGGGCAGCGACCTCCTCTCCCGATCTCGATCCAGTCGGGGAGAGAGGAGATATTTTCGTGGGGGGGGGGGAGTGGGTGTCGGTGGTGTTGGACTCGAGGAGTGGGGGGGGGGGTTAAGGCGACGGGGTGGGCCGGCCCATTCAGGCGGCTGGGGTAGTGTGGACGGCCAGCTGGGCCAAAAGGCCCAGCGCGGGGGGGGGGGAGGGGGAGGGTTTTCTCCTTTTCCTTTTGTTTTCCTTTTCCTTTTGTTTTCTGTTTATTTCTGTTTATCTATTTTTCTATTTCTTTTAGTTTTATTTCTATGCAGTTTTATAATATATCAACTCAGTCCCTAAATTAGCATTATTAGTTAGGCTACTGTCATAATTAATTTGGCACTAAATAAATTAGTTTTACATTTGTTTATTATTCAAAAGTATTTAATAATTGTTTTAGCCCCTGTTTTTATTTAGTTTAGGCACTTAAACATTTTGAAAAAGCTTGGTTCCAACACCCAAAATAAGTTAGGGATTATTTGCCACATGATGATCATTTTAGTTTTCATGTTTGAGAAGTTTAGAATTTCACTTATTATTTGAATTTGAATTTTGAACGGTTTCAAATTATTGCGAGGACAGCAACAGTAACCGAGGTGTCATGGCACGATTAGCGTGGGATTACTATAGCCTAATTACCCGGGCGTCACAATTCTCCTCCACTACAAGAAATCTCGTCCCGAGATTTAAGAGGGAAGTAAAGGGGGAAGGTTCGGGTTACGAAATTCTAGGGAGTGTTCTTGGTCTTGGTTGTTCTTCTCGAAGAGGTTGATCCATTACATTGATGCTTCATTTCTCTGCTTCGGGTAATCATGAAGAAGTCGGCATCCTTTCTTCGGAAACTCCATCGTACTTACGAATAGGTAAGGGGAAGGTTGATAACGATAGGATGCTATAAGGGGTAATCATCTAGGGTTATCCCATGAATGAACACATGACTATCTCTCGAGTTGAACAAATGAAACACATCGAGAGCAAAGTAAGACGGTACAATAAGAAGTTTCAAGCGGATAGACAATCGTTCGATGCCTGTTACAGGGCGTGAAAGCGGTTCAAAGCAATCGGGAATAAGTATTGCGTCTTATACCAGAATAGATCAACAGGTAGGTGGCCCGTGAATTACATACAAAGTCAAGCACGAGGAATAACTTTGACAACAGTGTGTACAGGAGAGTCAGGTTTCGATCCTGTGGAACTGTGGGTTATGGGCCCACCATGTGGGTTAAAATAGGGATGGGCGTTGACATCTTGCATGGTCATGATAGCAAGGCATGTCAGAGGATAGTCTGTCAGTTATGTCGGCAACAACATCGATACCAAGGGCGAGGGACGAAGAGAACCATTTTCCTGCTCGTTGAACGAGGCGGGCCAATAGGCAAGGTTCCCGTCCATCGGTGGCTACCGAAATGTCATCAACAACAGTAACAGGGTCTCACTGACAGAATTGAACACCGAGGTATTTACATAAGCAGGGAATTGTTACTGCTTAGATCATATTGGTCGCAAGAAAGGTTAAAGAAAACAATGGAAAGGAAAATGTGTTTAAACACATATTTCAGGGGTATATCCTTTCCAAGGATAAGCAGAGCATGATATCCATGACATGATATAAGGTAGAAAACTCTTTAGGTAAGGGGAGAGAGATTTCATGGCATTACCCATACAACGGTGTTTGGAGAATTGAGCAGGAAACATTTAGCATTGGGCTTTAAATGTTCTTGTTGAAAATCGGAGTACCATAGACATTCTTCGAGATAGCATTGACATAGTCTTCAAGCAAAGGTCGTACTTTGGATACACCAAGGATTCATCAGGAACAACTTATAGAATAAGTCTTGCAATTTCCTCATGGAAGAATGGATAACCTTGCTAATAAGAAAACTATAACAGTAGGTCCTCCAGCCAGGTGTGCTGGCATGACATCACCTTACCAGGTCATATGAGGATCAATGTTATAACTCTTGAAAGTATGTTCCAACCATCATATCTGACCGAGATTCAGATCTGATCGGTGTTAGGAAACCTCAGACTCAAGATGCCTGAGAAGAAAAGGTGCAAGACAAATTGACGAGACGACATTGTAAGATTCTCGGGAATTAAACTGTGGAAGCAAGTTCCGAATCATGAGTTCATTATTAAATCAAGGATAGAATGAGGAGGTGGCTGATGGAATCAGCGACAATTCATCGAGATTAACAAAAGATGGATTTCCACAATTAAGTGAACAAGGAGATAACATTTGTCAGATCAAATGATATAAGGAAGTATGCTCACGAAAAACATACACAATTAAACATTGGTTGAAAGGTGCGCCCAAAATATGGGTTGGGTTACACGACCAATGTCAGAATGGTGATTCAATAATCAATAGTCTAAGAACGAACGGCCGACCTTTAACTTCAAAGCAATAGGGTTGCTAGAAGTGCAGAATCCAAACAACACCGTTCACTTGTTGGTACCCCAGTTGGAATCAACACGAGGACCAAGAAAGAATGGTGATGGTGAGAAGTATCACGATACCAAGAATTCTTAAGAGGTGGTGAAATTCTCACAACATTCTTGACATAAAAGATGGTAATACTCCAAGGTAAAGGAGAACAAATGCTGGATAGCAAGGATCTCAAGGTATAACACAAAACACGAATAAGTTTGTGTTGAACGAAAGGCAATCGAGTGGTCGATGATAACACAAATCATCGAGGGCAAGGATGGTATTTCTCATCAGGAATTCAATTGATATCCTTGAGGAGCTCGAAATGTTGATGATGATCATGACAATTTCTGTCGAGAGGTTTCATGGAGATGTAATCGGTCGGCGATGACATCAAGTCAAACGAATGATGAAGCGAAAGGTTATTGGAACCATGGGTGCGACACAAACTTGAAATCAAGTTTGTTGTTTGAGGTGAAACAATAAGACAAGGAAGATCGACGTAAGCTTAGACCATCATCGAAATTGTGCTCCGGAAAGAAGGACCAGGTAGCACAGTTAAAATTTGGCACGATAATGATATAGCCGAGTAGGCTCGGAATGACGTGATCGAGTTCAGACTCGTAAGTAATGAAGGTTACCAAGAGTTGTTGAATCATAGTGCGGACTCAATTCAGTTGTCGGTGTCCTTGAGGGGTTCTAACAACTGAGAACCCGTTGGAAAAATGGAATCGGCAAGAATATTAGTTGATGAAGAACTCATAAGAAGTTATGTATCCCGTGGTATCCTCGAGATACCAGGGGGTAATACTCGATGACAGATCAAAGTAGAGGTTGGACTGGGGTATTGCTCTGCAGAAGACAAGTGCTTAAACTTGCACGAGAAACGGTACCTAAAAGAGAACATGGTCGAAACCACGATTGCAAAAGGCCAGATCCCAGATATAATATGAACTTATACCAAGGGAGTAATTAATTTAAGAGAAGCTTTAACGATAAGATCTACATCGTTTCCATGGGCATGAACACAAAGTTCAAGGTCGACTCCCACTTCTTCAATGCATAACCTTACATTTACCTCCCCTTTTCGAAGTTGTAGTGTTGAAAAGTTATCTGACGAAGCGTCAGCAGGGTATAACCCGCATAACTTTCGAGGTCACACAAATTAAGGAACGCATAGGTTCAACCCGTCAGGGTATCATGGAAACATATACCACAAACTTCAGGGTAAATAATACAAGCTCGAAAGTAGAGCATTGTTCAAAAGCAGATGATACAATTTACCAAAGGCATTATATACCCATGGAAAGGCTCTCAAGGTTATTCAATATGAAGGACACGGTCGGATAAAATCCAACAAAGGAACTGATGGTCCACAAGGGATCTGATTTGAGCATCGGTACTCAACTAGAAGAAGAAGAATGCACGGGCATCATATTATAGAACATCTGAATAATTCGATGCTTAGATAACAAAGGAATTACGATTTCCAAAATAAAGGATCAGAAGCAGTCGCTCTGATCAAGGATGGATAAGTTGGATAGACCAGAGGCACAATTGACGACAAATAGTTTGGTCGAGAACCAGCTCATGTTCAAAAATGATGTCTGAGCCGGAAAGATAATTTAGAAGGGTTGACAGATGATTGTGTGCATTCGCACACATGTTGAATCAATAGGATCAAAATGACGGTGTCAAAAGATACTAGTGAATATTGCCAGATATATGGGAAGCATCCATAATGCAAGTAGACAAGTATTTGCAGAGCAATAAAGTTGCTAAGGATTTTCGGAGGATTGAATAGTATTTCAAAGACTTTTGTGAAACACCCGAACAACTGGGGATGAGCGGATACTCGGAAAGTGCGAGAAATTATTCTTAGGGGTATTCAGGTGGCAAGGAACTGCAAGGCAGTAGGCACAAAATATTCTCGGGGTATCTTGTAATAACAAGATCAACGGGGAATCATTGAATGAATGGAAAGTGTACGTGGTCATCCATAGGGTTTATTGATGAAAGGGAATCGCAAAATCGATGGCACAAAGTCTCAGGAGAACATCGGAGAGTATTGTCAAAATCTTCTGTTGAAGCAGTCGATCATCTGTAATGAAGGGGCTCTCCGGCAGGAAGGGTAACGAGAACCTAAAGTTAGATTTTAGCAAAATCATTTAACCCGAATAGAAGAGAGATCAGAGTTCCAGAGCATAGACGAGGAACAAAAGATCCTAATACCACCCAATGGCGACGTGGGCCCATGGGCCGCACAGCCATGTTAGTAAAACAGTTTTCATCGACTAGACTCAACTTCGGCCAAGGAGTGTGGAAGAGGGATTCCTACAGGCACTCGGCTCTGATACCAACTTGTGACGCCCCCAATTTGACCGTACACTAATCATGCACGCAAATGTGTACGATCAAGATCAAGGACTCACGGGAAGATATCACAACACAACTCTACAAATAAAAAAAGTCATACAAGCATCATATTACAAGCCAGGGGCCTCGAAGGCTCGAATACAAGAGCTCGGTCATAGAGGAGTCAGCGGAAGCAACAATATCTGAGTACAGACATAAGTTAAACAAGTTTTGCCTTAAGAAGGCTAGCACAAACTGGGATACAGATCGAAAGAGGCGCAGGCCTCCTGCCTGGGATCCTCCTAACTACTCCTGGTCGTCGTCAGCGGGCATCACGTAGTAATAGGCACCTCCGGTGTAGTAGGAGTCGTCGTCGAAGGTGGCCTCTGGCTCCTGGGATCCAACATCTGGTTGCGACAACCAGGTGGAAGGGATAGGGGGAAAAGAGGGAGAAAGCAACCGTGAGTACTCATCCAAAGTACTCGCAAGCAAGGAGCTACTCTACATATGCATGGGTATATGTGTAAAGGCCATATCGGTGGACTGAACTGCAGAATGCCATAATAAGAGGGGGATAGCTAATCCTGTCGAAGACTACGCTTCTGGCAGCCTCCGTCTGGCAGCATGTAGAAGAGAGTAGATTGAAGTCCTCCAAGTAGCATCGTATAGCATAATCCTAACCGATGATCCTCCCTCGTCGCCCTGTGAGAGAGCGATCACCGGTTGTATCTGGCACTTGGAAGGGTGTGTTTTATTAAGTATCCGGTTCTAGTTGTCATAAGGTCAAGGTATAACTCCAAGTCGTCCTGTTACCGAAGATCACGGCTATTCGAATAGATTAACTTCCCTGCAGGGGTGCACCACATACCCCAACACGCTCGATCCCATTTGGCCGGACACACTTTCCTGGGTCATGCCCGGCCTCGGAAGATCAACACGTCGCAGCCCCACCTAGGCACAAGAGAGAGGTCAGCACGCCGGTCTAAACCTAAGCGCACAGGGGTCTGGGCCCATCGCCCTTAGCACACCTGCATGTTGCGAACGCGGCCGGAAGCAGAACTAGCCCCCTTAATACAAGAGCAGGCTTACGTTCCAATCCGGCGCGCGCCACTCAGTCGCTGACGTCACGAAGGCTTCGGCTGATACCACGACGCCGGGATACCCATAACTACTCCCGCGTAGATGGTTAGTGCGTATAGACCAAATGGCCAGACTCAGATCAAATACCCAGATCTCGTTAAGCGTGTTAAGTATCCGCGAACGCCGACCAGGGCCAGGCCCACCTCTCTCCTAGGTGGTCTCAACCTGCCCTGTCGCTCCACCTCAAAGTAACAGTTGGGGGCCGTCGGGAACCCAGGCCCACCTCTACCGGGATGGAGCCACCTGCCCCTTCAGCCCCCATCTCTGAACAGTATCATAAGTAAGGTAACTGTGTAAAGTATATAGTATATGCCCGTGATCACCTCCCGAAGTGATCACGGCCCAGTAGTATAGCATGGCAGACGGACAAGAGGGTAGGGCCACTGATGGAACACTAGCATCCTATACTAAGCAGTAGGATAGCAGGTAATGGTAACAACAGTAGTAGCAAGGACAGGCTATGCATCAGGATAGGAATAACGGAAAGCAGTAACATGCTACACTACTCTAATGCAAGCAGTATAGAGAAGAGTAGGCGATATCTGGTGATCAAAGGGGGGGGGCTTGCCTGGTTGCTCTGGCAAGAGAGAGGGGTCGTCAACACCGTAGTCGTACTGGGTAGCAGCGGTCTCGGGGTCTACCGGAAAGAAGTAACGGAGGGGGAACACAATAAATAACAGAGCAAACAAAGTAACACAAAACGTAATGTGGCAATGCGCGGTGCTAGGTATGCCCTAACGCGATACGAGGTGGTACCGGTGAAGGGGGAAAACATCCGGGAACGTATTCCCGATGTTTCGCGTTTTCGGACAGATGAACCGAAGGGGGAAAGTTGCGTGTTCGGTATGCTAGGGATGCGTGGCGGACGAACGGGTTGCGTATCCGGATTCGTCTCGTCGTTCTGAGCAACTTTCATGTCGAAAATATTTTAATCCGAGTTACGGATTAAAAGATATGATTTTCTAAAGATTTTATTAATTTTCTAGAGTTTAATTAATTATTTAAATTAATTCGAAATCTGGATTTATGACATCATCATGATGTCATGCTGACGTCAGCAGTCAACAGGTGTTGACTGGGTGGGACCCACCTGTCATACACTGTTAGGTTAACTAGGGTTTAGTTAATTGATTAGGTTAATCTAATCCAGTTTAATTAGTTTAATTAATTCTTTAATTAACTAATTAAGATTAATTAAGTTAATTAACTAATTAATTAATTTACTTATTATTCATTTTTAACCTTCTCTTTAACGTTCTAGGGCGTGGGCCCCCTGAGTCATTGGCAGGGGGGTCTTTGCGGGTTTGGGCGTAACGGGCATGGGCGGGGTACCCGTCGGGGCGAACCCGGGAGACGACCGGGGCCCTGGCGGGGCGCTGGCCGCGGTGGTGCACGCGGTGGGCAGAGAAGAGCGCGCGGCGGGCACTGTGGGCGCGCGCGAAGCAGCCGAGCCGGAGCAGTGGAGCTGCGGGCGCGATGGCAGTGGCGTGGGTGTGCACGGGCGACGGGGCACCGGCGGCCGCGGCGGGCGGTCGGGGCGCGGCGGGCGCTGTCGACAGGGGACGGTTGGGGGGGCGGGCAAGCAGCAACAAGCAGCAGCAGGGCGAGCAACAGGGGTGCAGCGGGGAGCGCGGCGGGATGACCGCAGGGCGCGGTGTGAGCGCGGGGCTAGGGGAGAGAGAGGAGGGGCGCAGCTCACGGGGTGTGGTAGGGAAATGGCAACGGGGGGTGGGGCGGTTGACGGGGACGATGGCGTCGAGGAGGCGCAGGCCGGCGGGGAAGCGCTCCGGGAAGGTCGATCCGGGCGACGGCGGCGTCCTGGCGCGGGGCAGCGACCTCCTCTCCCGATCTCGATCCAGTCGGGGAGAGAGGAGATATTTTCGTGGGGGGGGGAGTGGGTGTCGGTGGTGTTGGACTCGGGGAGTGGGGGGGGGGGTTAAGGCGACGGGGTGGGCCGGCCCACTCAGGCGGCCGGGGTAGTGTGGACGACCAGCTGGGCCAAAAGGCCCAGCGCGGGGGGGGGGGGGGTTCTCCTTTTCCTTTTGTTTTCCTTTTCCTTTTGTTTTCTGTTTATTTCTGTTTATCTATTTTTCTGTTTCTTTTAGTTTTATTTCTATGCAGTTTTATAATATATCAACTCAGTCCCTAAATTAGCATTATTAGTTAGGCTACTGTCATAATTAATTTGGCACTAAATAAATTAGTTTTACATTTGTTTATTATTCAAAAGTATTTAATAATTGTTTTAGCCCCTGTTTTTTATTTAGTTTAGGCACTTAAACATTTTGAAAAAGCTTGGTTCCAACACCCAAAATAAGTTAGGGATTATTTGCCACATGATGATCATTTTAGTTTTCATGTTTGAGAAGTTTAGAATTTCACTTATTATTTGAATTTGAATTTTTAACGGTTTCAAATTATTGCGAGGACAGCAACAGTAACCGAGGTGTCATGGCACGATTAGCGTGGGATTACTGTAGCCTAATTACCCGGGCGTCACAGTAGCCCTTTGTTCCGTTTGTCGATGTAGCCAAGAGCGTGGGTGGTGGAGCCGTGGTCGAGGTAGCTGTGCGAAGAATGCCGTGGTCGATATCGAGTCGGGGTGGCCGGTGTCGAGGAAGTCGTCGTGGAGCCGCGGGCGCAAGAGGGCGCCGAGTTAGCATGGGCGCAGTGGTGTCGAAGTAGGGGTGCGCCGGGAAGAAAATGTTGTTGACGACGCGTCGCGGCGGGTTTGCCAAGCCCGGGGACACATCATGGACGAAGGCATGCACCGGTGTTGCCCGCACCAGGCATGCGTAGACGGACGAAGACGAAGTTGACGAAGCGCTGACCAGGCTTGCCAGGCCCGGGGACACGTCGTGGATGAAGGCACGCATCGGTGTTGCCAGCATCGGGCATGCGTAGACAAGGGACCTGCACGAGCTGTACGCCATGTCGGAGAAGTTAGAGGGGCCAGCAGAGAAGAACTCGATGATGATTGCGGCGTCCATCGGCGCGGTGCCGATATCACCAACGGTGGTCGAAGTAGAGGAACTGATCGGGGTAGATGACGGCAACGCTGACGAGGGCTGGTGCTGGACGAAGACGAACGGGGTGGACGGGCGGCGGCAGCTACGGAGGTAGCCGCGGCGGCTGCCAAAGAAGAGCAGCGGCGGCGGCCCGACGGCTGCGGCGGCGTCTAGGTTAGAAGTGCGGCGGCGGTGCTCGAAGTAGGCGAAGAACCCTAACAGCGTGACGAAGACCGGCGCGGACGGTGGCGTTCCCGCGCCAAGGAAGACGGCGCGATGCATACCACAGGAGGTCGACGCGCGGTGACGGCGGAGCTGACCGCGGGCCGCGGCCCTATGGCCCGAAGGGGTGACGCAGCGGCAGCAGGCGGGTCGGGGCGACGGCGGAAAGACCTCGGGGCGGCGACAGGGACCGCGCGCCACGACGCTGCAGCCTGAAGGGGCGACGCAACGGCGGTGCGCGAGTCGGTGCAGCCACGGGGACGACCTCGGGGCGGCGGGGGGACCGCGTATCGCGGCACTATGGCCCGAAGGGGCGACGCAGCGGCGACGCACGACTCGATGCAGCCGCGAAGAGAACCACGGGACGGCGACGCTGCAGCCCGACAGGGCGACGCAGCGGCAGCCCGATGCTCGATCGGTGGAGAGGTGCGCTGAACTCGGGGACAATCTTCACGGGACCTGCGGAGGCACGCATAACCGACGGGCGAGGTTGGTCGCGCGGCGTAGATGAGGCGGATCGCAGTGGCGAGCGGGTGATCAAGCCGATTGCACGCGATGTCGGGAACACCGCTCGATGAAGGCGTGGTGGCGGCAGAGTCCGAGATAAAGCCGGCGACGACGGACGCCGTGGGACGTCGCGGACGAGCTTGTCAGCACCGGCACCCAGGCTGCCAAAGCAGCGTCGGCACCCGGGCAGCGAGGCCCGAGCGACCAACGGAGCAGCGGCGTCTGAGTTGAGGCAGCTGACGAGCCTGACGTAGCCGTCCCGATGTAGCCGAGAACGAGGCCGGCGAGGTAGACCGCCGGGCCGCTGTGCAGACGCGGCGGAGGCGGTAACGTGGATCGATGGGCGGGCTGGCACGCGAGCGACGACTATAATTGGTCGTCGCATGGCGCGAGGCCGCCGGGTCGGGACGATGCAGGTGTACCAGGCGGAGCAGGGTGGTGACGGCCGGCGCAGGGCGTCAGGCGGACCGACGCGCGGACGGCGGCTGGCCCTGACGGGACGCCTCGGCGCGCGTGGTCGCCGGGTCGGAGGAGAGGCCGGCAGGTCGCGTCGGGGTCGGAGTAGAGGCGCACGGGTCGACGGCGGCGGTTGGTGATGCAAACCGATCAAGATTAGATCGGAAAACCAAAAAGAAAAAACGCCGATCAAAGCGACCGGCGAGAGAGCGGAAAAAAAACCCAAAGCAAGGATTCGAGAAAAAGACTCTCTAGGACAGCCGGCCAACACGGCTGGCGGACAAACCCAGGTACGGGCGGCACGGCCCCCGGCGGTGGTCATGGAGGCCAACCGTCCCGGGGCGGCGCGTGGGTGCGGAATGGGCGGCGGCTAGAGTTTAGGATCGACTTGCGATAGATACCATGTTAAAAGAGAGAGAGGGATTTGATGGAATAGTTGTTTGTTATTGCTTGAGTTTTGTGAGCATATATATAAAAGTACAATTATCTATTTGAAGTATGAATAAGCCAGAATAAATTTTAGTCTATCTCGTCTTTTCTAATAAACATTATACTAAACAGTTGCAACTCGATGCCGTTGAACCACACCTCGTCACCGATGGCCGGCGAAAATGTTTAGGGAAGGTGTTTAAAGAAATAAATCAGATTTTTTTTAAGCATCGATATTTATTTGTACATGATAGACGCTTAACTAAACGTCTCTTCTATAGAAATAGGCATCGATGCTTTAAAAAAATTCGATTTATTTTTTTAAACATCTCCCATTATATAAGGCCTTAACATGCATTTTCATTAACCGGCGCCTGCAGTACACACTACCTCCCTTGCTGGGCCGGCCCGTCTAAGGGTTTTCTCTTCCTGTGTTAAATCCAAAAAAATTAAAGGGCACTTTTAATGAATCGAACCGACGACCTCCTTCACAAGCAAACACGCCACAACCACCAGACCACTAACCAAATTGTGCGCGTAATCCTCCTTTTACTCTTTTATTCGTTTGTCAGTTTGTTTTGTTCTTTTCCTTTCTTTTTTTTCTAGTTCTTTTACCTTTTCTTTTACTTATTTTCTTAAATGCGCGGTATTTTAGTTTGTGAACTTTTTCGAAAATTCTATGAACTCTTTTCTCAAATCGATGAACTTTTTCCATTTTTGGATGAATTATTTTTGAAAATTGATGAGCTTTTTTTAAATTTGGTGAACTTTCTTCAAATTAGGTGAACTTTTTTTTCAAAAAACGATGAAATCTTTTCAAATCCGATGAACTTTTTTAAGAATCGATGAACTACTTTCAAATTCGATGAATATTTTTCAACTTCGTTGAACCTTTTTTGAAAATTTCATAAAGTTTTGTTCAAAATCCGTGAACATTATTTAATTCATAGACGTTTTCGTTTTTGGCTTTTTTGTTTTTTTTATAGTAATCAAGGTGAACAAAGTTGAATATATGTTAATGTTTGTACTAGTGGAGAGCTCAAATAGAGTTATTTTCTAATAAGGGGCAACAACCCAAGCTTGGTGTAGTGGTGAAGGCTCGAAGCTGCTAATTTAGCGTGTAGAGAACGATACCTGGTGTGCCCAAATTTAGCCTTAGTTTTTTTCACTTCGCGTTTTGCGTTTTTCCTCTAATTCATTGGGCCGGCCCGCTACGTGCTGCGTGCAGGCGCCAGGGAGCGCTGGCCGGCGCTTGCACCACCCAATAGGAGCTCCCGCAATATCGCTGGTCAGCCCGCAATTTCGGGCCGATACATGTCCGGCCGATATGAACGATATGTGAAAGAAGATGGCTCAATTTACATAAACTGGGTGAGCCCAGCCCACAAACGTGCACAAGCCTGCTTAGTACTAGTAGACCTAGGTCTTTTTCTTGGCAGTTCAAAAAAAGGTCTTTTTCTTGGCTTGTCTTGAAAAAAGGTATTTTTCTTGGCGTACTTATACACAGCAGCACTTGGTGCGATCTCCTCCGGCGGCCGCCGCCTGGGACGGCGGACGGGTGACTACACGGCTTCTCCATGGCTCTCCGGTAGGAAGCCTACTCCATCCTTGGATCCTTCAGCGTTTGTCATTTGTGACGGCGCAACCTTCTCCGACAAGCTGCAACTGCAACCCACAAAAGTTTGAGGCAAGTACGTGATGGCCGGTGGCCCTCGTCTCGCTCCCCGCCGGCGGCCCTCATCTCCCTTCCCAACGGCAGCCCTCGTCTCCCTTCCCATCGGCGGACACAGAGCCACAGACACACACGAGGTAGTTCAGTTTCTACTACTTGAAGGAAATATGTCCTAGAGGCAATAATAAAGTTATTATTTATTTCCTTATATCATGATAAATGTTTATTATTCATGCTAGAATTGTATTAACCGGAAACATAATACATGTGTGAATACAGACAAACAGAGTGTCACTAGTATGCCTCTACTTGACTAGCTCGTTAATCAAAGATGGTTATGTTTCCTAACCATGGACAAAGAGTTGTTATTTGATTAACGGGATCACATCATTAGGTGAATGATCTGATTGACATGACCCATTCCATTAGCTTAGCACCCGATCGTTTAGTATGTTGCTATTGCTTTCTTCATGACTTATACATGTTCCTATGACTATGAGATTATGCAACTCCCGTTTGCCGGAGGAACACTTTGTGTGCTACCAAACATCACAACGTAACTGGGTGATTATAAAAGTGCTCTACAGGTGTCTCCAAAGGTACATGTTGGGTTGGCGTATTTCGAGATTAGGATTTGTCACTCCGATTGTCGGAGAGGTATCTCTGGGCCCTCTCGGTAATGCACATCACATAAGCCTTGCAAGCATTGCAACTAATGAGTTAGTTGTGAGATGATGTATTACGGAACGAGTAAAGAGACTTGCCGGTAACGAGATTGAACTAGGTATTGAGATACCGACGATCGAATCTCGGGCAAGTAACATATCGATGACAAAGGGAACAACGTATGTTGTTATGCAGTCTGACCGATAAAGATCTTCGTAGAATATGTAGGAACCAATATGTAACGCCCTCGATGCGGCTATATCTCCCACGTGTCGAAGCACGACTTAGAGGCATAACCGCATTGAAAGCAATATCGCAAGTGAGGTAATCTTCACACAATCCATGTAATACAATAGAGGAAAAGATACATAGTTGGCTTACAATCACCACTTCACACAATTACATGAATAAAGCATTACATCATCCAGATACAATCAAGGTCCGACTACGGAACCAAAATAAAAGAATAACCCCAAATGCGACAAGGTCCCCGATCGACCCCAACTGGGCTCCACTACTGATCAACTAGAACGAAACAACACAAAGGACAAGATCTTCATCGAGCTCCTCCTGAGCTTGGTTGCGTCATCTGCACAGTCTCATCGGCACCTGTGAGCTGGTTTTGGAAGTATCTGTGAGCCACGGGGACTCAACAATCTCGCACCCTCGCGATCAAGACTATTTAAGCTTATGGGTAAGGTAAAGGTATGAGGTGGAGCTGCAGAAAGCGACTAGCATATATGGTGGCTAACATACGCAAATGAGAGCGAGAAGAGAAGGCAAAGCACGGTCGATAAAAGTATGATCAAGAAGGGATCCTATAGCAACCTACGTCAAGCATAACTCCAACAACCGTGTTCACTTTCCAGACTCCGCCGGAAAGAGACCATCACGGTTACACACGCTGTTGATATATTTTAATTAAGGTCAACTTCAGGTTTTCTACAACCGGACGTTAACAAATTCCCATCTGCTCATAACCGCGGGCACGGCTTTCGAAAGTTCAAATCCCTGCAGGGGTGTCCCAACTTAGCCCATCACAAGCTCTCACGGTCAACGAAGGAATAGACCTTCTAGCGAGAAGACCCGATCAGACTCGGAATCCCGGTTACAAGACATTTCGACAGGGTAAAACTAAACCAGCAACACCGCCCGAATGTGCCGACAAATCCCGATAGAAGCTGCACATATCTCTTTCTCAGGGCACACTCAGATTGTCTTAGCTACGGGTAGGCCAGCCCAGAGTTGCCCCTGGTGGCCACCGGCAGCTGACAGGTGGACCAACACTCAAAGAAGCACTGGCCCAGGGGGGGGGGTAAATAATGATGACCCTTGGGCGCGCGGCCCCCAAGGGAAAAGAAAAGGCTAGGCGGCGAATGGTAAAACCAATGTTGGGCATTGCTGGAAGAGTTTTACTCAAGGCGAACTGTCAAGGGGTTCCCATTATTACCCAACCGCGTAAGGAACACAAAATCCGGGAACATAACACCGATATGACGGAAACTAGGGCGGCAAGAGTGGAACAAAAACCAGGCATAAGGCCGAGCCTTCCACCCTTTACCAAGTATATAGATGCATTAATTAAATAAGATATATAGTGATATCCCAACAAGTAAACATGTTCCAACAAGGAACAACAACTCCATGTTCCAACAAGGAACATACTTCAATCTTAACCTGCAACTAACAACGCTATAAGAAGGGGCTGAGCAAAGCGGTAACATAGCCAAGCAACGGTTTGCTAGGACAAGGTGGGTTAGGGTCTTGGTTCAACAATATAGGAGGCATGATAAGCAAGTGGTAGGTATCGCAGCATAGGCATAGCAAAAGAGCGAGCAACTAGCAAGCAAAGATAGAAGTGATTTCGTGGGTATGGTCATCTTGCCTGAAATCCCGCAAGGAAGAAGAACGAGTCCATGAAGAAGAAAAACGGACGTAGACGAACGGGTCCTCACAAACGCGACATAACCAGAACCAAACTGAAGATGCAAACACCGGAAAGAAGCACACAACATAGTAAACAACCAACACATGAACATGGTATGATATGCGGGATGCGGTATGCGATGCATATGCATGATTCGATAAGGAATGCATGAACCTGGCCTCAACTTGGAAATCCAAGTGTGCCACTGGAAAGGTGAGATGAAATCGCTTGAAAACGATATAAAGAACGCCGGAATCGGAGTTACGGTTTGGAAATGGCAAGCAATTCAAATATGGCCACCTTCTGTGATTTACAGCAAGTAGCCATCTAAATGCAACAAGATGAATATGCTACAGCACTCAAACATGGCATCAAAATACATGACAGGGATGCATTCAAGATGCTTAACGAAAGTCTAGCACTGAGCTACGGCCAATTCATCCATTAACAGGTTCAAACAAGCATGGCAAAAATGCAATTGATAAACAGATCTCAGACTTAGTGAAATTAACACTTGTCTGGAATTTCAGATCAGATAGCACTCTTCGGAGCATGAAAACTATATGCTAAAGGACCTGAACATGGCAAAGTAAAGCATGGCATGGAGCTACTCAAAGAGCTTAACAAAAGTCCCTTAGTGACCTTGAGCCAAAAGGGATCAGAAAATACAATTGCAAGCATGTGAACATGGCAAAAACATAATCAGTTCTCAGACAGTGAAAACTGGAGCATGCTGAAAACAGATATCAAGTAGGCATGTTAACGAGCTCGATGCACTCACTACAGAGTAAGGCATGACAATCTAAGCATACAACCATCAAGAATACACATTATACAAGCTATACATGGCAAGAACAATAGCATAGCATGCACAGGTCAACTACAACATCCTCGGCAAAATCGCTAATAAGTAGACAATCTGCCCAGATTCGCGAAATAGCAAAAGTAGAGCTCAATTGACTCAAGCTAGGGTGCTCCATAATTGCAAACAAAGACATGGATGGATAGAGCACTACAAGATTAACAAAACATCCTTACTGATCATCCTCAAAAGAGGCGCGAATCACTAGGAAAAAACATGAATATATGACCATATGAGATAAATAGCTCAAGGACTTAGTGGAAAAGCTAAGTGCCTGAAATCAGCATTACCAAGTGCCTCACTTTGCAAGCTTGTGCTAGTCACCACACACATCACAAAAATACATGGGTTGCACCTTTGGATAGATGGCAAAACCCTTAACAAAACATATGTAGAGCTCATGGGCATATCATGCACACAATAATCATGGCAAAAATGACAAATATCTACTTGGAGCAGCAGATCTGACAAATAACTCAAGTAGCACTCTTCTAACAGCATTTCGGGCATTAAGATGAACTCTAATGAAAATGATGCAACGAGATGAACTGATGTACTCTCTGAGACGAACATTTTGATATGCTATATGCTCAAATCGGAGATATGGATGCGGAGTTACGACATGATGAAGATGGGCATATGAATCTGGTAATTTAGGGGACTTAGTAGAAATACAGTGAGTGTCAAATAGTTAAAACGCGCACGCGCGGGATATAGCAGGCGCTCACCCAAATGGGCTCAGCCCAGGACGGGGAAGCAGGTCGAGGTAGTGGGCCGGATCGGGCTTGGCGGCCCACGGATGCGGGAGGAGGCCCAGGGCGCAAGGCGTCGTCCTCCTCCTCGATCCCGCCTGGATCGAGGGAGGCAGAGGCGGCGGCGGCGCCGTTCGCCGGCGGGGCAGCGGCAAGGAGGGGCGGAGGAGGCCGGGGAAGGCCTGGAACGAGCGGATCCGGGCGTGGGGTCCCCGGATCCGGCAACGGGCGAGGTCGGGGAGGACCACGACGAGCTCGGCGGCGGCCCTGCAAAACAATGGCGGCGGCAGCGTGGGCTTAGAGGAGAGGGAGAGCCGAGGAGGAAAAGGAGGGGAAGAGGAGGCGCAGGGCACTGCCTGGCCGAGGGCGCGACGACGGCGGAACTCCGGTGGCCGGGCGGTGACGAGAGGCGGCGAGGTGCGGTTGCCGGCGGCGAGGTACGAGGCGGCGGCGGAGAACTCCGGCGGAGGTCCTGTGAGACGGCGCGCCGCGGATCCCCTCGGGCCTGGCGCGGCCCGGGGCGGGCCGGAGATGGGCTCCACGGGCCCGGCGGCGAAGTGGGGCGCGGGAGGACACATGTAGGCTCCGGATTGGATGAAGGCGGCGGCAGACATGTTCGGGCGGTGGGAAAAATGTCCGGCAGCGCGGAGGGAGTTGGATCTAGGGTTTGTACCGCGGAATTTTTGGGGGAGGCCATATATTTATAGGAAGAGGGAGCTAGGAGTGTCCAAATGAGGTGCGGTTTTCTGCCACGCGATCGTGATCGAACGACCGAGATGATGGAGAGGGTTTAGGTGGGTTTTGGGCCAAATTGGAGGGGTGTTGGACTGCAACACACACGAGGCCTTTTCGGTCCCTCGGTTAACCGTTGGAGTATCAAACGAAGTACAAACGATACGAAACTTGACAGGCGGTCTACCGGTAGTAAACCAAGGCCGCATGGCAAGTCTCGGTCCAATCCGGAAATGTTTAATCCCCACACATGAGAAGAAGGTAGAAAGGACCACCGGAGGAGAACGGAGCGCCGGATTGCAAAACGGACAACGGAGAAAATGCTCGGATGCATGAGACGAACATGTATGCAAATGAAATGCACATGATGACATGATATGCAATGCATGACACGCAAGCAATGACAAGGCAACAATAGCGAAAAAATGGACGACACCTGGCACATCGGTCTCGGGGCGTTACAACACTCCACCACTACGAGAGGATCTCGTCCCGAGATCTAGAATGGCACCGGAGGGAAAACGGAAGAGAAAGAGAAGAGGTAAAACTAAGTTGCTCCTTTGACCACTGAGTGAAACCAAAGAACCTTGCAAAAGTTAAACAAATTGAAAGAAAGAATACAACGGAGACGAACGGAATTGAAAACACTCCGTTAGAAAAGAGGGACAAGGAAGAACAACTTCGAGCAGCACTCCGGTTGAGAAGTTATGCAAGACTTGATAAGGCGAAAAGAACTTGAGCAAAAGGGCACAACACTCCGGTTTAATGGATAGGCATGGAAAGAACATGATCTTTGACAAAACGAGATGATGGGTTGAAAAGATGAACATCACAATGCCTCCGGAACAAAAGTAAGAATGGAATGGAGTGAACGAAGGGAAACAAGGTCTTAAGAGAGCATGCTTACAACAAATGCTAGAACGGAGTTGTTGGAAAAACCAACAACGAAAATAATAAGCTTGATATGGTATTATGGAATACATGTCAAATAAAGAGGTGACAACCTGCCACTAACAAAATCAAAGATTGGATTGATATCAACAAGGAGATGAGAAACTATATTGCACCGGAAAGGGTAAATGAAGAAATTGGATCATTTATGAGCACCATAATTAGCAATGATCCTTAGGGAAGGCTTTAGGTGAAATATAGCCCAAGATAACTCCAATGACGAGATTGATGGATTTAAAATATCTCATTCTTGACCACATGTGAATCATGAAAACATGAACTCAATTATCAAGAATGACATAAAACCACCTCCAATAATACGGAAAAAAGAATTGCACTCCGGATAGCAAGATGATGAAAGCTTGAGTTATATCTTGGCGGATCATAGCTTCGAGAGATATCTTGAAGAGCAATTGAAGAATGAAAAAAATCCTTGACGAACCACCATGAGGAACTCCGGTAATAGAAGGATGATCAAACAAAAGGAATGAGAAGTTGGAAGCACAAGGTGAATCCTTGCGATGATTTAGAAGGAGCTTCGCGACGAGATAATGTGAGAAAGCTAGGAACTCCAGAAAATAAAGATGAAGCAAATGAAACCGAGAATTTGATGAGCCTCCGGAATACGGAATTGAATTCACTCGGATGAAACACGAATAAGAATTACGTTATGCGTATCCTTCACCAATTTAATTGATGACGAGCAAACGGATTTGGCATACTACTTATTTTCTTTGAAAAGGATTAAGATAGATATAGCATCAACTTGAGAAAGGTCTTCAACGAACCACCGATCGGGTTGAAATAACAAATAAATTGATATGATGAACAAAGGAAGACAAAATCTTGGAAGAACCACCGTAAGAATTGAGAATGAGCAAAAATACATGAGAGAGTTTAGATACAAGAGAACAAAGAGATCATGAACTGATTAGGGAATATACTTGAATGATGCACCAGTTAGATTTGGAGAAGGAGAGCTGAAAGCTGAGAATGAAAAGTCTTCTGAAATGATGGGCTCCGGAGAATCAAACTGAAAATACCCTTGAATAGCTCCTGATGGGTGAAAAGGATTCTCACAATCGAAAATAATTATGAGAGGATGGCGACAAGCTAGCACCATGAATCTTGAAGAGAATGGAGCAAGATATGGAGGAGAACTCTTCTTCGGTCTTTAAAATCCGAGAAAGACGATGAGAAACACCACCATGAATTATTGAGGCACTCCGAGAGAATCCCAAAAAAAAACAAAGAGATTTGTCGGAGTAATCGACCACGGGTACCCCGAGGACGGCAAGACGATATTTCAAGACATCGGGGCTAGCAAAGCCCCTCAGTCCGACTGCGCCAGCCAGCCGGCTGCCGACTGCGCCAACCAGCCGGCTGCCGACTGCGGCCCGAAGCGACATCGACAAGACGCCGACGAGACGATCGTACCGGAGCACTATTCACGTGTCATCTCAGCCATCATGTATAGTGTCACTTGTCCCTGGCACTATTTATGAAGTGACCCAGGGGACAAAGATGACACCCACCATGCCTAGCCCATGCCACTACCTAGCTTACATCCTAAGCTACCCTCTCCTATATAAAGAGGCTCACATCCATCCATCCATGGAGGATGGACTCCCACGGCCACATTCATATGGCCACAAGGCCACTTATGGCCATACACGGCCACTAGAGCCGGCCATACGCCTGCATATACTAGATCAGATGCACTTGGCACTGATCTCAGATACAGCTCCAGGAGCACTTTGTATTGCCCGATGTACACCCCAGATAGATACACTGAGACATGCAGCAGTAGGAGTATTATCTCTCCGGAGAGCTCCGAAGCTGGGTAAACCACCGCGTGCTAGTCGCATACCCGCTCCCGGTCCTATCAGCAGCAGTCTTACCCTCACACTAAGCCCTTGTGGCATCTGTCGACTCGCAAGCCCCCCGTGAGAATACCACGACAGTTGGCGCTCACCGTGGGGTGGTACTACTACTATGCTACCACGCTGCTACTGGTTTCGCTGTCCGAGCGGGACCATCTTCGTCTTCATCGTCGCGGCGTCGCGCCGCCTCTCCGATAGCGGTCGGGGGCTCGACATCGACATGCCCCTGGCATGGTCGTGAGGGGCGGCATGACCTCACCATCGGCCTTGCCTTCTTCACCACCACCACAACGCCGACCGTCCGTCCGCGCGTGTGCTGCGCGTAGGGCCTCGTTTCGGTCGACCGTGGCCACCCACGTGCCGCTCGCGTTTGCTCCTCTCCGTGCTACGCCTTGCTCTGGCCGGAACGCGCATTAGCTTCTCCACATGCCGTCTTTGCGAGCTAGCTAGATGCAAGTCAAAGTATGGTCAAACCATAGCCATGCATGCCTCATACACTTCCCATACATTGCTTGTTCAATAGCCAGATACTCCTTGTACATTGCACGTACTCGAGTCAGACACCATCACCACCACAGGACCAGCGACGACACCAACCAGCCGCGGCTTCCCGGTGGTTCCCCGAGTACCTCCCCGCGCGCGGCCTCGCCCCCTGGCGCTCCAACCCTCCCGTGGCGCCGGCCCGTCGTCGCGCGGCCCTGCGCCCAGCTGTGGCGCTGCTCCACCATCGCGCCGCTTTCGCCCGAGCCCGGCCTCAACCGCCGTCACTGCATCGCGCCCTCTGCTCCGCCCTCGTGCCACGGTTGCGCGCCCCTCCACCGTCTCCGCGGCCGCGCGCCGCCCTGCTGGAGCTGTGCCGCCCCGTCCGCACCTCCCACGGTGCCCAAGAGCTCAAGCTTCTCCTCCCCGCAAGCCGGCCCCAGCCTCCCGCATCGCCTTCGCTAGGCTGCGTCGCCCCCGACGCCCTCGTCGGCCTCCCTCTTGGTCGCGCCTGTGTTGGCTTTGCCTGCGCCTCGACTTTGCCGCGGCCCCGCGCTGCTGGGCCGACTCCGCGCGCGCCCACGCGCCTACGTCCGGCCCGTGGCCGGCCGTCCCCATCTGGATTGCTCCACGCGCGCGTGCCGGCTCTGCCTCACCTTCGCTCTGGCCGGGTCCGCGCCGGCTACTCCTCCCACGTGCGACTGCTAGCCCGGGTCGGCTCCAGCGCCTACATGTTCAGCGGGCCAGGCCGGCTCCTGACCGGGTCGCGGCTGCCGCGCCGTCAACGTACCCCCGGCCACTGCTGCGCCGCCTCCACGCATCCAGGCCGGCTCCATCCGCACCCATCTGCGTCAACCCGGAGGCCCGCCCCGCTCCCGCCGGCTTCAGCCGCCCGGTCGGTTCCGGCTCCGCCCGCGGCCGGGTTCCTCGTCCCGCCGGCTTCGCCTTCGCCCTCGGCTGCGTCCGCCTCTGCGAACCGTCCAGTTGGCTCCACCAACCACGCTGCGTCCCAGCGCCTACACCTGTTCGCCGCACTCTGGCCGACGGCTCCGTCCGCCCGTCGTTCGCGGCTCCCCACCGCCGCGGTTAGCTCAAAGCTCCGCCACGCCTTCCGCCGGCGCTCCGGCCGGCCACAGCGCTAGGCCGGCTCCCGCCCCGCACGCGCGCGGTGCCTCCTCCTCCTGCCAGCGTCCACGCTCCCCTCCGCCTGACAGCTCTGTGCTGACTTCTCCCCGCCGTGGGCCGACTGCCCCGCGTCCACGCACACCAGCTCCGCGCCGCTCCGGCTCTCCGCCTTGCCTTGCGCCTGGCCGGGTTCGGCCCCTCCGTCTGCACCAGGTCTGCCCCGCGTCGCTCCTCGCCGGCTCCCGCGCGCCTGCCGGCTTCCCGCCCAGCGCTGGCCGGCTCCAGGCGTCTACGCCTCCTTGAAGGGCTCCCGCACGTCGGCCCTGCACGCAGCCTGCAACAGCCGGCTCCGCCTCCGTTGCCGTGCCGCATCCCGGCCGCCGGCTGCTGCGGTATCCCGGCCGCCGGCATCACCCGCGACTTGGCCACCGGCTACTGCCGCGTCCCGGCCACCGGCTGGGCGTGCCAGCCGGCCTCCGCCGCGTCCCACTCCCGCCGGCTGCTCAGGCAGTGAAAAGAAAGCGAAAAAGAGAAAAAGAAAGGAGGAGTGGGTGCCGGCTGGAGAAAAGATGAAGAAAGAAACAGAAAAAGGGGGCCGGGTGAGAGAAAAGTCAAGGGCCGGCTGCCCAAGCCGGCTGAGAAAGAAGTGGCCGAGTGCTACAAGAAAATGGCTGACTACCCACAGCTGACTGCTGGCAAAAAAAAAGAGATGTGCGTCCGGCTGCAGAGAGTCCGACTACTGAGTCGGAGTCCGACTACCCAGCCAGATAAAAAATAAATGTGTGTTGGGCTGCCCATAGCTGGACAAAAAGAAGAAGAAAAAAGCATCAACTTCAACAAAGAAGCCAAAGTAGTCGCCGGGAGATCCGGCCCGACTGCTCAGCAGTCGGCCCGAATCTCGGGGGCTACACCCAGCGGGTGCGCTGACGCGCCCCTGCGAGAAAGAAGACAAAGTAGTCACCGGGAGATCCGGCCCGACTGCTCAGCAGTCGGCCCGAATCTCGGGGGCTACACCCAGCGGGTGCGCTTATGCGCCCCCGCGAGAAAGAAGACAAAGTAGTTGCCGGGAGATCCGGTCCGACTGCTCAGCAGTCGGCCCGAATCTCGGGGGCTACACCCAGCGGGTGCGCTGACGCGCCCCTGCGAGAAAGAAGACAAAGTAGTCACCGGGAGATCTGGCCCGACTGCTCAGCAGTCGGCCCGAATGTCGGGGGCTACACCCAGCGGGTGCGCTGACGCGCCCCTGCGAGAAAGAAGACAAAGTAGTCACCGGGAGATCCGGCCCGACTGCTCAGCAGTCGGCCCGAATCTCGGGGGCTACACCCAGCAGGTGCGCTGACGCGCCCCCGCGCGAGAGAGAAGACAAAGTAGTTGCCGGGAGATCCGGCCCGACTGCTCAGCAGTCGGCCCGAATCTCGGGGGCTACACCCAGTGGGTGCGCTGGCGCGTCCCCGCGAAGATTGCAGACAAGAGAAGAGTTTTGTCCAGTTGCCAGCAGCCGGCAGAAGAGAAAAAGAAGAACAAGGACATTGCAAGCGGCCTCGCCGCCTGGCCAGTCAAGCCTAACCGGCCGGGACCCCGCTTCGAGCACCCGGGGGCTCGAAGGCTACACCCAGCGGGTGCGCCGACGCACTCCACGAGCGTCGAGCCGCGCCGGCTGTCTTCGACGATCGTGACTACACAAAAATCAATGCGAGCTCTTCACCCGCATACTTTTGCACTACGCAAGCACGGATAACCCCGAGCGATGCTCGGGGGCTGTCTCCGCATTTTATTACAGTAACATCACTGTTCGCCCCGGCGCCAGCCATAGTTGGCCTGGGGGCTGGCCGCTTGGCCTGAGACATTAGTTCCCGCAGACGGCTTAGTAGCGTGCGTGGTACCAAAGGCCCACTCTTAGTCACAGACCGCAGAGCGGCTGTCCGGCTAGCAAGAGTGAACGCTGGAGGCCACCCACGCGAAAAACGTCCGGGAAGAAAAACGCCTCGGGCAACCTAACCATTTCCTTTATGAGTATCTACTCGGTTGAATCTGCTCCTAGACTCTGAGTACTGTACACTCCACTTTGCGGCCCACTCTTAGCCACAGACCGCAGAGCGGCTGTCCGGCAAGCAAGAGCACAAGCCAAAAAGCGGAGGGAACACGAAAAAGATTAAGGGGGCTCGGACAAAACCGAGTCGGCACCCTCCGCATAAAACTTGCAATGCTAAAAGAAAACATTTGATATATCCACATGGACTAACTTTGTCTTTTTTCATGATCATTTTCATGAACACTCGCCAAAAAACCTCCGCCCAACTTTGCCAAGTTGCCTGGAGGCTTGGGGGCTACTGTCGGAGTAATCGACCACGGGTACCCCGAGGACGGCAAGACGATATTTCAAGACATCGGGGCTAGCAAAGCCCCTCAGTCCGACTGCGCCAGCCAGCCGGCTGCCGACTGTGCCAACCAGCCGGCTGCCGACTGCAGCCCGAAGCGACATCGACAAGACGCCGACGAGACGATCGTACCGGAGCACTATTCACGTGTCATCTCAGCCATCATGTATAGTGTCACTTGTCCCCTGGGACTATTTATGAAGTGACCCAGGGGACAAGGATGACACCCACCATGCCTAGCCCATGCCACTACCTAGCTTACATCCTAAGCTACCATCTCCTATATAAAGAGGCTCACATCCATCCATCCATGGAGGATGGACTCCCACGGCCACATTCATATGGCCACAAGGCCACTCATGGGCATACACGGCCACTAGAGCCGGCCATACGCCTGCATATACTAGATCAGATGCACTTGGCACTGATCCCAGATACAGCTCTAGGAGCACTTTGTATTGCCCGATGTACACCCCAGATAGATACACTCAGACATGCAGCAATAGGAGTATTATCTCTCCGGAGAGCTCCGAAGCTGGGTAAACCACCGCGTGCTACTCGCATACCCGCTCCCGGTCCTATCAGCAGTAGTCTTACCCTCACACTAAGCCCTTGTGGCATCTGTCGACTCACAAGCCCCCCGTGAGAATACCACGACAAGGTTGAACCAACGATGAAAAGAAATTAACCAATCTTGGAGAAAGGCATTTGACTGATGATAATTCATTCTTATGTCAAACTTTGACAAGAAATTTGATGGTAGCTCCGGGAAAATAAGAAGAGTCAGGTAAGATCCTGGAAAAAGACCTGTGGGTTAGGGCCCACTCAAAAGAAACACCGTTGAAGGATTTAAAAGAGAGAATGCACTGGTTGAATTAAAAGACTGGAATGAGATAACAGCCTCGAGAAAGGTTGAACTGATCTTGAAAGACAAGATGAGCCTTCTGAGATCTCTTCAGCATTCCCGAACAAATGAAATAGCGAGAAAAGGATGCTATTAAGAGGTGCACCGGTATGAGAAAGCATTAGAAACGAGGAGAGGATAAAGAAACACCAAAAGCTTGAATTGAATCCTCCGGAGGAGAAAAAAGAATGAGGAATGATGACCTTGAAGCTCCGTTAACATCTTCTTGAGAATCACTGGATAAGAACATTGACGGAAAGAATGGAGAGACTTCCATCAATAAAATGGATACTTGAATAAGAAATCTGGGTCCTTGAAGAAACAAGGGTGGGTGGGTGGGAAAACACTGTTGAGAAGAAATGATAATTGATCTTGTTGATGTTGAAATGATCGGATCCACTTGAAGAGAAAACACGCCGGTGAAAAGGATTGACAAGACAATCTTGATGAACACGAAGGATTTGTATCCACATCGGAGTATGAGAACACCATTTAGGAAAGGTATGGAATCAACTCTTGACTTTGAAGCAACTCGAATACCACAACTCAAAACATAACAAAGGATTGGCTTGCAGAATAAGCCAGAACAAACATATGATAGAGATTTCGTCCGAAGTTTTCGTGGTGGGGCCTACACGGGCTCGATCGTACAGCACCATCATGTACAAGGCAGTGCACATGACATACGAAGCATCCCCGAGTCGGCATAGCCAAGGACTCTTTAAGACACAACGAGACCACTGTAAAACCGACCGTGAATAGGCGGACCACTAGACGTCGAACCCCAATTTCATATCATACATCTGTCGGAAAGATATCCTAAGATCTACTTGAATTCCCACTTATAAACTCCCGAAATGTTCCGATTATGCAATCAAGTGTTGGGGATACAGGGGAAGCATAATATCTCACCCAAAACTAGCAAATCCTACATCCAGCTGTATCCATCCTTCAACACATAACCAAGAAATCTTCGGAAATCGTCTACCTCAACCTTCGAAAAGCATCCGTTATAGAAGTTATGGCAATACTCCCGAACTCCCACCCCAGTACTGGGTGGCGCCGAGGTTATCTCACCAACGAACTGCATAAAAGAGATTTTCGATGTCGGCGTACTAAACTCAGGTATTCCAGAACTGCAACGATAAAATTATGACGACAACACCTCAGAGCTCAACTCCCCGGGACACTTCCACAAAACCCCTGACAGGAGGCACCAAGACAATGTTCTCGTCATAAAACCATCGGAACGATTCCAAGATACCCGCGTGATCCTAAAAAAAATTTAGTGAAATTTGAGAAGAGAAGAGTCAAAACTCTACGTCAGGATGCCTTACCAGAGCGATGAGGAGACTGGGAAGTCAAAGAATTCCTAAACTCTCCGATATATAATTCCTAAATGACTCAAAACATTTTCTAGACTCAACAACGGCCGCTAAAAACGATCAAGCACTGGGGGCTCCTAAGGTCGGGGAAGGCTCTGATACCAACTTGTAACGCCCTCGATGCGGCTATATCTCCCACGTGTCGAAGCACGACTTAGAGGCATAACCGCATTGAAAGCAACGTTGCAAGTGAGGTAATCTTCACACAACCCATGTAATACATAAGGGAAAGAGATACATAGTTGGCTTACAATCGCCATTTCACACAATACATAAATAAAGCATTACATCATCCAGATACAATCAAGGTCCGACTACGGAACCAAAATAAAAGAATAACCCCAAATGCGACAAGGTCCCCGATCGACCCCAACTGGGCTCCACTACTGATCAACTAGAACGAAACAACACAAAGGACAAGATCTTCATCGAGCTCCTCCTGAGCTTGGTTGCGTCATCTGCACAGTCTCATCGGCACCTGTGAGCTGGTTTTGGAAGTATCTGTGAGCCACGGGGACTCAGCAATCTCGCACCCTCGCGATCAAGACTATTTAAGCTTATGGGTAAGGTAAAGGTTTGAGGTGGAGCTGCAGAAAGCGACTAGCATATATGGTGGCTAACATACGCAAATGAGAGCGAGAAGAGAAGGCAAAGCACGGTCGATAAAAGTATGATCGAGAAGTGATCCTATAGCAACCTACGTCAAGCATAACTCCAACAACCGTGTTCACTTCCCGGACTCCGCCGTAAAGAGACCATCACGGTTACACACGCTGTTGATATATTTTAATTAAGGTCAAATTCAGGTTTTCTACAACCGGACGTTAACGAATTCCCATCTGCCCATAACCGCGGGCACGGCTTTCAAAAGTTCAAATCCCTGCAGGGGTGTCCCAACTTAGCCCATCACAAGCTCTCACGGTCAATGAAGGAATAGACCTTCTAGCGGGAAGACCCGATCAGACTCGGAATCCCGGTTACAAGACATTTCGACAGGGTAAAACTAAACTAGCAACACCGCCCGAATGTGCCGACAAATCCCAATAGGAGCTGCACATATCTCTTTCTCAGGGCACACTCAGATTGTCTTAGGTACGGGTAGGCCAGCCCAGAGTTGCCCCTGGTGGCCACCGGCAGCTGACAGGTGGACCAACACTCAGAGGAGCACTGGCCCGGGGGGGGGGGGTAAATAATGATGACCCTTGGGCGCGCGACCCCCAAGGGAAAAGAAATGGCTGGACGGCAAATGGTAAAACCAATGTTGGGCATTGCTGGAAGAGTTTTACTCAAGGCGAACTGTCAAGGGGTTCCCATTATTACCCAACCGTGTAAGGAACGCAAAATCCGGGAACATAACACCGATATGACGGAAACTAGGGCGGCAAGAGTGGAACAAAACACCAGGCATAAGGCCGAGCCTTCCACCCTTTACCAAGTATATAGATGCATTAATTAAATAAGATATATAGTGATATCCCAACAAGTAAACATGTTCCAACAAGGAACAACAACTCCATGTTCCAACAAGGAACATACTTCAATCTTCACCTGCAACTTACAACGCTATAAGAAGGGGCTGAGCAAAGCGGTAACATAGCCAAGCAACAGTTTGCTAGGACAAGGTGGGTTAGGGGCTTGGTTCAACAATATAGGAGGCATGGTAAGCAAGTGGTAGGTATCGCAGCATAGGCATAGCAAAAGAGCGAGCAACTAGCAAGCAAAGATAGAAGTGATTTCGAGGGTATGGTCATCTTGCCTGAAATCCCGCAAGGAAGAAGAACGAGTCCATGAAGAAGAAAAACGGACGTAGACGAACGGGTCCTCACAAACGCGACGTAACCGGAACCAAACCGAAGAAGCAAACACCGGAAAGAAGCACACAACATAGTAAACAACCAACACATGAACATGGTATGATATGCGGGATGCGGTATGCGATGCATATGCATGATTCGACAAGGAATGCATGAACCTGGCCTCAACTTGGAAATCCAAGTGTGCCACTGGAAAGGTGAGATGAAATTGCTTGAAAACGATATAAAGAACGCCGGAATCGGAGTTACGGTTTGGAAATGGCAAGCAATTCAAATATGGCCACGTTCTGCGATTTACAGCAAGTAGCCATCTAAATGCAACAAGATGAATATGCTACAACACGTAAACATGGCATCAAAATACATGACAGAGATGCATTCAATATGCTTAACGAAAGTCTAGCACTGAGCTACGACCAATTCATCCATTAACAGGTTCAAACAAGCATGGCAAAAATGCAATTGATAAACAGATCTCAGACTTAGTGAAATTAACACTTGTCTGGAATTTCAGATCAGAAAGCACTCTTCGGAGCATGAAAACTATATGCTAAAGGACCTGAACATGGCAAAATAATGCATGGCGTGGATCTACTCAAAGAGCTTAACAAAAGTCCCTTAGTGACCTTGAGCCAAAAGGGATCAGAAAATACAATTGCAAGCATGTGAACATGGCAAAAACATAATCAGTTCTCAGACTTAGTGAAAACTGGAGCATGCTGAAAACGGATATCAAGTAGGCATGTTAACGAGCTCGATGCACTCACTACAGAGCAAGGCATGACAATATAAGCATACAACCATCAAGAATACACATTATACAAGCTAGACATGGCAATAACAATAGCATAGCATGCACGGGTCAACTACAACATCCTCGGCAAAATCGCTAACAAGTAGACAATCTGCCCAGATTCGCGAAATAGCAAAAGTAGAGCTCAATTGACTCAAGCTAGGGTGCTCCATAATTGCAAACAAAGACATGGATGGATAGAGCACTACAAGATTAACAAAACATCCTTACTGATCATCCTCAAAAGAGGCGCGGATCACTAGGAAACAACATGAATATATGACCATATGAGATAAACAGCTCAAGGACTTAGTGGAAAAGCTAAGTCCCTGAAATCAACATTACCAAGTGCCTCACTTTGCAAGCTTGTGCGAGTCACCACATACATCACAAAAATACATGGGTTGCACCTCTGGATAGATGGCAAAACCCTTAACAAAACATATGTAGAGCTCATGGGCATATCATGCACACAATAATCATGGCAAAAATGACAAATATCTACTTGGAGCAGCAGATCTGACAAATAACTCAAGTAGCACTCTTCTAACAGCATTTCGGGCATCAAGATGAACTCTAATGAAAATGATGCAATGATATGAAATGATGTACTCTCTGAGCCGAACATTTTGATATGCTATATGCTCAAATCGGAGATACGGATGCGGAGTTACGACATGATGAAGATGGGCATATGAATCTGGTAATTTCGGGGACTTAGTAGAAATACAGTGAGTGTCGAATAGTTAAAACGCGCACGCGCGGGATATAGCAGGCGCTCACCCAAATGGGCTCGGCCCAGGACTGGGAAGCAGGCCGAGGTAGTGGGCCGAATCGGGCTTGGCGGCCCACGGATGCGGGAGGAGGCCCAGGGTGCAAGGCGTCGTCCTCCTCCTTGATCCCGCCTGGATCGAGGGAGGCAGAGGCGGCGGCGGCGCCGTTCGTCGGCGGGGCAGCGGCAAGGAGGGGCGGAGGAGGCCGGGGAAGGCCGGGAACAAGCGGATCCGGGCATGGGGTCCCCGGATCCGGCGACGGGCGAGGTCGGGGAGGACCACGACGAGCTCGGCGGCGGCCCTGCAAAACAATGGCGGCGGCGGCACGGGCTTAGAGGAGAGGGAGAGCCGGGGAGGAAAAGGAGGGGAAGAGGAGGCGCGGGGCACTGCCTGGCCGAGGGCGCGACGACGGCGGAACTCCGGTGGCCGGAGCGGTGACGAGAGGCGGCGAGGTGCGGTTGCCGGCAGCGAGGTACGAGGCGGCGTCGGAGAACTCCGGCGGAGGTCCAGCGAGACGACGCAGCGCGGATCCCCTCGGGCCTGGCGCGGCCCGGGGCGGGCCGGAGATGGGCTCCACGGGCCCGGCGGCGAAGTGGGGCGCGGGAGGACACATGTCGGCTCCGGATTGGACGAAGGCGGCGGCGGACATGTCCGGGCGGTGGGAAAAATGTCCGGCGGCGCGGTGGGAGTTGGATCTAGGGTTTGTACCGCGGAATTTTTGGGGGAGGCCACATATTTATAGGAAGAGGGAGCTAGGAGTGTCCAAATGATGTGCGGTTTTTGTCCACACGATCATGATCGAACGACCGAGATGATGGAGAGGGTTTAGGTGGGTTTTGGGCCAAATTGGAGGGGTGTTGGACTGCAACACACATGAGGCCTTTTCGGTCCCTCGGTTAACCGTTGGAGTATCAAACGAAGTCCAAACGATACGAAACTTGACAGGCGGTCTACTGGTAGTAAACCAAGGCCGCATGGCAAGTCTCGGTCCAATCCGGAAATGTTTAATCCCCACACATGAGAAGAAGGTAGAAAGGACCACCGGAGGAGAACGGAGCGCCGGATTGCAAAACGGACAACGGAGAAAATGCTCGGATGCACGAGACGAACATGTATGCAAATGAAATGCACATGATGACATGATATGCAATGCATGACATGCAAGCAATGACAAGGCAACAATAGCGAAAAACTGGACGACACGTGGCACATTGGTCTCGGGGCGTTACACAATATGAGCATCCAGGTTCCGCTATTGGTTATTGACCAGAGACGTGTCTCGGTCATGTCTAAATTGTTCTCGAACCATAGGGTCCGCACGCTTAACGTTACGATGACAGTTTCATTATGAGTTTATGTATTTTGATGTACCGAAGGTTGTTCGGAGTCCCGGATGTGATCATGGACATGACGAGGAGTCTCGAAATGGTCGAGACATAAAGATCGATATATTGGAAGCCTATATTTGGATATCGGAATCGTTCCGGGTGAAATCGGGATTTTACCGGAGTACCGGGGGGTTACCGAAACCCCCCGGGGGTTATTGGGCCTACTTGGGCCCTAAGGGAGAAGAGGAAAGGAGGCAAGGGGTGGCCGCGCGCCCCTTCGCTCCCTAGTCCGAATAGGACAAGGAGAGGGGGGCGGCGCCCCCCTTTCCTTTCCCTCTTCCTCCTCTTTCCCACTTCTCCTTCTCCAACTAGGAAAGAAGGGAGTCCTACTCCCGGTGGGAGTAGGACTCCCCCTTGGCGCGCCCTCCTTGGCCGACCGCCCCCTCCCCTTGGCTCCTTTATATACGGGGGCAAGGGGGCACCCTAGGACACACAAGTTGATCTTCGTGATCGTTCCTTAGCCGTGTGCGGTGCCCATCTCCACCATATTCCACCTCGGTCATATTGTAGCGGTGCTTAGGCGAAGCCCTGCAACGATTGAACATCAAGATTGTCACCACGTCGTCGTGCTGACGAAACTCCTCCCTGAAGCTCTGCTGGATCGGAGCCCGGGGAGCGTCATCGAGCTGAATGTGTGCCAAGAACTCGGAGGTGCCGGAGTAATGGTGCTTGGATCAGTTGGACTAGGAAGACGTACGACTACTTCCTCTACGTTGCGTCAACGCTTCCGCTTCGGTCTACGAGGGTACGTAGACAACACTCTCCCCTCTCGTTGCTATGCATCACCATGATCTTGCGTGTGCGTAGGAGTTTTTTTGAAATTACTACGTTCCCCAACAATGGTATCAGAGGCTAGGTTTTATGGTTTGATGTTATATGCACGAGTAGAACACAAGTGAGTTATGGGCGATATAAGTCATACTGCTTACCAGCATGTCATACTTTGGTTCAGCGGTATTGTTGGATGAAGCTGCCCGGACCGACATTACGCGTACGCTTACGCGAGACTGGTTCTACCGCTGTGCTTTGCACACAGGTGGCTGGCGGCTGTCAGTTTCTCCAACTTTAGTTGAACCGAGTATGGCTACGCCCGGTCCTTGCGAAGGTTAAAACAACACCAACTTGACAAACTATCGTTGTGGTTTTGATGCGTAGGTAAGATTGGTTCTTGCTTAAGCCCGTAGCAGCCACGTAAAACTTGCAACAAACAAAGTAGAGGACGTCTAACTTGTTTTTGCAGGGCATGTTGTAATGTGATATGGTCAAGGCATGATGCTAAATTTTATTGTATGAGATGATCATGTTTTGTAACCAAGTTATCGGCAACTGGCAGGAGCCATATGGTTGTCGCTTTATTGTATGCAATGCAATCGCCCTGTAATGCTTTACTTTATCACTAAGCAGTAGCAATAGTCGTAGAAGCATAAGATTGGCGAGACGACAACGATGCTATGATGGAGATCAAGGTGTCGCGCCAGTGACGATGGTGATCATGACGGTGCTTCGGAGATGGAGATCACAAGCACAAGATGATGATGGCCGTATCATATCACTTATATTGATTGCATGTGATGTTTATATTTTATGCATCTTATCTTGCTTTTATTGACGATAGCATTATAAGATGATCTCTCACTAAATTTCAAGATAAAAAGTGTTCTCCCTGAGTATGCACCGTTGCCAAAGTTCGTCGTGCCCATACACCACGTGATGATCGGGTGTCATAAGCTCTACGTCCATCTAGAACGGGTGAAAGCCAATTTTGCACACGCAGAATACTCAGGTTAAACTTGACGAGCCTAGCATATGCAGATATGGCCTCGGAACACTGAGACCGAAAGGTCGAGCGTGAATCATATAGTAGATATGATCAACATAGCAATGTTCACCATTGAAAACTACTCCATTTCACATGATGATCGGTTATGGTTTAGTTGATTTGGATCACGTGATCACTTAGATGATTAGAGGGATGTCTATCTAAGTGGGAGTTCTTAAGTAATATGAATAATTGAACTTAAATTTATCATGAACTTAGTCCCTGATAGTATCTTGCTTGTTTATGTTGATTGTAGATAGATGGCCCGTGCTGTTGTTCCGTTGAATTTTAATGCGTTCCTTGAGAAAGCAAAGTTGAAAGATGATGGTAGCAATTACATGGACTGGGTCCGTAACTTGAGGATTATCCTCATTGCTGCACAAAAGAGTTACGTCCTGGAAGCACCGCTGGGTGCCAGGCCTGCTGCTGATGCAACTGACGACGTTAAGAACGTCTGGCAGAGCAAAGATGATGACTACTCGATAGTTCAATGTGCCATGCTTTACGGCTTAGAACCAGGACTTCAACGATGTTTTGAACGTCATGGGGCATATGAGATGTTCCAGGAGTTGAAGTTAATATTCCAGCAGAATGCCCGGATTGAGAGATATGAAGTCCCCAATAAATTCTATAGCTGCAAGATGGAGGAGAATAGTTCTGTCAGTGAGCATATACTCAAGATGTCTGGGTATTGTAATCACTTGATTCAACTAGGAGTTAATCTTCCAGATGATAGCATCATTGACAGAATTCTCCAATCACTTCCACCAAGCTACAAGAGCTTCGTGATGAACTATAATATGCAAGGGATGGATAAGACAATTCCCGAGCTCTTCGCAATGCTAAAGGCTGCGGAGGTAGAAATCAAGAAGGAGCATCAAGTGTTGATGGTCAACAAGACCACTAGTTTCAAGAAAAAGGGCAAAGGGAAGAAGAAGGGGAACTTCAAGAAGAACAGCAAGCAAGTTGCTGCTCAGGAGAAGAAACCCAAGTCTGGACCTAAGCCTGAAACTGAGTGCTTTTACTGTAAGCAGACTGGTCACTGGAAGCGGAACTGCCTCAAGTATTTGGTGGATAAGAAGGATGGCAAGGTGAACAAAGGTATATGTGATATACATGTTATTGATGTGTACCTTACTAGAGCTCGCAGTAGCACCTGGGTATTTGATACTGGTTCTGTTGCTAATATTTGCAACTCGAAACAGGGACTACGGATTAAGCGAACACTGGCAAAGGACGAGGTGACGATGCGCGTGGGAAATGGTTCCAAAGTCGATGTGATCGCGGTCGGCACGCTACCTCTACATCTACCTTCGGGATTAGTATTAGACCTAAATAATTGTTAGTTGGTGCCAGCGTTGAGCATGAACATTATATCTGGATCTTGTTTGATGCGAGACGGTTATTCATTTAAATCAGAGAATAATGGTTGTTCTATTTATATGAGTAATATCTTTTATGGTCATGCACCCTTGAAGAGTGGTCTATTTTTGATGAATCTCGATAGTAGTGATACACATATTCATAATGTTGAACCAAAAGACGCAGAGTTGATAATGATAGTGCAACTTATTTGTGCCACTGCCGTTTAGGTCATATCGGTGTAAAGCGCATGAAGAAACTCCATACTGATGGACTTTTGGAACCACTTGATTATGAATCACTTGGTACTTGCGAACCGTGCCTCATGGGCAAGATGACTAAAACGCCGTTCTCCGGTACTATGGAGAGAGCAACAGATTTGTTGGAAATCATACATACAGATGTATGTGGTCCGATGAATGTTGAGGCTCATGGCGGATATCGTTATTTTCTCACCTTCACAGATGATTTAAGCAGATATGGGTATATCTACTTAATGAAGCATAAGTCTAAAACATTTGAAAAGTTCAAAGAATTTCAGAGTGAAGTTGAAAATCATCGTAACAAGAAAATAAAGTTTCTATGATCTGATCGTGGAGGAGAATATTTGAGTTACGAGTTTGGTCTACATTTGAAACAATGCGGAATAGTTTCGCAGCTCACGCCACCCAGAACACCACAACGTAATGGTGCGTCCGAACGTCGTAATCGTACTTTACTTGATATGGTGCGATCTATGATGTCTCTTACAGATTTACCGCTATCGTTTTGGGGTTATGCTTTAGAGACGGCCGCATTCACGTTAAATAGGGCACCATCAAAATCCGTTGAGACGACGCCTTATGAACTATGGTTTGGCAAGAAACCAAAGTTGTCGTTTCTTAAAGTTTGGGGCTGTGATGCTTATGTGAAAAAGCTTCAACCTGATAAGCTTGAACCCAAATCCGAGAAATGTGTCTTCATAGGATACCCAAAGGAGACTGTTGGGTAGACCTTCTATCACAGATCCAAAGGCAAGACATTCGTTGCTTAAAATGGATCCTTTCTAGAGAAGGAGTTTCTCTCGAAAGAAGTGAGTGGGAGGAAAGTAGAACTTGATGAGGTAACTGTACCTGTTCCCTTATTGGAAAGTAGTAGATCACAGAAACCGGTTTTTGTGACACCAAACCAATTAGTGAGGAAGTTAATGATGATGATCATAGAACTTCAGATCAAGTTGCTACTGAACCTCGTAGATCAAACAGAGTAAGATCCGCACCAGAGTGGTACGGTAATCCTGTTCTGGAAGTCATGCTACTAGATCATGATGAACCTACGAACTATGAAGAAGCGATGGTGAGCCCAGATTCCGCGAAATGGCTTGAAGCCATGAAATCTGAGATGGGATCCATGTATGAGAATAAAGTGTGGACTTTGGTTGACTTGCCCGATGATCGGCAAGCAATTGAGAATAAATGGATCTTCAAGAAGAAGACTGACGCTGATGGTAATGTTACTGTCTACAAAGCTCGACTTGTTGCAAAAGGTTTTCGACAAGTTCAAGGGATTGACTACGATGAGACCTTCTCACCCATAGCGATGCTTAAGTCTGTCCGAATCATGTTAGCAATTGCCGCATTTTATGATAATGAAATTTGGCAAATGGATGTCAAAACTGCATTCCTGAATGGATTTCTGGAAGAAGAGTTGTATATGATGCAACCAGAAGGTTTTGTCGATCCAAAGGGAGCTAACAAAGTGTGCAAGCTCCAGCGATCCATTTATGGACTGGTGCAAGCCTCTCGGAGTTGGAATAAACGCTTTGATAGTGTGATCAAAGCATTTGGTTTTATACAGACTTTTGGAGAAGCCTGTATTTACAAGAAAGTGAGTGGGAGCTCTGTAGCATTTCTGATATTATATGTGGATGACATATTACTAATTGGAAATGATATAGAATTTCTGGATAGCATAAAGGGATACTTGAATAAGAGTTTTTCAATGAAAGACCTTGGTGAAGCTGCTTACATATTAGGCATTACGATCTATAGAGATAGATCAAGACGCTTAATTGGACTTTCACAAAGCACATACCTTGACAAAGTTTTGAAGAAGTTCAAAATGGATCAAGCAAAGAAAGGGTTCTTGCCTGTGTTACAAGGTGTGAAGTTGAGTAAGACTCAATGCCCGACCACTACAGAAGATAGAGAGAAAATGAAAGATGTTCCCTATGCTTCAGCCATAGGCTCTATCATGTATGCAATGCTGTGTACCAGACCTGATGTGTGCCTTGCTATAAGTCTAGCAGGGAGGTACCAAAGTAATCCAGGAGTGGATCACTGGACAGCGGTCAAGAACATCCTGAAATACCTGAAAAGGACTAAGGATATGTTTCTCATTTATGGAGGTGACAAAGAGCTCATCGTAAATGGTTACGTTGATGCAAGCTTTGATACTGATCCGAACGATTCTAAATCGCAAACCGGATACCTGTTTACATTAAACGGTGGAGCTATTAGTTGGTGCAATTCTAAACAAAGCGTCGTGGCGGGATCTACGTGTGAAGCGGAATACATAGCTGCTTCGGAAGCAGCAAATGAAGGAGTCTGGATGAAGGAGTTCATATCCGATCTAGGTGTCATACCTAGTGCATCAGGTCCAATGAAAATATTTTGTGACAATACTGGTGAAATTGCCTTGGCAAAGGAATCCAAATTTCACAAGAGAACCAAGCACATCAAGAGACGCTTCAATTCCATCCAGGATCTAGTCCAGGTGGGAGACATAGAGATTTGCAAGATACATACGGATCTGAATGTAGCAGACCCGTTGACTAAGCCTCTTCCACGAGCAAAACATGATCAGCACCAAGGCTCCATGGGTGTTAGAATCATTACTGTGTAATCTAGGTTATTGACTCTAGTGCAAGTGGGAGACTGAAGGAAATATGCCCTAGAGGCAATAATAAATTTATTATTTATTTCCTTATATCATGATAAATGTTTATTATTCATGCTAGAATTGTATTAACCGGAAACATAATACATGTGTGAATGCATAGACAAACAGAGTGTCACTAGTATGCCTCTACTTGACTAGCTCGTTAATCAAAGATGGTTATGTTTCCCAACCATGGACAAAGAGTTGTTATTTGATTAACGGGATCACATCATTAGCTGAATGATCTGATTGACATGACCCATTCCATTAGCTTAGCACCCGATCATTTAGTATGTTGCTATTGCTTTCTTCATGACTTATACATGTTCCTATGACTATGAGATTATGCAACTCCCGTTTGCCGGAGGAACACTTTGTGTGCTACCAAACATCACAACGTAACTGGGTGATTATAAAGGTGCTCTACAGGTGTCTCCAAAGGTACATGTTGGGTTGGCATATTTCGAGATTAGGATTTGTCACTCCGATTGTCGGAGAGGTATCTCTGGGCCCTCTCGGTAATGCACATCACATAAGCCTTCCAAGCATTGCAACTAATGAGTTAGTTGTGAGATGATGTATTATGGAACGAGTAAAGAGACTTGCCGGTAACGAGATTGAACTAGGTATTGAGATACCGACGATCGAATCTCGGGCAAGTAACATACCGATGACAAAGGGAACAACGTATGTTGTTATGCGGTCTGACCGATAAAGATCTTTGTAGAATATGTAGGAACCAATATGAGCATCTAGGTTCCGCTATTGGTTATTGACCGGAGACGTGTCTTGGTCATGTCTACATTGTTCTCGAACCGTAGGGTCCGCACGCTTAACGTTACGATGACAGTTTCATTATGAGTTTATGTATTTTGATGTACTGAAGGTTGTTCGGAGTCCCGGATGTGATCATGGACATGACGAGGAGTCTCGAAATGGTCGAGACATAAAGATTGATATATTGGAAGCCTATATTTGGATATCGGAATCATTCCGGGTGAAATCAGGATTTTACCGGAGTACCGGGGGGGTTACCGGAACCCCCCGGGGGTTATTGGGCCTACATGGGCCCTAAGGGAGAAGAGGAAAGGAGGAAAGAGGTGGCCGCGAGCTCCTCCCCTCCCTAGTCCAAATAGGACAAGGATAGGGGGGCGCCCCACCCCTTTCCTTTCCCTCTTCCTCCTCTTTCCCACTTCTCCTTCTCCAACTAGGAAAGAAGGGAGTCCTACTCCCGGTGGGAGTAGGACTCCCCCTTGGCGCGCCCTCCTTGGCCGGCCGCCCCCTCCCCTTGGCTCCTTTATATACGGGGGCAAGGGGGCACCCTAGGACACACAAGTTGATCTTCGTGATCGTTCCTTAGCCGTGTGCGGTGCCCCTCTCCACCATATTCCACCTCGGTCATATTGTAGCAGTGCTTAGGCGAAGCCCTGCAACGGTTGAACATCAAGATTGTCACCACGCCGTCGTGCAGACGAAACTCCTCCCTGAAGCTTTGCTGGATCGGAGCCCGGGGAGCGTCATCGAGCTGAACGTGTGCCAAGAACTCGGAGGTGCCGGAGTAACGGTGCTTGGATCGGTTGGACCGGGAAGACGTACGACTACTTCCTCTACGTTGCGTCAACGCTTCCGCTTCGGTCTACGAGGGTACGTAGACAACACTCTCCCCTCTTGTTGCTATGCATCACCATGATCTTGCGTGTGTGTAGGAATTTTTTGGAAATTACTATGTTCCCCAACACTACTGTCTACTAGGCACAGATGAAGCAGAGGAAAAACAGAGAACTTTCAGTTTTTGAGGGAGAGACAGCCATGCAGTTGATGGACGATTCTTCAAGTGATGATGGAGAGAATGAGGAAAATTTCCTTGACGATGTCTAAAATCTACAGTACATTGAAGTGATGATGGAAGTGACTGGATCAATATTTACTATTATGCCCACATGCTCTTATCGAATATGTTTGAACTATTTACTCGTGATGCACTTGAACTGGATATGGAATTTATTTGTTTCATCCTATGCGCAACGGAATTTGTTTGTCGCAATATCGCTACCATATTGCAACGTCGATGCAGTTTGTTGCAATAGTTAGCCACTTTTTTGCAACAATATTTGTAACTAATGCAACATCACGCCGATGTTGCAATATATTTTTTGCAACAATATTTGTAACTAATGCAACGTCACGCCGATGTTGCAATATCTTTTTGAATATTGCCACGAATAGTTATTCTGTTGAAATACCAAGTCTCTATTACAACAAAATGACTGCCATCACGCAATAGAATTTGTTTGTCGCAATACTAATACCATATTGCTATGCCGATACAGTGTTGTTGCAATATGAGGCGTGTATTGCAACAAAGTTAGTATTTATCATGACGAAACTAAGTTATGGCAATATGTGCGGCCTCTTACCACAACCGGAGAATTTGTGGTAATATTGTGTTTTATTGCAACAAAATGTAGTTGTAGCAATAAAATTTGTTGCAATAGATCGGAATTCCAAGGACCGGCCGTAGTCAAATTCGATTCAACTAAAGTTGGAGAAACAGACACCCGCCAGTCACCTTTATGCAAAACAAGTTGCATGTCTGTCGGTGGAACCGGTCTCATGAATGTGGTCATGTAAGGTTGGTCTAGGCCGCCGAATCAAAATAAGATGTAGGTAGTAAGCAGTATGACTATTATCGCCCACAACTCTTTGTGTTCTACTCGTGCATATCATCTACGCATAGACCTGGCTCGGATGCCACTTTTGGGGAACGTAGCAAGCAATTCCAAAATAAATCCATACGATCACGCAAGATCTATCTAGGAGATGCATATCAATGAGAGGGGGAGAGTGTGTCCACGTACCCTCGTAGACCGAAAGTGGAAGCGTTAGGTTAACACGGTTGATGTAGTCGAACGTCTTCACGATCCAACCGATCTAGTACCGAACGTACGACACCTCCGAGTTCAGCACACGTTTAGCTCGATGACGTCCCTCGAACTCTTGATCCAGTAGAGGGTCAAGGGAGAGTTTCGTCAGCATGATAGCATGGTGACGGTGATGGTGATGTGATCTGCACAGAGCTTCGCCTAAGCACTACGGTGCTATGACCGAAGGAGTAAACTTTGGAGGGGGCACCGCACACGGCTAAGAGAACAATTGATGTGCCATGAGGTGCCCCCTTCCCCCGTATATAAAGGAGGGGAGGAGGAGGCCGGCCACCAAGGGGCACGCCATGGGGGGAGTCCTACTAGGACTCCACTCCTAGTAGGATTCGCCCCCCCTTTTCCTTTCTCATCGGAGGGGAAAAGGAAGGAAAAGGAGAGGCCCCCCTTTTCCTTTCTCATCGGAGGGGAAAAGGAAGGAAAAGGAGAGGGAGAGGGAAAGGGGGGCGCCGCCCCCTCCCCTAGTCCAATTTGGACTCCCATGGGGGGGGGGCGTGGCCACCCCTTGCGGGCTCCCCTCTCTCTCCATTAAGTCCCATGTAGGCCCAATATTTCCCTCGCGGGTTCTGGTAACCCCTCGGTACTCCGAAATATACCCTAACCTTCCTGAAACCATCCCGGTGTTCGAATATCATCATCCAATATGTCAATCTTTACCTCTTGCCATTTCGAGACTCCTCGTCATGTCCGTGATCTCATCCAGGACTCCGAACAAACTTCGGTCACCAAAAACATAACTCATAATACAAATCGTCATCGAATGTTAAGCTTGCGAACCCTACGGGTTCGAGAACTATGTAGACATGACTGAGACACATCTTCGGTCAATAACCAATAGCGGAACCTGGATGCTCATATTGGTTCCTACATATTACGAAGATATTTTATTGGTCAAACCGCAATAACAACATACGTTATTCCCTTTGTCATCAGTATGTTACTTGAACGAGATTCGATCGTCGGTATCCTCATACGTAGTTCAATCTCGTTACCGGAAAGTCTGTTTACTCGTTCCGTAATGCATCATCCCGCAACTAACTCATTAGTCAAATTTCTTGCAAGGCTTATAGTGATGTGCGTTAACGAGAGGGCCCAGAGATACCTCTCCGATACTCAGAGTGACAAATCCTAATCTTGATTTATGCCAACCCAACAAACACCTTCGGAGACACCTGTAGAGCATATTTATAATCACCCAGTTACATTGTGACGTTTGATATCACACAAGGTGTTCCTCCGATATTCGGGAGTTGCATAATCTCATAGTCAGAGGAATATGTATAAGTCAATAGCAATAACACTTAACGATCATTAAGCTAAGCTAACGGATGGGTCTTGTCCATCACATCATTATCCTAATGATGTGATATCGTTCATCAAATGACAATGCATGTCTATGGTCAGGAAACTTAACCATCTTTGATTAATGAGCTAGTCAAGTAGAGGCATACTAGGGACACTTTGTTTTGTTTATGTATTCACACATGTATCAACTTTCTGGTTAATACAATTCTAGAATGAATAATAAACATTTATCATGATATAATGAAATATAAGTAACAACTTTATTATTGCCTCTAGGGCATATTTCCTTCACATACATCTTGGTGGAGCGCACCAAATGAAAAGAATTAAATAACATGCACTCATCACCAAACGTACAAGTGATTGATCATTCACAAACATTCATAGAGATAGTCATGCAAACACACATTAAGCGTAGTATGATCAAACACATGATCACACAAGGTATCTCACGAGCATAACACAAATGTAGCAACAGGTAGCAACAACCAACCAAAGTAGCAAGTAGTAAGGCGAATGAAGAACCAACAAAAAAAGCAAAAGACTCTCTCTCTCAGCCTATGATCTATACACTTTCTCCCACTTTGGTGACAGGTTAGCAAAAAGTTTGAAAACGTACAATGTTATATGACACTCTAGGCATGATCTTCAGGAGCTCCTGAAGGGGTTTTCTGGATTGTAGCTCTGGTGTGTGTAGATGGCGTTGAAAGGAGTCCATATGCAAATGCTTCATCTGTGTCTGTGGAGCTGGTGGAGTAGATATTGGAGGAGCAACTGTGGTGACGGTGGCAAGAGCAAAATGAGCAGGCCTCATGTCAGCAACTGGCTCAACAAACAACCTCTATGCCCTTGGCACTGTCTGGAATCTATCTGTAGTAGTTATGGCATCATTGTCCTCAGCATCATCTCTCAACTTCTCAACTATAGTCTGAACCTCTGTGACCTTCACAGCAAGGTTATACATTTTATCCTCAACAATCCTCTCTAACATCTACTGATTCTAAGTCAAGGTGAACAAGCTCTTCTCAATCCTCAGGGTAGCCTCTAGCAGATATGTGAGATGATCTTTCTTAGTCTTGAGATTCACAATAGATGCATCTGGAGCACTTGCTGCTTTTGCTGCTTTAGCAGCCTTTGCCTTCTCATCTTTCTCCTGGGCCTCAACATAAGTAGGATGTGATGCATCCATGACAACTTTATTATCCTCAAACTCTAGCCTAAGAGGTAGATGCTCTTTGTCATGTAGATATGTTGAAGTTCCAACCTTGGAATTGATCGACATCTAAATATATGGAGCATATCCACATGATCTCTTTTGGCCAGATGATGTCCTCCTGATAGTCTCTACTAGCAGACTCATGACCTTGAACTTTTGGGGAATATCAAATAGGTGTAGCGAGTTGATGGAATGGCCACATATCATTCTGTGATCTCCAGACTTGGGCAACAATGCATGCCTCAAGATGTAGTTGATAGTGCCCAATCCAGAAAGCAGATAGTAGATTGATCCAAACTTGTGAGTCTCTAGGCTTCATCAGGGATTGGCTTATACATGTGAGACATAGTGTTATGGTCCATCCTTGGTTTTCCATAACATATGTATCATTCTCTTCTTCTTGTGGAGCATTAATGAGCTCAGCCCATTCAGAGATAGATGACTGGTACCTGGTGCCCTCAGTCATCCACACTATCTTCCCATGTGGATAGAAGTGTGCAGTGGAGTAAAACTGCATTATAATCTCATCATTCCACTTAGTGAGCTCTTGACCAACAAAACCATCAACTCCATTCAGCCTAAAGCTCTCTTGAACGTGGGGGAAGAAATCCTCATTTGCATCAGTGTATTTCCAATGAACCCACTTCATGTCACACACAATGGGCTTCTTGTCAAGCAGCACAGTTTCATAGAACTCTTGCTGTTCTCTGGTGTGAAAACGGTAATCAACAGTAGTCCTCCTCCTTATGGCATATGGACCAGTCTTCCTCCATAATCCCAGACCTGCATCCTTTCTCAGTTTCACGTTCTCAGCCACTACATGATCATCATTGTGGTCTGGAATCTTTGGCTTCAGTTTTCTAAGCACTTGGGCTTCATCTTTCTCTTGAAATTCTGGCACTATGGCCTTGTTCTTCTCTGCAGCAGGGATATTTCTTGTGGATCTATTTAGAGCTAAAGTCTTGGGAGCAGTCTTAGGCTTGGGCTTGGAGGGAGAAGCACCAACAGATTTCATGACATGACCTAGGAGCTTCTGTGTCTTTGTAGGAGATGCAACATGCTCTTCTTCCTCCTCATCTTCATCATCATCATCCCTTGTGTCATGTATGGTCTGCCAATGACGAGCAACAGTCTTCTTGACTCTCTCTTTTCTCTTTTTCTTTCCATCAGCAGGTTCACCTTGTTCTCTGGACTCAAGTGTGAACCCCATAGTATCATGTTTAGTAGTTGATTTTTTTTACTTTGGACATGAAACTCTCTTGGTAGGAGGCTTCTTCTGAAGGTATGGCTTTGTGGTAGTTGCTCCAACATGTTCTTTCTTGACCACTTTCTTCTTTGAAGTTACCTCTTTGTCAACAACAAAATCCTCATCCTCACTATCAAAATACCACTTCTTCCTCTGTCTGGTAGCAGCTTTTGGCATGCTGCTAGGAGTGCTCCTATTGCCATCATCATAGTTGCTGCTGGGACTAGTGCCCTGACTGAGGTTGACCTGCTCCTCTGATCTGTTCTGACTGTCAGAAGCCTCAGACATCTCTGCAAACCGACCTTGTGAATAGATGGACATGGGTCAAAATCACAAAAGACAACTTGCTTTTGCAAAAAAATGAGTCAAAATCTTAATTTTAGTTTTCTGCAAAAAACATTTCGGAGCTACCGATATGATAATCTCGGTGACACCGAAGCACTTAACAAAGTCTAAACATGCAGTTTCGGTAAGACCGAGTTGCAGTTCGGTGACTCCGAGATGCTAGGGTTTCACTGAGAAATTTCTTTTGGTCTCACCGATCAGTACACTTCGGTCAGACCGAGTTGTACTAAATGCAATGGCCAGGGCCAATCGATCGGATCGAAAACTTCATTTCAGTCAGTCCGAGATGAGCACGATGGAAACCTAACCCTAAGATTTTGCATCAAATCTAGTCTAAAGGAACTTTTGTGTGGATATGAAGTTTTCAATTGTGGCAAGAATACAGGCAATAACTTTGTGCATTGAACCAGATAAAGGAATTTACACAAAGGGTTCAAACCATACCCTAATTCAGTGATGGCTCGCTACGTCTGCAACGATGAAGAGGATTCCCATTGACGGTAGCGGAGACCTGCGACGACGGCGTACTGGTGGAGAAGGCGATGACCCGGAGACCAAGGGGTGCAGCAATGGGGGGGCGCGGGCTCGAGTGATTGAAGGAATTATTAGATACAACAATTCCGCATCGTTTGGAAATTCCCAGACACAGACACCAATAATTCAAATACCAGATACTCAAAATGTCCATAACTGGGGACATGGCTAATCATGATTAGTTTGTACACTCTGCATAGGTTTGCGCACTTTTCCCCATAAGAATCGACCGCATCCATGATCGGAAGATCGAGCCATAGCCTTTCTGAAGAGGTCCCCTTAACCGATAGATAGGCCGGTACACCTACAATTCCCCTACATCTGCTAGCCAATAATGGAAAGGTTTCCCACAACTTACATAACTATGCTAGAGCCCATAATGGCTTGTGGATGCGCACGGAAGTTTCTGAGCATCAATAATCTTATGATCCCTTTTAGCCTGGGTGGCATTCCATAGGATGATCACACGGGTACCCCGGGATCTCCTAGGGCAACACTGGATTCCCCAGGTGCCCACAACCAATCCACCCACATGTGTATTAAAGTAGCCACCTTAAGTTTCCCTTAGTTATTATCTCTCACAACTTGCATGATTCGCACATACCAATCCCTGTCTACTAGCATGGCTAAGCAATATGAGCATAACGTATATTCCCGGGGTGATCAAAGGTATTAGGTTCCTACCTCATCAACTACATAACAATAACCACAAGTTCCCAATCCCACTCATGCAATATTTGAGGGTGTAACTAATGCATAAAAACTAGGTAATAAAGGGTATGATCAAAGTGTAACTTTCCTTGCTGACGATCGGAAAACCCTAGAGATTCGTAGTAGCAAGCTTCGCACTCCGGAAAATCTATCGTAGACAAACAATAGCATACATAAGCACTCAAGCATGAAGATGCAAAGAAAATCGAAGAAAAAGATTCGGAAAACTCGAAAATAACCAAATAACACTTTCAAACAGAAAACAATTTTCAACAATATTAAAATTATGTGGATTAAATCTAAACAGAAATTTCAGGTCAAGAGCTTCGATTTGCAAAAAGAATCAACCAAATCGGAATTACGAAACTCAAGTTATGATCAAAATAAGTTCGAATTCAAATATGTTTGAAACCAAATTTTAAACTTTCAAAAATGTGTTTAAGTTGGTTATATGGACAGAGGGGATCATAATGAAGAAATTGGCGTTGGCTTTGTTGGATTTGGATAAGCGAGCAAAAAGTTATGAGAGTTTAAAGGTCAGGGGCTAATCTGCAAAGAAGATATTCATGGATGGGTCCCTGACCGAAACTAAAACAAAAAATAAGAAAATCTATCGGACGAACTTCTGCTACGGGAGACTAACGAAAGAAATCGTCCGCTATAGAGGCTTAGCGAACGAACGTTCGCTGAATAACTAAACTAAAATAATAAACCAGTTTTAAAAGAAAAACCGAGAACTAAAAAAGCCGGATCAGACCGGGTGGTAGTTTTACCGATCCACGGCGGTTCGGGTTGACGGCGGCGACGACTCCGGCGTCGAGGCGGGCGGTGGTGGCTTCGGCAGTGGTGGCGTGCAGCAGCGGCGACGACGGCGCTGGCTGCGGGGATGCGGGCTCAGGCGGCGGCGGCTTCTTCGAGAGGCGGCAAGGTGGCTGACGAGGGGAGGAGGGTCCGGGCCTCGCCTTATAAAGGGGCCGGGGCGGCTCCTAGCTAGGGGAAGGGGCGGTCGGGGCCGTGGCGGAGTGGGACTCCAGGAGGAGTCCCGGTCGGGCACGTCAGGAGGAAGATGGTGGCTGGCTAGGCTTTGGCCCAGTTCGGCGGCCTGGAAGTTTAAAAAAAATATTTTTCCGAAAATACAGAAAAAATAAAAACATTATAAAAACATTTTTAAAAATCACACGTACTTAGGGCCTTATTATTGACCCGGTGAACATTTTTCTGGGCCTAAATGCCTAAAATTAAAATAAACTTTTTAGTACTAATAAAAATAATTAAACACGCAAATAAAATCAAATAAAATATATTTTTATTCAAAATTAAATTTCCAACATTTGTTTGCTATTTTTAAAGAAGTCATATTATCTTCTCTCATTATTTTATTTATCTAAAATTATTGGAAAAATATTTTGAATAAACCACTTTGATCCAATTTGCCAATTTTGAAAATTAAAAAAATGGATTTTTGAGAAAACATCCAACACTATCAATTGTTCCTCGAGTTGCTTAAGGTTTCTGGGATCAAAATTCAAATAAAACAATTGCCAAAAATGCACAAACGATGAATGCATATGAATGATCTAAATAACATCCAAATTGAAAATTGGGATGTTACAAACCTACCTCCCTTAAGATGAATCTCGCCCTTGAGATTCGGGTTGGCTAGCAAAAAGGTGTGGGTGGTCCTTTCGGAGGTCTTCTCATTCCCAGGTGGCTACCTCCTCGGTATGGTGACTCCACTGTACTTTTGAAAACTTGATGACCTTGCTGCGAGTAACACGGTTGGCAAACTCGAGAATCTTGATGGGTTTCCCCTCATAGGTCAGGTCACTCTCCAACTGAATTGCTTCCAGGGGCACTATATCTCTCAGAGGAATATTGGCCATCTCTGTATGGCACTTCTTCAACTGGGAAATGTGGAAGACATCATGAACTCCTGACAAACCTTCGGGTAATTCCAACTAGTAGGCAACTTCACCCATACGTTCCAAGACTCTGTATGGCCCCACAAGTCATAGCGCTAATTTTCCTTTGACTCCAAATCATTGAACCCCCCGAAGCGGCGACACACGAAGATATGCTCTGTCTCCGACTTCATAAATTACCTCCTTGTGTTTAGTATCGACATAACTCTTCTGCCTAGACTGGGCTATCTTGAGTCTATCATGGATCAACTTGACCTTCTCCTCAGACTCTCTGATTAAATCTGGTCCAAACAATTGTCGGTCTCCAACTTCATCCCACATTAATGGTGTCCTGCACCTCCTTCCATACAAAGCTTCGAAAGGGGCCATCTTCAAACTAGCTTGGTAGCTGTTGTTATATGAGAACTCTGCGTAAGGCAAATTATCATCCCAACTAGATCCATAATCTAGCGCACAAGCTCTCAAAATGTCCTCCAGAATCTGGTTGACTCTCTCGGTCTGCCCATCTATCTACGGATGAAAGGATGTACTGAACTCTAGCCTGGTACCCAAAGTTTGGTGTTGAAAGTGCAACTATCCCTAGGTGGTGTTGGTAATTCCTAACAACATATAGCTCATTGAGCTAATGCTATTTCAAGATCAATATCTCAGAAAGCTCAATGATTGGCACGGCATGGATGAGAAAAGTGGGCCCCTCAAAATGCTAAGGACAAAGGATTGGCTCAAGCTCAAAGCTCAAGACTCTACTTTTCCCATTTTAGTGATCCAAGATCACATTGAGTCTATAGGAAAAGTCAATACTATCAAGGAGGGATGAGGTGTTGCTTAATGAGGTTCTTGCTCAAAATGCTTAGTGATATGCTCCAAAACCCTCAACTACTTTCTCACATCCACATATGACCTAATCCAAAAGTCAAACTCGGCCCCACCGATTCTTCCTATCCGGCGCCACCGAGTTTCAAATGTCATAGCCACTGCCACAAACCCTAGGCAAATTGGTCTCACCGATAGGGATCTCGGTCTCACCAAGATGGGGTTGTATCTCTCTGTTTCCCTTCGTAACATTTCGGTCTCACCGAGATGAGCGATCGGTCCCACCGAGATTGCAATGTAAACTCTCTGTTTTCCCTTCGTAACGTTTCGGTCTCACCGAAATGAGCGATCGATCTCACCGAGTTTACCTGACCAACTCTCTGGTTAGCTTATTACCAAAATCGGTCTCACCGAGTTTGTGTAATCGGTCTCACTGAGATTACGTTATGCCCTAACCCTAATCATATCGGTCCCACTGAGTTGCATGTCGGTCCCACTGAAAACCCTAATAATCACTAGCTTTGCTGAATCGGTCCGACCGAGTTTAACCATTCGGTCCCACCGAGTTTGGGAAGTTATGTGTAACGGTTAGATTTTGTGTGGAGGCTATATATACCCCTCCACCACCTCTTCATTCCTGGAGAGAGCCATCAGAACGAACCTACACTTCCAACTTACTTTTTCTGAGAGAGAACCACCTACACTTGTGTTGGGACCAAGATATTCCATTCCTACCATATGAATCTTGATCTCTAGCCTTCCCCAAGTTTCTTTCCACTCAAATCTGCTTGCCACCAAATCCAAATCCTGTGAGAGAGAGTTGAGTGTTGGGGAGACTATCATTTGAAGCACAAGAGCAAGGAGTTCATCATCAACACACCATTTGTTACTTCTTGGAGAGTGGTGTCTCCTAGATTGGCTAGGTGTCACTTGGGAGCCTCCGACAAGATTGTGGAGTTGAACCAAGGAGTTTGTAAGGGCAAGGATATCGCCTACTTCATGAAGATCTACTGCTAGTGAGGTAAGTACTTCATGGGCGATGGCCATGGTGGGATAGACAAGGTTGCTTCTTCGTGGACCCTTCGTGGGTGGAGCCCTCCGTGGACTTGCACAACCGTTACCCTTCGTGGGTTGAGGTATCCATCAACGTGGATGTACGATATCACCACCTATCGGAACCACGGCAAAAACATCCGTGTCTCCAATTGCGTTTGGATCCTCCAAACCCTTCCCTTTACACTCTTGCAAGTTTCATGCTTTACTTTCCGCTGCTCATATACTCTTTGCATGCTCGCTTGAATTGTGTTAAGATTGCTTGACTTGTCCAAAGTTGCTAAAATCTGCCAAGAACTAAAATTGGGAAAAGGCTAGATTTTTATTTGGTCAAGTAGTCTAATCACCCCCCTCTAGACATACTTTCGATCCTACAAGTGGCATCAGAGCTTTGGTCTCCATTTTCTTTGATTTCCATAGCTTTTGGTGGTCATAGCCTTGGTTTCACAACCTAGGAGAGTATGGCGTCTAGCGAGGGAAATTACCACCATAGAGGTCCTACTTTGATGGCACTAATTTTGCTAGTTGGAGGCATAAGATGAAAGTGCATATTCTTGGACATAACCCCGCCGTTTGGGCTATTGTGTGTATTGGCTTGCAAGGTGAATTCTTTGATGGGAGAGAACCGAACCGTGAAGCTACCGCGGAAGAATTGAAGATGCTACAATACAATTCTCAAGCTTGTGATATCCTCTTCAACGGATTGTGCCCCAAAGAATTCAACAAAATCAGCCGTCTTGAGAATGCAAAGGAAATTTGGGATACTTTGATTGATATGCACGAAGGTACCGACTTCGTCAAGGAATCCAAGTTGGATGTGCTTCAAAGTCAACTTGACAAGTTCAAAATGAAGGATGGTGAAGGTGTTGCTGAAATGTACTCTAGGCTTGCTCTTATCACAAATGAGATTGCCGGCTTAGGAAGTGAAGAGATGACCGACAAATTCATCATCAAGAAGATCCTAAGAGCCTTGGATGGAAAATATGATACCGTATGCACATTGATCCAAATGATGCCAAATTACAAAGATCTCAAGCCAAGGGAAGTCATCGGAAGAACTGTTTCTCATGAGATGTCACTCAAGGATAAGGAGGAGCTCCATAACAAGTCAAGTGGTGCTTACAAAGCCTCATGTGAAGCTCCCACATCATCAAGTGAGAAACAAGCCTTCAATGAAGAATTGAGTCTAATGGTGAAGAACTTCAACAAGTTCTACAAGAGTAGAAGCAAATAGAGAAGTTCCAAGTCAAGGTCCTACAATGACAAAAGATCTTCTAGTCGAGAGCGAAACTGCTACAATTGTGGAAGACTCGGACACTATTCCAATGAGTGTATGACACCCTACAAGAGAAGAGAAGATTCTCCAAAAAGAAGAAGTAGAAGAGAAGAATCACCATCAAGAGAGAGAAGGAGTAGAGATGATCAATATGAACGAAGAACATCCCGGAGAAGCAAGGATTCGGAAAGGAAGGACAAGTCATCAAGGATCTACACAAAACGAAGAAATCAAGCTCATGTTGATGAATGGGTATGCGGCTCCAACTCCGACAATCACTCCGAGAGAAGCTATCACTCCGACTCCGAATATACTCAAGATGAAGGTGTTGCCGGTCTAGAACTTGTGTCAACCAACTCCTACGACATATTTGATTCACCAAATGAAGGAATTGGAAGATGCTTCATGGCCAAAGGTCCAAAGGTATCACACCCCGAGTATGTTGATTTCAATAGTGATGAAGATGACTTGTTAGGTGATGATGATTTACTTGTTGACAACTCTAGTGATGAATACTATGATGAAACGTCAATTAATCATGCTAATCAAAATGAAACGAATGACAATTATAAGGAGAAGATTGAGTCTCTAACTAAAGAACTAAACACTCTTAAGTTAGCTCATGAAACTATCTTAGGAGATCATCGAGAACTTTTAAGGACTCATGAGAAATTACGTTTTGAGAAGCTCAATCTTGATCAAGAGCATGAGTTCTTAAAGGCAATCAATGTTGATCTTCGCAAGAAAAGTTCTTATTACATTGCTAAGCGTTTACTCTTATCCACTTACATGCCTCAAGTCAAGTCTAGTAACAAGAACAAGAAGGATTCTTCCTCTAGTAGTAACAATAATCATGCTAAATCCAATATTGTTGCTTCTAGTAGTTCTCTTGATTCCACTAATGATTCTCTTAGCCAAGTTACACTTGATCAAGAAAATAGCTTATTGAAGGGAATCATAGAGAAAGGTGTTTACAAGAGACTTGCCAGGAGTAAGCAATTCGAGGAAATTGTACGCAAGCAAGGAAGGCACCGGAAGAATCAAGGTATTGGTTTTGAACGAAAGTTCAATGCCAATGGAGTTGAGTGGGAAGAAGATCAATACCCCAAGACGAAGTTTTTTCCTCAACAAGAGAAGTATGATCCTACTTCTTTCAAAGGGACACAAGCTCAAGATGATCTTCCACCACAAGACCACAAGGAAAAAGGCAAGGACAAGCTTCAAGAGGAAATTGATGCATTTGAAGAAGCTCCTAAGGCCTTGGTCAAGTGGGTTCCCAAGACTACATCAAGTTACACTTCATCAAGTACAACTACAACTCCGAGGATTCCCATCAAGATGGTGTGGATCCCGAAGAAGAATAACTAGAGAGTTCTTGAGGGTGACTCCGCCAACATACTTCACTCTTATCATTTTGGCAAGAACAAGTGCAATCAACTTCCACATCTTGCACTAGTGCAAGGATTCACAAACCCTCTTGTTGGTAAGACAAGGGACAAGGTAACCTAATGCTCTCATAGACATCATCTTGTGTGTGCATCACTCTATGTCTATGGATATCCTTGTTTGTTCCTTGTGGGACTAACCTATGTAGGTATTGAAAGTGCAACTCACTCCAAAGGATAGCTCAGAATAATCTACATCAACTTAGAGCATACACATCTTCAACACCTACATGAAGTCATCATGAACAAAACCCATGGTTAGTTCATCCCTCTTAGGGGGGATCTCACATCTAGGGGGAGCTTTACTCTAAGAATTGAGCTAAAGCAACTCTAATGGTGTGAACACACCAACGCTTTATGTAAAAGTGGTAACCCCACTTGTGCTTAAACGATGAGTATGACCTATGATCAAATGTTCTCATTTGACTCCTAAGTCAATATACTCATATATAGATGACCTAGTCATCGCCAATTTCTTGATAGATGCTAGAATTGTTTGTGCATGCTTTGCCACATATTTCATTTGTCATTTTATTGTGTGAGCATGTTGGTTGCATAATTTACTCATTCGAGGACATCCACTTGTTGTTTTGATTGGTTGGTTTCTTTTTCTTTTGCCAAGTGGATGGACAAGAATGCCTAAGAATCTTCTCTAGCTATCTATGCTCTTCTCGTCTCAAACTCTATTCATGCTGCATCACAAAGTTTGATCAAGTCAGATTCGAACCACTCTGTGTGAGGAGCACTCGGATTCCCCGATTCGTCATAGACTTAAACTTCCAAAACTTCTTTGTGCGTTTAGGTCTGACCGATTCATCCATTTCGGTCATACCGAGATCACTAGTCGATTTAGGTTTTTAATCTCGGTGCAACCGATTTGAACTTTTCAGTCACACCAAGTTGCAGTAACTGCTTGCAGTTATGCATCTCGGTGTCACCGAGTTGTTCCACTCGGTCACACCGACAGGGTCAGGCTATATATACCCATGGGCCAAAATTTGGAAAACTTTTCGAACCTCTTCACCTGCACTCAGCCTGCTCTGCCTCACTGGGTCTCCGTATCATCCTCCTCGTCGCCAGCCGCCTCCAGTCGTTGGTCTCCGCCGCCGTCAACGGGATCGTCTCCGCCGTTGCTGCCGTAGCGAGTCCATCGCCGAACTAGGGTATGGACTTGATCTTTGTGCTGTTCTCACTCCGATTCCCAGCACATTGTTTTGCCATGTATCTTGCCACGATTGAGATCACTCTATCCAATGAAAACACTCCGTAGTTTAGATGAGGATTGAAAATATAGGGTTAGGTTTCCACCGAAACCATCTCGAACTGACTGAGTTGTTGAAATCGGTTCCACCGGTTGGGCTCGGGCCATTGCACATGTGATTCTCCGTCTGACCGAGAATTGCAAATCGGTGTGACCGAGTTCGAGTCTTTGTGGAACCCTAGCAGTCTCGGTGCCACCGAACTGTGACTCGGTCTGACCGAGTTCACTAGTTTAGGTTCCAACAGCTGCTTCCGTATCACCGAGATTTCAAATTGGTAGATCCGAAATGCTCTCTGTGGAAAACTAAAACTAAGTTTTTGATTCATTCTTTTGCAAAAACCTCTGCACCTTTTGATGCTCATCCACTCTACCTCATCTATAATCTATTCACAGGGTCTGCTGTTAGTGTTTGCATGATGTCAGATCAGAGTGACAGTCAGAACAAATCTAAGGAGCAGGTTCAGATGAGTGAGGGCACTAGTCCCGCCAGTAGCTCAGATGATGGAAGCAGGAGCACACCTAGCAACTTACCTAAGGCAGCCACCAGGACCAGAAAGAAGAAAACATCAGATTCTGAGGATGAGGACTATGTGGCTATTGAGGAATAGGCCACCTCAAAGAGGAAAGTCCTGAAAAAGGAATATGGCACCGCTGCTACCACTAAGCCAGGGATGAAGCAAAAGGTTCCTGCCAAGAGAGCTTCGATGTCAAAAGCCAGAACATCCACTCATGAGACTTTGGGATCTGCACCCAAAGAGCAGGTCATGGCAGAAAAGAAAAGGAAAGAGAGGGTCAGGAAGACCACTGCCAGAGTGCTTGGAAGATCTTCAATAATGAAAGACTCTGAAGAAGAGGAAGAAGAAGAGGATGCAGCACCAGCACCCAAAGCTCAAAAGCTTATGGGAGATGCTATAAGGGTAGGGGCTGTCCCATCTAAGCCTAAGACTACTCCTAAGACTGCTGCTCCATCTCCAAAGCCAAAACCAAAGAGGAGCACCAGGAATATCCCTGCTGAGGAGAAGAACAAGGCCCCAGTGCCTGAAGCTGCAATGGAAGAAGAAGATGATGAGTCACATGTCTTGAGGAAGTTGAAGCCAAAAATTGCAGATCACAATGATGCTCATCCAATAGCTGAAAAAATGAACATAAGGAAGGATTCAGGATTGAGGCTATGGAGGGAGTCAGATCCATATGCCACCAGAAGAAGAACTGTTGTGGACTACAGGTTCCATACCAAGGAACATCAGGACTTCTATGAGACAGTGTTGCTTGACAAGAAGCCAATAGTGTGTGACATGAGATGGGTTGATTGGAAATTCATTGAGGAAAATGAGGATCACTTCCCTGGTGTATATGACAGCTTCAAGGCATGTGGAGTCGATGAGTTTGTGGCTCAGAAGCTCACAAAGTGGAAAGATGAGCTCATCATGCAATTCTACCCCACAGCTCACTTCTACCCAGATGGAAGGATTGTCTGGAGGTCTGAAGGCACTAGGTACCAGTCAATAGTTGCAGTATGGGCTCAGTTGATCAATGCCCCAGAAGAACAAGAAGATGACTTGGATGTCTATGCCAATAAGAAGAAGGATCACAACACCATGGCACACATGTACAAAGAGATCCCAGATGCTGCTCTTGAGACACACAAGTTTGGATCAGTACATTACCTTCTGTCAGGCTTGCCAACAATCAACTGGATCCTCAGGAACACTCTTTTGCCAAAGTCAGGTGATCACAAGATGATCAGAGGTCACTCCATCAACTTGCTGCACATTTTTGATGTTCCACAGAAGTTCAAGGTCACGAGCCTAATTGTGGAAACCATAAAGAGGACAACTGCAGATCAGAAGAGGAGTTGTGGGTATGCCCCACAGATCCAGGAGCTGATCAACTCCAAGATGGGCACTGGCACATATCTGCTGGACAAGGAGCACCTGCCCGTCTACCCAGACTTTGAGGACAACACTGTGGTGATGGATGAAAATGAACCATCTTCTGTGCACGCACAAGCCAAGAAGGAGAAGGCAAGGGCTGAAAAGGCTGCAAAGATGCCAACCACTGAAGAGGCATCTCAGTATCTTCTGAAGAGAAAGCAAGATCAGCTTGGCTACTTGATTGCCTCCACTCTAAGGATTGAGAAGGGATTGGCTACCCTGACTCAAAACCAGGAGAGCTTGGAGAGGATCGTGGAGCAGAAGTTCTATGACTTAGATGTGAAGGTCACTGAGATCCAGTCAGTCGTTGAGCAACTTTAGGATGAAGTGCAGGAGAAGAAGGGCAAGACAACCACTGATGCTTTTGCTAGAGTGCCCAGAGGTCAAAGGTCTGCTGCAGTGCCTGCCACAGACACCGGAGCAACTTCATCTGCACCAGCTACAGCTTCAGTGCCACCAGCTCTAGCACCTACTCCACGAGCTCCATCTACATCAACTGACGCCTTCGTCCTTGGAGTTCTGTCTACACCACCACCTGAAGACCAAGCCTGAGAGTCGATTTAGCACTATGTATTTTTTATGAACTTTTTGGTAACTTGTTGCCAAAGGGGGAGAAAATGTATTGATCATAGGCTTCGAGAGAGAGTGTTGCTTTTGTTCTCTCTTGCATTTCTCCTTGGTGGTTGAACTTTATTATTTGCTTGGTTGAGATACTTTATACTTTGTGCTTGCTTAGATGATCATGTGTTTGATCATATGCTACCTTAATGCTTGTTGGATGACATTATCCTTTTATATGATCACTCACTTTGCTTGGTGATGAGTGCATGTATTTTAATTATTATCATTTTGAGCGCTCCACCAAGATGTATGTGACATGGAAGAGTAACCCGTGATCCTAACTCTTTGTGCATTTGCAGTCCAAAGAAAATCTTAAACTATGCAAAAATTTAGGGTGAGCTCTTGCTTTTCACATACTTCTCAAAGCGACAATGTTTTTCACTCTTATTATCATTTGTCGAAGCTTTGATCTATATGTTGTCATCAATTACCAAAAAGGGGGAGATTGAAAGTGCAACTATCCCTAGGTGGTTTTGATAATTCCTAACAACATATAGCTCATTGAGCTAATGCTATTTCAAGATTAATATCTCAGGAAAGCTCAATGATTGGCACGACATGGATGAGAAAAGTGGACCCCTCAAAATGCTAAGGACAAAGGATTGGCTCAAGCTCAAAGTTCAAGACTCTACTTTTTCCATTTTAGTGCTCCAAGATCACATTGAGTCTATAGGAAAAGCCAATACTATCAAGGAGGGATGAGGTGTTGCTTAATGAGGTTCTTGCTCAAAATGCTTAATGATATGCTCCAAAACCCTCAACTACTTTGTCACATCCACATATGACCTAAACCAAAAGTCAAACTCAGCCCCACCGATTCTTCCAATCTGGCGCCATCGAGTTTCAAATGTCATAGCCACTTCCACAAATCCTAGGCAAATCAGTCTCACTGATAGGGATCTCGGTCTCACCAAGATGGGGTTGTAATCTCTCTGTTTCCCTTCGTAACATTTTGGTCTCACCGAGATGAGCGATTGGTCCCACCGAGATTGCAATGTAAACTCTCTGTTTTCCCTTCGTAAAGTTTCGGTCTCACCGAAATGAGCGATCGGTCCCACCGAGTTTACCTGACCAACTCTCTAGTTAGCTTATTACCAAAATCGGTCTCATCGAGTTTGTGTAATCGGTCTCACTGAGATTACGTTATGCCCTAACCCTAATCATATCAGTCCTACCGAGTTGCATGTCGGTCCCACCGAAAATCCTAACGGTCACAAGCTTTGCTGAATCAGTCCGACCGAGTTTAACCATTCGGTCCCACCGAGTTTGGGAAGTTATGTGTAACGGTTAGATTTTGTGTGGAGGCTATATATACCTCTCCACCACCTCTTCATTCATGGAGAGAGCCATCAGAACGAACCAACACTTCCAACTTACTTTTTCTGAGAGAGAACCACCTACACTTGAATCTTGATCTCTAGCCTTCCCCAAGTTGCTTTCCACTCGAATCTTCTTTCCACCAGATCCAAATCCTGTGAGAGAGAGTTGAGTGTTGGGGAGACTATCATTTGAAGCACAAGAGCAAGGAGTTCATCATCAACACACCATTTGTTACTTCTTAGAGAGTGGTGTCTCCTAGATTGGCTAGGTGTCACTTGGGAGCCTCCGACAAGATTGTGGAGTTGAACCAAGGAGTTTGTAAGGGCAAGGAGATCGCCTACTTCGTGAAGATCTACCTCTAGTGAGGCAAGTCCTTCATGGGCGATGGCCATGGTGGGATAGACAAGGTTGCTTCTTCATGGACCCTTCGTCGGTGGAGCCCTCCATGGACTCGCGCAACCGTTACCCTTCGTGGGTTGAAGTCTCCATCAACGTGGATGTACGATAGCACCACCTATCGGAACCACGAAAAAAACATCCGTGTCTCCAATTGCATTTGAATCCTCCAAACCCTTCCCTTTACACTCTTGTAAGTTGCATGCTTTACTTTCCGCTGCTCATATACTCTTTGCATGCTTGCTTGAATTGTGTTAAGATTGCTTGACTTGTCCAAAGTTGCTAAAATCTGCCAAGAACTAAAATTGGGAAAAGGCTAGATTTTTATTTGGTGAAGTAGTCTAATCACCCCCTCTAGACATACTTTCGATACTACAGGTGTAAATGATTCCAAAACTTCGAAGTAAACTGTGTTCCTCTGTTTGATACGATGGTCCTAGGAACTCCATGCAGACATACGATCCTGGTCATATATATCTTGGCCAACTTAGCGCTCGTATAAGTGGTTTTCACGGGGATAAAGTGAGCCACCTTGGTCAAACGATCAACTACAACCCAGATGGAGTCATATCCTGAATGAGTCCTGGGTAATCCGGCGATGAAATCCATGCCAAGCTTATCCCTCTTCCATTCGGGTATCGGCAAGGGCTGAAGTAGTCCTGCTAGTTTCTGATGCTCTGTCTTAACTATCTGACATACGTCGCATACTACTACATACTCGGCGATATCGTCTTCATACCTATCCACTAGAAATGTTCCTTCAAATCCAAATACATCTTGGTGTTGCCTAGGTGAATCGAGTAAGGCGAATCATGAGCCTCCTGAAGTATTAACTTCCTGATCTCTAGGTCATTGGGCACATAGATGCGATCCTCAAACCATAAAGCTTCGTGTTCATCCTCACGAAAACCTTTGGCCTTTCCTTTAGTCATCTTTTATTTTATCTCTACAAGTTCCTTGTTAATCTTTTGGGCTTCACTGATCTTTCCCAACAAAGTGGACTAAATTTCCAAGGCTGCAACAAAACCTCTCGGAACTATCTCCAAGCGAAGTTCTCGGAGATCATCGGCTAACTCCTGAGGTAATCCTCCGATTATGAGAGTATTGACATAACTATTGCGGCTCAAAGCATCTGCCACAACATTGGCCTTTCCCAGGTGATAATGCAGTTTCATGTCATAATCCTTTATGAGCTTCAACCACCTCCTTTGCTTGAGGTTCAACTCCTTCTGCATTAAAATGTACTTCAAACTTTTATGATCCGTGTAAACATCACAACGATTTCCGATAAGAAAATGACTCCAGGTCTCGAGTGCATGCACTACGGCTACTAACTCCAAATCATGCGTAGCATAATTTAGATCATGAGGTCAAAGTTGACGTGCATCATATGAAACAACTCTTCTTTCTTGCATAAGAACGCCTCCAAGTCCATGTCGGGAAGCGTCGCAATATACTTGGAAATCCTTGTGTATATTCGAAAGAATTAGAACTGGGGCTGTAACCAAACGTTTCTTTAACTCCTGAAAACTAGCCTCAAAATCCTTGGTCCATTTAAACTTGGTGCCCTTATTCAATAACTCTGTCATGGGCTTCGCGATCTTAGAAAAAATCTCAATAAACCTCCGATAATATCCTGCGAGTCCAAGGAAACTGTGTATCTCTCCCACTGAGGTGGCTGCCATCCATTCGGTGACAGATTGAACCTTGGAGGGGTCTACTACTATAAATTCTCCTAATATAACATGTCTGAGGAATCCGACTTCCTTCAACCAAAACTAACATTTGCTGAACTTGGCATATAGCTGCTGTTCCCTGAGCTTCTCGAGAACCAAGTGCAAATGTTCCTTGTGTTCTTCTTCATTCTTCAAGTACACCAATATATCATCAATGAACACCACAACGAACTTATCCAAGAATTCCATGAACACCTTATTCATCATACTCATAAAGTAGGCTGGGGCGTTAGTCAAACCAAAATACACGATCGTGTACTCATATAGCCCATATCTTGTGGTAAATGCTGTCTTATGTATATCCTGTTCTCGTATCTTCAGCTGGTGATATCCCGATCGAAGATCTATCTTGGAGAAAACTTTAGCTCGCTACTGCTGGTTAGACAAATCATTGATCATCGGTAGAGGATATTTGTTCTTGATCGTCACCTCACTCAGTGCATGATAATCAACAAACATTCTCAAGGATCCATACTTCTTCTCGACTAGAAGCGCGGGGCTCCCCAAGGTGATGAACTTGGTCAGATATAACCTTTCTCCAATAACTCCTTTATCTGCTTCTTAATTTCCTCCAGATCATTTGCGGGCATCCGATAAGGTCTCTTGGATATTTGTCCGGTGCCTGGTAATAACTCAATCAAAAACTCTATGTCTCGGTCTGCTGGCATGCCTGGTAGTTCCTTCGGGAATACATCGGGATAATCCTTCACAACTGGCACTTCCTCCTGAACAACTCCTGAGATTGAATTTACTTGAGTCCTCCTTAGCACATGCCTAGACACATACTTGATCCGTTTTCCCTCTAGGGTGGTGAGAAGAATTGACTTACTAGCACAATCGACGTTTCCCCCATACTTTGATAGCCAATCCATGCCTAGTATCACATCCAATCCTTGTGATTCCAGAATAATGAGGTCTGTGGGAAAAGCGTGCCTACCTATGGTTAACTGCAACTGAAAACATCCCTGGCTAGCCATATACTCTACTCCTGGTGAGCTTACTAACATAGGTGTCTTAAGGGCTACAGTTAGCAACTTAAACTTGTCCAAAAATCTCCTTGATATGTATGAATGCGATGCACTAGTGCGAAAAAGAACAAGGGCTATAAATGAGTTAATCAAAAACTTACCAATAACTGCGTCAGGCTGCTCGTCAACTTCCTCCATGTTGACATGATTCACGTGTCCCCTGGTGAAAGGGTTGGGCTTCTTTCCAGAACTTCCATTTCCATTATCATTCTTTTCCTCAGGACAGTCATTGGCGTAGTGTCCGGTCTTCCCACACTTGAAACAAGTAACGTGACTCAGATCTTTCTTGGCGGGGGTGGCAGGGTTGGAACGACTCTGACTGTTGTTTCCTCCACTCCCATTACCATTCTTAGGGCCACTGTGGCTGTGTGAATTTCCTCCATTGTGAGAATGGCCTCCATGGTTATGTCCTCCATGGGTATGACAAGTATGTCCTCCCGAGTACGGGGAATAGCGGGGCTTCTGCTGAGATCCAGAGTTGTACTTCCCTTGTCCATACTTTCGCTTGCGGTTCTCTATCTATTGTTGCTTGCCCTCAATCATGAGGGCCCTATCTACCAGCTCCTGGTAGTTGGTGAATGTTTCCACCATCAACTGCATACTCAGATCATCATTCAGTCCTTCAAGAAACTTCTCCTGCTTTGCAGCATCTGTGGCCACATCATCCAGGGCATAGCATGCGAACTTGCTGAACTCATCCACGTACTGCGCCATAGTACGATTCCCCTGGCGTAAGTTACCAAACTCACGCTTCTTCAAACTCATGGCTCCAGTTGAGACATGCACGGTGCGGAAGGCCTATTGAAACAGATCCCATGTAACATTGGCCACGGGGAAGGTGGTGGTGTAGTTCTCCCACCATGAGGACGTGGGTCCATCAAGCTGATGTGCGGCAAAGCGCACCTTCTCCGCATCCATGCATCCAGCAGTTGTTAGCTCTCTTCCGATCTTGCGGAGCCAATCATCAACAACAATCGGCTCGGTGCTGCTAGAGAACACCAGTGGATTCAACCTTAGGAAACAGGCTAGGTTGTCAGCTGGGGGTGGTGGCGGTGGGTTGTTGTTGTTGTTGCCTTGGTTCTGGACGAGCAACTGCATCAAGGCATTCTGCTGTTGGATCAACTGGGTGAGCTCCAGCGGGAAAGTGAATCCGGGGTCACGTCTAAGAGGCATTTGATAGTTTAGAGGGGTGAGAACAGAATAGAATAGGGTCTAATGAGAGATTTCACTACCCATATGCATATGATACAAACATATTCAATTCACACCACTCAATTTCAAACAAGATTCATACAATCGATCTAAGCTACTATTACAAGATCTCACGAATGATGTCTAACAACTTGGAAGAATTCTAATAGTAATATGGTGGTCGTCTAGAAATTTTGATCGGTGGAAGACTCCATAATATCAGCTCCAGCTTCGTCTTCAAAATCATCATTGTCCTCATCATCACTATCTTCTTCATCATCACTGTCGGTGTCTGTGTCATCTAGTATGATGTAGTCTTCAGAACGAATGCCCACTTCAAGTTCTGGTTTCACCACGGGTATTCCTAGCTTCTTCCTCGGGTCTTCATTCTGCTCCAGTAGCACAGAAATTTCCTCTTTGTATCCATCGCGAGTTGCCTTGAGTTCCTCCTCTAGCTCCATATTCCGGGTCATCACCTTCTTGGTATCCATCATGATAGCGCACATCTGATTCTCATCTCGACGAATGTGCTGGTTCATCTCCTATATGTAGGCTGCAATAGATCCATCCTTCTTGGTGCGAATCATCTCCCATTGCTCATCCTGGCATCCACATATCTGGTAGACGATGTCTTTGAGATCTCTGTTGTACACCTCGCAAATGCGTCCAAAGGTGTTGTGGGCGGCCATGTGTAAGTCCATCTAGTGCCACCCCTAGTTGGTTTTAGAGTATTGATGACAAACTTGGTTGCGGGACTAATGTGTTTATGAGAATTGCAGGATAACACAGGTAGTAGTCCCTCATTGATTCGGTTTACCTACCAGAGATGACCCCTAAAAATGTGTGAAGACATTGAAGACAATGGTGGTCTATGAAGAGATTCACATTGAAGACTATGACATGAGAAGACATTGCCTGAAGACTATGGATTGCGAAGACATAGTTGTTTCGTAGTTTCCCTTTTTACTTTATTGAGTCATAGGAACCACCATACAGTTAAGTGGGGTCCAAGTGAACAAAGTTAGTGTGACTGAAGTGATGCTCAACCAAATCGTATGTCTTCGAGTGAAGACAATGAGAGCAAATCTTATCCAGAGCTGGACAAGTCAGCTTTACTTGTAGCCCAAGTCAAGCTACCGCGTGTGTTTGAAATCTGACCGTTGGACACGTGTCAGTTCCTTAGTAACCCAGGGTCATTTTGGACAAAATAGGTCGAGTTGCCTCCTGGCTATAAATAGCCCACCCCCTAGACCATAAATTGGTGGCTGCTCAGAGTTAGTGCACGGCTTTTGTCGTTTGAGAGCAACCCACCTCCGAAGCTTTTGAGAGAGAAATACTTGCGAGGACAAAGCCCTAAACACCTAGAGCCAAAGAGTGTTAGGCATCACTGAAGTCTTTCTGTCTGCGTGATCTGAAGACTTTTTACACTTGAGGACTGTGAATCCTCCAGCCGGTTAGGCGTCGCGTTCTAAGCATCCAAGAATAATTGTGGATTGCCGGTGAACGAAGTCTGTGAAGGTTTGGAAGTCTACCTTGAAGACTTACCAGAGTGATTGGGCGAGGACTATGTGTCCTTACCTCAAGGGGAATATGGTGAAGACACGGTCTTCTGAGTTGAATCTCAGCCTCCCTAACCAGACGTACAGTTGTCACAGCAATGGAACTGGTCCAACAAATCCTTGTCCTCACCAAGCAACTAGTTCTACCCTTTACCTCTCTTTACTTACTATTGTCTTCGTGAAGTCATTGCCTGCTTGCATGATCTGATTGACTTCACTATGTGAAGACTGTTGTTGTTTGGCTTCATACTATCTTCCATCCTGATCCATACTACCTAGCTGTTGATAGTCTTCACGCTTTCACTTCATTGCTTACTTGACTATGGCTTGTCTAGTGTAGTCTACCTTCCGCTGCATATCAATAGGTTCATTTCTACTATTTGTCTTCAAATCCCCCGTGTTTTGAAGACTTTCATAAAAATCGCCTATTCACCCCGCCTCTAGTCGATAACTAGCACTTTCAATTGGTATCAGAGCAAGATGCTCCCTTGTTCTGTGTGATCCGGTTCAACCACCTAGAGTTTTAGCTATGTCGACTGCAAGGATAATCAACGTCTCCGTTGCGTGCCCTGTCTTCGATTGCACTGATTACCCCTACTGGAAGAATAAGATGCGCATGCATCTTGAAGCCATTGATGTCAACGTCTGGTATGTCGTCAAGAATAGTGTTCCCAAGGCCGGTGAAGGTGCCACCCCTGCTGATGTCGATAAGTTCATTCAACTGGATTCTACTGCCAAGAACATCATTTGTGGTCATCTGACCAAAGGACAGTATGGTCGTGTGAGTGCTCTGGAAACTGCGAAGCTAGTCTGGGACTAGCTGTCCAAGGTCAATGAAGGCGTCTCAACCCAGAGAGACTCAAGGATCAGTGTTCTTTGCAACCTCTTCAAGGGAAATAACAATGAGAATGTTTAGGTGACGTTTGATCACCTCACTGACATCACAAATGAGCTTCATGCACTCGGCACCACTGAGATCACCAAGCATGAAATCGACAAGACACTTTTGAGATCACTCGACCTCTCATTTGACACCCTGGCCCTGATGATTCAAGAACGCCCTGACTTACTTGAGAGGCTCAACACACATGAGTTCTAGTTATCTGAGAAAAGAGATATCTATGGTCCCAATTATGGACGAACTCGTGCTTTGAAGGCAAAGGCTGTTTCCTCATCTGAAGAAGAATCTGACTACAGTTTTGAGGATCCTGAAGACATTGGAAAGAAACTTGCCATGCTAGTGAAGAAATTCCAAAGGTTCACCAAGAAGAAAGGCTCCAGACAGTCTTCAAGATCCAGCTCAAGAAATGATGAAGCTTCCTCCCGGTACTACAAGAAGAGAACGTGCCACAAGTGCAAGAAACCTGGTCACTACATCTCTGAATGTGCTCAATGGGACAATGAGAACAACAACAAGAAGAAGAGAAAGGAATATAATTCTGATGACAAGAAGAAGGAATCCTCAAAGTCTTCTTCCAATTCTTTGTCGAAGTCTTCATCACACAAGAAGAGCTCATCCAGCAAGGCTCGTGCGTTTGTTGGCAAGGAGATGGATTTAGAGGAGGAGTCTGCATCTCAGGAGGTGGAGATGGAGTCTGAAGAGGAATCTGATTCAGGCGTGGCAAGCTTGGCTCTAGCTTCATCATACGTCGCCAAGTCCATCTTCAACACTGAAGACAATGGCTTCGTCACCAACGCTGATGCTAATGATGAGGATGACTCTGCACCCACCTACTACTTCATGGCACGTGGTGCCAAGGTAAACTCACATGATGCTTACTATCAAACATCAAGTGAAGGTAACTCTGAATGTGAATCCAAACCTAGCTACAAAACACTTGCTAAAATTGCAACACAGCAACAGAATGATGTGGAACATATTCAAAAATTGTTAGACAAAAGCGATGACCTGTTGGACACGGAAATGACCCGATCTCAGTCCTTAATTGAAGACATTAAAAATCTTCATGTTAAGTACGAGGAACTTCAAAGTTGTCATGAAACGCTCTCAACAACTCATGAAAAGCTTTCCTACGATTATCTTCAAAGGAAGCAAGAACTTGAGAGCAGCTCATGAAGATCTTCAAAAAGAGAATGAGTCACTTCGCGCTCAACAGATCAGTTCTGCTCAGGAAGGATTTGAACCACCATGTCTAAAATTCCTTGAGCGTGATAACGCTACTTCTGTTGCTGAATGTTCTACTTCTGCTACTGTTGCAATATCTTCAACTGCTAATGTGGTAACTAACCCCTCTACTGAGGATGCCACTACTATTGCTAATGAGAATGTCAGGTTGAAGACATTGCTTGAGACAGGAATGTACAAAAGTCTCAAAGGGCATCAAACACTATGTGATGTCCTCAAGAAACAGATTCTAAACCGAAACCCTAGGAAAGAGGGTGTAGGGTTCGAGAGGAAAATGAATGTTGATGGTTCTTACGGGAAGCCTGAGCAGTACCCCCAAACCACATGGGTTGCTGCAAAGGGACCTTCAGTGGATCCATCTACCTTATCTGGCTTCTCTTGTGCTAACCCGATTATCATTGATGAATCCTTTGATGCAAACTATAAACTATTAAAGAATCAGAATGGTGAAATGTTTGCCAGGTATATTGGTACTAACTGCAGGAATGGACCACCTTTGAAGAAGATCTGGGTGCCCAAGAGTTGTCTTGAGAATCTTCAGGTGAATTTCATCATGACACCACCTGGGAAGAGGACAAACCCCAGACCAAAGGCTTCGTATGGTCCAAAGGCTTCATACAGACCGAGGACTCAACAGAGTCACCCTAACGCCAATGTTTTGCAGGGAAACCATACTCAGGCCTATGAATATGAGCGTGTTTCATCAAACCGCCATGTTCATAAGACCAAGAACGATTCTAACTATTCTTATGAGTATTATTCACCTCCCGCAAGACTATTTGCTAGTGCTCCAAAGCCAAAATTCTCAGATGCTGCACTTAGACTCATTGCTTCGAAGCCACCCCTGAAAATGTGGGTGGTTAAGAAAACTTAACTCTCTTTTGTAGGGAAGGGTCTCCAGCCGGAAATCAAAGGCGTTAGATGCTATTGCTGGGGACCTAAAACTTCTTGTGGGGCACAAGATAAAATGCCCAAGTGGTCTTACAATGTATTATGTTCCTGGTTTTCTTGACAGTCATCCTATCTACCCTAACCAGGATCTGAACTTTCATAATCCACTCGTTCGTCAAATGTTTATGCTTCGCATTTCCCTTGGTGAAGCCTATCCCCCTAAATGCACTCTAGGGTACGATACCAAAGGCTTATGAATGGATTATGGACAGTGGATGCACTAACCACATGACTGGTGATCGAAGTCTTCTCATGGACTCAACTTTATGTCCATCTGTCAAGAGTCACATCACATTTGCTGACACTGGTAAAAGCAAGGTATTGGGTCTAGGTAGAGTTGTGATGTCTACTACATAACCTTCTTCTTGTAGACGTTGTTGGGCCTCCAAGTGCAAAGGTTTGTAGGACAGTAGCAAATTTCCCTCAAGTGGATGACCTAAGGTTTATCAATCCATAGGAGGCGTAGGATGAAGGTGGTCTCTCTCAAGCAACCGTACAACCAAATAACAAAGAGTCTCTTGTGTCCCCAACACACCCAGTACAATGGTAAATTGTATAGGTGCACTAGTTTGGCGAAGAGATGGTGATACAAGTGGTATATGGATGGTAGATAATAGTTTTTGTAATCTGAAAATATAAAAACAGCAAGGTAACGAATGATAAAAGTGAGCGTAAACGATATTGCAATGTGTTGAAACAAGGCCTAGGGTTCATACTTTCACTAGTGCAAGTCCTCTCAACAATAATAACATAATTGGATCATATAACTATCCCTCAACATGCAACAAAGAGTCACTCCAAAGTCACTAATAGCGGAGAACAAACGAAGAGATTATGGTAGGGTACGAAACCACCTCAAAGTTATTCTTTCCAATCAATCCGTTGGGCTATTCCTATAAGTGTCACAAACAGCCCTAGAGTTCGTACTAGAATAACACCTTAAGACACAAATCAGCCAAAACCCTAATGTCACCTAGATACTCCAATGTCACCTCAAGTATCCGTGGGTATGATTATACGATATGCATCACACAATCTTAGATTCATCTATTCAAGCAACACATCGAACCTCAAAGAGTGCCCCAAAGTTTCTCCCGAAGAGTCAAGACGAAAACGTGTGCCAACCCCTATTCATAGGTTCATGGGTGGAACCCGCAAGTTGATCACCAAAACATACATCAAGTGGATCAATAGAATACCCCATTGTCACCACAGGTATCCCACGCAAGACATACATCAAGTGTTCTCAAATCCTTAAAGACTCAATCCGATAAGATAACTTCAAAGGGAAAACTCAATCCATTACAAGAGAGTAGAGGGGGAGAAACATCATAAGGATCCAACTATAATAGAAAAGCTCGTGATACATCAAGATCGTATCACCTCAAGAACACGAGGGAGAGAGATCAAACACATAGCTACTGGTACATACCCTCAGCCCCGAGGGAGAACTACTCCTTCCACGTCATGGAGAGCACCGGGATGATGAAGATGGCCACCGGAGAAGGATTCCCCCTCCGGTAGGGTGCCAGAACGGGTCTAGATTGGTTTTCGGTGGCTATAGAGGCTTTTGGTGGCGGAACTCCCGATCTATTGTGCTCCCCGATAGTTTTAGGGTATATGGATATATATAGGCAGAAGAAATACATCAGGGAGCCACGAGGGGCCCACAAGGGTGGAGGGCGCGCCCAGGGGGTGGGCGCGCCCCCTGCCTCATGGCTTCCTCATTGATCCCCTGACGTGCACTCCAAGTCTCCTGTATTGCTTTCTTTCCAAAAATAACTTTTCCGAAGGTTTCATTCTGTTTGGACTCCATTTGATATTCCTTTTCTTCGAAACCCGAAAATAAGGAAAAAACAGAAACTGGCACTGGGCTCTAGGTTAATAGGTTAGTCCCAAAAATCATATAAAAGAGCATATAAATGCATATAAAACATCCAAGGTTTATAATATAATAGCATGGAACAATAAAAAATTATAGATACGTTGGAGACGTATCAGCATCCCCAAGCTTAATTCCTGCTCGTCCTCGGGTAGGTAAATGATAAAAACAGAAATTTTGATATGGAATGCTACCTAACCTATTTCTCTAAGTAATTATCTTCATTTTGGCATGAATATTCAGATCCATAAGATTCAAGACAAAAGTTTAATATTGACATAAAAATAATAATACTTCAAGCATACTAACTAAGCAATTATGTCCTCTCAAAATAACATGGCCAAAGAAAGTTCATCCCTACAAAATCATATAGTTTAGTCATGCTCCATTTTCGTCACACAAGAATGCTCTCATCATGCACAACCCCGATGACAAGCCAAGCAATTGTTTCATACTTTAGTAATCTCAAACTTTATAAACCTTCACGCAATACATGAGCGCGAGCCATGGATATAGCACTATGGGTGGAATAGAATATGATGATGGGGGTTATGTGGAGAAGACAAAAAGGAGAAAGTCTCACATCAACGAGGCTAATCAATGAGCTATGGAGAGGCCCATCGATTGATGTTAATGCAAGGAGTAGGGATTGCCATGCAACGGATGCACTAGAGCTATAAATGTATGAACGCTCAACAAAAGAAACTAAGTGGGTGTGCATCCAACTTGCTTGCTCACGAAGACCTAAGGCACTTGAGGAGGCCAATTGTTGGAATATACAAGACAAGTTCTATAATAAAAAATTCCCACTAGTATATGAAAGTGACAAAACAAGAGACTCTCTATCATGAGGATTATGGTGCTACTTTGAAGCACAAGTGTGGCAAAGGATAGTAGCATTGTCCCCTCTCTTTTTCTCTCATTTTTTGGGCCTTCTCTTTTTTGGCCTTTCTCTCTCTCTCTCTCTCTCTCTATCTCTCTCTCTCTCTCTTTTATTCCTCACTTGGGACAATGCTCTAGAAAATGATGATCATCACACTTCTATTTATTTACAACTCAATGATTACAACTCGATACTAGAACAAAGTATGACTCTATATGAATGCCTCCGGCGGTGTATCGGGATATGCAATGAACCAAGAGTGACATGTATGAAATAATTATGAACGGTGGCTTTGCCACAAATACTATGTCAACTACATGATCATGCTAAGCAATATGACAATGATGAACGTGTCATGATAAACAGAATGGTGGAAAGTTGCATGGCAATATATCTCGGAATGGCTATGGAAATGCCATAATAGGTAGGTATGGTGACTGTTTTGAGGAAGATATAAGGAGGTTTATGTGTGAAAGAGCGTATCATATCACGGGGTTTGGATGCACCGGCGAAGTTTGCACCAACTCTCAATGTGAGAAAGGGCAATGCACGGTACCGAAGAGGCTAGCAATGATGGAAAGGTGAGAGTGCGTATAATCCATGGACTCAACATTAGTCATAAAGAACTCACATACTTATTGCAAAAATCTACAAGTCATCAAAAACCAAGCACTACGCGCATGCTCCTAGGGGGATAGATTGGTAGGAAAAGACCATCGCTCATCCCCGATCGCCACTCATAAGGAGGACAATCAAAGAACACCTCATGTTTCAAATTTGTTACATAACGTTTACCATACGTGCATGCTACGGGACTTGCAAACTTCAACACAAGAATTTCTCAAATTCACAACTACTCAACTAGCACAACTTTGATATCACTATCTCCATATCTCAAAACAATGATCAAGTATCAAACTTCTCTTAGTATTCAATGCACTTATATGAAAGTTTTTATTATATCCCTCCTGGATGCCCATCATATTAGGACTAGTTTCATAACCAAAGCAAATTACCATGCTGTTCTAAAGACTCTCAAAATAATATAAGTGGAGCATGAGAGTTCATCTATTTCTACAAAATAAAACCACCACCGTGCTCTAAAAAGATATAAGTGAAGCACTAGAGCAACAACAAACTACTCCGAAAGATATAAGTGAAGCTCAATGAGTAGTCGAATAATTATGAAACTATGTCAAGACTCTCTAAAATTTAAGAATTTAAGATCTTGGTATTTTACAAACATCAAGAAAAACTAAATAAAATAAAATGACGCTCCAAGCAAAACACATATCATGTGGTAAATAAAAATATAGCTCCAAGTAATGTTACCGATGGAAGTAGACGAAAGAGGGGATGCCTTCCGGGGCATCCCCAAGCTTAGGCTATTGGTTGTACTTGAGTATTACCTTGGGGTGGCTTGGGCATCCCCAGGCTTAGGCTCTTGCCACTCCTTATTCCATAGTCCATCGAATCTTTACCCAAAACTTGAAAACTTCACAACACAAAACTTAACAGAAAACTCGTAAGCCCCGTTAGTATAAGAAAGCAAATCACCATAATAATGTACTATAATGAACTCATTCTAAATTCATATTGGTGTAATATCTACTGTATTCCAACTTCTCTATGGTTCATACCCTCCGATACTACTCATAGATTCATCAAAATAAGCAAACAACACGATGAAAACAGAATCTGTCAAAAACAGAACAGTCTGTAGTAATCTGAATCAAAAGTATACTTATAGAACTCATAAAATTCTAAAATAAATTGCTGGACGTGAGGAATTTGTCTATTAATCATCTGCAAAAAGAATTAACTAAGTATCACTCTTCAATAAAAAATTGCAGCAATTCTCGTGAGCGCTAAAGTTTCTGTTTTTTACAGCATGATCATAAAGACTTCACCCAAGTCTTCCCAAAGGTTCTACTTGGAAAAAACACTAACTAAAACATAAAACCATATCTAAACATAGGCTAGATGAATTATTTATTAATAAACAGGAACAAAAATCAAGGAACAAAAATAAAATTGGGTTGCCTCCCAACAAGCGCTATCGTTTAACGCCCCTAGCTAGGCATGATGATTTCAACAATGCTCACATAAAAGATAAGAATTGTAACATAAAGAGAGCATCATGAAGAATAAATAGCACATTTAAGTCTAACCCACTTCCTATGCATAGGGATTTTGTGAGCAAACAACTTATGGAAACAATAATCAATTAGCATAGGAAGGTAAAGCAAGCAAAACTTCAAGCTTTTAAGCACATAGAGAGGAAACTTGGTATTATTGCAATTCCTACAAGCATATATTCCTCCCTCATAATAATTTTCAGTAGCATCATGAATGAATTCAACAATATAACTATAACACAAAGCATTATTTTCATGATCTACGAGCATAGAATTTTTATTACTCTCCACATAAGAAAATTTCTTCTCATGAATAATAGTGGGAGCAAACTCAACAAAATAACCATCATGTGATTGAAAAATTAAGATCGAGATGAAAAGTTTCATGGTTATCATTATTCTTTAAAGCATACATGTCATCACAATAATCATCATAGATAGGAGGCATGCTTTCATCATAGTAAATTTGCTCATGAAAGCTTGGGGAACAAAAAATATCATCTTCATCAAACATAGCTTCCCCAAGCTTGTGGCTTTGCATATCATTAGCATCAATATTCAAGGAATTCAAACTAACAACATGGCAATCATGCTCATAATTCAAATATTTACTGCCAAACATTCTAATGCATTCTTCTTCTAGCACTTGAGCACAATTATCGGAATCCTTATTTTCATGATAGATATTAAAAAGATGAAGCATATGAGGTACCCTTAATTCCATTTTTGGTAGTTTTTCTTTTATAAACTAAACTAGTGCTAAAACAAGAAACAAAAAGATTCGATTGCAAGATCTAAAGATATACCTTCAAGCGCTAACCTCCCTGGCAACGGCGCCAGAAAAGAGCTTGATGTCTACTACACAACCTTCTTGTTGAAGACGTTGTAGTGCCTCCAAGTGCAGAGGTTTGTAGGGTAGTAGAAAATTTTCCTCAAGTGGATGACCTAAGGTTTGTCAATCCGTAGGAGGCGTATGATGAAGATGGTCTCTCTCAAGCAACCCTGCAACCAAATAACAAAGAGTCTCTTGTGTCCCCAACACACCCAATACAATGGTAAATTGTATAGGTGCACTAGTTCGGCGAAGAGATGGTGATACAAGTGGTATATGGATGGTAGATAATAGTTTTTGTAATCTGAAAATATAAAAACAGCAAGGTAACGAATGATAAAACTGAGTGTAAACAGTATTGCAATGTGTTGGAACAAGGCCTAGGGCCCATACTTTCACTAGTGCAAGTCCTCTCAACAATAATAACATAATTGGATCATATAACTATCCCTCAACATGCAACAAAGAGTCACTCCAAAGTGACCAATAGCGGAGAACAAACGAAGAGATTATGGTAGGGTACGAAACCACCTTAAAGTTATTCTTTCCAATCAATCCGCTGGGCTATTCCTATAAGTGTCACAAACAGCCCTAGAGTTCGTACTAGAATAACACCTTAAGACACAAATCAACCAAAACCCTAATATCACCTAGATACTCCAATGTCACCTCAAGTATCCGTGGGTATGATTGTACGATATGCATCACACAATCTCAGATTCATCTATTCAACCAACACATAGAACCTCAAAGAGTGCCCCAAAGTTTCTACCGGAGAGTTAAGACGAAAACGTGTGCCAACCCCTATGCATAGGTTCATGGGTGGAACCCGCAAGTTGATCACCAAAACATACATCAAGTGGATTAATAGAACACCCCATTGTCACCATAGCAAAGCTCGCGATACATCAAGATCGGGCCAAATCAAGAACACGAGAGAGAGAGAGAGATATCAAACACATAGCTACTGGTACATACCCTCAACCCGAGGGAGAACTACTCCCTCCTCGTCATGGAGAGCACCGGGATGATGACGATGGCCACCGGAGAAGGATTCCCCCTCCGACAGGGTGCTGGAATGGGTCTAGATTGGTTTTCGGTGGCTACGGAGGCTTCTGGCGGCGGAGCTCCCGATCTATTGTGCTCCCCGATAGTTTTAGGGCATATGGATATATATAGGTGGAAGAAATATATCAGGGGAGCCTCGAGGGGCCCATGAGGGTGGAGGGCGCGCCCCCTGCCTCGTGGCTTCCTCGTTGATCCCCTGACGTGCACCAAAGTCTCCTGTATTGCTTTCTTTCCAAAAATAATTTTTCTGAAGTTTCATTCCGTTTGGACTCCGTTTGATATTCCTTTTCTTCGAAACCCTAAAACAAGGAAAAAACAGAAGCTGGCACTGGGCTCTAGGTTAATAGGTTAGTCCCAAAAATCATATAAAATAGCATATAAATGCATATAAAACATCCAAGGTTGATAATATAATAGCATGGAACAATCAAAAATTATAGATACGTTGGAGACGTATCAAGTTGCAATCTCAAAGCATCAGCACATGGATAAAGTGATGCTTGTTGAATCCCTTGGTTTCAACTTAATGTCTGTCTCAATGCTTTGTGATCTAAATATGGTAATAATATTTGGAAAATATCGTTGCCTTGTGCTTATGGAATCTGACAAATCTCTAGTCTTTGAAGGGTACCGAAAAGATGATCTGTACAAGGTAGATTTATTAGCAGGACCACAGTTGGCCGTATGTCTTCTAGCAAAAGCTTCAGAGTGCTGGCTCTGGCATTGGAGCTAGGACATGCTGGCATGAGGAACTTGTACACTCTCGCAAAGAAGAAGCATGTCGTAGGCATCGAGGGTGTCAAGTTCAAAAAGGATCATCTGTGTGGTGCCTGCAAAGCTGGGAAGATGACTAGGGCCAAGCATCCCTCGAAGACAATCATGACGACATCACGTCCATTCGAGCTGCTTCACATGGACCTATTCGGCCCTACTCATTACTCCACTCTTACTACCACTGCTTGTCTCTATGGTTTCGTTATTGTTGATGATTACTCTAGATATACTTGGGTGCATATAATTCTCTATAAGATTGAAGTGCAGGATGCCTTCAGCCGATTTGCCAATCGTGCCATGACGAACTATGGCATCAAGATCAAGCACATCAGAAGTGACAACGGCACATAGTTCAAGAACACTGGCCTCGACACCTATCTTGATACACTGGGCATCACTCATGAGTTGTCTGCTCCATACACACCTCAACAGAATGGCATCATGGAGCGCAAGAACAGGACACTCATTGAGATGGCTCGGACGATGCTTGATGAGTACAAGACTCCAAGGAAGTTCTGGCCTGAAGCCATTGATACTGCATGCCATGTCATCAACCGTGTTTATCTTCACAAGCTTCTAAAGAAGACATCATATGAGCTACTAACTGGATTCACACTCCTACAGAGTCTTCAACCTCTTTCACTATAAAGTGGTTCAAACTGTGGATTTGCGGTTCGATGAGACTAACGGATCGCAAAGAGAGCACCTGCCAAATGTGCTAGATGAAGTTCCTCCTAGTGAATCGATTAAGCTTATGGGAACTGGACAAATCATACCTTTAGAGGCACAGGCTAAAGAAGAACTCATCATTTCTGCACCTAATCAACCTGAAGACACTGCTCAGCCCGAAGTCAATACTGATGATGAAGACAATGATCGGCCAGAGCAAAGTCTTCGACCAGTACATCCTCGTGTTGCAAATGAAGTACAAATTGAGTAGATAATTGATAGCATCAATGTACTTGGTCCACTCACTCGTTCAAGAGCAACACAGCTAGCAAATTTCTATGGGAACTTTGCATTGTCTCTATATCTGAACCCAAGAAAGTTGTTGAAGCCTTCATGGAACCTGAATGGATTAAAGCTATGCAAGAAGAGCTTCAATAGTTTGAGCTGAACAATGTATGGGAACTGGTCAAGGGTCCTGATCCTCGCAAGCACAATATCATAGGCACAAAATGGATCTATCACAATAAACAAGATGAGCATGGTCAAGTTGCCAGAAACAAGGCTCGTCTCATTGCTCAAGGATACACTCAAGTTGAAGGGATTGGCTTCGATGAAACATTTGCTCCGGTGGCTAGGCTTGAAGCCATTCGCATACTGCTAGCCTATGCCAACCATCACAATATCCTCCTATACCAAATGGATGTGAAGAGTGCCTTTCTCAATGGCAAGATTGAAGAAGAAGTGTATGTTGCACAACCACCTGGCTTTGAAGATCCAAAACATCCTGATATGGTATACAAGCTGAACACGGCACTGTATGGCCTCAAACAAGCCCCTCGTGCTTGGTATGACACACTCAAAGACTTCCTGAAGAGCAAAGGCTTCAAACCTGGTTCCCTGGATCCCACTCTCTTCACGAAGACATATGATGGTGAACTGTTTGTGCGCCAGATCTATGTGGATGACATTATCTTCGGCTGCACTAACAAAAGATACAGTGATGAGTTTTGGGCACATGATGCAAGAGAAATATCAGATGTCCATGATGGGTGAGCTGAAGTTCTTCCTTGGTCTTCAAATCCGTCAGCAAAGCAACGTCATCTTCATATCTCAAGAGAAATACCTCAAACATTGCCTAAAGAAGTTTGGAATGCAAGACTGCAAGGGATACACGACGCCAATGCCAACCAAAAGTCATCTGGGCCCCGACAACAATGGTAAAGAGTTTGATCAAAAGGTATACCGCTCCATGATTGGTTCTTTACTCTATTTATGTGCATCTAGGCCAGATATCATGCTTAGCGTTTGCATGTGTGCCTGATTCCAAGCGGCACCAAAGGAGTCGCATCACTTAGCTGTGAAGCTAATTCTTCGATATTTGACTTACACCCCAACACTAGGATTATGGTATCCAAAGGGCTTAGAGTTTGATCTAGTTGGATTCTCATATGCTGATTATGCTGGTGACAAGGTTGATCGCAAGTCTACATCAGGCACATGTCACTTTCTCAGACGATTTCTTATCTGTTGGTCCTCAAAGAAGCAGAACTGCGTGTCTCTCTCCACTGCTGAATCTGAATACATTGTTGCTGGATCTTGCTGTGCTCAGCTTCTATGGATGAAGCAAACTCTCAAGGACTATGGCATTCATCTGAAGCAAGTGCCACTATACTAAGACAATGAAAGCGCCATCAAGATTGCCAACAACCCAGTTCAGCACTCGAAGACAAAGCACATTGAAATTCGTCATCACTTTCTCAGAGATCATGTCATGAGGGAAGATATTGATATCATTCACGCCAACACTGAAGAGCAATTGGCTGATATCTTCACAAAGCCCTTGGATGAGAAAAGGTTTTGCAAGTTGCGGTGTGAGCTAAATATCTTAGAATCCTCAAATGTCCTGTAATTGGACACACATCCTAACGCTTATGCATGTTGATGACTTGGATGTGCAACACATGAAGTAATGTATATCTTCAATCAATGAAGACGTACACTCTAAGTGTGAATACATTAATGCGGTATTTGACTTCGGAGCGCCACGATAATTATGCGCCGTGTCTGGGTCTAATACTTCCTATACGGTGGGTAATGCCACCACCAAAGTCTTACTTGAAGTGTTTTCAATTGGCGTCACATTGCATAATATTTGCATTTGGTTTTGTCTTCAACATTGATTCGACTTCATGTTTATCTTCACAATGTTGATTTGGTATCATATTGATATATACATATATTGGTGTTCTGTCCTCTACAGCATTCACTTATAGCTATGACTTCATGTTTGAATTTTTTTATCTATGTGAATGTGATCGGACCCTAACCCCCTCTATGCTACTACCTCAGATTATATCTATCCAAATCATATGCATTCCATTGAAACTGTCAATTGTCTTCTCTGAGTCCTTGTCAGCAAAAGACATAGAGACAAAAATTGAATCTGTTTTAATGCCATATCCTTATTGCCTGAAACCCAGAGAAGCCGTAACAACCACCCGACAATCCAGGCGTGCGTGGGAACATGGAACAACTTCCAATGTGTTGCATGCATGCCACGTGTCCTTCAGATGTGAACCGCTAGGGGCACCTGCGTAATTACGTTGTCTTGTCCCTCTCCTTATAAATACTCAACTCACTGCGGTCATTATCTCTTCTTCCACCTCGCCACCTCGCACAAACCCTAGCGCCTCTGCTAGCTTGCGACGACGCCGGAGACAAAGTACTTAGCTGCTGCGACTTCTTCGACGCCATCCTCACGCCGTCCGCGGACCTTGCTCTCTCCACCGCCGCCATAGGTGTCTTCCGCCGCCAAGTTAGGGCGCGGGAGATTGAACTACCCGGCCACCCTCTCAACTTCGTCTAGCAGTTCTTCGTGTGGTAATTAAATCTTCCTTTTACTGCACTTTTGATCCGTCAGATCCATCCACTTCAACCAGAAGTGGTTTCTAAACTTGAAAATCTGGATCTATCTTGTTCTGCATCTCATAGCATGCCAAGTATATTCACTTATGCTTCACAACTAGTTAGATTCCTCACTTGTACTTATTCTTGGATTCGTACAAATCTGGAACCAACTCTCATCAAATAAGTGAATGTCTTTGCACTATGAGGTCAATGTCTTCAAACTGATTTATCATCAAAATCTTCTAAGAACGCATATGACCTCTTCCCCTTCCCTCGAACCTCTAATGCTGTCACAGGTACATGTCCATGGGAGAATCCCTTGGTTCTCATAGTCTCCATTCGTTTGAAGATTTCATACAGTGACACATCAATTCTCCTGAAGCCAGTTCCTGTTTGACCAGCAGACGGAAGCCATTCACAGTCTTGAAGCCTTTCAGCTTGAATACAATGGCCACTAATAAATCAGCTAGGAAGGGCTACAGACAACACCGTGGGAATACAACCAAGGACCTGCCACTAGATCTCTTTGAAATTTACAAGACAGATCCTGAGGAAACCTACGGAGAATGCAAGAACCGAATCCAATGGATTCGAAGATATTGGGCAGAGGAATGGTACAAATACAGATTTGTAACGGCCGAATATGCTGAAAAGAACGCCATCAAGGGCCCCTGGGGAGATACTGTATACAGAGGTCTTCAGCCCAAGTCCAAGTCTGAGCCATAGCTCAAGGATTCTATCCTTGCATGGTTCGTGGACCGCAGCCAGACAATGCCGACCCATCATCTCTGCTATGGTGTCGTGAAGACAATCTCTTTAAGCGCAATTTCCAGTTTGCAAAGGAATCTTCTACAAAGAACAAGAAGGAATGACTCAATTTCAACCTTCGCCCGTCTGCTCCAAGGGCTGATGGCACACGTGATGCCAATCCCAATGAAATCAGCCTCTTCTACAACCTCGAAGGCCAACTTAGCGCTCGTATAAGTGGTTTTCACGGGGATAAAGCGAGCCACCTTGGTCAAGCGATCAACTACAACCCAGATGGAGTCATATCCTGAACAAGTCAAGGGTAATCCAGCAATGAAATCCATGCCAAGCTTATCCCACTTCCATTCGGGTATCGGCAGGGGCTGAAGTAGTCCTGCTGGTTTCTGATGCTCTATCTTAACTCTCTGACATATGTCGCATACTGCTACATACTGGGCGATATCCTCCTTCATACATGTCCACCAGAAACGTTCCTTCAAATCCAAATACATCTTGGTATTGCCTAGGTGAATCGAGTAAGGCGAATCATGAGCCTCCTGAAGTATTAACTTCCTGATCTCTGGGTCATTGGGCACATAGATGCGATCCTCAACCATAAAGTTTCGTGTTCATACTCGCGAAAACCTTTGGCCTTTCCTTTGGTCATCTTTTCTTTTATCTCTGCAATTTCCTAGTCAATCTTCTGGGCTTCACTGATCTTTCCCAACAAAGTGGACTAAATTTCCAAGGATGCAACAAAACCTCTCTGAACTATCTGCAAGCAAAGTTCTCGGAGATCATCGGCTAACTCCTGAGGTAATCCTCTGGTTATGAGAGTATTGACATAACTATTGCGGCTCAAAGCATCTGCCACAACATTAGCCTTTCATGGGTGATAATGCAGTTTCATGTCATAATCCTTTATGAGCTTCAACGACCTCTTCTGCTTGAGGTTCAACTCCTTCTGCGTGAAAATGTACTTCAAACTTTTATGATCCGTGTAAACATCACAACGATTTCCGATAAGAAAATGCCTCCATGTCTTGAGCGCATACACTACGGCTGCTAACTCCAAATCATGCGTAGCATAATTCATCTCATGAGGTAAAAGTTGACATGCGTCATATGAAACAACTCTTCCTTCTTGCATAAGAACACCTCCAAGTCCCTGTCGGGAAGCGTCACAATATACTTGAAAATCCTTGCAAATATTCGGAAGAATTAGCACTGGGGCTATAACCAAACGTTTCTTCAACTCCTGAAAACTAGCCTCACAATCCTCAGTCCATTTAAACTTTGTGCCCTTCTTCAATAACTCCGTCATGGGCTTCGCGGTCATAGAAAAAATCTCAATAAACCTCCAATAATATCCTGCGAGTCCAAGGAAACCGTGTATCTCTCCCACTGAGGTGGCTGCCATCCATTCGGTGACAGATCGAACCTTGGAGGGGTGTACTGCTATACATTCTCCTAATATAACATGTCTGAGGAATCCGACTTCCTTCAACCAAAACTAACATTTGCTGAACATGGCATATAGCTGATGTTCCCTGAGCTTGTCGAGAACCAAGTGCAAATGTTCCTTGTGTTCTTCTTCATTCTTCGAGTACACCAATATATCATCAATGAACACCACAAAAAACTTGTCCAAGAATTCCATGAACACCTTATTCATCATACTCATAAAGTAGGCTGGGGCGTTAGTCAAACCAAAATACATGACCGTGTACTCATATAGCCCATATCTTGTGGTAAACGATGTCTTAGGTATATCCTGTTCTCATATCTTCAGCTGGTGATATCCTGATCGAAGATCGATCATGGAGAAAACTTTAGCTCCCTACTGCTGGTTAGACAAATCATTGATCATCGTTAGAGAATATTGTAAGTTGGCCTTCGAGGTTTAGAAGGGGCCAATTTCATCGGTAGAAGTGGTTTCTAAACTTGAAAATCTGGATCTATCTTGTTTTGCATCTCATATCATGCCAAGTATATTCACTTATGCTTCACAACTAGTTAGATTCCTCACTTGTACTTATTCTTGGATTCGTACAAATCTGGAACCAACTCTCATCAAATAAGTGAATGTCTTTGCACTATGAGGTCAATGTCTTCAAACTGATTTATCATCAAAATCTTCTAAGAACGCATATGACCTCTTCCCCTTCCCTCGAACCTCTAATGCTGTCACAGGTACATGTCCATGGAGAATCCCTTGGTTCTCATAGTCTCCATTCATTTGAAGATTTCATACAGTGACACATCAATTCTCCTGAAGCCAGTTCCTGTTTGACCAGCAGACGGAAGCCATTCACAGTCTTGAAGCCTTTCAGCTTGAATACAATGGCCACTAATAAATCAGCTAGGAAGGGCTACAGACAACACCGTGGGAATACAGCCAAGGACCTGCCACTAGATCTCTTTGAAATTTACAAGACTGATCCTGAGGAAACCTATGGAGAATGCAAGAACCGAATCCAATGGTTTCGAAGATATTGGGTAGAGGAATGGTACAAATACAGATTTGTAACTGTCGAATATGCTGAAAAGAACGCCATCAAGAGCCCCTGGGGAGATACTGTATACAGAGGTCTTCAGCCCAAGTCCAAGTCTGAAGCCATAGCTCAAGGATTCTATCCTTGCATGGTTCGTGGACCGCAGCCAGACAATGCCGACCCATCATCTCTGCTATGGTGTCGTGAAGACAATCTATTCAAGCGCAATTTCCAGTTTGCAAAGGAATCTGCTGCAAAGAACAAGAAGGACTTGGGAATCAATTTCAACCCTGATCTGTCTGCTCCAAGGGCTGATGGCACATGTGATGCCAATCCCAATGAAATCGGCCCCTTCTACAACCTCGAAGGCCTCATCACTTACATAACTATACATTGGGCTACGTGGACCACTCAGCTAACAACGCATATTCTGAAGATGCGCCAGCACCACCAAAGCAGAAGCCAAAGAAGTCAAAGGCTTCAAAGCCCTCTGCCGCACCAAAAGTTTCACGTGCGAAGCCATTGGCCACTGCATCTCCTGAACCCAGTGTGCAATCTGAAGATCTTTCTCGTGTCTCCAAGAAGACGGAGAAGCCCAAGAAGAAAAAGCCCATGAATATTTCTGGGCATGAACTTACACCTGCTGCCGTTCTGCTGAATGAAGATGAAACCATTGATCTGTCCAGCGATGCCAAGCTTGGTGATGAAGCCCTTGAGCAGCTGATCAAGAGCAAGCAAGAGGCGGAGATCTTCAACGATATACCCCTCTTTGACATTGACGTTTTGAACAATTTCATTGATGAATGGTTCAATGATCAAAGCCTCAGCATTGATGATGTTCAGCTGCCAATCAGCATAAGCGTCACGTTTCATGGAGCCATTGCAAACAAACTGGCCATGGCTTAGAAAATCGTCGAGCTGAAGAACAAAATTGATTATGAAAATGCGCAGTTCAAGAAGAACATGGCAAAGCTCAGTGTGGTAGAAGTTCAAAGCTTTAAGGAGATGATGAATGAGCTAAAGGTTCAAGAGAGCGGATGAAATACTTCGCCAAGAAATGTGTTCAAGCAAACAATGAGGCTGAGAAGTGCAAGGCTCTAGGGCGTCCTGGTATCGACCCTAGAATGGCTGCCAAATAGAAGAAGAAGTTTGTTGCAGCACGTACTAAAGCACCAAGGCAGGAAGCACCTAGCATTGTCTTCCCTGCCAGCATGACAGGCTCGAGGCCTAAGGTCCCCTCAGCAGCTTCAGAACTGAAGAAGAAAAGGGCAGCTGAATCCGATGCCAAGAAGCGCAAGCACAAGAATGCCTCTGATGGTGCTCCATCAGCAAAGAAGCCGAAGACAAAGTCTTCACGAAAAGAGCATGCTGCTGCCACAGAGCCACTTGTTGTTGAGCCCATCTCAGTTGCACGTCCTTCCCCCTCCAACCAAGAGCGTCAACTTGTAGTTCATGAGCTTGCTTCCACAGAGGCTCCTGAAGACAAAGAAGTACCAGCTGTTGACCCCATCACAGTTGAAGACATTGGTTGTGAAGACAATGCTGAAGATGATGTAGCCCTTCCTCAGATCGAGCACCAAATGGTATCGTCGCCTATTCTCACAAACATCGAACTCATCAGCATTGGTCGTCCCATGACGCCAATTGCTCAGGATGCTTCGTGGGCTGATCGCCCTCAACAAGAGACCCCAAGTAATGAAGACACACCTAGTACTCCACCACCTCAAGTCACCACTCCGGTGCTTGACGATGACTACATGGTCCAGACCATTCCATGACCGCAGGCGTCGCCCGCACTCCGCAGGCTTCGCAAAGGCCCTAGGCCACATGTCGCCATGTCGAGCATTCCAGAGGGAGAAGTGCAACAAAGCTTAGTAGCACGCGTAGTGCTTCCTGAAGCCACTCCTACTGTGAATGTCTCTGAATCTGAAGCCAAAGTTGTTGAAGACGTTCTGGCTACATCCGCCGAAGAAGAAAGAAGAGAAGAAAGAGTTGCCACACCCCCAGTCACTCAAGAATTTATTCTCGAGGAAAATGTGTCAGTGCCCGACCCTCCTGTTACTGAAGAGGAGGTTGAAAACATTGAGGCGGCCACAAACTGAAGCCAATGACGTTGTCATGGCTGAAAATATTGTGGCGCCTGAAGCTAATGTTGCACCTGAAGCTAGGGTGCAACCTGATGCCACAGTCAATGCCGAAGTTGTTGTTCCACCCCCAAGGCCTCACACTATTGAGCAGGCATTTGATCGTGGCCAACTTTTCACTGTCAGATGGCCTGTTCTCGTTCCTCCCACTACTCCCGGACCATAATATGAATATCATGTGGAGCATAGGCCTCAGGTCTAGAAGCCAAAGCCCAGACTGCCAAGGTTTCCCACTGCTGCAACATCTCCAGGATCGTTTAGTGTAAACAGCTTCAAGACACACAACACATTCTTTGACAGTGCCAAGAACCCGTACTCGAAGCCAAAGATCTCACCTAATCGCTTCTAGAGCTTTCATCAGCGCAGTTATTACTCATGTATCTTATACAATCAAGGGCGGATCTTTCCTCACATGCGTCTGGATTGTGAAGCCATTGCTGGACTGCCCTGCTTGGAAGAAGCTCTAGATTGTTTCAGAGATGTTGGCCTTCTGCAGTTTGTCACTGACATAGAGCATTGGAACGAAAAACATCTGCTGCAGTTCTATGCTACTCTTCACATTTGTGGCTACAAGAGGGATCCGAAGACTTGGGTCCTTGAGTGGATGACAGGTGATGTGCACCATGAAGCCAAAGCTCAAGATATCATCGAGCTTACTTCCCTGCGCACTCCAGGTGATTTCTATGACCTGGTTGTGAGCTACACATGAATGCATTGGAGAGCATATTTCAGAAGCCTAGGCCCAACATGAGTCAGACGCTCAACATGATGAAGCCACTGCCACAAGATGCTGAATATCCTAAGGAATTCTTTGTTGAAGACCTCAAGTATCTTCCCCGAACCATTTATCACATTGTAAGGCGAACTCTATGGCCTGTCAAAGGACATTCTCCTGCAGCCAAGCTTGAAGGCACGATGAAGACATTGGTGTTCTATATTCTCAATGGCATTAGCTTCAATGCTCAAGATTTCTTCATCAGGCAACTTGCTGCATCTGGAATTGATCTATTTGGCCTGAAGTTTTATGCTCCATGGGTGGTGCGCTTAATCAAGCTTCACTCTTCTGTCAACTATCAGCCTTCTGCCCGCAACCATCTTATCTTCTTGCCTGAGGTTGATATGTCTGTCAAAGCCATCTACCCTGAGCCTGCCAAGGAGCCAATTTATCTTCATAATGTTGATCGCCAAAGCTTCTCACAACCAATTGAGGGAGTTCTTGCTGCCACTCATGTCTATCCTCTAGCTAGCAATACACGTGCACCTCATCGTGCAACTATTGAAGCCACTGAAAGCACCATTGCTCAAAGGCCTCGGAAGCGATCTCGTGTGCTCAATGACCGAGAGCTTCTTGTGGCCTTGCATCATAAACAAGATAGTCACCATGACTGGCTAAAGCGTTAGGTGAATAACATCTTGGTGGACGTCAATCACATCAGAAACTTGGCCACCAAGAACTCATTTGTTGCCCATGAAGCCTCTAGAAGGTCCTGGAAGAGTCTCACACTTCTATGCCCCGAAGAATATCTTCGCGAAGATGGCTTCACCAAGGGTTTCAAATTTGACTCCACTCCTCCTCGCAATGCAAGCTGGCGTCGAACTCCACCCGTTGAAGATTCTGAGTATTCATCTTGGGATGCAACTATTGTTGCGGGAGTCGCCGAAGAAGAAGATGATGCCACTTCACTAGCCATGGCTTCACTTCGTCTCGACACTGCACCAGGCCCTTCTACACCACCAAACTCCAACATCGACCCTGCACCTTCATCTACTCCTGATGGGAACGATTAGATGCTCTATGTCTTCAAACCTTTTTGGTCCTTACTGACAAAAGGGGGAGAAGCATATGAGTTGATAGTCTTCAAGCGGGTCCATATGAGTGGTTGCCATATTTTTTTGCTAAGTGGTTACAACTCTCGTTTTTCATTTATTTGGTTCTTTGGGTTGTAACACTTAAAACTTGATGGTCGTTTGCTACTTTGTATGCCACTCTGTGATGCGGTGATAAATTCTGCATGAAGTCATTCCGCAAACGTCCATTTTTCATTATGCATGTCATTATCTTCGTTATATCTTTATATGCACAATAAATTGTCTTCATAGGTTGAAGAGGGTCTCCACAAGTAAAACCTGCCATGTGCATTTGCATTCAAGAGCAAACTACTTATATGCACATCTTCAGGGGGAGCCTTTTGCTACTTATGAAGACAAGGCCTTAAATCTCTAAACTTTCACATACTTTTATCCCCGTTGAAAACTTCAACCAGTTTGTCATCTATCACCAAAAAGGGGGAGATTGTAAGTGCATCTAGTGCCACCCCTAGTTGGTTTTGGAGTATTGACGACAAACTTGGTTGTGGGACTAATGTGTTTGTGAGAATTGCAGGATAACACAGGTAGTAGTCCCTCATTGATTTGGTTTACCTACCAGAGATAACCCTTAAAAATGTGTGAAGACATTGAAGACAATGGTGGTCTGTGAAGAGATTCACATTGAAGACTATGACATGAGAAGACATCGCATGAAGACTATGGATTGCGAAGACATAGTTGTTTCGTAGTTTCCTTTTCTTCTTTGTTGAGTCATAGGAACCACCGTACTGTTAAGTGGGGTCCAAGTGAACAAAGTCAGTGTGACTAAAGTGATGCTCAACCAAATCCTATGTCTTCGAGTGAAGACAATGAGACAAAATCTTATCCCGAGCTGGATGAGTCAGCTTTACTTGTAGCCCCAGTCAAGTTGCCGCATGTGTTTGAAATCTGACCGTTGGACACGTGTTAGTTCCTTAGTGATCCAGGGTCATTTCAGACAAATCAGGTCGGGTTGCCTCCTGGCTATAAATAGCCCACCCCCTACACCATAAATTGGTGGCTGCTCAGAGTTAGTGCACGGCTTTTGTAGTTTGGGAGCAACCCACCTCCGAAGCTTTTGGGAGAGAAATCCTTGCGAGGACAAAGCCCTAAACACCCAGAGCCAAAGAGTGTTAGGCATCACTGAAGTCTTTCTGTCTGCATGATCTGAAGACTTGTTACACTTGAGGACTGTGAATCCTCCAGCCGGTTAGGCGTCTCGTTCTGAGGATCCAAGAGTCATTGTGGGTTGCCGATGAACGAAGTCTATGAAGGTTTGGAAGTCTACCTTGAAGACTTACCAGAGTGATTGGGCGAGGACTGTGTGTCCTTAGTTCAAGGGGAATAAGGTGAAGACACGATCTTCTGAGTTGAATATCATCCTCCCTAACCAGACGTACAATTGTCACAGCAACTGGAACTGGTCCAACAAATCCTTGTCCTCACCAAGCAACTGGTTCTATCCTTTACCTCTCTTTACTTACTGTTGTCTTCATGAAGTCATTGCCTGCTTGCATGATCTGATTGAATTCACTGCGCGAAGACTGTTGTTGTTTGGCTTCATACTATCTTCCATCCTGATCCTTGCTACCTAGCTGCTGATAGTCTTCGCGCTTTCAATTCATTGCTTACTTGACTATGGCTTCTCTAGTGTAGTCTACCTTCTGCTACATATCAATAGGTTCATTTCTACTATTTGTCTTCAAAGCCCCCGTGTTTTGAAGACTTTCATAAAAATCGCCTATTCACCCCCTCTAGTCGACAACTAGCACTTTCACCATGCTCTTTCCTAAGGTCCAAGTTGATGCATCAAAGGAAAGCTCGATGGGCTCGGTAGTTGGTGCGAGAGTCCTTCCAGGAACAAAAACTTGGATCTTCCAGCATTCCTCTTCTGTTAAAGTTGCAGTGAAGGTTCCGGTGAAACTTGGTAGGCCGATGTTCAAGTACCTCGTGACTTTCTTCAAGTGTCGTCCGAAAGGGGTGTCGTCGTCAGGCTGAGTGAACTTGTTCCTTGGTCCGACATCTATAGTGTAGAAATAGAGAAGGATTAGAAATGAACAGAGAAGAGTATCCTGTGGCTTTTCCTAGTGGTCGCGTCCTACAGTCACCGTGTGCTCTGATACCATCTTGTAGAGACCCGATCCCAATGGATCGTAGTCTCTGTGCTTAAGTGTCATCCCCGGATCGGTATGCTGACACACAAAGTACTTGAGGATTTATAACAGAGTTTAGTCACACACTTATTACATCGATGTCATCATAAAGAGTATTTATTACAATAATATGGCTGAAGGCCAACTAAACAAAATAACCGCAGAAGCTTCGAAGATAAATGTCAGGACCCCGATTCCAAGTCACATTGACCTAGCCGGTAACACCTCATATCACTTTGCGGCCTCACGCACGGTAATCCCACGGGTGTCGCCTTACCAAGGCCCGGAACCGTTTGCACCTTTTGGCTCACGTATATGATAGTGTCACTAGCATCCATATGACAGAGAACCCGGGCCGACATGGCTAGTCGTGAACCCAAAGCGGCACTAACCTATGGGTACAGGCATACATGAATCACATCGAGCATGTCGGTCATCAGCGAGTGAATCCGGGCTGTAGCACTGGGCTAACAGGACTCCGGGGAACCCGGGCTGTAGCAGGCTAGGCAGGACTCCGGATGTCACCGCGTGACATTTCCCCCGAAGGGACAGACACAGGAACAAAGTGAAACACATGCCGGCCAGTCAAGTGTCCTGAGCAGTAGTGCTGGGCTAACAGGACTCCGGTGAACCGGGCTGTAGCAGACTACTATGGCTCATGGAAGCACTAGACTACATTTCCCCATAAGAGAGGCTGCCAAGGATAATCAACTAGATTGTCGGATCCCACACATACCAAGCATTTCAATCATACACACAATATGCTCGATATGTGTAAATACAACATGGCATCACAACATAACTCTACAGCTCAAGTATTTATTCATTAGGCTCCGAGGAGCGAGATATTACAAACATGGGTCTCATGACCCAACAATCATAGCATATAATGCAAAGCACATGCGGAAGCTTAACATGTCTGAGTACAAACATCTACAAATGAAAAAAAGGCTAAGAAGCCTGACTATCTACCAGATCCTGCCGAGGGCACAAGATTGTAGCTGAGGTATCAAGCTAAACGTCGAAGTCCATGCGAAACTACTAGCGAGACTGAAGTCTCTCTGCAAAACATAAATTAAGCAAACGTGAGTACAAAAGTACTCAGCAAGACTTATATCAAAACTAGCTACATATGCATCGGTATCTACAGGGGGTGGTGGAGTTTAACTGCAGCAAGCCAGCTTTGACTTGGTGGCTATCTTAAACTACGACTGCAAGTATCTCTTTTGAGGTGGCGCACACGAGTCCACATATTCACCATTCAATACACCACCATGGATCCGCTCCCGTCTCCCTACGAGAAGGCCATCCATAACACTCACGCTTATCTTGCGCATTTTAGAGTATCCACTTTCACTTGTCTATGAACTGTTATAGGCAACCCAGAAGTCCTTTACCGCGAACGCGACTATTCGAATAGTTTCATACCCTGCAGGGGTGTTCTTCGTCACACATGTTTCCACCACTTAGCGTCTGCACACAACATGTGCTCGGCAGACTTCAAGCGAAAGCCGACATGGGTGTAGACCACGACCTGACTAACCGCACAAGTCTCTAGTCTAGGTTTATCGCCTATTCGGGTTCCATCCGCGAGGAGATCCGGCCGGAGTTTCGCTCACAACCCCAAACGTTGTGTGCGGGGTTCCCGAGACACCAAACGGGCGCCCGGTACACCGTGCCACGGTGTATCTACTGCATCATAGCCCACCCCTAGGGTCAGCGCTACGCACGGCCGCCGACACATATCCTATAAACACCAGAAACTAGTTGCAACTCCTGGACAGAGGACGAGAGGGGTCAGTAAGTCGAGCGGGGTCATATTTCAGGCCCCAATGTGTGGTAGTAGCTGTTTCATGGATCACAAACACAGAACTCAGTTCCTGAGAATGGTTTCAATGAGACAACCCACCATGTACTCCTACATGGCCTCTCACCGCTACCTTTACCAAATCGTGTTCACACACTTAGCTCACACACAGTAGGGCATGTTCACAACTTTCCAATTCATTCCCGATGAATCAGACCTGACACAACTCTAAGCAATAGCAGGCATGACAAGCAAACATGAATGAGTAGGCACATCAGGGCTCAAACAACTCCTACTCATGCTAGTGGGTTTCATCTATTTACTGTGGCAATGACAGGTCATGCAAAGGAAAGGGGTTCAACTACCTCAGCATGTAACAGTTGAATCGTTGTTGTCCTAATGCAGTAAAAGAGAGAAGGAGCGAGAGAGTGGGTTTGTATCGGAATGAACAAGGGGTTTTTGCTTGCCTGGCACTTCTGAAGATAGTATAGTTCTTCATCGGTGTCATCGAACTCGTCGTCGAAACCACGTCTATCGAGAGGGGACAAATACCGGCAACAGAGAAGGAAAACACAATCAATGTAATGCACAATATGATGCATGATCATGACATGTCAATATGATGTGTTTTGAGCTAATGCAACTAGCAACATGTTAAATGGAGTTGGTTTGAACCTTAGGTTCAAATTCAATCTCCATATGTGAGGGTTTAAATGCCATTTATATGATTTGGCCTAAACAGCAGCCATAAGTTGTTCCAACATGCATGAAACCAGTACAGATGGATAGATTGGATTTTTCTAATCATTTTTCATATATAATTTATTTGATTTGGAGCTACGGTTGATTTACCATGAATTTTAGAAGTTTTGCAATTTTTTTGGAATTTTCTGAATTATTATAAATCCAGAAAACCATTACTGCGTCAGCATGACAACAACATTGCGTCAGCAGGTCAACTGGGTTGACCTAGGTCAAACCTGACGCATGGGACCCAACAGTCAGTGTCTTAGGGCTGGTTAGGGTCACAGACATGTGGGCCTGGTCAACGGCCACGTCAGCCGGGTCAAAGATGACGTGTGGGGCCACTGGATTAATCTAAAATAAACAGGGAATAAACCCAGGGTTAACTTGGGCGCGGGGCCCATATGTCAGTGAGAGAGGGGGTTAATTAGCGGGGTAATTAGTCCCTAACGATGGTGCCACGTCAGCACGCCGGAGTTGAACGTCGGCGAGCATGCGAACGCGTCGGCGATGCTCGGGAACGCGCTACGGGCGGCGGTTGGACGTGCTGCGGGCACCACGAGGAAGCCCTCGCTCGCCCGCATCCAGGGGTGCTCGCAGCTGGGCGCAGGCAGGCCGGGGTCGACAGCGGCGACCACTTGGGCGGCGGCCAGAGTTCGGGTGGTGGCGGGTTTGGCACTACGGCTTGCGTTCAAGAAAAGTAGCAGGCTAGAGAGGCACTAGGCGTTGCTACGAGCGCAACGGCACATGCACAGGACCAATTGGTCACCGGAGCCACGTCAGCGACGAGGCTAGGCGGCAGCGTGATTCGGTCGGCAAGGGGGCGACGGCTACGCGGCATAATCAAGCTCGGGAAGAGGGGGGTTAGACGCAGGAGCTCACAGCGCTTCGAACGGAAGGCTCGAGGGGCTCGGGGAAGGCCTGCAGACGGCGGAGCGGCGATGGCGTTCGTCGGAGCCCGAGGAAGAAGATGAAGCCGATGCTGGCGATGCAGCGCCTACGGGCTCGAGCGCGTCAGCTTGGAGACGTCGGGCGTTGCAGTGAAGCTTCTGGATGCGTCGAGGGGGCGAGGGGATGGCAGTGGGCGCAGCAACGGCGAGCGGCGGCGGCGGCTGCGTTCGGTGCGTGCGAGCGAGAGAGCCAGGGGAGGGGATGGGGACGAGAGAGAGTGAGAGAGAGTCGGGGGGGGGGGGCAGCGTGGCGTCTCTAGGCAAGCAACTGGACTCGCAGGGACGCTGCCAGCGCGAAGCAGGAGGTGGAGGCCTCCCGGCACGCACGTGCGTCTTCACCTCTGCCTACTGGCTGGGGAAGACGACGAGCGACGAGGTAGGTGGGGTGGGCTGGTCAAGTTGGGCCGGCTACAGGTAAGTGGGCCAGGTAGATTCCTTTCTCCTCTCTCTGTTTCTGTTTTTTTGTTCTGTTTGTTTTTATTTTATCTTTGCCACTGCTTTGAAAATTCAAAACAGTTTCAAAAACAGTGTCAATTATCCTCTAATAATTTCATGTTGCAAAATGGACTTTTCCAAATGCACATAAAATATATCAGAGGTATTTGAAGATATATCCTATATATATTTGGGTATATTTCCAAATTCAAATACGATAGTGATTTAAATTCAGTGCCCAAAATATTCCACAAAAATGTTCCCTATTTTTGGTTTGGTCTCAAAGCCTTGCCAAAATTAACAAACATTTATGAAGGCATTTTGGAAACAATGAATGCAATTTAAAGGTTTCTTGCCCTTCTTTTAAATTGATTTCTGAGGCTTTCACTTTCCTCATTTCAAGTTTCTTGAAATTAGCAGGATGCATGATGCTCACTGATGCAACTATCTCCAAACAATTCTAGGGTTGTGACAATAAATTAGTCCATCCAACTCCACAGCAAAACTGAGTGCAAGACAACGACCTATCGCACCTTAATCCTCGTCTGAAAATTCTGCAACATGAGACCTTGCAGCCGTGTAGGTCAACACATGGAATATGCTGGCAAGACCACACTATAGAGCAATGATGAATAATAACTATCTCTACATGCATATTTGGCTAGTGGAGGCTCGAAGTTTAACATTTGCATAAAGCTAATTTTTCCCTACAAGAAAGGAATAAATTTTATTTACTACCAAGTTTATGCCATTATTGAGAAGGTTCCCCCAACTCAATCCCAAAATTACCAAGTAATAATAATAACCCAACAAATTCATTAAGTAAAGTGATGAGATCAACCAATAATTCAAATACTAGATACTCAAAATGTCTATAGCCGGGGACACGGCTAATCATGATTAGTTTTTACACTCTGCAGAGGTTTGCGCACTTTTCCCCACAAGACTCAACCGCATCCATGATCGGAAGATCAAGACATAGCCTTCCTGAAGAGGTCCCCTTAACCGATAGATAGGCCGGTACAACTACAATTCCCCTACATCTGCTAGCCCATCATGGAAAGGTTTCCCACAACTTACTTAACTATGCCAGAGCCCATAATGGCTTGTGGCTACACATAGCAGTTTCTGAGCTTGAATAATTTTATGATCCCTTTGAGCCTAGGTGGCATTCCATAGGATGATCACACGGGTACCCCGGGACCTCCTAGGACAACACTGGATTCCCCAGGTGCCCACAACCAATCCACCCACATGTGTATTAAAGTAGCCAGCTTAAGTTTCCCTTAGTTATTATCTATCACAACTTGAATGACTCTCACATACCAATCCCCATCTACTAGCATGGCTAAGCAATATGGTCATAATGTATATTCCCGGGGTGATCAAAGGTATTAAGTTCCTACCTCATCAACTACATAGCAATAACCACATGTTCCCAATCCAACCATGCAATCTTTGAGGGTGTAACTAATGCATAAAAACTAGGTAATAAAGGGTATGATGATCGAAAAACCCTAGAGATTCATAGTAGCAAGCTTCGCACTCCGGAAAATCTATCGTAGACAAACAATAGCATACATAAGCACTCAAGCATGAAGATGCAAAGAAAACCGAAGAAATAGATTTAGAAAACTCAAAAATAAGTGAATAACACTTCCAAACATACCTTCAACAGTATTAAAATTATGTGGATTAGATCTTAACGGAAATTTTAGGTCAAGAGCTTCGATTTGCAAAAAGAATTAACCAAATCGGAATTACGAAACTCAAGTTATAATCAAAAGAAGTTCAAATTCAAATCTGTTTGAAACCAAATTTTAAACTTTCAAAAATATGTTTAAGTTGGTTATCTGGACAAAGGGGGTCATAACGAAGAAATTGGCGTTGGTTTCATTGGATTTGGATAAGCGAGCAAAAAGTTACGAGGGTTTAAAGGTCGGGGCCTAATCTGCAAAGAAAATATTCACGGATGGGTCCTTGGCCGAAACTGAAAAAAGAAAAAAAATCTATCAAACGAACGTCTGCTACGGAGACTAACGAACGAAATCGTTCGCTACAGAGGCTTCATGAACAAAATTTCACTAAATAATTAAACTAAAATAATAAACCAGTTTTAAAAGAAAAACCGAGAACTAAAAAAACTGGATCGGACCGGGTGGCGGTTTTACCGGTCCACGGCGGTTCGGGTCGACGGCGGCGAATGATGGCAACGGCGTCGAGGCGGGCGGTGGCGGCGGCATGCAGTGGCGGCGACGGCCTGGCAGCGGGGCTGTGGGCTCGGGCGGCGGGGCGGCTGACGAGGGGAGGAGGGGGCCTGGCCTCGCCTTATAAAGGGGCCGGGGCGGCTCCTCGCTTGGTGAAGGGGTGGCCGGGGCCGTGGCGGCGCCGGACTCCGGGAGGAGTCCCTGTCAGGCACGTCGGGAGGAATACGGTGGCCGGCTGGGCTTCAGCCCAGTTCGGCGGCCCGGATTTTTATTTAAAATTCCAAAAATACAAAAAATAGAAAAACACTATAAATGCATTTTTAAAATCACAGAAAAATTCACACGTACTTAGGGCCTTATTATTGCCCTGGTGAACATTTTTCTGGGCCTAAATGCCTAAAATAAAAATAAACATTTTAGTACTAATAAAAATAATTAAACATGCAAATAAAATCAAATCAAATATATTTTTATTAAAAATTAAATTTCCAACAGTTCTTTGCTGTTTTTGAAGAAGTCATATTATCTTCTCTCATTATTTTATTTATTTGAAATTATTGGAAAAAATTGAATAAACCACTTTGATCCAATTTGCCAATTTTGAAAATTAAAAAATGGATTTTTGAGAAAACCTCCAATTCTCTCAATTGGTCCTTGAGTTGCTTAAGGTTCCTGGGATCAAAATTCAAATAAAAAAAATTTCAAAAATGCACAAATGCACAAATGATGAATGCATATGAATGATCTAAATAACATCCAAATTGAAAATTGGGATGTTACAGTCTAGAGGGGGGGGTGATTAGACCCTCAACAAGGAAAAATAGCAGTTTTTAATTTATTTAAGTTAAGGTGGAGTTTTAGCACAAGTTTAAATATTCACAATACATTTCAAGCAAGCATGGCAAGAGTATATGAGCATCGGAAAGAAAAGCATGCAAGTTGCAATAATGTAAAGGGATGGGATTGGAGTGTGCAAACGCAATTGGAGACACAAAGATTTTTGGCGTGGTTCCGGTGGGTGGTGCTATCGTACATCCACATTGATGGAGACTTCAACCCACGGAGGGTAACAGTTGCGCGAGTCCATGGAGGGCTCCACCCACGAAGGGTCCACGAAGAAGCAACCTTGTCTATCCCACCATTGCCATCGCCCATGAAGGACTTGCCTCACTTGGGTAGATCTTCACGAAGTAGGCGATCTCCTTTCCCTTACAAACCCCTTGGTTCAACTCCACAATATTGACGGAGGCTAACAAGTGACACCTAACCAATCTAGGAGACACCACTCTCTAAAAGGTAATAGATGGTGTGATGATGATGAACTCCTTGCTCTTGTGCTTCAAATGATAGTCTCCCCAACACTTAACTCTCTCTCTCTCTCACGGATTTGGATATGGTGGAAAGATGATTTGAGTGGAAACCAACTTGGGGAAGGCTAGATATCAAGATTCTTGTGATTGGATTGGAATGTCTTGGTCTCAACACATGAGTAGGTGGTTCTCTCTCAGAAAATGAATGCTGGAAGTGTAGGCACGTCCTGATGGATCTCTCCACGAATGAAGAAGGGTAGAGGGGTATATATAGCATCCACACAAAATCTAGCCGTTACACACAATTCACCAAACTTGGTGGGACCGAATCGAGAAACTCGGCCAGACTGATTTGGTTCAAAATGTGAACATTAGATTTTCAGGTGGGACCGATATGATCAACTCGGTGGGACCGATGTGCTAGGGTTAGGGTAAAACCTCAACTCGATTTGACCGATTACACAAACTCGGTGGGACCGGTTGCATATCTCGGTGTGACTGAAATAATTGCAATGGGCAACAGAGAGTTTGCCCATCTCGGTGAGGCCGAGATCCCATCTGTGAGACCGAACTGATTAGGGTTTCTTGTAGTGGCTATGTCAAATGAACTCGATGGTGCCTAATAGATCAAATCGGTGGGGCTGAGTTTGACTTTTGGTTTGGGACATATGTGGAAATTAGAGGGTGGTTGAGGGCTTTGAAGCATATCACTAAGCACTTTGAGCAAGCAAGCCATTAAGCAACATCTCATCCCCTTTTAATAGTATTGGCTTTTCCTATGGACTCAGTTTGATCTTGGATCACTAGAAGGAAAATGAAGAGTCTTGATCTTTTGCCAATCCTTGTCCTTAGCTTCTTGAAGGGGTCCCACATACTTTTGTCCATGCCACGCCTTTGTTGAACTTTCTGAAATATACTAGGTAGAAGTATTAGTCCAACAAGAGATATGTTGACATCAATTACCAAAATCACCCAGGGAGCACTTGTTCTTTCAATCCCCCCTTTTAGGTAATTGATACAACATGCATCAAAGCTTTAGATAAAGATATGAAGAGTAACAAGTAAAGCTTTGGAAGGACATGTAACATGCATCGACTCCCCCTACATGTATGCAATCATGTAAATATGGAATGTAACACCATGTGAATGCATAAGCATGACAGAGCAAACAATGAGTTACATGTATCTTGGCTATATGCATCAGAGCAAATGATGTGAATATAGGAAATGTACCTCCATGTTCATGAGTCCTTCTTGCAAACAATATGTACATCAGCAAGAGATCATCATGCACATGAGTGTGATGCATATACTTACCTTGTGGTCTTGAGCTGGCTTTGGAAAAAGATAAACCTGAGTAAACAAGGTTAGATAGCATAGAATCATCTATTAATCAGAGCAAACAGTAAACCACAAGAGTACCAAGATTAGGATGAAATGTAGAGAGTGAGTACTAAGTACTCTATTTGATATAGACATGTCCCCAAAGACTACAAATATGCAATGAATTCGACAATTTCCTTCCCTTAGATGTCTTTCAGCCCCTAAATCTTATATTGGATAGTGGGAGAAGATAGGGCAAAAGAAAATCAGAGCAAAAACAAACATAACACACATACTAACATGTCTTTCCCCTCTTGAAGACATGTATCTTCTCTCCTCTTTGAATACCAAGCATCTGGGAAGACTAAGAAATCTTTCCTTCCTATAGGGTCTCTCTCCCCCTTTGATGTGATTAAGCTTTGATGTGATCTCTCTCTCCCCCATTGACATCAATTTCCAATAAGGGATCTTCTGGAGTGTGAGTCGAATAGGTTTGGTCCTTGAGTCACATGACAAAGCAACATGTAATGAAAGATGCTGGTAGAGGTCAAGAATCATCAAGTGGAGCTGGAACAAATATGCAGGATGCAAATGGCAAAGTGTTGTCTTAGTATTGAAATCGGTAACACCGAGTTATTTGCTTTGGTGGCACCGAGTTGTTTCGGTTTAGCTGAGAAGAACAAATCGGTGAGGCCGAATTCAACACACAGAGAAAAAATTGTCATCTCAGCTCACTAGGCAAATAGGATCTCACAAAGATTTGCAAGGAATTAACTGAAAGATTTGCAATGAATTGGATGTAGGGAATGCAGAACATAACAGAGAAAATAAAGGAAAGTTTTTTTTGATTAAGGGAAAAAGGAAACAAACATGCAAGTGAAAAATGCAACAGCACAGAAAAACACTAGAGAACTTCATCTAGAGTTGGTCGGCAACAAAGTCAGCTATGTTAGAGTATATTGACTGAGGAGTCAAGTGAGAACACTTGATCGTAGGTCATACTCATTGTTTAAGCTCAAAAATGGGGTTGCCATTTTTCGTTTAAGCATTTTGATGTATTCACATCTTGTTGAGCTGCTTTGACCCATGACTTGGGGTAAAGCTTCTCTAATATGGAATGACATACCTTGGGTGGTGGTGTTGAACTTGTGTGGGATGCTCTAGGTTGATGTAGCTCATCGATGAGTCGGGAGCACCGCTTGTAGTTTGAGTTCATCTACCTACATGGGTTAGTTTTGCAAGGAAGAGCACTTGTGTATCCAAAATGACAATGTGAATTTTGATATCAAATGAAATTTGATATAAAGTAATTGTCAAAGGATATGTTGAAAGGTTTCATGCTTCCTTGTCTTTAACCTCCACATTGTAGAGTCTTGGTGATGTAGAGATTGCTCTAGATGTGAGTGTTTTGCAATCTCATAGATTTAGATTCATCCAAGTACCTACAAGGGTTAGATAGCATGCAAGGGTGCAAGTATATATCCAAGACATATGATCATCATCATTAGAGAAATATCAAGGATTAGTCAAAGACTCATGCCTTTCATGTATCCAAATGGAGTTTCTACTCCAAGTTTGAAGCATCAATGATGTTCAATTCACCTCTCAAATGGCAAAATACTTTCTCATCAAGTGGTTTGGTGAATATATCCGCCAATTGCTTATCCGTATGAACATGCTTAAGATTAATGTCCCCTTTAGCAACATGATCTCGAATGAAATGATGACGAACTTCAATATGCTTAGTTAGAGAATGTTGCACGGGATTGTGAGCAATCTTAATAGCACTTTCATTGTCAGAAAGCAACGGAACATGTTTCCCGTAGATCCCATAATCTTTAAGAGTTTGGGCCATCCAATGTAATTGACTACAACATGAACCAGCGGCAATGTATTCCGCTTCGACGGTGGATAAGGATACCGAGTGTTGTTTCTTGGAGGACCAAGACACAAGAGATCTACCAAGAAATTGACAAAGTACCCGAAGTGGAATTTCTATCAACCTTGTCTCCGGTATAGTCCAAGTCGGAATAGCCAACAAGATCAAAAGAAGACCTCTTAGGATACCAAATGCTAAAATTTGGTATGTGAATTAAGTATCTCAATATCCTTTTCACAGCCTTAAGATGACATTCTTTAGGAGCCACTTGATATCGTGCACACATGCACACACTTAGCATAATATCGGGACGGGAGGCACATATATATAACAATGAACCAATCATAGACCGATAAACCTTTTAGTCAACCGGTTTGACATCCTTAGTCAAGTCAAGATGTCCACTAGTAGGCATGGGTGTATTCATACCTTTGCATTCTTGCATGTTGAACTTATTGAATAAGTCCTTGGTATACTTTGTTTGGGAAACAAAGGTACCCTCCTTAGTTTGCTTGATTTGCAACCCAAGAAAGAACTTGAGTTCACTCATCATAGACATCTCAAACTTCTCCAACATTAGCTTTCCCAACATTTCGCTAAAATGAGGATTAGTCGAACCTAATATGATATCATCAACATAAACTTGGCACACAAACAATTGTCCATTAACCCTTTTAGTAAAAAGAGTAGAATCAATCTTTCCAATCTCAAAGCCTTTTTCAATAAGGAACTTGGTAAAGCATTTATACCATGCTCTAGGAGCTTGTTTAAGACCATGAAGAGATTTTTGAAGTTTGTAAACATGGTCAGGTTTCTTAGGATTAACAAAGCCGGGAGGTTGTTTAACATAAACTTCCTCCTCAATTTCACCATTTATAAAAGCACTTTTAATGTCCATTTGGTACAATGTAATATCATGGTGATTAGGATTGGCAAGTAAGATGCGGATAGACTCAAGTCTAGCCAAAGGGGCATATGTATCACCATAGTACATACCTTCGATTTGAGTGTAGCCTTGGGCGACGAGACATGCTTTCTTGCGAACGACTTGTCCATCTTCGTATTGCTTGTTGCGAAACACCCATTTGGTACCGATGAGGTTGTGGTTGTTGTCGGGCATCTCGACCAGTGTCCACACTTGGTTCCTCTCAAAGTTGTGTAGTTCTTCGTGCATAGCATTTATCCAATACGGATCTTCCAATGCTTCTTCAACCTTCATAGGTTCAATTCTAGAGATGAATGAATAATGTTCACAAAAATTAGCCAAACGAGTTTTAGAGCGAGTGATTCTCCCAGTTTGGATATCGTTGAAGATTTGTTCGATGGGATGGTCTCGTGAAACTCTTGCTCGAACTCGTGAGAGCTTTTGTTTGGGTCAGGGTGGAACATCTTCTTCATCATCTTGTTCTTCCTCTTGGTCTTCTTTGTTGTCGCCGTTGTCGTTCTCTTGTCGAGTTGGAGAGGGAGGTTCATGAGGTTCATCTTGGTGTACTTCCTCATTATCTTCTTCCACTTGAGGATTCCTCCGTGTCAACTCTTGGTTCACCTTGCGGTGTGGTTGAAGCTTCCACTTGGACGGACGAGGTATTCTCCTTCACCTCCGTTGGAAAAATCTTGCCAATAGACAAGTCTTGGAGTGCTTTCGAAGGGTCCTTGTCTCCTACATCAATTGGCAATTGCTCTACTTGCGAGCCGTTAGATTCATCAAACTTCACACCTACCGTCTCTTCAACCTTTCGGGTGAAAGTGTTGTAGACATGGTAGGTGTGAGAGTTTGAGCCATTACAGATTAGGAAACCCTCATGAGATTTGGGAGAAAATTTAGAAAGATGATGCTTATCAAGAATGTAATAATTTGAGCCGAATACTCGAAAGTATCCAACCTGGGGTTTGTTACCGGTGAGAACCTTGTATGCCGTCTTGCCGAGTAGCTTGTGAAGATATAAGCGATTTTTTGCATGATAAGCTGTCTCAACCACGTCTGCCCAAAATTGTTTTGGCATCTTGTACTCATCAAGCATCATTCTCTCCATTTCAGTAAGAGTCCGGTTCCTCCTCTCAACAACTCCATTTTGTTGAGGCGTGTACGTAGCCGAGAACTCATGTGAAATCCCTTCTTCGTCAAGAAAGGTACCCACATTTGCGTTCTTGAACTCCATTCCATTGTCGTTGCAAACCTTGTTGATCTTCACTTCAAATTGATTTTGGGCCTTCCTAGCGAAGTTCTTGAAGATTTTTTGGACCTGCGATTTATCATCAAGAAAGAACACCCACGTAAATCTTGAAAAATCATCGCCTATGACTAGACCAAATGAGTTTCCACCGAGACTTTTATAAGCGTTGGGACCAAAGAGATCCATATGAAGTAGCTCGAGCGGTCTTCTTGTGGTCATGATGTTCTTCACAGGGTGACTTCCTCCAACTTGTTTTCCTACTTGACAAGCACTGGACAATCTATCCTTGTCAAATATAACATCTTTTACTCCAGGGATATGATCACCTTTAATAAGCTTATCAAGATTTCGCATGCCCACATGACCTAACCTTATATGCCATAACCAACCTTTAGAGGATTTAGAAATTAAGCAAGTTCTAGATTGAGCCTTTTTAGTGAAATCAACAATGTATAGATCACCTCTACGTATACCGGTAAAGACCATTTTCTGATTATCTCTAAGAAACACTTGGCAATCTACTCCAGTAAATAGGTCATTGAAACCAAAGTCATCAAGTCTAGATACGGAAAGTAAATTATAGCCAAGGGATTTAATGAGCATAACAGATTATGGAGCTATCATCTGAGATGGCCACATTACCAAGGCCAACCACCTTACCCTTTGAGTTGTCACCAAAAGTGACATGCTTTTGAGGGCCGTTGTTTTCAGCAAGCTCACGAAGCATATCCTTTTCTCCGGTCATGTGATCGGTACATCCACTATCAAGAACCCATTCCTTTCCTCCAGCCATGTAGCCGCGAAGATTAGCCATAAGACCAAAATGTCTCATAGACTCATCGATATCAAAGTCACTATCATCATCCTCATCATAGTATCCATGTTCAGCATCGTCTTGTGATTGATCAATTCCTAGAGAGAGTGATTCATTAGATAAATGATCATCACAATGTTCATCTTTATGAATTCTAATGGCTTCGGAGATGATATTGCTAATGATTCCAACATCTCATTTGGCACGCATTAGGTTACTAAGCTCAAATAAACAATCACCAAACATAGGATCATTGGAATTCCTCTTACTCAAAGCAATAGACTTATGAAGAATCTCAGCTAAGTTTCGCAAGGAATAGTTTGGAAATCGTTCCTCAAGAAATCTCTATATGGTGTAGGCACAATCAAGAGCAGGGAAGTAACTAAGCAAATTTCTAGGCAAACCTCTAGTAATAAGATTGACAGTTCTAAGGTTATCAATCATGTCAATACAATCATCAAGAGTAGGATGCAAAGGGTCAACAAGGGGTGCAGAAGGGCTAGGAATTTACTTGTTTAAGTGATATTCATTGAAAATCTCAAGCATTTCATTTTTGCACTCATGAAAGAACTCTCAATCAAGTATAGGCACTCTACGTCTAAGACTCCCCAACATAGACTCATCCATCTTCCTCCAATGGTGATTAAACCAAAGCAATGGAGACCAATGCTCTGATACCAATTGTAGGATCGAGAAGAGGTGTATAGAGGGGGGTGATTAGACCCTCAAAAAAGGAAAAGCAGCAGTTTTTAATTTCTTTAAGTTAAGGTGGAGTTTTATCACAAGTTTAAACTTTCAAAATACATTTCAAGCAAGCATGGCAAGAGTATATGACCAGCGGAAAGTAAAGCATGCAAGTTGCAAGAAAGTAAAGGGATGGGATTGCAGTGTGCAAACACAATTGTGTTGGGGAACGTAGTAATTTCAGAAATTTTCCTACGCATACGCAAGATCATGGTGATGCATAGCAACAAGAGGGAAGAGTATCGTCCATGTACCCTCATACACCAGAAGCGGAAGCATTATGAGAACACGGTTGATGTAGTCGAACATCTTCACGATCCGACCGATCCAAGTACCGAACGCATGGCACCTCCGAGTTCAGCACATGTTCACCTCGATGATGTCCCACGAACTCCGATCCAGCAGAGCTTCACGGGAGAGTTCCGTCAGCACGACGGTGTGTTGACGGTGATGATGTTGCTACCGACACAGGGCTTCGCCTAAGCACCACTACGATATGATCGAGGTGGATTATGGTGGAGGGGGGCACTGCACACGGCTTAGGGATCAATGATCAACTTGTGTGTCTAGAGGTGCCCCCTGCCCCCATATATAAAGGAGCAAGGGGGAGGCCAGTCGGCCCTCTATGGCGCGCCAGGAGGAGGAGTCCTTCTCCTAGAAGGAGTAGGCCTCCCCTCTTTCCTACTCCTACTAGGAGGGGGAAAGGAAGGGGGAGAGGGAGAAGGAAAGGGGGGCGCCGCCCCCCCCTCTCATAGTGCAATTCGGACCAGAGGGGGAGGGGCACGCGGCCTGCCCTAGGCCAGCCCTCTCTCTCTCCACTAAGGCCCATAAGGCCCATTATTTCTCCCGAGGGGGGTTCCGGTAACCCTCTCGCACTCCGGTTTTCTCCGAAATCACCCGGAACACTTCCAGTGTCCGAATATAGTCGTCCAATATATCGATGTTTACGTATTGACCATTTCGAGACTCCTCGTCATGTCCGTGATCATATTCGGGACTCCGAACTACCTTCGGTACATCAAAACACAAAAAATCATAATACCGATCGTCACCGAACTTTAAGCGTGTGGACCCTACGGGTTCAAGAACTATGTAGACATGACCGAGACACGTCTCCGGTCAATAACCAATAGCAGAACCTGGATGTTCATATTGGCTACCACATATTCTACGAAGATCTTTATCGGTCAAACTGCATAACAACATACGTTGTTCCCTTTGTCATTGGTATGTTACTTGTCCGAGATTCGATCATCGGTATCTCAATACCTAGTTCAATCTCGTTACGGGCAAGTATCATTACTCGTTATGTAATGCATCATCCTGCAACTAACTCATTAGTTACAATGCTTGCAAGGCTTATAGTGATGTGTATTACCGAGTGGGCCCAGAGATACCTCTCCGACAATCGGAGTGACAAATCCTAATCTTGATCTATGTCAACTCAACAAGTACCATCGGAGACACCTGTAGTGCACCTTTATAATCACCCAGTTATGTTGTGACGTTTGGTAGCACACAAAGTGTTCCTCCGGTAATTGGGAGTTACATAATCTCATAGTCATAGGAACATGTATAAGTCATGAAGAAAGCAATAGCAGTAAACTAAAACGATCAAGTGCTAAGCTGACGAAATGGGTCAAGTCGATCACATCATTCTCCTAATGATGTGATGTCGTTTATCAAATGAAAACTCATGTCTATGGTTAGGAAACATAACCATCTTTGATCAACGAGCTAGTTAAATAGAGGCATATGTGACAATCTGTTTGTCTATGTATACTGATGTATGTGGTCCGATGAATATCGAGGCTCGTGGCGGTATCATTATTTTCTCACCTTCACAGATGATTTGAGCAGATATGGGTATATCTACTTGATGAAACATAAGTCTGAAACATTTGAAAAGTTCAAATAATTTCAGAGTGAAGTGGAAAATCATCGTAACAAGAAAATAAAGTTTCTACGATCTGATCGTGGAGGAGAATATTTGAGTTACGAGTTTGGTCTTCATTTGAAACAATGCGGAATAGTTTCGCAACTCACGCCACCCGGAACACCACAGCGTAATGGTGTGTCCAAACGTCGTAACCGTACTTTACTAGATATGGTGCGATCTATGATGTCTCTTACTGATTTACCGCTATCATTTTGGATTATGCTTTAGAGACGGCTGCATTCACATTAAATAGGGCACCATCTAAATCTGTCGAGACGACTCCTTATGAACTGTGGTTTGGCAAGAAACCGAAGTTGTCGTTTCTTAAAGTTTGGGGCTGCGATGCTTATGAGAAAAAGCTTCAACCTGATAAGCTCGAACCCAAATCGGAGAAATGTGTCTTCATAGGATACCCAAAGGAGACAGTTGGGTACACCTTCTATCACAGATCCGAAGGAAAGACTTTTGTTTCTAAGAATGGATCCTTTCTAGAGAAGGAGTTTCTTTAGAAAGAAGTGAGTGGGAGGAAAGTAGAACTTGATGAGGTAACTGTACCTGCTCCCCTATTGGAAAGTAGTTCATCATAGAAACCGGTTTCTGTGACACCTACACCAATTAGTGAGGAAGCTAATTGTAACGCCCTCGATGCAGCTATATCTCCCACGTGTCGAAGCACGACTTAGAGGCATAACCGCATTGAAAGCAATGTTGCAAGTGAGGTAATCTTCACACAACCCATGTAATACATAAGGGAAAGATACATAGTTGGCTTACAATCGCCACTTCACACAATTACATGAATAAAGCATTACATCATCCAAATACAACCAAGGTCCGACTACGGAACCAAAATAAAAGAAGAACCCCAAAAGCGACAAGGTCCCCGATCGACCCCAAATGGGCTCCACTACTGATCAACTGGAAACAGGACAACACAAAGGACAAGATCTTCATCGAGCTCCTCCTTGAGCTTGGTTGCGTCACCTACTCTGTAACATCGGCACCTGCAAACTGGTTTTGGAAGTATCTGTGAGCCACAGGGACTCAACAATCTCGCATCCTCGCGATCAAGACTATTTAAGCTTATGGGTAAGGTAAAAGGTATGAGGTGGAGGTGCAGCAAGCGACTAGCATATATGGTGGCTAACATACGCAAATGAGAGCGAGAAGAGAAGGCAAAGCACGGTCGATAAAAGTATGATCAAGAAGTGATCCTAGAACAACCTACGTCAAGCATAACTCCAACACCGTGTTCACTTCCCGGACTCCACCGGAAAGAGACCATCACGGTTACACACGCGGTTGATGTATTTTAATTAAGGTCAACTTCAGGTTTTCTACAACCGGACATTAACAAATTCCCATCTGCCCATAACCGCGGGCATGGCTTTCGAAAGTTCAAAACCCTGCAGGGGTGTCCCAACTTATCCCATGACAAGCTCTCACGGTTAACGAAGGAATAGACCTCCTCCCGAGACATTCCGATCAGACTCGGTATCCCGGTTCTACAAGACATCCTCGACAATGGTAAAACAAGTCCAGCAAGACCACCCGCTGTGCCGACAAATCCCGATAGGAGCTGCACATATCTCGTTCTCAGGGCACACCGGATAAGCTAAGCGTACAGGAGCCGACGTAACCCAAGTTGCCAAGGGATGTCCCCGCATGGTGCTCTGGGTTGGACCAACACTTAGAGAAGCACTGGCCCGGGGGGGTTAAAATAAGATGACCCTTGGGATGCGCGACTCCCAAGGGAAAAAGGCTAGGTGGCAAATGGTAAAACCAAGGTTGGGCCTTGCTGGAGGAGTTTTATTCAAGGCGAACTGTCAAGGGGTTCCCATTATAACCCAACCGCGTAAGGAACGCAAAATCCGGGAACATAACACCGATATGACGGAAACTAGGGCGGCAAGAGTGGAACAAAACACCAGGCATAAGGCCGAGCCTTCCACCCTTTACCAAGTATATATATGCATTAATTAAATAAGATATATTGTGATAACCCAACAAGTAAACATGTTCCAACAAGGAACAACATCTCCATGTTCCAACAAGGAACAAACTTCAATCTTCACCTGCAACTAACAACGCTATAAGAGGGGCTGAGCAAAGCGGTAACATAGCCAAACAACGGTTTGCTAGGACAAGGTGGGTAGAGGCTTGGTTCAACAATATGGGTGGCATGATAAGCAAGTGGTAGGTATCGCAGCATAGGCATAGCAAAAGAGCGAGCATCTAGCAAGCAAAGATAGAAGTGATTTCGAGGGTATGATCATCTTGCCTGAAATCCGGCAAGGAAGAATAACGAGTCCATGAAGAAGATAAACGGACGTAGACGAACGGGTCCTCACAAACGCGACGTTACCGGAACCAACCCTAAGAAGCAAACACCGGAAAGAAGCACACAACATAGTAAACAACCAACTCATGAACATGGTATGATATGCGGGATGCGGTATGCGATGCATATGCAAGATTTGACAAGGAATGCATGAACCTGGCCTCAACTTGGAAATCCAAGTGTTCCACTGGAAAGATGAGATGAAATCGCTTGAAAACAATATAAAGAACGCCGGAATCGGAGCTACGGTTTGGAAATGGCAAGCGATTCAAATATGGTCACGTTCTGCGATTTACAGCAAGTAGCCATCTAAATGCAACAAGATGAACATGCTACGACACTCAAACATGGAATAACAATACATGGCAGGGATGCATTCATGATGCTTAACAAAAGACTAGCACTGAGCTACGGCCAATTCATCCATTAACAGGTTCATACAAGCATGGCAAAAATGCATATGGTAAACAGATCTCAGACTTAGTGAAATAAACACTTGTCTGGAATTTCAGATCAGGTAGCCCTCTTCGGAGCAACAAAACTACATGCTATAGGACCTGAACATGGCAAAGTAAAGCATGGCATGGATCTACTCGAAGAGCTTAACAAAAGTCCCTTAGTGACCTTGAGCCAAAAGGGATCAGAAAATACAATTGCAAGCATGTGAACATGGCAAAAACATAATCAAATCACGTGAAAACTGGAGCATGCTGAAAACAGATATCAAGTAGGCATGTTTACGAGCTCGATGCACTCACTACGGAGCAGGTCATGACAAACTAAGCATACAACCATCAATAATACACAAAATTCAAGCTAGACATGGCAATAACAATAGCATAGCATGCACGGATCAACTATAACATCATCGGCAAAATTGCAAACAAGTTGACAATCTGCCCAGATTCACAAAGTAGCCAAAGTAGAGCTCGATTGACTCAAGCTAGGGTGCTCCATAATTGCAAACAAAGACATGTATGGATAGAGCACTACAAGATTAACAAAACATCCTTACTGATCATCCTCAAAAGAGGCACGGATCACTCGGAAACAACAAGAGCATATGGCCATATGAAATAAACAGCCCAAGGACTTAGTGGAATTGCTAAGTCCCTGAAATCAGCATTACCAAGAGCACCACTTTGCAAGCTCGTGCTAGTCACCACACACATCACAAAAATACATGGGTTGCACCTATGGAAAGATGTCAAAACCCTTAACAAAACATATGTAGAGCTCATGGGCATATCATGCACCCAATAATCATGGCAAAAATGACAAATATCTAATTGGAGCAGCAGATCTGACAATTATGTCAAGTAGCACTCTTCTAACAACATTTCGGGCATCAAGATGATCTCAAATGAAAATGATGCAATGGAATGAAATGATGTACTCTCTGAGACGAACATTTTGATATGCTATATGCATGAATCGGAGCTATGGATGCAGAGATATAGCATGATGAAAAATGCCAATTATTAGGGTTTGGGACGAAAAAGTCAACCCGAATTTTGGATCTGGATCTGGAGTTCCTCGCGGGCACTGTAGCGGTTGCGAAGCCCGAGGTTCGCCGGAGACCTGTCGCCGGAGAGGAAGAGCAGCGCGGCGGCCGGAGTTGCGAGGGAGGCCGGAGGGACTCGCCGGGAACGGATCCGGACATGGGGACGCGGGACGGCGAGGTGGGGCAGCAACCGAGGCCTCGGGGCGGCGTGGGCGCGCTTGGCGAGGTGGCCGGCGACGAGCCGGCGATGGCACGCGGCGGCCTGAGCAGGGAGGCGGGCGGCGGCCGGTGAAAAAGAAGCGGGCGCGGGCGTGCGGAGGCGGCGGCCCGGGCGCGCGGTGGAGAGGGCCCGGTGCGGGCCGAGCGGGCCTCGAGCAGGAGGTGGCCGGCGACGCCACGTGGCACTCAGGGATTGGCCGCGGTCGCCGGCGTGGGCGTGTCCGGCCGAAACGGACATGTCCGGCGGCGGAAGAGATGAAAAATTAGGGTTAGGGTGGTTTTGGATCCAGAATTTTTCGGGTAGGAGACCATTTAATAGGTAGAGGGAGCTAGGAGAGTCCAAATGAGGTGCGGTTTTCGGCCACGCGATCGTGATCGAACGCTCTAGAAGATAGAATAGGTTTAGGTGGGTTTTGGGCCAAGTTCGAGGGGTGTTGGGCTGCAACACAAACGAGGCCTTTTCGGTCCCTCGGTTAACCGTTGGAGTATCAAACGAAGTCCAGATGATACGAAACTTGATAGGCGGTCTACCAGTAGTAAACCAAGGCCGCTTGGCAAGTCTCGGTCCAATCCGGAAATGTTTAATCCCCACACACGAAAGAAAGGTAGAAATGGCCACCGGAGGAGAACAAAGCGCCGGAATGCAAAACGGACAATGGGGAAAAAGCTCGGATGCAAGAGACGAACACGTCTGCAGATGAAATGCACATGATGACATGATATGCAATGCATGACATGCAAGCAATGACAAGGCAACAGCAGCGAATAACTGGACGACACCTGGCACATCGGTCTCGGGGCATCACACTAATTATGATGATCATGAAACTTCAGATCAAGTTACTACCAAACCTCGTAGGTCAACCAGAGTAAGATCCGCACCAGAGTGGTATGGTAATCCTGTTTTGGAAGTCATGTTATTAGACCATGACGAACCTACGAACTATGAGGAAGCGATGATGAGCCCAGATTCCGCAAAATGGCTTGAGGCCATGAAATATGAGATGGGATCCATGTAGAGAACAGAGTGTGGACTTGGGTTGACTTGCCCGATGATCGGCAAGCCATCGAGAATAAATGGATTTTCAAGAAGAAGACAGACGCTGATGGTAATGTTACTATCTACAAAGCTCGACTTGTTGCGAAAGGTTTTCGACAAGTTCAAGGAGTTGACTACGATGAGACCTTCTCACACGTAGCGATGCTTAAGTCCGTCCGAATCATGTTAGCTATTGCCGCATTTTATGATTATGAAATTTGGCAAATGGATGTAAAGACTGCATTCCTGAATGGATTTCTGGAAGAAGAGTTGTATATGATGCAACCTGAAGGTTTTATCGATCCAAAGGGTGCTAACAAAGTGTGCAAGCTCCAGCGATCCATTTATGGACCGATGCAAGCCTCTCAGAGTTGGAATAAACATTTTGATAGTGTGATCAAAACATATGGTTTTATACAAACTTTTGGAGAAGCATGTATTTATAAGAAAGTGAGTGGGAGCTCTGTAGCATTTCTAATATTATATGTGGATGACATATTGTTAATTGGAAATGATATAGAATTTCTGGATAGCATAAAAGGATACTTGAATAAGAGTTTTTCAATGAAAGACCTCAGTGAAGCTGCTTACATATTGGGCATCAAGATCTCTAAAGATAGATCAAGGCGCTTAATTGGACTTTCACAAAGCACATACCTTGACAAAGTTTTGAAGAAGTTCAAAATGGATCAGGCAAAGAAAGGATTCTTGCCTGTGTTACAAGGTGTGAAGTTGAGTAAGACTCAATGGCCGACCACTGTAGAAGATAGAGAGAAAATGAAAGATGTTCCCTATGCTTCAGCCATAGGCTCAATCATGTATGCAATGCTGTGTACCAGACCTGATGTGTGCCTTGCTATCAGTTTAGCAGGGATGTACCAAAGTAATCCAGGAGTGGATCACTAGACAGCGGTCAAGAACATCCTAAAATACCTGAAAAGGACTAACGATATGTTTCTCGTTTATGGAGGTGACAAAGAGCTCATCGTAAATGGTTACATTGATGCAAGCTTTGACACTGATCCGGACGATTCTAAATCGCAAACCGGATACGTGTTTATATTGAACGGTGGAGCTGTCAGTTGGAGCAGTTCTAAACAAAGCGTCATGGCAGGATCTACGTGTGAAGTGGAGTACATTGCTGCTTCGGAAACAGCAAATGAAGGAGTCTGGATGAAGGAGTTCATATCCGATCTAGGTGTCATACCTAGTGCATTAGGTCCAATGAAAATCTTTTGTGACAAGACTGGTGCAATTGCCTTGGCAAAGGAATCCAGATTTCACAAGAGAACCAAGCACATCAAGAGACGCTTCAATTCCATCCGCGATCAAGTCCAGGTGGGAGACATAGAGATTTGCAAGATACATACGGATCTGAATGTTGCAGACCCATTGACTAAGCCTCTCTCATGAGCAAAACATGATCAACACCAAGACTCCATGGGTGTTAGAATCATTACTATGTAATCTAGATTATTGACTCTAGTGCAAGTGGGAGACTGAAGGAAATATGCCCTGGAGGCAATAATAAAGTTATTATTTATTTCCTTATATCATGATAAATGTTTATTATTCATGCTAGAATTATATTAACCGGAAACATGATCCAACAAATCTGTTGCTCGCTCCATAGTTCCAGAGAACGACGTTTTAGTCATCTTGCCCATGAGGCACGGTTCGCAAGTACCAAGTGATTCATAATCAAGTGATTCCAAAAGTCCATCAGAATGGAGTTTCTTCATGCGCTTTATACCAATATGACCTAAATGGCAGTGCCACAAATAAGTTGCACTATCATTATCAACTCTGCATCTTTTAGCTTCAATACTATGAATATGTGTATCTCCACTATCGAGATTCAAAAAGAATAGACCACTCTTTAAGGGTGCATGACCATAAAAGATATCACTCATATAAATACAACAACCATTATTCTCTGATTTAAATGAATAACTGTCTCGCATCAAACAAGATCCAGATATAATGTTCATGCTTAACACTGGAACCAAATAACAATTATTCAGGTCTAATACTAATCCCGAAGGTAGATGTAGAGGTAGCATGCCAACTGCGATCACATCGACTTTGGAACCATTTCCCACGCGCATCGTCACCTTGTCCTTTGCCAATCTTCGCTTAGTCCATAGTCCCTGTTTCGAGTTGCAAATATCAGCAACAGAACCAGTATCAAATACCCAGGCACTACTGGGATAATTAGTAAGGTACACATCAACAACATGTATATCACATATACCTTTGTTCACCTTGCCATCCTTCTTATCCGCCAAATACTTGGGGCAGTTCCGCTTCCAGTGACCAGTCTGTTTGAAGTAGAAGCACTCAGTCTCAGGCTTAGGTCCAGACTTGGGTTTCTTCTCTTGAGCAGCAACTTGTTTGCCGTTCTTCTTGAAGTTCCCTTTCTTCTTACCTTTATCCTTTTTCTTGAAACTGGTGGTCTTGTTAACCATAAACACTTGATGCTCCTTCTTGATTTCTACCTCCGCAGCCTTTAGCATTGCAAAGAGCTCGCGAATTGTTTTATTCATCCCTTGCATGTTATAGTTCATCACGAAGCTCTGCTTGGTAGCAGTGATTGAAGAACTCTATCAATGACACTATCAACAGGAATATTAACTCCTAGTTGAGTCAAGTGGTTATGGTACCCAGACATTCTGAGTATATATTCACTGACAGAACTATTCTCCTCCATCTTGCAGCTGTAGAACTTATTGGAGACTTCATATCTCTCAATCCGGACATTTGCTTGAAATATTAACTTCAACTCCTGGAACATCTCATATGCTCCATGACGTTCAAAACATCGTTGAAGTCCCGGTTCTAAGCCGTAAAGCATGGCACACTGAACTATCGAGTATTCATCAGCTTTGCTCTGCCAGATGTTCATAACATCTAGTGTTGCTCCTGCAGCAGGTTTGGCACTTAGTGGTGCTTCCAGGACGTAATTCTTCTGTGCAGCAATGAGGATAATCCTCAAGTTACGGACCCAGTCCGTGTAATTGCTACCATCATCTTTCAACTTTGCTTTCTCAAGGAACACATTAAAATTCAACGGAACAACAGCACGGGCCATCTATCTACAACAACATAGACATGCAAAATACTATCAGGTACTAAGTTCATGATAAATTAAGGTTCAGTTAATCAAATTATTAAAGAACTCCCACTTCGATAGACATCCCTCTAATCATCTAAGTGATCACGTGATCCATATCAACTAAACCATGTCCGATCATCACGTGAGATGGAGTAGTTTTCAATGGTGAACATCAATATGTTCATCATATCTTCTATATGATTCACGCTCGACCTTTCGGTCTCCAGTGTTTCGAGGGCATATCTGCATTTGCTAGGCTCGTCAAGTTTAACCCGAGTATTCTGCATGCGCAAAACTGGCTTGCACCCGTTGTATGTGAACGTAGAGCTTATCACACCCGATCATCACGTGGTGTCTCGGCACAACGAACTTTTGCAACGGCAAATACTCAGGGAGAACACTTGTACCTTGCAATTTAGTGAGAGATCATCTTATAATGCTACCGTAGATCTAAGCAAAATAAGACGCTTAAAAGATAAACATCACATGCAATCAATATAAGTGATGTGATATGGCCATCATCATCTTGTGCTTGTGATCTCCATCTCCGAAGCACCGTCATGACCACCATTGTCACCAGCGCGACACCTTGATCTCCATCGTAGCATCGTTGTTGTCTCACCAACTATCGCTTCTACGGCTATCACTACCACTTAGTGATAAAGTAAAGCAATTATAGGGCGATTGCATTGCATACAATAAAGCGACAACCATATGGCTCCTGCCAGTTGCCGATAACTCGGTTACAAAACAGGATCATCTCATAAAACAAAATATAGCATAATGTCTTGACCATATCACATCACAACATGCCCTGCAAAAACAAGTTAGACGTCCTCTACCTTCTTGTTGCAAGTTTTACGTGGCCGCTAGGGCTGAGCAAGAACCGTTCTTACCTACACATCAAAACCACAATGATAGTTTGTCAAGTTAGTGTTGTTTTAACCTTCTCAAGGACCGAGCATAGCCACACTCGGTTCAACTAAAGTTGGAGAAACTGACACCCGCCATCCACCTGTGTGGAAAGCACGTCAGTAGAACCCGTCTCGCGTAAGCGTACGCGTAATGTCGGTCCGGGCCGCTTCATCCAACAATACCGCCGAACCAAAGTATGACATGCTGGTAAGCAGTATGACTTGTATCGCCCACAACTCACTTGTGTTCTACTCGTGCATATAACATCTACGCATAAATCTGGCTCTGATAGAGGCAAAGGTGTCCCGATGTTTCGATGAGATGGTGGCTATCGTTTTCTGTGGGAGTCGACCTTGACGATCCGACTACGAACGTGCGAGACGTCGCGCCTTAGCAATCGCTAAACCAACTTCCGAGGGGTTATTGACCACGCCGGAGCACGATCAACCTGACCACGAGGGCCTGTTTCCTGCGAGCAAACGAAGAACAAGCAAGAAACTGAGATTGCAATCTGGATATTGCGAATATAAGATGAAAGCTTTATTGATCAAGGTGGGGTTCTGTGACGTCTTGGTCTGGTCGTTGGACACAAACAAAGTACGCGAAGTTGCAGCTATGGCGAACTTTTAATCTAAACAAAACCCAAGGAAAAAGCTACTAGATGGATCTACTTATATAGGAGCAAGGGGTGGCGGCCAAGGAGGTGGGAGGACGTCCCAAGGCAGCCTAAAACTAACCCTAGGTCGTACAAGGCTCATGGGCCCAAGTGGAGGTGATGCAACACCTTTGGGCTTGTAGTTTGACTCGGATTCTGCTGCAACGTCAGATTGTTTCGTCCGTAACTCAACGCTCTGGATGAATTTGAAGGTGAATCCAATTGGGTTGGAAAGAGCACGAAATCTAGTTTCCAACAAAAAAAGAATCACCCAATTCGGAGTCCGTATGAAAAAGTTGTTGGCGTTTTGAGTCAGGTATGTCTGTGCAGTCCGAATCTGAATCCAGAACGTGAGAGATTTGGACTCTATCTTCTCTTGGCCCAAAAGTGACGTGAGAGGACTTTTTGAACACAACCTAAACTTCTCCTTTTCGCTTGTCTTCATATGTGGATTGTACAAATGTCCCATACACCTGCAATTAGACAAAACACAAAAGTGTGTGAAGTATTTTTGTTCTGGATAACATAAATAGATTATTGAATAGTTTGCATTAGAAATCACCTGACAAATATGCATGTATGCAATATTTTTGGTCGTATCCAAGGTAGTCATGTCCTCATCATCCTCCCCTTTTTGAAAATAAAGCCGTCCTCGGCATTGCTTAATCTGAAATGTGGCTAACAAAAGAGACAAGGTGTACATGTTGTATATGTATATGTCATCCATTTTAACTTCCCTTGATTTTTGCACATATGTCACATGTATACATGAGTAACTTTCATTGTTCATAAAATCTAAAGCCAAAAAATTATCACAGGAAGTAGAAGGCATGAAAATATTGGAACTCAGTTTGCACATATAAGTGAAGCTCTTATTCTCTTCAAAAGATTGGCAATGTTCATCATTAAACCATCCTAACTTCGATGAATAAACCTTACTTGCATCAAATTTACATGCTACAACATGCTTAAATAAGCAAACATGCAATAAGTCATTGGACACAGAATCATCATCAAGATTAGAGGTCATATCAAAATGATTAAACATTGGTTCTTTTGCATCAACAGTTAATTCAATGGGTGCACTCAAAATTGTTGATATTTCAGTTGTTTGATCACATGACGCATTCATGACAGTAACAAGAGTCTCTAAAATAGGTGGTGTGCTCAAATCAACAGGTAACTCAACACATGATGCATTCAAGTTAACTAGGCATGCTTCATTCTCATGTGAAGTTATATCATCAATACCTTTACTCTTACCTCGCAAAGATGTAGCTGATGTAGGTACGGACGTTGACAATGTACCATACTCTTGAGATGATATTGCGCTCACAATCCGAGGTGGGGCTGCTCTAGTAGGTGCAATAGTGGAGTAACCAACCGGCGATGGTGAGCATGAACTGGAATAGTAGTTGTTGTAGTCACCCAATGCATCCTCCTGTATCTGTCTCTCAAAGGTACAAGCACGGACATACATACCAGTAATGCAACGAGGAATATACCGAAATCTTGCCTGAATATCATGGTTCAAACCACCAAAAAATCTATTCATTGTATCATCCTCGGATTCTTCTATGTCACAATGATGCATATAAGATTTGAACTCTTGGTAGTAAGCATGAACATTGTTACTGCCTTGTTTTAATTGCTCCAATTTGCAACGCAATTCACGACGATAGTAAGGAGGAAAAAATTGTTGTCTCATTACAGCTTTCAAAACTTTCCAAGTTGTGGGTTGGTTATCAATGTTTTTCTTACAATGTACACTCCACCAAACAGAAGCAAAACCAGTAAATGCTCTAATGGTAGCTCGTACTCTCTCAAGTTCAGAAAAATCATGGTGACTAAAAACTTGTTCTACTTCAAGCTCCCAAGCTAGATAAATAGCAGCATTAAATCTACCCTCAAATGATGGTAAAGAGATAACCTGACCATATGCTTGTGTGTGTTGTCCCAACTCTCGTGATGGTGAAGATGTGTCCGTCGTCCAAGAACTTCTATCTCTGGAACCTGTCATGATTAGTAGAAACAAGAACCAAAATTTGAGAATAATGTTCCTATGAACTACTAGGATGTGGTTGTAAAGTGCTCACAGTAAAGCAAATATCAATACCTTACAAGTTCTTACCATGCGGCAGGTGGTGACAGGCAACCAGCGGTGTCAAATAACTCCGAAGATTGTGTAAAGCGATTGCCAGGGGAACGTGCGTATACACGGTGTAGAAATATGTGGAGCTGGGTTGGCTATATATGGTAGCAAAAGATTAGCAATAATCAATTCAGAGATGCAATGTTGAATAAACGCTCAACGACGGTATTGTGCTGGTCCTAGGCTAGACCGAACTAGAGACGCGAGCCTAGAACACTAATGAGGTCACGTCGTAGCACAACCAGCATCAATGAAGGATACTAAGTACCTCTGGACAGCAAGATATAAGTGAAGATCACAACGGCAGTAAAGATAATGATGTGAAACAACAGCCAAGCTGTTTTACTGAACAGTGCACAAAACAGATTCCAATCCGAATTCAACTACGAGATTGAGTCTAAAAAGATCCGAATTTTGTTTTTTTTTCTCTCTCTTTTTCTCACAATTTTTTTTCTTTCTCTCCTTTTTTTCTCTGACTTTTTTTTTTCTCTTTTTTTCCTCCCGTTTTTTTCTCTCTTTTTTTCTCCCTCTTTCCAAAACAAACTAGATAAGATGCAGATTGGATCAAGTGAAGATGTGAACGATCTCAACTATTATTATGACAATGAATGGTGGGTAGCACGTGATGGAAATTGATGGATGGGTGGTGGACAGCGGAAGAGATAATGATGCAGCGGTGGCGTGACTAATGTGAACAGAACTCGAAACTCTAAACGAACTAGACACTAAGACCAGCAACTCGACACGACGATGCAACCGATAATTCAACTATGCAAGCAATGAAAAGAAAATTGCAAAGGCTCAGACTGGCTTGGACCAAGGATGAATAGATCTAACTCTTTTTTGTGGCTTTTTCTTGGACAATAGGTAAGAAAATAAATCTAATCTAGGAAAACTGGAAATTCTCACCGAGCAACCTGAAAACTGATACCACTTGATAGAGGCGAGGGTCCCGATCTTTCGATGAGATGATAACTATCGATTTGGTGGAGACGACTTTGACGATCCGACTACAAACGTGCACGACGTTGCGCCTTAGCAATCGCTAAACCAATCTCCTGAGGTTACTGACGATGCCGGAAGCACGGTCAACCTGACCACGAAGGTCTATTCCTGCAAGCAATCGAAGAACGAGCAAGAATATGATAAAGCAATCTGAATATTGCAAATATATATGAGGTATTGATAATGGTGGGGATCCGTAAGCGGTCTTGGTCTGGTCGTTGGACACAAACGAAGTACACAAAGTTGCAATGGCTAACTTTTAACTAAACAAATCCCCAAGGAAAAAGCTACTAGATGGATCTACTTATATAGGAGCAAGGGGTGGCGGCCAAGGAGGTGGGAGGACGTCCCAAGGCAGCCTAAAACTAACCCTAGGTCGTACAAGGCTCATGGGCCCAAGTGGAGGTGATGCAACACCTTTGGGCTTGTAGTTTGACTCGGATTCTGCTGCAATGTCAGATTGTTTCGTCCATAACTCAACGCTCTGGATGAATTTGAAGGTGAATCCAATTGGGTTGGAAAGAGCACGAAATCTAGTTTCCAACAAAAAAAGAATCACCCAATTCGGAGTCCGTATGAAAAAGTTGTTGGCGTTTTGAGTCAGGTATGTCTGTGCTGTCCGAATCTGAATCCAGAACGTGAGAGATTTGGACTCTATCTTCTCTTGGCCCAAAAGTGACGTGAGAGGACTTTTTGAACACAACCTAAACTTCTCCTTTTCGCTTGCCTTCATATGTGGATTGTACAAATGTCCCATACACCTGCAATTAGACAAAACACAAAAGTGTGTGAAGTATTTTTGTTCTGGATAACATAAATAGATTATTGAATAGTTTGCATTAGAAATCACCTGACAAATATGCATGTATGCAATATTTTTGGTCGTATCCAAGGTAGTCATGTCCTCATCAGGCTCTGATGCCACTATTGGGGAACGTAGTAATTTTAAAACAATTCCTACGCACACGCAAGATCATGGTGATGCATAGCAACGAGAGGGAAGAGCATCATCCATGTACCCGCGTAGACCGTAAGCGGAAGCGCTATGAGAATGCGGTTGATGTAGTCGAACGTCTTCATGATCCGATCGATCCAAGTACCGAACGCACGGCACCTCCGAGTTCAGCACACGTTCAGCTCGATGATGTCCCATGAACTACGATCCAGCAGAGCTTCACAGGAGAGTTCCGTCAGCACGACGGTGTGTTGACGATGATGATGTTGCTACCGACGCAGGGCTTCGCCTAAGCACCGTTACGATATGATCGAGGTGGATTATGGTGGAGGGGGGCACCGCACACGGCTAAGGGATCAATGATCAACTTGTGTGTCTAGAGGTGCCCCCTACCCCCGTATATAAAGGAGCAAGGGGGGAGGCTGGCCGACCCTCTATGGCGTGCCAGGAGGAGGAGTCCTCCTCCGAGTAGGAGTAGGACTCCCCTCTTTCCTACTCCTACTAGGAGGGGGCAAGGAAGGGGGGAGGGAGAAGGAAAGGGGGGCGCCGCCCCCTCTCCTAGTCCAATTCGGGCCAGAGGGGGAGGGGCGCGCGGCCTACCCTAGGCCAGCCTCTCTCTCTCCACTAAGGCCCATAAGGCCCATTATTTCTCCGGGGGGGGGGGGGTCCGGTAACCCTCCGGCACTCCGGTTTTCTCCGAAATCACACGGAACACTTCCGGTGTCCGAATATAGTCATCAAATATATCGATATTTACGTCTCGACCATTTCGAGACTCCTTGTCATGTCCATGGTCATATTCGGGACTCCAAACTACCTTTCGTACATCAAAACACAAAAACTCATAATACTGATCGTCACTGAAATTTAAGCATGCGGACCCTACGGGTTCGAGAACTATGTAGACATGACCGAGACACATCTCCGGTCAATAACCAATAGCGGAACCTGGATGTTCATATTGTCTCCCACACATTCTACGAAGATCTTTATCGGTCAAACCGCATAACAGCATACGTTGTTCCCTTTGTCATCGATACATTACTTGTCCGAGATTCGATCGTCGGTATCTCATTACCTAGTTCAATCTTGTTACCGGCAAGTTACTTTACTGGTTCTGTAATGCATCATCCCGCAACTAACTCATTAGTTACAATTCTTGCAAGGCTTATAGTGATGTGTATTACTGAGTGGGCCTAGAGATACCTCTCCAACAATCGGAGTGACAAATCCTAATCTTGATCTATGTTAACTCAACAAGTACCATCGGAGACACCTGTAGAGCACCTTTATAATCACCCTGTTACGTTGTGACGTTTGGTAGCACACAAAGTGTTCCTCCGGTAATCGGGAGTTACATAATCTCATAGTCATAGGAACATGTATAAGTCATGAAGAAAGCAATAGCAGTAAACTAAAACGATCAAGTGCTAAGATGATGAAATGGGTCAAGTCAATCACATCATTCTCCTAATGATGTGATCCCGTTTATCAAATGACAACTTATGTCTATGGTTAGGAAACATAACCATCTTTGATCAATGAGTTAGTCAAGTAGAGGCATACTAGTGACAATCTGTTTGTCTATGTATTCACACATGTATCATGTTTCCAATTAATACAATTCTAGCATGAATAATAAATATTTATCATGATATAAGGTGTAACGCCCCGAGACCGATGTGCCATGTGTCCTCCAGTTATTCGCTGTTGTTGCCATGTCATTGCTGGCTTGTCATGCATCGTATACCATGTCATCAAGTGCATTTCATTTCCATACATGTTCGTCTCATGCATCCGAGCATTTTCCCCGTTGTCCGTTTTGCAATCCGGCGCTCCTATGTCACCCGGTGTCCATTTCTACCTCTTTTCGTGTGCGGGTGTTAAAAGTTTTCGGATTGGACCGAGACTTGTCATGCGGCCTTGGTTTACTACTGGTAGACCGCCTGTCAAGTCATTTGGACTTCGTTTGATACCCCAACGGTTAACCGAGGGACCGAAAAGGCCTCGTGTGTGTTGCAGCCCAACACCCTTCCAAAGTGGCCCAAAAACCCACCTAAACCCCCTCCATCATCTCGGTCGTTCGATCACTATCGCGTGGCCGAAAACCGCACCTCATTAGGACTCTCCTAGCTCCCTCTACCTATAAATATGTGCCCCTCTCCAAATTTCGCGGTCTAACCCTAGCCCTCTCCCTCTCCTCGCGCGCCGGACACAAATCCCGCCGACGGACACGTCCGCTCCGCCGTCCGCTGCCACGTGGCATCCTCTGATTCGCCGCCGCCCACGCCAACTTCACCGTGCCACCACGGCCCGCCCGGCCCACGGTCGGCCCTCCCGGCCCGTGACCGGGCCGAGCGCCCCGCGCGCCTGCCCCGCCGCCCGAGCCTACAGCTCCTCCCGCCGGTCGTCGCCGGTGCCGCCACGTCTCGTCGGTGCTGCACCGCCCGTCCCTTCCACACTTCTCCGCGCGAAGCCACCGCCCTGCCTTCGTTCCTCGCCGGCGACCTCGCAGCCGTCGCACGCGCCCCGATCCGGCCGCCGGCCCCCGGATCCGGCCACCCCATCCTCCCGCTGGCCGCTGCTTCTTCTTCCCCGACGAATCCGGCCGGCTACAGTGTCTCCGTCGATCCTCGTAATCCGCGCCGATCTGGATCTGGATCCACCCCGGTTGACTTTTTCCCTCTGAACCCTAATTTTTATGCAATCTTCGTCATGTCATAACTTCATCATCGTTGCTCTGATTCGTGCGTGTAGCGTATCAAAATGTTCGTCTCGACGAGTACATCATTTCATCTCATTGCATCATTTTCATTTGAGCTCATCTTGATGCCCGAAATGCTGTTAGAAGAGGGCTATGTGATGATTATTTCAGATCTGTTTCAGCAAATGCACTTTTGTCATTTTTGCCATGATTAATGTGTGCATCCTATGATCCTGAGCTCTACATGTGTTTTGTAGAATGCCATGCCATCTTTACAGGGGTGTATGCCATGTATTTTTGTGATCTTTGTGGTGACTAGTGATACGTCCATTTTGCATCATGCTTTTATATCGATATTTATTGCATTATGGACTGTTATTTCACTTTATGTCACAATACTTATGGCTATTCTCTCTTATTTTACAAGGTTTACATAAGGAGGGAGAATGCCGGCAACTGGAATTCTGGGCTGGAAACAGGAGCAAATATTAGAGACCTATTCTGCGCAACTCCAAAAGTCCTGAAACTTCACGGGACATCTTAAAAGAAATAAAGAAAAATCCTCGCCAAAGATGAAGGCCAGGGGGCCCACACCCTTCTCACGAGGGTGGGGGGCACCCCCCCTAGGGCGCGCCCCTCTACCACGTGGGCCCCCTGGTGGCTCTCCGACGTCCACCTTCTCCAGATGAGGTATTTCGATGAGAAAAAAATAGGAAGGAAATTTTCGGGATGAGACTCCACCGCCATGAGGCGGAACCTTGGCGGGTCAAATATAGAGCTCCGGCAGAGCTGTTCTGCCGGGGATACTTCCCTCCCGGAGGGGGAAATCATCACCATCGTCATCACTAACGCTCCTCTCATCGGGAGAGGGCAATCTCCATCAACATCTTCACCAGCACCATCTCATCTCCAAACCCTAGTTCATCTCTTGTATCCAATTCTCGTCTCAAAGTCCGGGATTGGTGCTAGTAGGTTGCTAGTAGTGTAGATTACTCCTTGTAGTCGATGCTAATTGGTTTATTTGGTGGAAGATCATATGTTCAGATCCTATATGCATATTATTACCCCTCTGATTATGAATATGAATATGCTTTGTGAGTAATTATGTTTGTTCCTGAGGACACGGGAGAAGTCTTGCTATGAGTAGTCATGTGAATTTGGTATTCGTTTGATATTTTGATAAGATGTATGTTGTCTAGCCTCTAGTGGTGTTATGTGAACGTCGACTACTTAACAATTCACCATTATTTGGGCCTAGAGGAAGGCATTGGGAAGTAATAAGTAGATGATGGGTTGCTAGAGTGACAGAAGCTTAAACCCTAGTTTATGCGTTGCTTCATAAGGGGCTGATTTGGATCCATATGTTTCATGCTATGGTTAGGTTTACCTTAATACTTTTGTTGTAGTTGCGGATGCTTGCAATAGAGGTTAATCATAAGTGGGATGCTTGTTCAAGTAAGAACAGCACCCAAGCACCGGTCCACCCACATATCAAATTACAAAAGTATCGAACGCGAATCATATGAACATGATGAAAACTAGCTTGACGATATTCCCATGTGTCCTCGGGAGCGTTTTTCCTATTATAAGAGTTTGTTACGGCTTGTCCTTTGCTACAAAAGGATTGGGCCACTTTGCTGTACTTTATTTACTATTGTTACTTGTTGCTCGTTACAATCTATCTTATCACAAAACTATCTGTTACCACTTATTTCAGTACTTGCAGAGAATACCTTGCTGAAAACCACTTATCATTTCCTTCTGCTCCTCGTTGGGTTCAACACTCTTACTTATCAAAAGGACTACGATAGATTCCGTATACTTGTGGGTCATCAAGACTCTTTTCTGGCGCCGTTTCCGGGGAGTGTAGCGCCTTTGGTAGGTGGAATTTGGTAAGGAAAAATTTATATAGTGTGCTGAAATTTACTGTCACTTGTTACTATGGAAAGTAATTCTCTGAGGGGCTTGTTCGGGGTATCTTCACCCCGTCCAGTAGAGCAAAGAGTTGCTCCTCAACCTACTGAAACTATTGAAAATGAAACTCCTTTTGAATTTCCTTCGGGTATGATGGAAAAACTGCTAGCTAACCCTTTTACAGGAGATGGAACAAAGCATCCTGATGAGAACTTAATATATGTGGATGAAGTTTGTGGATTATTTAAGCTTGCAGGTATACCCGATGATGTTGCTAAGAAGAAGGTCTTCCCTTTATCTTTGAAGGGAGACACATTGATATGGTATAGGCTATGTGATGATATGAGATCATGGGACTATAACAGATTGAAGTTGGAATTTCATCAAAAGTATTACCCTATGCATCTTGTTCATCGTGATCGCAATTATATATATAATTTCTGGCCTCGCGAAGGAGAAAGCATCGGTCAAGCTTGGGGGAGGCTTAAATCAATGTTATATTCATGCCCCAATCATGAGCTCTCGAGAGAAATAATTATGCAAAGTTTTTATGCTCGGCTTTCTGAAAACAATCGCACCATGCTCGATACTTCTTGTGCTGGCTCTTTTATGATGAATACTATTGAATTCAGATGGAATTTATTGGATAGAATTAAACGCAACTCTGAAGATTGGGACCTCAACGAAGTTAAGGAATCAGGTATGACACCTAAGTTTGATTGTGTTAAATCTTTTATGGATACTAATGTTTTCCGTAAGTTTAGCACTAAATATGGACTTGACTCTGAGATAGTAGCTTCTTTCTGTGAACCTTTTGCTACTTATGTTGATCTCCCTAAGGAGAAGTGGTTTAAATATCATCCTCCCATAGAAGTAAAAGTAGCTGCACCTATTAAAGTTGAAGAAAAGACTGTCACTTATAATGATCCTATTGTTCCTACTTCGTATGTTGAGAAACCACCTTTCCCTGTTAGAATAAAGGATCATGCTAAAGCTTCAACTGTCGTTCGTAAAAGCAATATTAGAACTTATACACCTCCAGAGCAAGTTAAAGTAGAACCTAATATTTCTATTGTTAAAGATCTCTTGTCTGATAATATTGATGGGAATGTTATCCAGTTCGAAGGTGAAACTGCTAGAATTGCTAAACCTTGTGATAAAGATAAACATAGACATGTGGTAGGCGTGCCTGTTATTTCTGTTAAAATAGGAGATCATTGTTATCATGGATTATGTGATATGGGTGCTAGTGCTAGTGTTATACCGCATACTTTATACGAAGAAATTAAGAATGAAATTGCACCTGCTGAATTAGAAGATATTGATGTCACAATTAAACTTGCCAATAGAGATACTATTTTAGCGATGGGAATTGTTAGAGATGTTGAAGTCTTGTGTGGGAAAACTAAATATCCTGCTGATTTTCTTGTTCTTGGTTCCCCACAAGATAGCTTTTGTCCCATTATATTTGGTAGACCCTTCTTAAATACTGTCAATGCTACCATAGATTGCACAAAGAATGTTGTTACTGTTGGCTTGGATGATATGGTTCATGAGTTTAATTTCTCTAAATTTAGTAAACAACATCATGAGGAAGAATTACCTAGTAAGGATGAAATTATTGGTCTTGCTTCTATTGCCGTACCTCCTAGTGATCCTTTAGAACACTATTTGCTAGACCACGAAAATGATATGTTCATGAATGAAAGAAGGGAAATAGATGAAGTATTCTTTAAACAGGAACCTATGCTAAAACACAATTTGCCTGTTGAAATCCTAGGGGATCCTCCTCCACCTAAGGGTGATCCCGTGTTTGAGCTTAAACCGTTGCCTGATAATCTTAAATATGCTTATCTTGATGAAAAGAAGATATATCCTGTTATTATTAGTGCTAACCTTTCAGAGCATGAAGAAGGAAGATTGTTGAAAACTCTAAAGAAGCATCGTGCTGCTATTGGATATACTCTTGATGATCTTAAGGGCATTAGTTCCACTCTATGTCAACATAAAATAAATTTTGAAGCAGATGCCAAACCAGTTCGTGATCCTTAGCGACGTCTGAATCCTAAAATGAAAGAAGTGGTAAGAAAAGAAATACTCAAGCTTCTGGAGGCAGGTATAATTTATCCCATTGCTGATAGTTAGTGGGTAAGTCCTGTCCATTGTGTCCCTAAGAAGGGAGGTATTACTGTTGTTCCTAATGATAAAGATGAATTGATTCCACAAAGAATTATCACAGGGTATAGGATGGTAATTGATTTTCGCAAATTAAATAATGCTACTAAGAAAGATCATTACCCCTTACCTTTTATTGATCAAATGCTAGAAAGATTATGCAAACATACACACTATTGCTTTCTAGATGGTTATTCTGGTTTCTCTCAACTACCTGTGTCGGCTAGAGATCAATCAAAGACTACTTTTACATGCCCTTTTGGCACTTTTGCTTATAGACGTATGCCTTTTGGTTTATGTAATGCACCTGCTACCTTTCAAAGATGCATGTGGCTATATTCTCTAACTTTTGTGAAAAGATTTGTGAGGTTTTCATGGACGACTTTTCCGTCTATGGTTCCTCTTTTGATGATTGCTTGAGCAATCTTGATTGAGTTTTGCAGAGATGTGAAGAAACTAATCTTGTCTTGAATTGGGAAAAGTGCCACTTTATGGTTAATGAAGGTATTGTCTTGGGGCATAAAGTTTCTGAAAGAGGTATTAAAGTTGATAAAGCCAAGGTTGATGCTATTGAAAAGATGCCATGTCCCAAGGACATCAAAGGTATAAGAAGTTTCCTTGGTCACGCCAGATTTTACAGGAGGTTCATTAAGGACTTCTCAAAAATTTCTCAGCCTCTGACTAATTTATTGCAAAAATATATACCATTTGTCTTTGATGATGATTGTGTAGAAGCATTTGAAATACTTAAGAAAGCATTAGTCTCTGCACCTGTTGTTCAGCCAGCTGATTGGAATTTACCCTTTGAAATTATGTGTGATGCTAGTGATTATGTTGTAGGTGCTGTTCTAAGTCAAAGAGTTGATAAGAAATTAAATGTTATTCATTATGCTAGTAAGACTCTAGACAATGCTCAAAGAAATTATGCTACTACTGAAAAAGAGCTTTTAGCAGTTGTATTTGCTTGTGATAAGTTCAGATCTTATATTGTTGATTCTAAAGTAACTATTCACACTGATCATTCTGCTATTAAATATCTTATGGAAAAGAAAGATGCTAAACCTAGACTTATTAGATGGGTTCTCTTGATACAAGAATTTGATTTGAATATTGTTGATAGAAAGGGAGCTGAGAACCCCGTTGCAGACAACTTATCTAGGTTAGAAAATATTCTTGATGACCCACTACCTATTAATGATGACTTTCCTGATGAACAATTAAATGTTATAAGTACTTCTCGTAGTACTCCATGGTATGCTGATTATGCTAATTATATTGTTTCTAAGTTTATACCACCTAGCTTCACATATCAGCAAAAGAAGAAGTTTTTCTATGACTTGAGACATTACTTTTGGGATGACCCACATCTTCATAAAGAAGGAGTAGATGGTGTTATTAGACGTTTGTGTACCTGAGCATGAACAGGAACAGATCCTACGCAAGTGTCATTCCGAGTCTTATGGAGGACACCACGCTGGAGATAGAACTGCACATAGGGTATTGCAATCTGGTTTTTATTGGCCTACTCTCTTCAAGGATGCCCGTAAGTTTGTCTTGTCTTGTGATGAATGCCAAAGAATTGTAATATTAGTAGACGTCAAGAAATGCCTATGAATTATTCTCTTGTTATTGAACTGTTTGATGTTTGGGGCTTTGATTATATGGGACCTTTTCCTGCCTCTAATGGTTACACACATAATTTAGTTGCTGTTGATTATGTTACTAAGTGGGTAGAAGCTATTCCAACTAGTAGTGCTGATCATAACACCTCTATTAAAATGCTTAAAGAAGTTATTTTCCCGAGGTTTGGAGTCCCTACATATTTAATGACTGATGGTGGTTCACAGTTTATTCATGGTGCCTTCCGTAAAATGCTTGCTAAATATGATGTTAATCATAGAATTGCATCTCCTTATCACCCTCAGTCTAGTGGTCAAGTAGAATTGAGCAATAGAGAGCTCAAATTAATTTTGCAAAAGACTGTTAATAGGTCTAGAAAGAATTGGTCTAAGAAACTTGATGATGCATTATGGGCTTATAGAACTGCATACAAAAATCCTATGGGTATGTCTCCGTATAAAATGGTTTATGGAAAAGCATGTCACTTACCTCTCGAACTAGAACATAAGGCATATTGGGCTATTAAAGAACTCAACTATGATTTTAAACTTGCCGGTGAGAAGAGGCTATTTGATATTAGCTCACTTGATGAATGGAGAACCCAAGCTTATGAAAATGCCAAGTTGTTTAAAGAAAAAGTTAAAAGATGGCATGACAAAAGGATACAAAAGCGTGAGTTTAATGTAGGTGATTATGTATTGCTATACAACTCTCGTTTAAGATTTTTTGCAGGAAAACTTCTCTCTAAATGGGAAGGCCCCTATGTTATCGAAGAGGTCTATCGTTCCGGTGCCATAAAAATCAACAACTTCGAGGGCACAAATCCGAATCTGGTAAATGGGTAAAGAATTAAACATTATATCTCAGGTAATCCCATAAATGTTGAAACCAATATTATTGAAACCGTAACCCCGGAGGAATACATAAGGGACACTTTCCGGAAGGTTTCAGACTCCGAAAAGGAATGGGTATGTGGTACGGTAAGTAAACCGACTCCAAAACAATTTTAAGGCAATATTTCTCCGTTTTGGAATATTTAGAAAAATAGAAAAATAAGTAGCAGTCCGGGAAGGACACGAGGGCCCCACGAGGGTGGTGGGCGCGCCCTACCCCCCTGGGCGCCCCCCTACCTCGTGAGCACCTCGTGCGCCTTCCGGACTCCGTTTTCTTGCATGATACATATTTTGGTCGGTAAAAATTCATTATATGTTCTCCCGAAAGTTTTAACCCCCGTATCACACAAATTTCCTCTGTTCTTGTTTCGAGCTGTTTTCTGTCAGGGTTTTCCAGGCTAGGCATCATGTCCTCTCCCTCCTCCAACAATGGTGACAACGATTCTTGGCTAATGAAGATAGATATGAAGAGGGAAGAACCCACGAGGGTCAACAAGGATGAAAGTATCAAGAAGGCCACGAAGGATCAAGCTCCGGCAGCAAAAGACTCCTTCAACTTGATCATAACCTTCTTACCCCAACTGAGATCGAAGCTTTCAAGATGATTGAGTTAGCTCGTATACAAAACAAGTATCTCACACAAGAAAATATTTTATTGAAGGAGCATATTGTTGCACTCAAGGGCATTATTCGCAAACTGGAGGACCTCTTACGCTCGATGTGCGATCATCCGTCACCACCACCTTCTTCAGCGACAAAGGAGACATAATCACATGGGTATGGGCACTCCCCTTGGCAAATGCCAAGCTTGGGGGAGGTGCCCCGGTATCGTATCACAATCACAACTCCTATCTTTACCGTTTTTCTTAGTTCGATCCTATTAGTAGTATCTTGATCTAGTAGAATAAAGTTTATGGCATGATCTAGTTTTGAGTTTTGCTTTATGATCTCTTTATGTAATCGAGTCCGTGAGTTATATATAATAAAGATTAGTGTTGAGTCAAGGGCTTGATTATTTTGCCATGATCTTGGGTGAATAAAAGAAAAGAGATAAAAGGATAAAAAGAAACAAAAAGTTCATATTGATCTTATTGAGAGTAATGACTTCACATAGAAAGAGTATAATGATTAAAAGTTGTTGGGAGTTGGAAGACATAGCTTTGGTCATTGTTGCAGTTAATAGGAAGTAATAAGGAAAGAGAGGTTTTCACATATAGATATATTATCATTGACATCTTTTATGATTGGGAGCACTCATTAAAATATGACATGCTAAAGAGTTGATGTTGGACAAGGAAGACAACGTAATGAGTTATGTCTTTCTTATATCTGAGATAAAGTATGTTTTCATGGATCCTCTAACTTGTTGAGCTTGCCTTTCCCCCTAATGCTAGCCAAATTCTCAGCACCAAGTAGAAATACTACTTGTGCTTCCAAATACCCTTAAACCAGTTTTGCCATGAGAGTCCACCATATCTACCTATGGATTGAGTAAGATCCTTCAAGTAAGTTGTCATCGGTGCAAAGCAATAAAAATTGCTCTAAATATGTATGATTGATTGGCGTGGGAGAAATAAGCTTTATACGATCTTGTGATGTGGAAGTAATAAAAGCGATGGACTGCATAATAAAGGTTCATATCACAAGGGGCAATATAAAGTGACGTTCTTTCGCATTGAGATTTTATGCATCCAACCATAAAAGCGCATGGCAACCTCTGCTTCCCTCTGTGAAGGGCCTATCCTTTATTATTATCTTCTACCTTATGCAAGAGTCATGGTGATCTTCACCTTTCCTTTTTCATTTTATCCATTGGCAAGCTCAGCATGTTGGAAAGAACATGATATACATATCTAATTGGATGTAGGGGAGCATGAACCATTATTGTTGACATTACCCTTGAGGTAAAAGGTTGTGGGGCAAAACTATAAGCCCCTATCTTTCTCTGTGTCCGATTAGAACTTTATAACCACAAGTATTACGTGAGTGTTAGCAATTATGGAGGACTAAATGATAGTTGAGTATGTGGACTTGCTTTTTAGCTCTCACATAGACTCTTTCCGATGTTATGATAAATTGCAGTTGCTTCAATGACTGAGATTATAGTTTGTCGGAGCCCGATAAGGTTTATGATTTATACTTTTGTATTGTGAATAGATCATCACTTCAACATAAGTAATCATATGACAAAATCTATATATGTTGCTGTTATAAGAATAATCATGATGCCTTCATGTCCGTATTTTATTTTTATCGATGCCTCTACCTCTAAACATGAGGAAATATTTATTTTTATCGGCTTTTCGCTTGAGGACAAGCGAGGTCTAAGCTTGGGGGAGTTGATACGTCCATTTTGCATCATGCTTTTATATCGATATTTATTGCATTATGGACTGTTATTTCACTTTATGTCACAATACTTATGCCTATTGTCTCTTATTTTACAAGGTTTACATATGGAGGGAGAATGCCGGCAGCTGGAATTCTGGGCTGGTAAAGGAGCAAATATTAGAGACCTATTCTGCGCAACTCCAAAAGTCCAGAAACTTCACAGGACATCTTAAAAGAAATAAAGAAAAATCCTCGCCAAAGATGAAGGCCAGGGGGCCCACACCCTTCTCACGAGGGTGGGGGGCGCCCCCCCCTAGGGCGCACCCCCTACCTCGTGGGCCCCCTGGTGGCTCTCCGATGTCCATCTTCTCCTATATGATGTCTTTCGATGAGAAAAAAATAGGAAGGAACTTTTCGGGACGAGACTCCGCCACCACGAGGCGAAACCTTGGCGGATCCAATCTAGAGCTCCGACAGAGCAGTTCTGCCGGGGATACTTCCCTTCCGGAGGGGGAAATCATCACCATCGTCATCACCAACTCTCCTCTCATCGGGAGAGGGCAATCTCCATCAACATCTTCACCAGCACCATCTCATCTCCAAACCCTAGTTCATCTCTTGTATCCAATTCTTGTCTCAAAGTCCGGGATTGGTGCTAGTAGGTTGCTAGTAGTGTTGATTACTCCTTGTAGTTGATGCTAATTGGTTTATTTGGTGGAAGATCCTATGTCCAGATCCTATATGCATATTATTACCCCTCTGATTATGAACATGAATATGCTTTGTGAGTAATTACGTTTGTTCCTGAGGACAAGGGAGAAGTCTTGCTATGAGTAGTCATGTGAATTTGGTATTCGTTTGATATTTTGATAAGATGTATGTTGTGTAGCCTCTAGTGGTGTTATGTGAACGTCGACTACATAACCCTTCACCATTATTTGGGTCTAGAGAAAGGCATTGGGAAGTAATAAGTAGATGATGGGTTGCTAGAGTGACAGAAGCTTAAACCCTAGTTTATGCGTTGCTTCGTAAGGGGTTGATTTCGATCCATATGTTTCATGCTATGGTTAGGTTTACCTTAATACTTTTGTTGTAGTTGAGGATGCTTGCAATAGAGGTTAATCATAAGTGGGATGCTTGTTCAAGTAAGAACAGCACCCAAGCACCGGTCCACCAACATATCAAATTATCAAAGTATCGAACGTGAATCATATGAACGTGATGAAAACTAGCTTGACGATATTCCCATGTGTCCTCGGGAGCGTTTTTCCTTTTATAAGAGTTTGTTCCGGCTTGTCCTTTGCTACAAAAGGATTGGGCCACTTTGCTGCACTTTATTTACTATTGTTACTTGTTGCTCGTTACAATCTATCTTATCACAAAACTATCTGTTACCACTTATTTCTGTACTTGCAGAGAATACCTTGCTGAAAACCGCTTATCATTTCCTTCTGCTCCTCGTTGGGTTCGACACTCTTACTTATCGAAAGGACTATGGTAGATCCCCTATACTTGTGGGTCATCAACTAGCACAAGCATGCAAAGTAGCTTACTCAATGATGCTGATTTCAGGGACTTAGAATTTCACTAAGTCCTTGCCCTGTCATTATTTTTATGCCATATGTTCATGTTGTTTCCTAATGATCCGTGCCTCTTTTGAGGTTGATCAGTAAGGATGTTTTGTAGATATTGTTGTGCTCTATCCATCCATGTCTTTGTTTGTATTTATGGAGCATCCTAGCTTGAGTCAATCGAGCTCTACTTTGGCTATAATATGTTCCTGGCAGATTGTTAACATGTTCAACGATTTTGCCGAGCTTGTTGTTGTTGATCCGTGCATGCTATGTTGTTGTTCTTGCCATGTCTAGCTTCTATGCCATGTCTTCTTGATGAGTGTATGCTTAGTCTGTCATGTCGTGCCTTGTAGTGAGTGCATCGATCTCGTAAACATGCCTACTTGTTAACTGTTTCACCTTGCTCCAGTTTTTCACTAAGTCTGGATCTATTTATGTTTTTGCTATGTTCACATGCTTGCAATTGTTTTCTCTGATCCCTTTTGGCTTATGGTCAACAAGGGACTTTTGTTATATGCTTTGAGTAGCTTCATGACATGCCTTGCTTTGCCATGATATGTTCCTGTAGCATGTAGTTTTCATGCTCTAAAGATTGCTTCCTGATGATAAATTCCTAACTTGTGTTATTTTTCTGTAAGTCTGTAACCCGTTATCATTTGCACTTTTGCCATGCTTGTTTGAACATGTTATAGAGTGAATTAGCCATAGCTTAGTGTTCATCTTTTGTCAAGCATCATGAGTAGATCACTGCCATGTATTTTGTTGCCATGTTTGAGTGCTGAAGCATATTTATCATGATGCATTTAGTTGGCTACTTGCTGTTTATCGCAGACCGGTGACATATTTGTTTTGCTTGCCATTTCCAAACCGTGCATCCGATTCCGGTGATCTTTATATCGATTTCAACCGAAATCAACTCCTCTTTCCAGTGGCACTCTTGGATTTCCATGTTGAGGCCAAGTTCAATCATTCCTTTGCAAATTATGCATATGCATCACATACCGCATCCCGCATATCATGCCTTGTTCGTGTGTTGGTTATTTACTATGTTGTGTGCTTCTTTCCGGTGTTGCTTCTTCGGGTTGGTTCCGATAACGTCGCGTTTGTGAGGACCCGTTCAACTATGTCCATTTGTCTTCTTCATGGATTCATTCTTCTTCCTTGCGGGATTTCAGGCAAGATGACCATACCCTCGAAATCACTTCTATCTTTGTTTGCTAGTTGCTCGCTCTTTTGCTATGCCTATGTTGCGATACATACCACTTGCTTATCATGCCTCCCATATTGTTAAGCCAAGCCTCTAACCCACTTTGTCCTAGCAAACCGTTGTTTGGCTATGTTACCGCTTTGCTCAGCCCCTCTTATAGCGTTGTTAGTTCTAGGTGAAGATTGGAGTTTGTTCCTTGTTGGAACATGGATATTTTGTTGGGATATCACAATATCTCTTATTTAATTAATGCATCTATATACTTGGTAAAGGTTGGAAGGCTCGGCCTTATGCCTGGTGTTTTGTTCCACTCTCGCCGTCCTAGTTTCCGTCATATCGGTGTTATATTCCCGGATTTTGCGTTCCTTACACGGTTGGGTTATAATGGGAACCCCTTGATAGTTTGCTTTGAATAAAACTCCTCCAGTAAGGCCCAACCTTGGTTTTGCCATTTGCCTCACCACCACCTAATTTTCCCTTGGGAGTCGCGCTCCCAAGGGTCATCTTTATTTTAACCCGGGCCAGTGCTTCTCTAAGTGTTGGTCTGAACTGAGCTGCCTGCGGGGCCACCTCGGGGAAACTTGAGGGTTGGTTTTACTCATAGCTAGTCTCATCTGAGTGTGCCCTGAGAACGAGATATGTGCAGCTCCTATCGGGATTTGTTGGCACATTCGGGCGGCTTTGCTGGACTTGTTTTACCATTGTCGAGGATGTCTTGTAACTGGGATGCCGAGTCTAACCGGATTGTCTTGGGAGAAGGAATATACTTCATTGACCATGAGAGCTTGTGATGGGCTAAGTTGGGACACCCCTGCAGGGATTGATCTTTCGAAAGCCATGCCCGCGGTTATGGGCAGATGGGAATTTGTTAATGTCCGGTTGTAGAAAACCTGAAGTTGTTCTTAGTTAAAATACACCAACCGCGTGTGTAACCGTGATGGTCTCTTCTCGGCGGAGTCCGGGAAGTGAACACGGTGTTGGAGTAACGCTTGACGTAGGTTGTTCTAGGATCACTTCTTGATCATAGTTGTTCGACTGTGCTTTTGCCTTCTCTTCTCGCTCTCATTTGCGTATGTTAGCCACCAAATATGCTAGTCGCTTGCTGCAGCTCCACCTCATACCTTTTACCCTTCCTATAAGCTTAAATAGTCTTGATCGCGAGGGTGCGAGATTGCTGAGTCCCCGTGACTCACAGATACTTCCAAAACTAGTTTGCAGGTGCCGATGATACCGTGTAGGTGACGCAACCTAGCTCAAGGAGGAGCTCGATGAAGACCTTGTTCGTTATGTTGTTCCGTTTTTCAGTCGATCAGTAGTGGAGCCCAGTTGGGACGATCGGGGATCTGTGTAGCATTTGGGGTAGTCTTCTTTTATTTTGGGTTCCGTAGTCGGACCTTGAGTGTATTTGGTTGAATGTAATGCTTTATTCATGTATTGTGTGAAGTGGCGATTGTAAGCCAACTATGTATCTCTTTCCCTTATGTATTACATGGATTGTGTGAAGATTACCTCACTTGCGACATTTCTTTCAATGCGGTTATGCCTCTAAGTCGTGCTTCGACACGTGGGAGATATAGCCGCATCGAGGGCGTTACAAGTTGGTAATCAGAGCCTTCCCCGACTTTAGGAGCCCCCTGCTTGATCGAATCGCTGGCGTTGTTGAGTCTAGAAATTTTTTTGAGTCATTTAGGATTATATATATCGGAGAGTAGGATTCTTTTTACTCCTCAGTCCCTTCGTCGCTCTGGTGAGGCATCCTGACGTAGAGTTTTGACTCTTCTCTTCTCAAATTTCACTAAAAAAATTTAGGATCACGCGGGTATCTTGGAATCGTTCTGATCGATTTGTGACGAGAACATTGTTCTTGGTGCCTCCTGACATTTAGGGGTTGTGGCAGTGTCCCGAGGAGTTGAGCTTCGAGGTGTTGTCGTCACAATTTTATCGTTGCAGTTCGGGAATACCTGAGTTTCACCGACATCGAAAATATCTTTTATGCAGTTGTTGGTGAGATAACCTCGACGCCACCCAGTACTGGGGCGGGAGTTCGGGAGTATTGCCATAACTTGTATAATAGATGCTTTTCGAAGGTTGAGGTAAATGATTTCCGAAGGTTTCTTGGTTATGTGTTGAAGGATGGATACAGCTGGATGTAGGATTTGTGTAGTTTTGGGTCAGATATTATGCTTCCTCTGTATCCCCAACACCTGATTGCATAACCGGAAAGTTTCGGGAGTTTATAAGTGGGAATTCAAGTAGCTCTTAGGATATCTTTCCGACAGATGTATGATATGAAATTGGGGTTTGACGTTTAGTGGTCCGCCTATCCACGGTTGGTTTTACAGTGGTCTCGTTGTGTCTTAAAGAGTCATTGGCTATGCCGATTCGGGGACGCTTCTTATGTCGTGTGCACTGCCTTGTACATGATGGTGTTGTACGATCAAGCCCGTGTAGGCCCCACCATGAAATCTTCGGACGAAATCTCTATCATATGTTTGTTCTGGCTTATTCTGCAAGCCAATCCTTTGTTTTGTTTTGAGTTGTGGTATTCAAGTTGCTTCAATGTCAAGTGTGATTGCATACCTTTCCTAAACGGTGCTCTCATACTTCTATGTGAATACCAATTCTTCATGATAATCGAGATTGTCATGTCAATCCTTTTCAACCGGCGTGTTCTCTCTTCAAGTGGACCTGATCTTTTTCAACATCTGGAGGATCAAGTATCAGTTCTTCTTAACGGTGTTTGTTTCATCCGTCTCCAAGTTTCCTTTATTTGCCCACCCTCCCACCCTTGTTTTTCTTGAAGGATTCAGATTTCTTTATCAAGTATCTATCTTACGATTATGAAGTCTCTCCATTCTTTTCTGTCAATGTTCTTATCCGGTGATTCTCATGAAGATTCCAACGGAGCTTCAAGTGTTATATTCTTCGATCTTTTCTTCTCCGGTGGATTTAATTCAAGCTTTATTGATCTTATCCTTTCCTCGTTTCTAATGTTTTATCATGCCGGTGCACCTCTTAGTCATTCCTCTCGCTATTAATTGTTCCGGAGTGCTCAAGATATCTCGTATATTCGTGTTTCCACTCTACTTTCGTTCAAGATCCATTCAACCTATTTCGAGGTTGTTATCTCATTCAAGCCATTTAATTCAACCGGTGCAATCTCTCTTCAAAATCGTTCAACGGTGTATCTTTTTAGTGGGCCCTAACCCACAGGTCTTATTCCAGGATCTTACCTAACTCTTCTAATTCTTTTTCGGAGTTGCTCCCAAATTATTTTCCAAGTTTGACGTAAGAATGAATTTTCATCAGCCATTTGTATTGCTCCAAGATCTTGCAAATTCTTATCATTGTTGGCTCAACATCTTCGCTTTTCATTATTCCGGAGTGCCTCAATAATTCACGGTGGTGTTTCTCATCGCCTTTCTCAACATTTGAAGACCGAAGAAGAGTTTCTTTTATATCTTGCTTCATTCTCTTCAAAGATTCGTGATTCTAGCTTGTTGCCATCCTCTCATAATTATTTCCGATCGTGAGAATTCTTTTCACCCATCTGGAGCAATTCAAGAGTCTTCTCAGGTTGTTATCCGGAGCCCATCATCTCAGAGTTATTCATTCTCAGCTTCTAGCTCTCATTCTCCAATCTAACCGGTGCATCATTCAATATTCTCTAATCAGCTCGTGATCTCTTCGTTTTAGTTGTTTCTAAATCCCCTCAAGTAATCTTCATTCGTTTTCAAATTCTTCCAGGTGAATTGTGCCTTTGCTACGTTCATTTCCAATTATTACGGTGGTTCGTTCAAGATTCTCTTCCTTCGTTTATCATATCAATTCATTCATTGTTCCAATCCTACCGATGGTTCGTTGAAGACCTTCTCAAGTTGACCCTATATCTCTTTTAATCTTTTCTACGAGAATAAGTAATATGTCAAATCCGTTGATTGTCATCAATTTAATTGGTGAAGGATAAGCATAATGTAATTCTTATTCTTGTTTCAACAAGTGAACTCAATTCCCTATTCCGGAGGCTCATCAAATTCCTAATTTCATTTGTTTCATCTTCTCTTTCTCCCGGAGTTCCAACCTTTTTCAATTATTTCACCACGGATATCAATCTAAATAATTGCAAGGATTCACCTTGTGTTTTCAATTTCTTTTTCCTTTTGTTTGATCATTCTTTTGTTACCGGAGTTCTTCATGGAGGCTCTACATGATGGTTCATCAAGGATTTAATTTCTTTTCGAAGCGTTCATCAAGATTCTTTTGAAAGGAGCTCAAGCATTCTTCATCTCGCATCCGGAGTGTAATTTTTTTTCCGTATCATTGGAGGTGGTATTATGTCATTCTTGATAATTTGAGTTCATGTTTCATGATTCACATGTTGTTAAGAAATGAGATATTTTAAATCCATCAACCTCTTCGTTGGAGTTATCTTGGGTTATATTTCACCTAAAGCCTTCCCTAATGATTGTTGCTATTTATGGGGCTTATAAATGACCCAAGTTTTTCATCTATCCTCCCGGTGATATAGTTTCTCGTCTCCTTCTTAATACCAAGCCAATCTATTGTTTTTCCGTGAGTGGCAGAATTTCACCTCATAATTTTGAGATGTTTTCCATAAGCCCACTACAACCTTGTTCTTTTCGTTGTTGGTTTTGCAACAACTCCGTTCGACCCTTCTCCTAAAGATGCCTTTCAAGCTCTTTGGTGGCAGAAGTCGGCATTTTATTCTCCATCCTATTATTTCAATTATCTATCTTATACTTCTTTCTCCCGAAGGCACTGTCTTGTTGCTCTCTTCAACCCGTCTTCTGGTTTTGACAGGATCATCTTCTTTTCATGCCTATTCATTTAACCGGAGTGTGTGCCCACTGCTCAAGTTCTTTCATTTTATCAAGCCTTGCATATCTTTCCAACCGGAGTGCTATTCGAATTTGTTCTTCCTTGTTCCTTTTCCTAACGGAGTGCTTTAAAATTCGTTCATCTTCGTTGTATCCTTTCTTTCAATTTGTTCAACCTCTCAAGGCTCTTGGTTTCACTCGTTTGTCAAAGAAGCAACTTAGTTTTACCTCTTCCCTTTCTCTTCCGTTTTTCCCTCCGGTGCCATTCTAGATCTCGGGACGAGATCCTCTCGTAGTGGTGGAGTGTTGTAATGCCCCAAGACCGATGTGCCAGGTGTCCTCCAGTTATTCGCTGTTGTTGCCATGACATTGCTTGCTTTCCATGCATCGCATACCATGTCATCAAGTGCATTTCATTTGCATACATGTTCGTCTCATGCATCCGAGCATTTTCCCTGTTGTCCGTTTTGCAATCCGGCGCTCCTATGTCACCCGGTGTCCATTTCTACCTCTTTTCGTGTGCGGGTGTTAAACAATTTAGGATTGGACCGAGACTTGTCATGCGGCCTTGGTTTACTACTGATAGACCGCCTGTCAAGTTTCGTATCATTTGGACTTCGTTTGATACCCCAACTGTTAACCGAGGGACCGAAAAGGCCTCGTGTGTGTTGTAGCCCAATACCCTTCCAAAGTGGCCCAAAAACCCACCTAAACCCCCTCCATCATCTCGGTCGTTCGATCACGATCGCGTGGCCGAAAACCGCACCTCATTTGGACTCTCCTAGCTCCCTCTACCTATAAATATGTGCCCCTCTCCAAATTTCGTGGTCTAACCCTAGCCCCCTCCCTCTCCTCGTGCGCCGGACACAAATTCCGCCGACGAAAACGTCCGCTCCGCCATCCGCCGCCACGTGGCATCCTCTGATTCGCCGCTGCCCGTGCCCACTTCACTACGCCGCCGCGGCCCGCCCGGCCCACGGTCGGCCCTCCCGGCCCGCGACCGGGCTGAGCACCCCGCGCGCCTACCCCACCGCCTGAGAGAGCCCGCGCCGCCCGAGCCTGCAGCTCCTCCCGCCGGTCGTCGCCGGTGCCACCACATCTTGCCGGCGCTACGCTGCCCATCCCCGCCGCACTTCTCCGCGCGAAGCCGCCGCCCTGCCTCCGTTCCTCGCCGGCGACCTCGCAGCCGTCGCACGCGCCCCGATCCGGCCGCCGGCCACCGGATCCGGGCACCCCATCCTCCCGTTGGCCGCTGCTTCTTCTTCCCCAACGAATCCGGCCGGCTACAGTGTCTCCATCGATCCTCGTAATCCGCGCCGATCTGGATCTGGATCCACCCCGGCTGACTTTTTCCCTCCGAACCCTAATTTTTATGCAATCTTCGTCATGTCATAACTTCATCATCGTTGCTCCGATTCGTGCGTTTAGCATATCAAAATGTTCGTCTCGACGAGTACATCATTTCATCTCATTGCATAATTTTCATTTGAGCTATCTTGATGCCCGACATGTTGTAAGAAGAGGGCTATGTGATGATTATTTCAGATCTGTTTCAGCAAATGCACTTTTCTCATTTTTGCCATGATTAATGTGTGCATGCTATGATCCTAAGCTCTACATGTGTTTTGTAGAATGCCATGCCATCTTTACAGGGGTGTATGCCATGTATTTTTGTGATCTTTGTGGTGACTAACACAAGCATGCAAAGTAGCTTACTCAATGATGCTGATTTCAGGGACTTAGAATTTCACTAAGTCCTTGCCCTGTCATTATTTTTATGCCATATGTTCATGTTGTTTCCTAGTGATCCGTGCCTCTTTTGAGGTTGATCAGTAAGGATGTTTTGTAGATATTGTTGTGCTCTATCCATCCATGTCTTTGTTTGCATTTATGGAGCATCCTAGCTTGAGTCAATCGAGCTCTACTTTGGCTATAATATGTTCCTGGCAGATTGTTAACATGTTTAGCGATTTTGCCGAGCTTGTTGTTGTTGATCCGTGCATGATATGTTGTTGTTCTTGCCATGTCTAGCTTCTATGACATGTCTTCTTGATGGGTGTATGCTTAGTTTGTCATGCCATGCCTTGTAGTGAGTGCATCGATCTCGTAAACATGCCTACTTGTTAACTGTTTCGCCATGCTCCAGTTTTTCACTAAGTCTGGATCTGTTTATGTTTTTGCTATGTTCACATGCTTGCAATTGTTTTCTCTGATCCCTTTTGGCTTATGGTCACCAAGGGACTTTTGTTATATGCTTTGAGTAGCTTCATGCCATGCCTTGCTTTGCCATGATATGCTCCTGTAGCATGTAGTTTTCATGCTCTAAAGATTGCTTCCTGATGATAAATTCCTGACTTGTGTTATTTTTCTCTAAGTCTGTAACCCGTTATCATTTGCAATTTTGCCATGCTTGTTTTAATCTGTTATTGAGTGAATTAGCCGTAGCTCAGTGTTCATCTTTTGTCAAGCATCATGAGTGGATCCCTGCCATGTATTTTGTTGCCATGTTTGAGTGCTGAAGCATATCTATCTTGATGCATTTAGTTGGCTACTTGCTGTTTATCGCACACCGGTGCCATATTTGTTTTGCTTGCCATTTCCAAACCATGCATCCGATTCCGGTGATCTTTATATCGATTTCAACCGAAATAAACTCCTCTTTCCAGTGGCACTCTTGGATTTCCAAGTTGAGGCCAGGTCAATCATTCCTTTGCAAATCATGCATATGCATCACATACCGCATCCCGCATATCATGCCTTGTTCGTGTGTTGGTTGTTTACTATGTTGTGTGCTACTTTCCGGTGTTGCTTCTTCGGGTTGGTTCCGATAACGTCGCGTTTGTGACGACCCATTCGACTACGTCCGTTTGTCTTCTGCATGGAATCGTTCTTCTTCCTTGCGGGATTTCAGGCAAGATGACCATACCCTCGAAATCACTTCTATCTTTGCTTGCTAGTTGCTCGCTCTTTTGCTATGCCTATGCTGCGATACCTACCACTTTCTTATCATGCCTCCCATATTGTTAAGCCAAGCATCTAACCCACTTTGTCCTAGAAAACCGTTGTTCGGCTATGTTACCGCTTTGCTCAGCCCCTCTTATAGCATTGTTAGTTGCAAGTGAAGATTGGAGTTTGTTCCTTGTTGGAACATGGATATTTTGTTGGGATATCACAATATCTCTTATTTAATTAATGCATCTATATACTTGGCAAAGTGTGGGAGGCTCGGCCTTATGCCTGGTGTTTCGTTCCACTCTTGCCGCCCTAGTTTCCATCATATCGGTGTTATGTTCCCGGATTTTGCGTTCCTTACACAGTTGGGTTATAATGGGAACCCCTTGACAGTTCGCTTTGAATAAAACTCCTCCAGCAAGGCCCAACCTTGGTTTTACCATTTTCCTCACCACCACCTACTTTTCCCTTGGGAGTCGCGCTCCCGAGGGTCATCTTTGTTTTAACCCCCCCCCTCGGGCCAGTGCTTCTCTAAGTGTTGGTCCGAACTGAGCTGCCTGCGGGGCCACCTCGGGGATACTTGAGGATTGGTTTTACTCGTAGCTAGTCTCATCTGAGTTTGTCCTGAGAATGAGATATGTGCAGCTCCTATTGGGATTTGTCGGCACATTCGGGCGGCTTTGCTGGACTTGTTTTACCATTATCGAGGATGTCTTGTAACTGGGATGCCGAGTCTGATCGGATTGTCTTGGGAGAAGGAATATCCTTCGTTGACCGTGAGAGCTTGTGATGGGCTAAGTTGGGACACCCCTGCAGGGATTGATCTTTCGAAAGTCGTGCCCACGGTTGTGGGCAGATGGGAATTTGTTAATGTCCGGTTGTAGAAAACCTGAAGTTGTTCTCAATTAAAATACACCAACCGCGTGTATAACCGTGATGGTCTCTTCTCGGCGGAGTCCGGGAAGTGAACACGGTGTTGGAGTAACGCTTGACGTAGGTTGTTCTAGGATCACTTCTTGATCATAGTTGTTTGACCGTGCTTTTGCCTTCTCTTCTCGCTCTCATTTTGCGTATGTTAGCCACCAAATATGCTAGTCGCTTGCTGCAGCTCCACCTCATACCTTTTACCCTTCCTATAAGCTTAAATAGTCTTGATCGCGAGGGTGCGAGATTGTTGAGTCCCCGTGATTCACAGATACTTCCAAAACCAGTTTGCAGGTGCCGATGATACCGTGCAGGTGACGCAACCTAGCTCAAGGAGGAGCTCGATGAAGACCTTGTTCGTTATGTTGTTCCATTTTTCAGTCGATCAGTAGTGGAGCCCAGTTGGGACGATCGGGGATCTGTGTAGCATTTGGGGTAGTCTTCTTATATTTTGGGTTTCGTAGTCGGACCTTGAGTGTATTTGGTTGAATGTAATGCTTTATTCATGTATTGTGTGAAGTGGCGATTGTAAGCCAACTATGTATCTCTTTCCCTTATGTATTACATGGATTGTGTGAAGATTACCTCACTTGCGACATTGCTTTCAATGCGGTTATGCCTCTAAGTCGTGCTTTGACACGTGGGAGATATAGCCGCATCGAGGGTGTTACATAAGGAAATAAATAATAACTTTATAATTGCCTCTAGGGCATATTTCCTTCAAATTGGGGACACGGAGATTTTTGGCGTGGTTCCGATAGGTGGTGCTATCGTACATCCACGTTGATGGAGACTTCAACCCACAGAGGGTAACAGTTGCGCGAGTCCAAGGCGGGCTCCACCCAAGAAGGGTCCACGAAGAAGCAACCTTGTCTATCCCACCATGACCATTGCCCACAAAGGACTTGCCTCTCTTGGGTAGATCTTCATGAAGTAGGTGATCTCCTTGCCCTAACAAACTCCTTGGTTCAACTCCACAATCTTGACGGAGGCTCCCATGTGACACCTAACCAATATAGGAGACACCACTCTCCAAAAGGTAATAGATGGTGTGATGATGATGAACTCCTTGCTCTTGTGCTTCAAATGATAGTCTCCCCAACACTCAACTCTCTCTCTCTCATGGATTTGAATATGGTGGAAAGATGATTTGAGTGGAAAGCAACTAGGGGAAGGCTAGAGATCAAGATTCTTGTGGTTGCATTGGAATGTCTTGGTCACAACACATGAGTAGGTGGTTCTCTCTCAGAAAATGAATGCTGGAAGTGTAGGCACATTCTGATGGCTCTCTCCACGAATGAAGGAAGGGTGGAGGGGTATAAATAGCCTCCACACAAAATCTAGCCGTTACACACAATTCACCCAACTCGATGGGACCGAATTGAGAAACTCGGTCAGACCAATTTGGTTCAAAATGTGAACGTTAGAGTTTTCGGTGGGACCGATATGATCAACTCGCTGGGACCGATGTGCTAGGGTTAGGGTAAAACCTCAACATGGTTTGACCGATTACACAAACTCGGTGGGACCGATTTTGGTAATAAGCAACATAGAGAGTTGGTCAAGCAAACTCAGTGGGACCGATTGCATATCTCAGTGTGACTAGAATAATTACAATAGGAATCAAAGAGTTTGCGAGCCCATCTCGGTGAGACCGAGATCCCATCGGTGAGATCGAACAAATTAGGGTTTCTGGCAGTGGCTATGTCAAATGAACTAAGTGGCGCCGGATAAATCAAATCAGTGGGGCTGATTTTGACTTTTGGTTTGGGACATATGTGGAAATGAGAGGGTGGTTGAGGGCTTTGGAGCATATCACTAATCACTTTGAGCAAGCAAGCCATTAAGCAACACCTCATCCCCTTTTAGTAGTATTGTCTTTTCCTATGGACTCAATGTGATCTTGGATCACTACAAGGAAAATGAAGAGTCTTGAGCTTTTGCCAATCCTTGTCCTTAGCTTCTTGAAAGGGTCCCACATCCTTTTGTCCATGCCACACCATGTTGAACTTTTTGAAATATACTAGGTAGAAGTATTAGTCCAACAAGAGATATGTTGACTTAAATTACCAAAATCACCCAGGGAGCACTTGTCCTTTTAGACTCCATGAACTAGTGCAATATATGAAAGGTTGATTGCACATGTCCTCGCTGAAATGAATTTGAGTGAAGTATTTTGGTGGCGTTACCTTCAAGAACACTCTAGTTCTTCTTCTTTGGGATCCACATCAATTTGGTGGGAATCCTTGGAGTTGTAGTTGTACTTGATGAACTAGAACTTGACGTAGTCTTAGTAACCCACTGGACCATGGCCTTAGGAGCTTCTTCAAATGAATCAATCTCTTCTTCAAGCTTGTCCTTGCCTTTCAAGTTGTGGTCTTGTGCTGGAAGATCATCTTGAGCTTGTGTTCCCTTGAAAGAAGTGGGGCCATATTTATCTTGTTGAGGAACATACTTCATCTTGGGGTATTGCACTTCTTCCCACTCAACTCCATTGGCATTAAACTTTCTATCAAAACCAACACCTTGATTCTTCCGGTACCTTCCTTGCTTGCGTACAATTTCCTCAAATTGCTTTCTGCTGGCAAGGATCTTGTAAACACCTTTCTCTATAATTCCCTTCAATAAGCTATTTTATTGCTCAAGTGTAACTTGGCTAAGAGAATCATTAATGGAATCAAGAGAACTACTAGAAGCAACAATATTGTATTTAACATGATTATTATTACTACTAGAGGGAGAATCTTTCTTGCTCTTATTGCTAGATTTTACTTGTGGCATATAAGTAGACAAGAGGAGACGTTTGCCAAGATAAGAAGAACTCTTCTTTCGAAGATCATCATTGATAGCTTTTAGGAACTCATACTCTTGCTCTAAATTTATCTTCTCGAAGCGTAGCTTCTCATGAGTCCTTAGGAGCTCTCTATGATCCTCTAGAGTTGTTTCATGAGCTTACTTAAGAGTGTTTAGTTCTTTAGTTAGATGCTCGATCTCCTTCTTATCATTGTCATTAATTTCATCTTGATTAGCAAGATTACTAGCAAGTTCATCATAGTTTTCATCACTAGTGTTGTCAACAAGTAAATCATCATCACCTAGAAAATCATCTTCATCACTATTGAAATCAACATACTCGGGGTGTGATACCTTAGGGCCTTTAGCCATGAAGCATCTTCCAATTCCTTCATTTGGTGAGTCAAATATGTCGTAGGAGTTGGATGACACAAGTAAAAGACCGGCAACACCTTCATCTCGGAGTAGTTGTCGAAGTCGGAATCAGATACCCATTCACCAACATGAGCTTGATGTCTTCGTCTTGTGTATCTCTTTGATGACTTGTCCTTCCTTTATGAATCCTTACTTCTACGAGAGGGTCTTCGCTCATAACGATCATATATACTCCTCTCTCTTGGAGGTGATTCATCTCTTCTACTCCTCCTTTATGGTGAATCTTCTCTTTTCTTGTAGGGAGCCGTACACTCATTGGAGCAGTGTCCTGGTCTTCCACAATTGTAGCAATTATGATCACGACTAGAAGATCTTTTGTCATTGTAGGATCTTGACTTGGAGCTTCTCTCTTTGCTTCTATTCTTATAGAACTTGTTGAAGTTCTTCACCATTAAGCTCAATTCTTCATTCGAGACTTGCTTCTCACTTGATGTTGTAGGAGCATCACTTGAAGCTTTGTAAGCACCACTTGACTTGTTGTGGAGCTCTTCCTTATCCTTGAGTGACATCTCATGAGCAACAATTCTACCAGTGACTTCTGTGGGCTTGAGATATTTGTAGTTGGGCATCATTTGGATCAAGGTGCACATGGTATCATATTTTCCATCCAAGGCTCTTAGGATCTTCTTAATGATGAATTTGTCGGCCATCTCTTTGCTTCCCAAGCCGGCAATCTCATTTGTGATGAGAGCAAGCCTAGAGTACATCTCGGTGACTCCTTCACCATCCTTCATCTTGAATTTTTCAAGTTGACTTTGAAGCACATTTAATTTGGATTCCTTGACGGACTTGGTACCTTCGTGCATATCAACCAAAGTATCCCAAATTTCCTTTGCATTCTCAAGGCAGCTGATTTTGTTGAATTCTTTGGGGCACAATCCATTGAAGAGGATATCGCAAGCTTGAGCATTTTATTGCAACATCTTTATTTCTTCCTCTATCACTTCATGACTCGGTTCTTTTTCATCCTCAAAGAAATCACCTTGCAAGCCAATACGAACAATAGCCTAAACGGCGGGGTTATGACCAAGAATATGCATTTTCATCTTATGCTTCCAACTAGCAAAATTAGTACCATCAAGTAAGGACCTCTACGGTGGTAATTTCCCTCGCTAGACACCATACTCTCCTAGGTTGTCAAACCAAGGCTATGATCACCAAAGCTATGGAAATCAAGAAAAATGGAGACCAAAGCTCTGATACCACTTGTAGGATCAAAAGTAGGTCCAAAGGGGGGGTGATTAGACTACTTGATCAGATAAAAATCTAACATTTTCCCAATTTTATTTGTGGGCAGATTTTAGCAACTAGCACAAGTCAAGAAATCAACCTACACATGCAATTCTAAGAGTGTAGCAGCGGAAAGTAAAACATTGCATATGAAGGTAAAGGGGAGGCTTTGGAGAGTGCAAACGCAATGGAGACATGGAGATTTTTAGCATGGTTATGGTAGGTGGTGCTATCGTACCTCGACGTTGATGGAGACTTCAACCCACGAAGGATAACGGTTGCGTGAGTCCACGGAGGGCTCCACTCATGAAGGGTCCATGAAGAAGCAACCATGTCTATCCCACCATGGCCATTACCCACGAAGGACTTGCCTCACTCGGGTAGATCTTCACGGCTATCTCCTTGCCCTTACAAACTTCTTTGTCCAACTCCACAACTTGACGGAGGCTCCCAAGCGACACCTAACCAATCTGGAGACACCACTCTCCAAAAGGTAATAGATGTTGTGTTGAGGATGAACTCCTTGCTCTTGTGTTTCAAATGATAGTCTCCCCAATGCTCAATTCTCTCACACAGATTTGGATATGGTGGAAAGATGATTTTTGTGGAAAGCAACTTGGGGAAGGCTAGAAATCAATATCCTTGTGGTAGGATTGGTATATCTTGATCTCAACACATGAGTAGGTGGTTCTCTCTTAGAAAATATATGTTGCAACTGGAAGTGTAGGCATGTTCTGATGACTCTCTCACAAATGGATAAGGGGGTGGAGGGGTATATATAGCCTCCACACAAAATCCAACAGTTACACACATTTGACCCAACTCGGTCAGACCGAATAGATGAACTCGGTGAGACGGATTTAGTTCAAAATGTGAACATTAGGAATCTCAGTGGGACCGACTGGAACAACTCGGTGGGACAGATGTGCTTGGTCTTAGGGTAAACTTCATCTCGGTGGCCCCGATTGTATCAACTCGGTGAGACCGAAGAGAAGCAATAGGGTAACAGAGAATTGGTCAATCCATCTCGGTGAGACCAATTGCTATTTCGGTGAGACCAAAATAATTGCAACAGGCAATAGAGCGTTGGCAAGGCCATCTTGGTGAGACCGAGATCCATATTGGTGTGACCGAACTGTTAGGGTTTCTGGCCATGGCTATGTCATATGAACTCGGTGTCACCGGATAGAATGAATCGGTGGGGCCGAGTTGGAGTTTAGGGTTTTAACATATTTAGAATGAGAAAGTGGTTGAGGGTTTTGGAGCAATATCATTAAGCATTTGAGAAAGAAAGCCATTAATCAACACCTCATCCCCTTTTAATAGTATTGGCTTTCCTATGGACTCAATGTGATCGTGGATCACTAAAATAGAAATGAAGAGTCATGAGCTTTTGCCAATATGTGTCCTTAGTATTTTGAAAGGTCCACATCTCTAGTCCATGCCATGCCATTCATTGAAATTTCTGAAATATTACACTTGAATGGATATTAGTTCAATGAGCTATATGTTGTTATGGATTACCAAAACCACCCGAGGATTAGTTGCACTTTCAGCAGCCTAGCCCCAAGTGCACCTGTGCTGCGCATAACCGCATCGCCCATACACTCGCGTGTCCACACCATGCCTCTTGCCCACCCGGGCTATAGGCCACCATCCATGCAGCCCAGGCCCCCTTGCACATCCATGTCGCGCACCCACCACTACTGCAGGATCTGCTAGCGCGACACTACGATCAGAGACCCTTCGACGAAACTGTGTGCGATGCCATAATCGCAAACGGTGGTGTAAAAAACCATTAAAAAGGTGCAAAACTATTGCGATGGAGTATGCATCAAACACGGTTCAGATTTTAGTTGCGTGTGCGATGTAGGGCATACGGTTCAGCTCAATTAACTATTTGTGATTAGGCAACACAAAAGAAACGGGCAGCAAGATGAAGGTGTATGCGATGTATAGCACACGCTTCACTCGGTGGAATTGTTTGTGATTAGGAAACACAAAATAAATGGTCAGCCAGATCAAGGTGTGTGCGATATACGACATGCGGTTCACTCGGATGAACTGTTTGCGTTGAGACATGAGAACAGAAATGGTTCAACTTAACAAGATGTGTGTGATATGCGGCAAACAGGTCTGTAATCGGAAACGTGTGCGAAGACCGATAACAACATAGACGATTACTGCTAACAAGCTGTGTGTGTTGTGAGCAAACGATTGCTGGGATACAATTGTGAGTGATTGATCAAAACATCACCGACGGGTTCCATTTTTTAGTCCATGTGCGATGTGATTTTCTTTGTCCACACAACATCTACGCTTTATCTATAGAGCATCAAGATATATACTTAAAAATACAACATTGCATAACCAAATTAAGCATATAGCTACACAAGTGACTACACACATAACATTTCCACACACCAAAGTAAGCAATTGCATGCATACAAAAGTAGGAGAAACAAGGATCTAATCATCTATTTATTGTTGCGATGACGCCTGCCATTGCTTTGCTTCTGGCTGGATCCCTGGCCATTTTGTGGAAGGAGGCACTTCCTCATGTCAACGATCTGCCTGTACATGTCATAGCTCGTGTACGCCTCCTTGGCCACGTACATGACGTGAGCTTTGTCGAGTTTCTCCATCCAGGCCGAATGCCAGGCACGCTTGTCCTTGTTGCACAAATCCTTCATGTCTCTATAGTAGGGGTTGATGATGGCCTCGGCGAGGTGAACTAGTGAATCCTTGATGTCTACTACACAACCTTATTCTTGTAGACGTTGTTGGGCCTCCAAGTGCAGAGGTTTGTAGGACAGTAGCAAATTTCCCTCAAGTGGATGACCAAAGGTTTATCAAACCGTAGGAGGCGTAGGATGAAGATGGTCTCTCTCAAGCAACCCTGCAACCAAATAACAAAGAGTCTCTTGTGTCCCCAACACACCCAATACAATGGTAAATTGTATAGGTGCACTAGTTCGGCGAAGAGATGGTGATACAAGTGCAATACAGATGGTAGATAAAGGTATTTGTAATCTGAAAATATAAAAACAGTAAGGTAACTAATGATAAAAGTGAGTGTAAACGGTATTGCAATGCGTTGAAACAAGGCCTAGGGTTCATACTTTCGCTAGTGAAAGTTCCCTCAACAACGATAACATAATTGGATCACATAACTATCCCTCAACATGCAACAAAGAGTCACTCCAAAGTCACTAATAGCGGAGAACAAACGAAGAGATTATGGTAGGGTACGAAACCACCTCAAAGTTATTCTTTCCAATCAATCCGTTGGGCTATTCCTATAAGTGTCACAAACAGCCCTAGAGTTCGTACTAGAATAACACCTTAAGACACAAATCAACCAAAACCCTAATGTCACCTAGATACTCCAATGTCACCTCAAGTATCCTGGGTATGATTATACGATATGCATCACACAATCTCAGATTCATCTATTCAACCAACACATAGAACCTCAAAGAGTGCCCCAAAGTTTCTACCGGAGAATCATGATGAAAACGTGTGCCAACCCCTATGCATAGGTTCATGGGCGGAACCCGCAAGTTGGTCACCAAAACATACATCAAGTGAATCACGTGATATCCCATTGTCACCACAGATACGCGCAGCAAGACATACATCAAGTTTTCTCAAATCTTTAAAGACTCAATCCGATAAGATTACTTCAAAGGGGAAACTCAATTCATTACAAGAGAGTAGAGGGGGAGGAGAAACATAAGATCCAACTATAATAGCAAAGCTCGTGATACATCAAGATCGTATCACCTCAAGAACACGAGAGAGAGAGAGAGACAGACAGAGAGAGATCAAACACATAGCTACTGGTACATACCCTCAGCCCCGAGGGAGAACTACTCCCTCCTCGTCATGGAGAGCACCGGGATGATGATTGCCACCGGAGAAGGATTGCCCCCTCCGGCAGGGTGCCGGAACAGGCCTAGATTGGCTTTCGGTGGCTACGGAGGCTTCTGGCGGCGGAACTCCCGATCTATTGTGTGTTCTAGAAGTTTTAGGGTACGTGAGTATATATGGGTGCAGGAAGTACGTCGGTGGAGCTTCGGGGGCCCCACGAGGTAGGGGGGCGCGCCCTAGGGGGGCGCCCCCACCCTCATGAGCACCTCCCTTGGCTCCTGACGTGGGGTCCAAGACCATCCGGTAGCTTTCCTTCCAAAAATAACTTCTCTAGTTGATTTCGTTCCGTTTCGACTCCGTTTGATATTCCTTTTCTTCGACACACTGAAATAGGCAAAAAAATAGCAATTCTGGGCTGGGCGTCCGGTTAATAGGTTAGTCCCAAAAATAATATAGAAGTGGATAATAAAGCCCAATATTTCTCAAAACAGTAGATAACTTAGCATGGAGCAATCAAAAATTATAGATACGTTGGAGACGTATCAAGCATCCCCAAGCTTAATTCCTGCTCGTCCTCGAGTAGGTAAATGATAAAAACAGAATTTTTGTTGCGGAGTGCTACTTGGCATAATTTCAATGTAATTCTTATTAATTGTGGTATGAATATTCAGATCCGAAAGATTCAAGGCAAAAGTTCATATTGACATAAAAATGATAATACTTCAAGCATACTAACTAAGCAATTATGTCTTCTCAAAATAACATGGCCAAAGAAAGTTATCCCTACAAAATCATATAGTCTGGCTATGCTCCATCTTCACCACACAAAATATTTAAATCATGCACAACCCCAATGACAAGCCAAGCAATTGTTTCATACTTTTAATGTTCTCAAACTTTTTCAATCTTCACGCAATACATGAGCGTGAGCCATGGACATAGCACTATAGGTGGAATAGAATGGTGGTTGTGGATAAGACAAAAAGGAGAAGATAGTCTCAAATCAACTAGGCGTATCAACGGACTATGGAGATGCCCATCAATAAATATCAATGTGAGTGAGTAGGGATTGCCATGCAACGGATGCACTAGAGCTATAAATTTATGAAAGCTCAAAAGAAACTAAGTGGGTGTGCATCCAACTTGCTTCCTCATGAAGACCTAGAGCATTTTGAGGAAGCCCATCATTGGAATATACAAGCCAAGTTCTATAATGAAAGATTCCCACTAGTAAATGAAAGTGACAACATAGGAGACTCTCTATCATGAAGATCATGGTGCTACTTTGAAGCACAAGTGTGGTAAAAGGATAGTAGCATTGCCCCTTCTCTCTTTTTCTCTCATTTTTTATTTTATTTTTTTATTTGGGCCTTCTCTTTTTTTATGGCCTCTTTTTTTCTTTTCTTTTTTAATTTGGGCTTCTTTGGCCTCTTTTATTTTCGTTCGGAGTCTCATCCCGACTTGTGGGGGAATCATAGTCTCCATCATCCTTTCCTCACTGGGACAATGCTCTAATAATGATGATCATCACACTTTTATTTACTTACAACTAAAGAATTACAACTCGATTCTTAGAAAAAAATATGACTCTAAATGAATGCCTCCGGCGGTGTACCGGGATGTGCAATGACTCATGAGTGACATGTATGGAAGAATTATGAACGGTGGCTTTGCCACAAATACGATGTCAACTACATGATCATGCAAGCAATATGACAATGATGGAGCGTGTCATAATAAACGGAACGGTGGAAAGTTGCATGGCAATATATATCGGAATGGCTATGGAAATGCCATAATAGGTAGGTATGGTGGCTGTTTTGAGGAAGGTATATGGTGGGTTTATGGTACCGGCGAAAGTTGCGTGGTACTAGAGAGGCTAGCAATGGTGGAAGGGTGAGAGTGCATATAATCCATGGACTCAACATTAGTCATAAAGAACTCACATACTTATTGCAAAAATCTATTAGTTATCAAAACAAAGTACTACGTGCATGCTCCTAGGGGGATAGATTGGTAGGAAAAGACCATCGCTCGTCCCCGATCGCCACTCATAAGGAAGGCAATCAATAAATAAATCATGCTCCGACTTCATCACATAACGGTTCACCATACATGCATGCTACGGGAATCACAAACTTTAACACAAGTATCTCTCAAATTCACAACTACTCAACTAGCATGACTCTAATATCACTATCCTCATATCTCAAAACAATCATCAAGCATCAAACTTCTCTTAGTATTCAATACTCTATATGTAAGTTTTTACTATTCTTGGATGCCTAGCATATTAGGATTATTTAAGCAAATTACCATGCTATTCAAAACTCTCAAAATGATATAAGTGAAGCATGAGAGTTCATATATTTCTATAATACCACCACCGTGCTCTAAAAAGATTTAAGTGAAGCACTAGAGCAACAACAAACTACTCCGAAAGATATAAGTGAAGATCAATGAGTAGTTGAATAATTATGCAACTATGTGAAGACTCTCTAACATTTAAGAATTTCATATCTTGATATTTTATTCAAACAGAAAGCAAAACATGATGAAATAAAATGACGCTCCAAGCAAAACACATATCATGTGGCGAATAAAAATATAGCTCCAAGTAAAGTTACCGATGAATGAAGACGAAAGAGGGGATGCCTTCCGGAGAATCCCCAAGCTTAGGATTTTGGTTGTCCTTGAATATTACCTTGGGTTGCCTTGGGCATCCCCAATCTTAGGCTCTTTCCACTCCTTATTCCATAGTCCATCGAATCTTTACCCAAAACTTGAAAACTTCACAACACAAAACTTAACAGAAAACTCGTAAGCACCGTTAGTATAAGAAAGTAAATCACCACTTCAAGGTACTGTAATGAACTCATTCTTTATTTATATCGGTTTTAAACCTACTGTATTCCAACTTCTCTATGGTTTATAAACTATTTTACTAGCCATAGATTCATCAAAATAAGTAAACAACACATGAAAAACAGAATCTGTCAAAAACAGAACAGTCTGTAGTAATCTGAATCAAACATATACTTATGGAACTCATAAAATTCTCACATAAATTGATGTACCTGAGGTATTTATCTATTAAGCATCTTCAAAAAGAATTAACTAAATAGCACTCTCCAAATAACAATGGCAGCAATTCTCGTAAGCGCTAAAGTTTCTGTTTTTTACAGCATGATCAACAAGACTTTCCCCAAGTCTTCCCAAAGGTTCTACTTGGCACAAACACTAATTAAAAGCATAAAACCACATCTAAACAGATTCTAGATGAATTATTTATTACTAAACAGGAATAAAAAGCAAGTAACTAAAATAAAATTGGGTTGCCTCCCAACAAGCGCTACCGTTTAACGCCCCTAGCTAGGCACGATGATTTCAATGATGCTCACATAAAAGATAAGAATTGAAACATAAAGAGAGCATCATGAAGAATATTACTAGCACATTTAAGTCTAACCCACTTCCTATGCATAGGTATTTTGTAAGCAAACAACTTATGGAAACAAGAATCAACTTGCATAGGAAGGTAAAACAAGGATAACTTCAAAATTTTAAGCACATAGAGAGGAAACTTGATATTATTGCAATTCCTACAAGAATATGTTCCTCCCTCATAATATTTTTTAGTAGTATCATGAATGAATTCAACAATATAACCAGCACATAAAGCATTCTTTCCATGATCTACAAGCATGCAAAATTTACTACTCTCCACATAAGCAAAATTCTTATCAATAGTAGTGGGAGCAGACTCAATGAAATAACTATCATTGGATTGAAAATTGAGATCAAGATGACAAGTTTCATTGTTATAATTATTCTTTAAAGCATACGTGTCATCACAATAATCATCATAGATAGGAGGCATGCTTTCATCATAATAAATTTGCTCATCAAAACTTGGGGGACAAAATATATCATCTTCATCAAACATAGCTTCCCCAAGCTTGTGGCTTTGTATATCATTAGCATCATGGATATTCAAGGAATTCATACTAACAACATTGCAATCATGCTCATCATTCAAATATTTAGTGCCAAACATTCTAATGCATTCTTCTTCCAACACTTTGGCACACTTTTCCTTCCCATCATACTCACGAAAGATATTAAAAAGATGAAGTGTATGAGGTAGACTCAATTCCATTTTTTTAGTTTTCTTTTATAGACTAAACTAGTGATAAAACAAGAAACTAAAAGACTAGATTGCAAGATCTAAAGATATACCTTCAAGCACTCACCTCCCCGGCAACGGCGCCAGAAAAGAGCTTGATGTCTACTACACAATCTTCTTGTAGACGTTGTTGGGCCTCCAAGTGCAGAGGTTTGTAGGACAGTAGCAAATTTCCCTCAAGTGGATGACCTAAGGTTTATCAATCCGTAGGAGGCATAGGATGAAGATGGTCTCTCTCAAGCAACCCTGCAACCAAATAACAAAGAGTCTCTTGTGTCCCCAACACACCCAATACAATGGTAAATTGTATAGGTGCACTAGCTCGGTGAAGAGATGGTGATACAAGCGCAATATGGATGGTAGATAAAGGTATTTGTAATATGAAAATATAAAAACAGCAAGGTAACTAATGATAAAAGTGATCGTAAACGGTATTGCAATGCGTTGAAACAAGGCCTAGGGTTCATACTTTCGCTAGTGCAAGTTCCCTCAACAATGATAACATAATTGGATCACATAACTATCCCTCAAAATGCAACAAAGAGTCACTCCAAAGTCACTAATAGCGGAGAACAAACGAAGAGATTATGGTAGGGTACGAAACCACCTCAAAGTTATTCTTTCCAATCAATCCATTGGGCTATTCCTATAAGTGTCACAAACAGCCCTAGAAAGACACAAATCAACCAAAACCCTAATGTCACCTAGACAGGGCCGTCTCCAGGAATTTGGGGGCCCGGGGCAGAAATCAAAATGTTGGCTCAAAATTTGAAGAAAAAACATATAACTGAAGAACTATCTTGAAAAAGTCGCATACCTACCCAAGAAATACCTCATGGTAAAGCCTATTCTTTTGTTCGAATACCCAATATGAGTAGAACTAGAACTCAATGTGGAACGATCGGACAAAATAGATAAGATATGACAAAAAAATATGTGTGGGGATATAAAGAGACTTGATCAATAGGTTGCTTCGTCCGTTCTGATATATGCACACAATACTGTTGCCGGCATCGATGAAAAAAATATCTTCATCTTGAAATTGAAATAAACATAGGGGCAATTTGAGTTCAATGGATTACTGATTCGTGTTTTCACTTCAATTTCTGTTCAATGTTAAAGTGCACCTATTTATAAATCAACACATACAACATTAATTTGGAAATCAGCAGATACAACATGTCAGTTCAAATGCATCTGTTGTTGTTATATGTCTGTGTCGGTCAAAGAAATTACTGATGAGTAGTTTTCTCTCGGCTTCCAAGGCGCATCTAGTCCAGGGCAAAGGGGAGGCAGGCGAAGGGCCGGTAGCAGCAGTACGAGGGCTTCGGCGGTCGGTCACACGTTGGGATCTTGCAGGAACGGTGGGGAGCAGCTAGATGGCCGTGCTAGATCAGGGGAGAGCAGCGGCCGACGGTGGATTGCAGCAGATGAGCAGTCAACGACTTGTGGATGGCGGACGACTGGGGGGAGGTGGCGCTAGGGGAGGGCTGCAACCCTAGGGATCGGGACTTTATCAGGGCTTGTGCAGAGATTGAGAAGGTGTTCGCGTCAAACTCGGGCGGGTCGCAGACATACGTGCGCAGCAGTTTCTCCTCGATCGGGGGCACCAATATTTTGGGGGCCCTGTGCGGTCGGCCAATTTGGCCGCCCTTATCGACGGGCCTGCACCTAGATACTCCAATGTCACCTCAAGTATCCGTGGGTATGATTATACGATATGCATCACACAATCTTAGATTCATCTATTCAACCAACACATAGAACCTCAAAGAGTGCCCCAAAGTTTCTACCGGAGAATCACGACGAAAACGTGTGCCAACCCCTATGCATAGGTTCATGGGCGGAACCCGCAAGTTGGTCACCAAAACATACATCAAGTGAATCACGTGATATCCCATTGTAACCACAGATACACACGGCAAGACATACATCAAGTGTTCTCAAATCTTTAAAGACTCAATCCGATAAGATTACTTCAAAGGGGAAACTCAATTCATTACAAGAGAGTAGAGGAGGAGGAGAAACATAAGATCCAACCATAATAGCAAAGCTCGCGATACATCAAGATCGTATCACCTCAAGAACACGAGAGAGAGAGAGAGAGATCAAACACATAGTTACTGGTACATACCCTCAGCCCCGAAGGAGAACTACTCCCTCCTCGTCATGGGGAGCATCGGGATGATGAAGATGGCCACCAGAGAAGGATTGCCCCCTTGGGCAGGGTGCCGGAACGGGTCTAGATTGGCTTTCGGTGGCTACGGAGGCTTCTGGCGGCGGAGCTCCTGATCTATTGTGTGTTCTGGAAGTTTTAGGGTACGTGAGTATATATGGGTGCGGGAAGTACGTCGGTGGAGCTTCGGGGGGCCCACCAGGCAGGGGGCGTGCCCTAGGAGGGGCCCACCCTCGTGAGCACCTCCCTTGGCTCCTGACGTGGGGTCCAAGTCCATCCGTTAGCTTTCCTTCAAAAAATAACTTCTCCAGTTGATTTCGTTCCGTTTTGACTCTGTTTGATATTCCTTTTCTTCGAAACACTGAAATAGGCAAAAACAGCAATTCTGGGCTGGGCCTCCGGTTAATAGGTTAGTCCCAAAAATAATATAAAAGTGGATAATAAAGCCCAATATTGCTCAAAATAGTAGATAACATAGCATGGAGCAATCAAAAATTATAGATACGTTGGAGACATATCAATCCTTCTCATGCTCCCTGATGCCCCATATCTTGTATTGGCCTTGGATATCGACAAGATTTTGGCAGGCGATGCCCGAATTCTCGAGCACATTTACATTGTTGGTGATGTCCACCATAGCGAACATGTAGTGGGGGATGTTGACAAACCTAGCGAAATGCTCGCAAGGCCTTGTGGCCAGGCAGCAGTGGTAGACGAGGACGTGGTGGCGCATGCACATCTGGGCGACGGCGACCTTGGCACGAGACCCAGCACGAGCGCTGGTGTACTCGAGGTCGAACCCGACCACCTTGTACTTCTCCTCGGCAAGCAACAGCTCCATGATGTGGATGGAGTACTCCACCCAGACCGGGTCGTTGGTGTACACCACCCAGGGTCCATGAACCTTCTGTGGGTGTCCACCACGGCATGCATGGTGAACTGCTGCTCGTCGTCGGCAGCCGCTGGGAGCGCCATTGGAGCCGCGCAAGATACCCTCTAAGAATTTCTCGTGGTGGGTGTGCTTCTTGCAATGGTGGGGCGCGATCGAAAGGTTGAAGAGACACAAGGGTTAAATGGCCGCTATAATAAATGGGGTCCGGCTGGCCTGTAATCGTCACGTCTTGTCACGACGTTCATAGCGGAGGATTCAAGTGCACGCTTTACAACACCGCACCACACGCGTGGGCTCGAAGAGGCACCAAATGTATCGTTGGTGAGCCTGTTCCCGCACTACCATGTTGTTTACCGTGCATGCTTCCTTCCCGGCTAGTTTGGCCACGCGTCGGCTAGAAGAGGGACAAATCATGGGCGTTTATTGGCAAAAAGATTTGCAAAAACGAAGTGTGTGGAATGACTTAGTTCATAAGTTTACCCGTGGGTGATGAGGTCAAAGTTACACAGAAGGGTAATGATGGACACTTGGGTGCGATAATTAATTCCACGCTCTACAGTGCACACGATGGACGAAACCAACTGTGTGCAATAATGTCGAAGATCGCAGTCGAGTTAGCTATACAGATCGTGTGCTGTGAGATCGACAAGGTAAACAGATTCAAGAATGGTTAATAAAATCTAAGACCATTGCATATTAAGGTCAAAATAGCTCTAGCAATATACGAGTCTCATACGATGCCATTTCAACGATTGTACCACAAAAGCTCGAAATATTACAAGGTTCAAATTCCAGAGTTATATTGCTCAAATTCGAAGATTACAAGGTTCAAACTGATATTAGAAATGAAATTCTGCTCATCAGCTGCAAACGCTCACGCTGATCCGCTAAACATGGATATCAGAGAGGTTCAAACTAATATCACCGCTTCTAAGTCTAGTTTCGAAACCTCACATTTTTTGCAAAGGGGTCAGCCACTGAGAAGTCATGTATGGGGTTGACACGATGACTTCCGATTACTCTGTCATCTGAAGTTCCAAAATGAAATACAACATTTTTGGAGCCTACTCCATTCTGCCGCACGCGCCGGCGCTGGTCAACAAACCATTTATTTTTGCGAAATAAATGTAGGGCGAACCTCATTTCCTTCAGCGCCCTTGCTCTTAGAACAAAGAACCTGGCGAATATAATCTCTGGTAAGGTCCCTCGGTAGGAGTTCAAAGTAATTTCTGAGAGATGCAGATCTAGGCATTCAATGTGATTGTTAAATTGTATCACATTATCCACCACTGGGCCTAATCTTATCTGCAAAAGAAGAAAACATGTTAGTGCCTACATGCAGTTTTGAACATTACTACAGGCCTATTTGGTTTGCAGTATTTGTAAAATGCACTAACATAGCATCTTCGATCTGACATGATTAACATGGGCATTTGATTACATTCTAGAAAAATGTAGCCTTCTTCACAAGAGGTTAGAGTGGATGAAAAGTTCCCTAAGAAAACTAGTACAGATGAATCCAAAGGAGAAATGCTTATTGATTGTAACCATATGGATCAAGCAACCAATATGGGGGGGCATGTATGTACTGAAATCCTCCAAAAGAACCTTCAGAAATCGTAGTACATTGTCATTCTAAAGTTGGAAAAAGGTGTCACAATTTGAACTCCCTTATGGTTAACATTTAACAGGAAAGGAACATCACCTCGATATATAGCTTCTCCAGGCACGGAAAGCATCTCAGGAAACTAACAACTTGCTACAGGTTGGGGCCGATAAATTATAGTGCCAAGACCTTCACTGTGCGCAGTTTCAGGGTCAAGCTTGTCAGAATCATTTTCTGAATGACAGATGAACAAACATCTTCAAAATTAGAAATAATGTTAATTTGTAGGAGAGGTAGAAGGCGGCTGTTGTACCTGAACGGGTGTGGATCCATTAACAAGTTTAGAGTATTTGTCAGACGAATAGCCCACCACTGTCAATTTTGGCGCAGAAATGACATTGATTCTTGTTGGACCTTGTTGATCAACTACAAGTAATCTCTCAAGTGCAGGTGTGTCCTCAATGACCATACCGTGGTATACATCTTCTGATGTCTTCTTGCCGCACCAGCAACACACATAAATAGTTCGGAGAGTCATGAAGGTGACATGGAAGGTACTCAACTCATTGATCGCCTGAAGACGAAGGTACTCAAGTGCAGTACAGCCACGGAGCAGGTGCTCCACGTCACCGTTTGAGAGGCAGATGGCGACGAGCTCGAGGTGCTTCAGTCGTGGTAGAATAAGAGTGGGCGCATCATTAAGGGAGGATGGTAGTTCCTAAACATGGCGACGTGCAGCGTGGGCGAGAGGCGGAGTGCGGACGTTGGCAGCAACCGCATATGCCCATCATCAAAAGTGATCTCCTCAAGCTGATCTAGGGCGGGGGATCGAAACCAGTCATCAAGCTTGGCTCGGTCCTTGCCGTTGGAACGGAACTTGCCCATTCTAAGGCCTTTGGTTGGGACAAGGTGAATGCCGAGGATCTTGGAGAATGCATCCAAGCTTTTGCGATAGCCATGGTAGAGCTCGTGGGTGTCGATGAGGTCGAGAGGATGGAGTTCCATATGGGGCGCCACCGCCGGGAAAGGACGGTTGTCCGCGCCCCATATTTGATTGGGGGAGGGAGATGATGACTCTCAACATATCATTGGGGAGGCTGCTGATGAAGTCTAGGCCTGCTGGAGTCACTTGCGGTTCTAGCTCGCCCCGCCTCCGCTTGTTGGCAGCCCCGTTCTCCACCTCTGGAGTCTCCTTGTCAACGGCGCTTTAACAGGGAATAACAATTGGTTGCTTAAATACTACACAATTCATTTGACATTGCTGGGTAAGTCAACATGCAGATAGTTGAAAAGAAAACTTACTTCGAACAAAGTCTAGACGGATGATTTTGTCAGGGAAGTTAGCATATATCTCATGACCAGGCCCTTTTATGTGCAGTGCAATTTTAGTGCCAGCTTCCAGTACATAAAACTTAGAAATTTCTTTCCAAAAGCCAGTGCCAAAATAGGAGTCACCATGTTCATCAAGTCTTACAGTAGCAACGATTGTAAATCCATGGTTTGTGTGCAGTATGACATCCGTGCAGCCTTGATCTATGTAAAGGGAAAAATTGTGCACTACATAATCGGTTGCATAGCAAGGGATGTGCTGCAGAAAATGGTAGAATTGTTAAATAAAATATGGTAACATGCAAATATGGGCCCAAATTGAAAGAACTGTATAGCAGTTGAAATCGAAGAACAAAAATCTATAATTAAACAGATAGGGTAAACATGATGTCATGCAAATATGAGAGTAATCGAAAGAACAATAAATCATTAATTTGCCTAATATAGAAAGAAGAGGGGGGAAATCCCCTTTGATGTATATGGTGCATGTGGCACCTTTTATCCAAATGTAGCAATATTTAGAATATGTTCAGGAAAGTAGGCCATGCCAACCGATTTATGGTGAGATTGAACATACCGCACGCGTCCTCAAGTTATCTGGTACAGTGAGATGGAATCTCTGGCAGAGGTCGCAAAGTCCTGAAGTGTCGAAGCACCGTAGATTATATGAATGAAAGAAAACCCTCAAATCAGCTCAAATAAAAATGAGTTCACGGTGATTTCTGCCGGGTGATTAAAGGAGGCAGATGATCTGGGATAAGAGATGACAATATCTCATTAAATTAGTTACCTTGTCGTCCATGAGAAAGAACCCTTAGTACGGCAGATTACCCAACCGAGTGGAGCTGGGTCAACTACGAGCAGTGTCGAGAAAGTCGATGGCGATAGGCGGCGGCAAGCAGAAGTGGCGGAATGCGGTGGCTTTTGCCGGCAGCCTGGCGGCGGCAGTAGGCGGTGAGCTAAGTGTTTACCGCCGCGATAGGCGCTGCCATGGCATAGACGCGGAGGAGCTTGTGTAGGTGCGAATGGGGAACGTACCGGAGGGGGTGACAGGCAGGCTGAGGGTTTTTGTGATGTGGGGATGGTGAGGGTTTTATTTTTTGAATTGGGTGGTGAGGGTTTTCTGTCCCACAAAGAATTTTGGGGGTGACGGTTTGCTAGAGTGAACCGTGTGTGATTGACGCAACAGGAAAAATGAAAGTCATTGCACACGGTTCCAATTTTGGGAACCGTGTGTGCTTGACGTACTACCTCCGTCCTGGTTTATTGGCCCCCCTTTGTATTTTTTACCAAATTTTGACCAAATATTTAACATACTCAGACATAGATAATAAGCGTACACGTACATAAGCATAGTTCAACCATAAGTACATAGTTCAACCGCCATTAAGCATACTCAAGCGTACATAGTTTGATCCATCCCACATCTTATCTCACAGGCCGGCACGATCCTGAAGCTTCTCCAAGTACTCGGCATACACGTCGTGCGCCACCCTGCGAGAATACTTCCGCTTGAAGGAGCCAACGGCCCGTCCTCTTGCATGCGCTAGAACACTTAGATACGCATCATGAAGCTTCTGGTTGCAAAATGGGCGTCGATAGCCGCCGTTCCTGGTTTTAATACGCCAGTTATGCATTCCCGCGTAAAGCTCCCTCAGTATTTCCCTCTTATACCTCCTATGGACATCTTCATCCTCGTTGTCCACATCGTCAGATAGCACCTATACAAATAGTAAAACAAATTTGGCATCAAATCAATGATTACATGCCATGAAGTAGGATTAGGAATTTATGACTATTTATTTAAACATATCCAGAGATTATGGTTCGATTTTTAAGAACAATCGTCTATGTACAGACCAATCTTGAAGAAAATAATGGCACAAACATATGCAGGTCATTCAAAATCAATTGTCAAGTCCTGACTAGGAATTAGAAGCACGAACACTAAGCCTAGTCGGATTACTAGCAGCAATCATTTGCACAGATGAAACAACTAACCACTTATCAGTTGTACCATTCAAACAATCAATACACTACATGGATCTAACGAAACTTACTCAGATTTCATGGATTGGGAGAACATAACCATAGGATTTCTATTCGAAAAAGGGTGAGGCAGGAGTAACCAGAGAAACCCTATGATCTATTTGACACATAAATGGGTATCGATGACTAACCAGCTGTCTGACGTCGTCAGAGTCGTCGCTGGAGTGGTCGTTGGAGTCGTCGCCAGAGTGGTCGTCGGAGTCGTTGCCGGGGTCGTCACCAGAGTCGGTGTGGAACTCCGCCTCCGGCTGTGGAAGCTCGACGCCATCGATGATGTCAGGGTGCAGCAACAACTCGCCGGCGGTGACAGCAACCTCTGTCTCCATCTCCACGCTGTGCTCCGGTGCTTTAGCAGCCCCGACGTCGCCACTCCTTCTGATGGGGTGCTTCGGCGGCATCCTCAAACACTGACGGCTTTGAGGACTGAGAGCGGCATTGAGGATGCAAGCGGAGAGAGAGGATTGTGTGTGTGGCGAGGATGGGGGGTGCGGCCGCTCGGGCGCACCATTAATATGGAGTAGTGGGAGTTGTGGGAGAGCGACGGGCGGCGGTCAAACCAATGGATCGCCTCTCGGTGAGCCTGCGCACCAGACTGCTGGCATGCCTACCAAAGTTTCACACAGCTACTAGCATGCCTCCCGACGACACTGTGCAGCAAGCACGCCTCTGTCAATTCACACACCTGCACACATGCCTCCCCGTCTTCCTACGCGGCGGACTACTCGCATGCGTCCCGTCAACTCACGCCTGCTTGCACGGCACACGGGTTACGCGGCGGCATGTATATTGCTTTTCTATTTGGATGATTAATGTTGTAGCTTTATTGCTTAACCGAAGAATGGCACGTATCCTTTGTTGGTCTAATGCTCACGGTTTGAATAAATAATCCGTTTGGGATATTGGTTCCGAATTATTAATAATATCCCGTTTGTAATTAGATAAAGATTACATCAAAACTGGTCTCAAATTTGACAAAAAGTATAATGCCACTTTTTATTGGTGTCCATATGACAACACGATAAGTTTCATGAACTTCAAATAAGGTTTGTATGTACTAGAATATAAAAATCAAGATTCTCAATGTTTGAAATTTGTTGCATGGGGAGTAAACATGCACCCAGTGAGACACATGTGTTTTTGCAATCCATTTAGGTGCACTGTCACGTGTGCATGTAGCTCAAATTTGATTTTTTTACACATTGTACCCATAGAAAATCAATCAATTAATGTACTAAAACTTCTTAATGATCTCTGTGTTTTTTTAAATTAAAAAGTCCCTACTTTGGTAATATATGTCCACCGTGGGATAACTAATTTAACATGCATCATAGTTGTGGTGGATTCGCAGTGTGTGTGTGGGTGTGTGCGCCTGGGGGTGGCGGGTGGCTCGCAGTACACTACGAGTTGTGAGACACCGTGTGGGTTGGCCGTTTTGTTAGGCAGGCCGGTGCCACATCAGAGTCGTGAAATCATTATTTAAACATTACACAACGCTTTCATGCATACATGTTTTGGCCACATGCAGTCCATGGTTGTCCTACACGACACTCGATACTCGTGTGTGACGCTTTCTGTGGGCCCGCAAGGTCGTCGTCCATCACTTTGACAAACAGCCGCCAGTGAGGTTAATTTGACCGGCAAGGTAGAATCATTCTTGTTTGTGTTATGGTGGTATATAGTACGCGTTGAAGAGGTGGGAGGGGACTAGCATATATACTATACCTATGCGTTTGTGAACAAGGACACCTCACCCAGTGTCGGGACTTTTTGGTTTCCGAGGCATGTGCCACATAAAAATTGTGAAATTGGCTATTCAAACATCACACAACACCTTTTTGGGCCACATGCATGCACACGGTGGTTATCCTAGCTAGGACACTCACGTGTGACGCTTCCATCTGTGGGCCCACGAGGCCATCGTCGATGCATGCATGCATCACTTTGACCTACATCGGGAGAGGTTAATTAATTTCACCATCGATGAGGATTCTTTTGGGATGTACATATATTACGGCAAGAGCATATAGTATGTGGTGAAGAGGGGGAAGGGGACCATCATATGTAGTATGCTTCATGAACCTCGCTCTGTGTGGGTGCATGGTTTACGGTTTTTGAGGCATGTGGCACATCAAAGTTGTGCATTTTGGGTATTCAACATATATATGTTTGGCCCACATGCAAAGCGGTGGTGGCTGCTCTCTCGCACCCACTTAAGCGGTTATCAGGGATATCGATGCTTTCCAACTGTGGGCCCGCTTGGTCCATTGCTACTTTTTTCCTGACAACAAGAGAGGTTAATTTGACTAAGGAGGGGGTTATTATTTTTTCTCTGGGATGACATGCATGATATAGTTTGAGCACACACACATGCATGTCTACGCATGAATCCCTCCCATCGAGTCGAAGTGGCTAGTACAACGACACATCATGAACCGATCTCGCTCTGTGTGGGGAGCTAGTGTATGATTTTTGACGCATGCGCCACATCAATGTTGTGAAATGGTATTCAAACAAGCATGCACGCATCACCTCCATACATATGCATGTAGTGGTTGCCTTCGAACGGTACACTTCCTCGCGTGGTTATCGGCGACAAGCCTGTATATTCATGGGCCCACGTGGACATCCATGATCACCTTGACCAACAACAAGATAGGTTACCATGGCAGATTCTTCATATGGTTCGTGTTATCGTAGTTTAGGTCATGGTGAGATTCAGACCTTAAGTTTGAGCGCATATACTATGCACGCATGCATGCATGAATCCCCGTCGTTGGCTTGAAGTGTGGTGTAACATACATATGCATCGTCAACCTAACCCTCACTCGGTGTGGGGATTTCTAGTTCGAAATCACGGTGCCACATCAAAGTTGTTCCATTGTTACTCAAAAACACACCTCTCCATACATATGTTTGGGCCACACACATGCAGTGATTGTTTTCGGGGACTAGCTACTTGAATGATTATTGGCGAGCTAGCCCATCTCCGGGGTCGCATGGACGGCCATCACTTTGACCAACAACAAGAGAGAGGTTGTATGACCAAGGTGGATTATTCTTGGTCCGTTTTACGATCCATCTTGGTGAGATATGCCTCTCTGGCCCGCTGACTAAAATTGTGTGTGTGTGGGGGGGGGGGGTTGCTACTTCGCACTTTGCTAGGTGAACCTCGATTGAGGGGGGCATGCATTCATAGCTTAGGGTTCCCTTCGTGCCAACACGAGGGAGGGGGGCTGCTAGCTACTTCGCACTTTGCTAGGTGAACCTCGGTCGAGGGGGAGGGGGCATGCATTCATAGCTTAGGATTCCCTTCGTGCCGGCACTAGGGGGGTGGGGGCAAGCAATACCGTGCACTTTGCGAGATAGGTGCCACATCGAAGTTGCACTTGGTATTCGAAAATCAAACCACCTTTTGATACATAAATTTGGTCCACATGCACGTGTGTTCGTGTTTTGACCCTCTCCCGCATCATTTTTTACCCAATTTATGAACATTAGACAAGTCGGATGATGCAACAGACACGGTTCACTCAAACTAACCGTGTGCCACGTAGGTGCCCCTATCACGCACACATCCGCACAGTACATTGGGCTCCACGAGGCTCCCCCTCTCAAAAATATCTGCCCGCCTCAAGGGTTTTTCTGTTTCATAACACACGGTTGTTATCTCCGAACTGTCTGTGATGTTTCTTGTTCCCAATCCCGCCTGCATCCCTATAAAATATCTACCCACCACGAGTGTTTTCCTGTTTCATAACACACAGTTGTTATCTCCGGACCGTGTGCGATGTTTCATGTTCCCACTCCCGCCTACATCCCCTGAAAATATCTGCCCGCCTGGAGGGTTTTTCTATTTCATAATACACGGTTGTTATCTCCGGACTGTGTGCGATGAACTATCATCAAAATTTTCAATAGCCCGGCATTTCACTCCCACGTTTGACTCCCACGTAGTAAAATTTTCAGTACCCGCATCATTTCCTCAAACACCCCCCTCCACACACACACACACAACACACACACACACACACACCAAAACACCCTTGGGCGTGTGCGCACACACACACACACCCTCCCTCGCTCGAAACCCTAGCAAGGTCCCTGCCGCCGCCACCGCAAGGCCTCCATTGTCAACATCTATCGGTTTTCCCATGCAGGTTACCCACCGATCTCCATACCTAGGCCGACCTGAGTTTCTTAGATGACGCATGCCAAACGCCCCCTTTCCCACAGATCCCCATCCCCATCCCCCACTCTAGAGCGCCGCAGCCTAAGCCCGGCTACGCTTCCCATGGAGCTCGAGGAGCGACTGGCCCAAAAGAGGTGTATAGCGGTCTCTTCGCCCGACTTCGCCGAGGAAGCTGACGACCATTACTAGCGGCAGGCACTCAAGCAGCGGGCTAGAGTATGCGGGCATGTCTCGGCCGCTAGCTACGACATCGAGGTCATCGACAGCAACGGCCTGAGGCAGGCTATGTCATAGGTTAAGTGGCCCACCCCAATCCCTCGGGTTCAACCGACGTCAATCTCATCCATGGCCCAGCTGCTGATCTCCTCTGGATCGTTGTCAACAATTTGTCATTCTACATCGCCAGCGAGCCCCTTTTATCATTTCTGAAGGACACGTTCTGTGACGCTGGCTTGGGATCCACAGCTTCCAAGTTAGACCTCATCGACGCCGACCACGAGGAGGGCACCCTCTCCGGCTCTTCCAAGGGGAAAGAGCCCATCTTCTCTTCCAAGGGGAAAGCGCCCGTCTGTGACATCAGGGAGGGCACCCTACAGCCGTGCTCTTCCAAGGGGAAGGAGCCCATCTGCGACAACATGGAGCGAATCCAGGGTCCGTGCTCTTCCCACGGGAACAATCCCATCTGTGACAAGTGAGGAAACCCATGATTTGTTTTGTCGTGCCTCTTCACGGGGGAAACCCATGATTTGTTTTGTCGAGTCCCTTTTGTAGTGTAGTGAGAATATATCCAGTTTTAATTGCTATATCTGGTTGTTTGCAGTGTGCCTTGTTTATTTCAGTTGTTCACAATTGATGCTCTATATGTGCAATTATTTACTCTACAGTACATTTCATCAATCCAGTTTTAAACATACCGATAGGAATGCATATATTTGCTTGTTATTAAGCCTGTTATAGCTAGCATATGCCTCTTTTAAAGTTTTTTGATTGTTCGGTTGTTTGTAGTTAGCACATGTCCAGTTTCAAATGCTATCTTTGGTTGTTCATAGTATGCCTTGTTTATTCTAGTCATTCACAATGTGATGTTCTATACGTGCAAGTATGAACTGTGTTGTTCTATTTCATCAGTACCAGTTTCAACAATACCACTATGAATGACAACATTTGGTTGATGCATCTTGTAGTTAACAAAACTTTCCATTTTTATTTAAAAATAACTAGTGTACTTAGACCGGCACAATACCAATTTGAATTACTATGTTTGCTTATTGTTACATGTTAGGTCTGTTGCAATTAGCACACCTCTCCACTTGTTTTGCTTTACTAGTGTGCTTAAACCTGCACACTGAATCTATCTTTTTGAGATTATTTTGTCTGTCATGGATAATTTTGGTTGATGTTTAGCCTATTGTGCTTAACATGCTTCTCGATGTACCTACATAGGACAATTTTGGGAACGACTGATGTTTTCCATCGAGGTTAGTTTCATCCCATGGCTTATATCTGCTCACTGTTCAGGATATCGGTAGCTGGTACCATATAGGTCGGCGGTTGATAAGGGACTAATCGGTGAATCAGACTTTTAAATGAATATATCTACAACCCATTTATCGTTAGGTTAACTAGGGCCATATGTAATATATCTGAGGCTACATAGCAACATGCACTGTACTTAATGTCTAAATATGCAATCCTAGGCTACATAGCAACAAGGAAGAGTGTTACATAAATGTTCTAATGATGTCTAGATATACGTAGAAGAGCAGCAGCAGCAGCAACAACAACAACAACAACACAACCCTGTTTGGATACTCAACTTAGTTAGAGGTTAGAGTTAGTTTCTAGCTCATGACTAACCCTGAACTAACTCCATCCAAAGAGTTGTTTGGATGGCAGGGTTAGATTGACAATAAATGCACTAGGAGAACTAGCTCCAATTAGCACCTCTTGGGTTGGAATTTTTTTGGGTGGATTATAGATGCAACTAGCTCAAACTAGCCCTCATATTTAGATATACTTTAGGGCTATATGATCTCGAACTAGCTCAAACTAACTGTAACCCATGGATACAGCAACAGTTAATCAGCCGATAATTTGTAAGAATGCACTAAACTCCTTCTGGTCCATAATATAAGATGTTAATTCATCTAATATGTGAGTATATTGGATGTTATAATATGCTCCCTCCATTCCTAAATATTTGTCTTTTTAGAGATTTCAAATGGACTACCACATACAGATGTATATAAACATATTATAAAAGAGTGTTGTACTACATCATTGTGCAATTGCTGTTTAGCTTCTAACATTAACTTGGTGCTTTTAGGTACATATGTCATTGGTAAACATCTGCGTTTCGACCCTTTCTGCGTATGGGGCAATGAGATGTCGATGAACCAGCATCAATTGAGGAAGCTAATAAAGATTGCTAGTAAAATGGGTCCAAATGATAGAGGCGAGGGTGTCCCGATCTTTCGATGAGATGATAACTATCGATTTGGTGGAGATGACTTTGACGATCCGACTACAAACGTGCACGGCGTTGCGCCTTAGCAATCGCTAAACCAATCTCCTGAGGTTACTGACGATGCCGGAAGCACGGTCAGCCTGACCACGAAGGTCTATTCCTGCAAGCAATCGAAGAACGAGCAAGAATATGATAAAGCAATCTGAATATTGCAAATATATATGAGGTATTGATAATGGTGGGGATCCGTAAGCGGTCTTGGTCTGGTCGTTGGACACAAACGAAGTACACGAAGTTGCAATGGCTAACTTTTAACTAAACAAATCCCAAGGAAAAAGCTACTAGATGGATCTACTTATATAGGAGCAAGGGGTGGCGGCCAAGGAGGTGGGAGGACGTTCCAAGGCAGCCTAAAACTAACCCTAGGTCGTACAAGGCTCATGGGCCCAAGTGGAGGTGATGCAACACCTTTGGGCTTGTAGTTTGACTCGGATTCTGCTGCAACGTCAGATTGTTTCGTCCGTAACTCAACGCTCCGGATGAATTTGAAGGTGAATCCAATTGGGTTGGAAAGAGCACGAATTCTAGTTTCCAACAAAAAAAGAATCACCCAATTCGGAGTCCGTATGAAAAAGTTGTTGGCGTTTTGAGTCAGGTATGTCTGTGCAGTCCAAATCTGAATCCAGAACGTGAGAGACTTGGACTCTATCTTCTCTTGGCCCAAAAGTGACGTGAGAGGACTTTTTGAACACAACCTAAACTTCTCCTTTTCGCTTATCTTCATATGTGGATTGTACAAATGTCCCATACACCTGCAATTAGACAAAACACAAAAGTGTGTGAAGTATTTTTGTTCTGGATAACATAAATAGATTATTGAATAGTTTGAATTAGAAATCACCTGACAAATATGCATGTATGCAATATTTTTGGTCGTATCCAAGGTAGTCATGTCCTCATCATCCTCCCCTTTTTGAAAATAAAGCCGTCCTCGGCATTGCTTAATCTGAAATGTGGCTAACAAAAGAGACAAGGTGTACATGTTGTATATGTATATGTTATCCATTTTAACTTCCCTTGATTTTTGCACATATGTCACATGTATACATGAGTAACTTTCATTGTTCATAAAATCTAAAGCCAAAAAATTATCACAGGAAGTAGAAGGCATGAAAATATTGGAACTCAGTTTGCACATATAAGTGAGCTCTTATTCTCTTCAAAAGATTGGCAATGTTCATCATTAAACCATCCTAACTTCGATGAATAAACCTTACTTGAATAAAATTTACATGCTACAACATGCTTAAATAAGCAAACATGCAATAAGTCATTGGACACAGAATCATCATCAATATTAGAGGTCATATCAAAATGATTAAACATTGGTTCTTTTGCATCAACAGTTAATTCAATGGGTGCACTCAAAATTGTTGATATTTCAGTTGTTTGATCACTCTCTAAAATAGGTGGTGTGCTCAAATCAACAGGTAACTCAATACATGACGCATTCAAGTTAACTAGGCATGCATCTTTCTCATGTGAAGTTATATCATCAATATCTTTACTGTTACCTTGTGGCAAAGATGTAGCTGATGTAGGTACGGACGTTGACAATGTACCATACCCTTGAGATGATGCCGCGCTCATAATCCGAGGTGCAATGATGGAGGAACCCACCGGCGGTGGTGAGCATGAACTGGAATAGTAGTTGTTGTAGTCACCTAATGCATCCTCCTGTATCTGTCTCTCAAAGGTACAAGCACGGACATACATACCAGTAATGCAACGAGGAATATACTGAAATCTTGCCTGAATATCATGGTTCAAACCACCAAAAAAATCTATTCATTGTATCATTCTCAGATTCTTCTATGTCACAATGATGCATATAAGATTTGAACTCTTGGTAGTAAGCATGAACAGTGTTGTTGCCTTGTTTAAATTGTTCAAATTTGCGAAGCAATTCACGATGATAATAAGGAGGGAAAAATTGTTGTCTCATTACAGCTTTCAAAACTTTCCAAGTTGTGGGTTGGTTATCAATGTTTTTCTTACAATGTACACTCCACCAAACAGAAGCAAAATCAGTAAATGCTCTAATGGTAGCTCATACTCTCTCAAGTTCAGAAAAATCATGGTGACTAAAAACTTGTTCTACTTCAAGCTCCCAAGCTAGATAAATAGCAGGATTAAATCTACCCTCAAATGATGGTAAAGAGATAACCTGACCATATGCTTGTGTGTGTTGTCCCAACTCTCGTGATGGTGAAGATGTGTCCGTCGTCCAAGAACTTCTATCTCTGGAACCTGTCATGATTAGTAGAAACAAGAACCAAAATTCGAGAATAATGTTCCTATGAACTACTAGGATGTGGTTGTAAAGTGCTCACAGTAAAGCAAATATCAATATCTTACAAGTTCTTACCATGCAGCAGGTGGTGAGAGGCAACTAGCGGTGTCAAATAACTCCGAAGATTGTGTAAAGCGATTGCCAGGGGAACATGCGTATACACGGTGTAGAAATATGTGGAGCTGGGTTGGCTATATATGGTAGCAAAAGATTAGCAATAATCAATTCAGAGATGCAATGTTGAATAAACGTTCAACGACGGTACTATGCTGGTCCTAGGCTAGACCGAACTAGAGACGCGAGCCTAGAATACTAATGAGGTCACGTCGTAGCACAACTAGCATCAATGAAGGATACTAAGTAGCTCTGGACAGCAAGATATAAGTGAAGATCACAACGGCAGTAAAGATAATGATGTGAAACAACAGCCAAGCAGGATATATCAACAACTTTGTCTCCAACTTTCCTCTGAAAAAGTTTGTGCCGATTTTTTTTCAAGAGTGGTATTGACTCAAGCTTTCAAACACAAAAGGAATCACTCAATTCCGAGTTGATATGAGGAGTCAAAAAATTCAAAAATTGTCCTGAAAAACTGGAATAAGCTGTGTTCATGAACTTCGGAGGGCAAAAAGACCTATTTAGAAGCCGATTTTGAGGTGCCAAATATTGAACAAGCTTCTTCAACTATTTAGATGTGGCTCGTCGCTAGCTTTCGTTTGAGTACTCGCGGAGGCAAAACGGACTTCGTATGAGGAAGTTATGCCTGTTTTACTGAACAGTGCACAAAACAGATTCCAATCCGAATTCAACTACGAGATTGAGTCTAAAAAGATTCGAATTTTTTTTTCTTCTCTCTTTTTTTTCCTCACACTTTTTTTTCTTTCTCTCCTTTTTTTTCTCTGAATTTTTTTTCTCTTTTTTTTCTCTCGTTTTTTTCTCTCTTTTTTTCTCCCTCTTTCCAAAACAAACTAGATAAGATGCAGATTGGATCAAGTGAAGATGTGAACGATCTCAACTATTATTATGACAATGAATGGTGGGTAGCACGTGGTGGAAATTGATGGATGGATGGTGGACAGCGGAAGAGATAATGATGCAGCGGTGGCGTGACTAATGTGAATAGAACTCGAAACTCTAAACGAACTAGACACTAAGACTAGCAACTCGACACGAAAGATGAATTTGAAGGTGAATCCAATTGGGTTGGAAAGAGCACGAAATCTAGTTTCCAACAAAAAAAGAATCACCCAATTCGGAGTCCGTATGAAAAAGTTGTTGGCGTTTTGAGTCAGGTATGTCTGTGCAGTCCGAATCTGAATCCAGAACGTGAGAGACTTGGACTCTATCTTCTCTTGGCCGAAAAGTGACGTGAGAGGACTTTTTGAACAGAACCTAAACTTCTCCTTTTCGCTTATCTTCATATGTGGATTGTACAAATGTCCCATACACCTGCAATTAGACAAAACACACCCAAACTAATACCACTTGTCAGCCTGTGGTATATGGTGGTGGATATATGGTTGGACAATAGGTAAGAAAATAAATCTAATCTAGGAAAACTGGAAATTCTCACCGAGCAACCTGAAAACTGATACCACTTGATAGAGGCGAGGGTGTCCCGATCTTTCGATGAGATGATAACTATCGATTTGGTGGAGATGACTTTGACGATCCGACTACAAACGTGCACGACGTTGCGCCTTAGCAATCGCTAAACCAATCTCCTGAGGTTACTGACGATGCCGGAAGCACGGTCAGCCTGACCACGAAGGTCTATTCCTGTAAGCAATCGAAGAACGAGCAAGAATATGATAAAGCAATCTGAATATTGCAAATATATATGAGGTATTGATAATGGTGGGGATCCGTAAGCGGTCTTGGTCTGGTCGTTGGACACAAACGAAGTACACGAAGTTGCAATGGCTAACTTTTAACTAAACAAATCCCAAGGAAAAAGCTACTAGATGGATCTACTTATATAGGAGCAAGGGGTGGCGGCCAAGGAGGTGGGAGGACGTCCCAAGGCAGCCTAAAACTAACCCTAGGTCGTACAAGGCTCATGGGCCCAAGTGGAGGTGATGCAACACCTTTGGGCTTGTAGTTTGACTCGGATTCTGCTGCAACGTCAGATTGTTTCGTCCATAACTCAACGCTCCGGATGAATTTGAAGGTGAATCCAATTGGGTTGGAAAGAGCACGAAATCTAGTTTCCAACAAAAAAAGAATCACCCAATTCGGAGTCCGTATGAAAAAGTTGTTGGCGTTTTGAGTCAGGTATGTCTGTGCAGTCCGAATCAGAATCCAGAACGTGAGAGACTTGGACTCTATCTTCTCTTGGCCCAAAAGTGACGTGAGAGGACTTTTTGAACACAACCTAAACTTCTCCTTTTCGCTTATCTTCATATGTGGATTGTACAAATGTCCCATACACCTGCAATTAGACAAAACACAAAAGTGTGTGAAGTATTTTTGTTCTGGATAACATAAATAGATTATTGAATAGTTTGCATTAGAAATCACCTGACAAATATGCATGTATGCAATATTTTTGGTCGTATCCAAGGTAGTCATGTCCTCATCACCAAAGATGGCAATTAAACTATTTGTTTACACTTTATCCAACACAACAGCGAACTGCATGATGGTAAGTAAGAAGTCTGCGGCCTTCTTTTTACTGCCCATAATGAGTTGTGTTAGATGACAATGTCTGAATCTTTTTCCTTTGCAATGGTTGCCAAAGCAGTTTACTCAAGATTGCCTCTCAAACTACATGATCATGCAAAGGTTAAAGTATTTCTACCAGAACACCATGATTATCTAGATGTTTTGATGAAGACCGTGAAGGATGGGCGGTCGGCCATCACAAGGGGTTGGACTAGAGTCGTGCGTGCCTTCTGCATGAAGGAGGGCACAATATGGGCATTCCGCTTCACCTTGTTCAGCAACCAGAATATATTTCGCCTCTTTCTTTACCGTCTTTAATAGTACAAGTATACAATTGTGGTTCATCATTCTTTATTTGGTTCTTATGTAATTTTTGAACATATGTACATATGAATCGAATAATGCGTTGGTTGTTTAAACCTGATGGATATAAATAAAGTTGTAGCATACATTAAAATTCAAATTCGGTACAATTTGAAATAGAGGCAATTAAATTACAGTGAAATTACGCTCTCCAGGTTGTTACGGCACACACGGTTAGTAAAACACAAACGTTTGCGATATAGACCATAATCTGAGACAGTTCACAGAGAGGAAACGTGTGCAAGCATGCACATAGTTGCCATTTGCAAAGCGTGTGCGATGTACAATATCACAAACGGTGCGGGCAAACTAAACGTTTGTGTTAGTTTCCTTATCGTACACGATTCGCAGCCATGAACTGTTTCTAATGAAGTATGCATCGTAAACGTTGCACCACAGAATAGCGTGTGCAATAGTTGTCGTGTATGACGATGTTACGACGGTCCGAGATTTTGTAATCCTGTCCGGCATTCGTACGATGATTAGCTAATCTTATTAACAGTGAACCGTTTGTGATGGGCCGCGCATCATACACATTCTATAATAGTGAACCGTTTGTGATGGGCCGTGCATCGTAAACGTAGCACCACAGAATACCGACTGCGATGGCAATGCGAGCAGAAATGAGTAGGAGTATTGTAGGGTCCCTATCCCCGACGGTTTTTGGTTCGTATGGGAAGGACCCCCCTATCGCCCACACCCACTTGGCGACGGTTTCAACTGCCATCGCGGAAAGGGGTTAAAAACCGTTTATATAGCACCGACGTGTACCAGTGCACGTCGCTCGCCTTCTCAGTTGCGCCCCTCATGGCTAACGGCTCTATATTTTACGCATTTTTAGAGCTCATTTGTTGCATGTTCTGCACACATTCATTGAACCAAAAATATGTCCATTATGCATGATCTCCGGTTTTCACCCTTTTCATTATGAGCATTGCATAATTAGTGTTTTTATTAGTTTCCCTTGTTTTTTGTGTCTACATGTGTGTTGGAGCAACCTAGTACCAAGCACAATAAAAGAGGCCAAGGTTAGCTTTAATATGGAGGATCACGAGTACTAGACTTAGGCGTTTCATAAGGTCAAAAATGAGAGAAATATTCCCAAAGTGCTCCCAATCAAGATCTAACACCACATGTGCATCGGCGTCACTCTCGTGATCCCAACGAACCCAAGAACGTTGAAAACAGAGTTCATATGAGAACGTTATGACCGTTTTACCGAATGAATCCAGATCGTTCGACGACCTTTGAGTGGTTGGTCGTACCAGGCCGAGGCCCTGAAAGTTGCCCTTTCAGATGAGATTCTTCACCGCTTCCGTCTCTGTTGTTCATATGTAATCATTGGCTGATAAGAAGGGTTTGGAAGGGGATTAGGCTCTTCTTGAGCTTGAGCCCTTGAATCAAAGGAGAGAACCAACATTTATGAAGGAGGCGGCTAGGTTTTCACCAGGGGAGTTGCCTTATTTTCTATGCCTATATGGAATTGAGCAAATTGCCCTGGTGGGGGCATGTATATTACAAAGGGATGCAATTGAAAGTTTATCAGACGGCTGATAGCGCTATGGGTAAAGATCTAATGGCCTAGATCAAATCGACCTCAGATCCAATGGTCGGTATCACGGTGAAAATTCAATCGGTCTGTCGAGAGTGCTTGAGGCCTCAGCTTCACTTGGGTCTTCACTTCTGATTTTAACCTCGGTGATTTGACCTAATTCTCTAGTCGGTTCTTCAAAACAAGGTGCACATTTGACTCCAAATTTTGGTACTACCTCTGTTTTTAAATTTAAGACGTTTTGGCAGTTCAAATTCGAACAGTCAAAATATCTTATATTTAGATAGAAACAGAGAGAGTAGTATTCTGCTTAGGTTTAGAGTCCGAATTTCCATCGTAAATATATACAAATTTATATCCAGCTGCGCCACCAAAGTTCAATTTATTTATCAGTGCTCGTAATCAATTCTAGTCGCCTTGAATGCAAATGCAAGTTTGCCTTGTAAGTACTAGCAAAACTAAAATCCAAAATATACTTTTGAACAAATACATAATCCTATTATGACATGTATACAAGGTAAAACAGAGTCTAGAAAACTCACACAAAGTATGGCCGTTGATTCCATCCTCCAACTAGAATAAATTGTTACCTAATGTCACTAGAGACATGGAGTGGCATGATCATCCTCTGCTCCTGATTTTCATCCGTTTTTACAAATTCAGACCTTGAATTCACACGCAGCCCAACTAACCATACCCCTCGCCTTTGCCAATTCTGACACTCACCCTCCCTTGATCAAAGGCTGGGATTTGATTCCGTTCGAAGTACACATGCACGCGCAGACTTGCATCGCGTATCACTCCTCCCATCCCATGCACCGACGAGCAGTGGTCACGACGCGCCGGAGGCGCTGGCGACCTCTTCCACCATCCTCGCCACCTCTGCCATGTTGGGCCGGCTCTCCGGCGCGGGGTCGGTGCATTCAACGGCGATACGCACCAGCTGCACGGCGGAGCCCCCGCCGGCCGCGGCGATGACGGGGTCGATGACCTCGTGCTCGCTGCCCTCGGTCACCGCCGCAGCCGCCCAGTGTACGACGTCTGTGCCACCGCGCGCGTTGAGGAGGTACTGCGAGGGGAATCTCCCCGTGATGAGCTCGAGCAGCACGACGCCGAAGCAGTACACGTCGGACCTGGCCGAAACAGGCACGCGCTGTTGCTGCTGGAGCACGGCGACAGCCTCCGGCGATCGGAACGCGAACAAGGCCTGAGGCGCCTGCGGCGCGTTGACGAGCGGGAAGAAGCCGTAGTCCGCGATGTGCGGCTCCAGGTTGGCGTCGAGGAGGATATTTCCGGACTTGAGGTTCCCGTGAGGCGGCGGCGGGGGCGGCGCATCGAAGTCGGCGCCGTCCATGCTCACGAACCGCATCGTCGGCATGCCCAGCTTCTCGTGGAGGTATGCCATGCCCCGCGCCACGCCGAGGGCGATCCTCAGCCGCGTCGGCCAGTCCAGCACCACCCTGTTGGGGCTCTGGTCCCCTGCACCGATCGATCACACGGACGTCATTTTAGTTACACATAATAAACATTAACCCAAATGATTGACTATCCGTTGTACTCCCTTCAATTTTTTTAGTCCTCGTGTAGGATCTGTCTTAAGTCAAACTTCTTAAAATTTGACTAACATTATATGAAAAATAATCAACATCCATAAAATTATTTATCTAAAACCACCACATTTAAGGCTAGCGTAACAACTTGATACCACATTTGAGCTAGACACAAAAAATTCACCAAAATTGCGTCTAATCTGTAACATGAAGCACTGATGCTTCAATTTGGTCATGAAGACAGCGAATCTGACCTGTTGGGCCCACCTGTCCGGCCGATGTGGCATGCCTACCTGGATAATTTGCAAAGGTGGCCAAAGGCCCACCTGTTGGCCTCTCTCTTATTCACCCCCCTCTCCCCAAGCCACCATCTTCCCCACCCACCCCGACATAGACGGCCATATCCAGCGCCGCCGCAAGAGCCTTACCCCGGCGATCCTCTCGGTTGTCCCAACTAGCTACCATCCGCCGCCACAAGCCACTGGCCCTGCCTGGATCCAACCCTTATCCAGCCCGGATCCGGCGAGGATCCGCCCCGCCGCCCAGTCCGCTGCCTTACGCCAGTGCCGAGTCGAATAGGAGCATGACTACAGGAGATCTTGCCCCATGTGTGCTTGCTTCCGCCGCCACTTGCTGCTTACTTGAGCGTGGGCGCGACCAGGCCCTCCCAGCGGGCACGGAGAGTGCGGGGGTGGCCAGGGCCTCCCGTTGGGCGTGGCGAGCACGGGGCATGGCCATACCGCTCCACAACGGCGTGCACGACCAAGGCATCCCTGCGTGAGCCACGAGCACGGGCGTGGCCAGAGCGCTCCACGGCGGCGCGCGTGGCCGGGGCCTCCCGGCCGGCACGTGCGTGACTAGGGCACTCCACCACTACACTCCCCCTTGTACGGTGGCGACCAAGGCCTCTGGCGGTCGCCCCAAGCACGAGTTCCCAACCAAAACGCGTTGGATCCAGGGGCGATAGAGGCCTGGGGCAGCTCGGGGATGTCGGGGCGGCGCTGCGAGCTCGAGTTCATCCATGGCGGCGGGCATGGCAGTTGGTCCTGTTTGACAGAGAGGGAAATCAGGGAGGAATGAGGAGAAGAAAAAGAAAGGGGCGGCGAGGGGAGCTCCAGCGGCTTGACAGTGGCGGCCAGGTCTCGGATGTCCGTCGACCAGCAAGGGCCGCGAGCCGCGCTGGTGGCGTGCAGTGCGCTGATAAGCGCCCATTTCGTGTTTGTTGAAATGCCCACAAGAAAATGATTTTTTTTGAATGGAGACAAACAAATGAGTCACTTACAGGTGGGACCCTTGTCCACACAAACATGCCACGTCAACATGACAGGTGGGCCCAACTTGTCAGTTTCACTGTTTTTGTGTGCTTATCAGACAATCAGTGCTCCCCGTTTGTCATTAGGCACATAATTGGTGGTTCTTGTGCCCTCTCTGAAAAGTGGTACTAAATTGTTACCCTAACACCAAGTGTGGTGGTTTTGGGTAAATAACCCACGTCCACAATATCAAACGAGCATCATGAGATGCATCCTGGGATTAATTTTATATATTGTATATCCTAGGATTTAAATGATAATGTTTTTTAATATAAATTTGATCAAACCATACAAAGTTTGACCTAAGATGTATCTTATATGCGGAGTAAAAATAAGTGGGGAGTCCATATACATCATGTAGTCACTAAAGATGAAACAATCTACAAATATCAAATCATTAATGTAGTTAATTGGCTAGGCAGTTGGTTAAATATATCGGTAATCAGGTCAATTTACACAGTATTTTTTTTGTTTTCATTGATTTAATAATAAAAAGCGCTAATTTGTGGCTGACATCCATATAATCCCGGAAGAAAGGAGTAACTTCACCAATTGTTTTTCTTTTTGAAGTACTCAAGTAGGTCAACGGTTTCTTATGTGTAATGGAATTAAGCTTTCCGTATAAATAATCAACAGATCAAGCAGCAGCAAGGGTTTCTTCACTAGGGGTTCTACGCGACCACCTCATCTCCCTCTACTTTGTTGTCGGTTTTGACAATGTTGCGATGATTGCTCATCAAACATAGGCACAAAGTTAGCTCCTACGACGACTATGCATGGTGTACCGACTACCTGCACCGACGGCCGTAGTAATCATATTGGATCGTAATTACGTTCTTACCGTGGAGGACGTAGAGGAGGCTGCCGCGTGGCATGAGCTCAGAGACGATGAGCTTCTCCTCCTTGCGGTAATGGTAGCCGAGGGGAGCGAGCACGTTGGGGTGGCGGAGCTCTCCGAGCACGCGGAGGTGGTTCTCGAACTCCTCGCGGCCGACGCGGTTCATGTCGCGCATGCGCTTCACGGCCACGGTGATGCCGTTTCGCATGGCGGCCTTGTACGCGGACCCGAGTGTGCCGTTGCCGAGCACCTCCGCCGAAGCCTTCATCATGTCCTGCAGCCCGAACTCGCCGCTCGACTTGCTCATCAGGACGAACTCGTCCATCCGCTTGCCGCCGGCACCACCACGTGCCGAGCCCTGGCTGCTGCTGCCGCCGCGGCTGGACCCGCCTGTTTCCATCGCCACCCCTGAGGTGCGAGGCGCGGCTGTCACGGCCGGCTTGGGGGAGATGCCGCCGCTGGCGACAGGGGCGTCGTAGTACGCCGGCGGCGGCGCGCTGTTCCGCTGCTCGTCTTGCTGCAGCATGAGGACCATCGCCCCGGAGACCAGCGCGATGACGAGCAGGATGATACCGATCACGACGACGATGCTGGTCTCGTCCTCCACGGCGAAGTAGTCCGCCGCCGTCATCGGCGGCATCGACGAGGGCGCCGGCGCGGCCACCGGTGCGGCCACTGGTGCGCAGGCCTTGGCGTCGCTCCCTGGAGCCCCGCACAGGGTTGGGTTACCGGCAAACGCCGACTCGTTGAACCGCGTGGCGACAGAGCGCGGGAGCACGCCCGTGAGGCAGTTGTGCGACACGTTGAACAGCCGGAGAGACTTGGGGAGGAGCTCGGGGACGGCGCCCTCGATCTTGTTGTGGTCGAGGTGGAGCTCGATGAGGCGCGGCGCGCCGGCGATGGCGGCCGCTGGCAGCGGGCCGGACAGGTCGTTGTTGTCGAGGTAGAGCTTCTTGAGCCAGCGCATGTTGGCAAACACGTCGCCGGGGATAGGGCCGGTGAAGGCGTTGTGCGACAGATACAGCGCACGGAGGCTGCGGACGGTGGCGAGGCTCGCCGGTATCGGGCCTGCGAAGGCGTTGCGCCTGAGGTTGATTGAGTGCAGGCCCGGTAGGTTGGCGAGCGCAGCAAAGTCGAATGCGCCGGAGAGGTTAAGGTGCACCAGCCGGAGGCCGATGAGGCTGCCCTTGTAGCACTGCACCCCAGGCCAAGGTCTAGCGGCGTTGCACGGCGCCGGGGGCAACAACGGTGACCACGCCTCTAGCGCGTTGGTCGGGTCCTTGAACGACGCCTTGAGGCGCAGGAGCGCCGCTGCCTCGGTGCCTGGTGGGGAGGCATCAGGCTCAGCGGCGACCACGACCCGGCCGCCCGCGAGGAGGAGGAGGAGAAGAGTGGAGAGCCGGAAGGCTAGGATGAGGATGACCATGACCATCTTGGTGGAGGTGCCTTTCCTCTAGTTTTCTTCCAGCCTCTGTAAATGTTTCCTGCCTTTCTTGGCATTGCCTCTTCTGCTTTTTGTCAATGCCTCTTCTGCTCCAGTGGTTTGGCATGCAGTTTTGGAGCCTAAAAATAGTACGTATGACGCATGCTGAGATAACAGGTCAGCAATGGATATGATGCAAATGCAATAGGTCTGCCAATATATTCTTCAACAAAAGAAAAGAAAAAAGTGTAGATTTGTACTGGAGAGTAGATTGGTTGTTTGCTTTCTCCTTGACAAAAATGAGTCAGATAATATGACCCTAAAAATAGAAAAGATGGCAAATTAGGCAAAGATTAATATAGTAAACTTATTAATCAGCTGCATGTTCCTTCTTCAGGTGTGTATACCATGTTGGAAATCAGTGCAGTGTGCTCCCAAACCAATAACATAAGAGCAGAGGCAAATGGTTAATGTGAGGTGGAAGAGGATTTCTTGCGCCAAAGATCCCATATTCACTATGGAGGACAAACATATTGTACTCAGGGACAACATTAGGATAGGGGTAGTTACAACTTACAAGGAGAAGATACCTGCATAAATGTACAAAGGTCTTAATCTGGAGTTTTGTGCAGAACATGCAAGAAATCACATCTTCAAAATCATGAGCACAACATGATGAGCTTATTCTCATGTATTTTTTTAGAAATGGAGGAGGACCCCCGGCCTCTGCATCTCGACGATGCATGCAACCACTTTATTAATTATTCACACAAGACCTTACAAAGTCATACAATAGTAAAACTAAAGTCACCGTCTAGGCAACATCTGTCGCTACTCCTATCCAGTTGATGTAGGCATGCTGATAGTCTGAGCCTAATACCAAACAGACCTCGCAGCCAAACCTAACATCTAAGACCTGAGGTCCCAACCAGGACGTCTGCCGGGTATAGGGCATCCACCAGTCCGACGCACTCCTCAACCAGGACGCCTGCCGTGCATGAGGCTGCCGCAGCCACCTGCCACCAATCCATCTTCAGTGCTGTACTGCTGCATCTACCTTGCACGGTCTAGCTGCCGTCAACGCCACCACGACGCCAAACAACGCCACCATCCCGCGCTCGTCCATCATCACACGCCCACCGTCGAGACCCCACTGCTCCATGCCGCTGAGACCCGCCGTTGTCGACGTGCCAGATGCCACGCCAATCCTCCGACGCGGAACACCACCTGATGCCACTGGTCCCATCCCCTCTGCCTGCAGTTCCTCAAACCGAGCACCTAAACGCCCCAGGCGGCGCCTCCAAGAAGGGTATGACAAACGCAGTGCCGCCGCCACCCAATCTAAGGAGATTTAGGGTTTTCACCTGGGCGTGGGGTCGGGGCGGAGGGCAGTGTAACACCCATGATGCGGCTATATCTCCCACGTGTCAGAGCACGACTTAGATGCATAACCGCATTGTAGGCATGTCGCAAGAGGGGTAATCTTTACACATCCCATGTACTGAATAAGAAAGAGGTACAGAGTTGGCTTACAATCGCCACTTCACACAATACATAAATATAACATTACATCATCCAGAATACAATCAAGGTCCGACTACGGAACCAAAATAAAGACAACCCCAAATGCGTAAGATCCCCGATCGCCCCAACTGGGCTCCTCTACCGATCGTCTAGAAAGGAAACATAGTAACGTCCCGAATCCTCGTCGAACTCCCACTTGAGTTCGGTCGCATCCCCTGGAATGGCATCATCGGCACCTGCATTTGGTTTTTGAAGTAATCTGTGAGTCACGGGGACTCAGCAATCTCACACCCTCGCGATCAAGACTATTTAAGCTTATGGGTAGGAAAGGGGTAGTGAGGTGGAGCTACAGCAAGCACTAGCATATATGGTGGCTAACTTACGCAAACGAGAGTGAGAAGAGAAGCAATGAATGGTCGAGAAGCTATAAGTGATCAAGAAGTGATCCTGAAGCTACTTACGTTCAAGCATAACACAAGAACCGTGTTCACTTCTCGGACCCCCGCCGAGAAGATACCATCACGGCTACACACGCGGTTGATGCATTTTAATTAAGTTAAGTGTTAAGTTCTCTACAACCGGACATTGACAAATTCCCATCTGCCCATAACTGCGGGCACGGCTTTCGAAAGTTCAAACCCTACAAGGATGTCCCAACTTAGCCCATCACAAGCTCTCACGGTCAACGAAGGATATTCCTTCTCCCAGGAAGACCCGATCAGACTCGAAATCCCAGTTACAAGACATTTCGACAATGGTAAAACAAGACTAGCAAAGCCGCCCGAATGTTCCGACAAATCCCAATAGGAGCTCCACATATCTCGTTCTCAGGGCACACCGGATGGGCAAGACGTCGGGTTGGCATAGACCCTGGTCGCCCAGGGGGCGTCGGACATCGCCCTGTTTGGACCAACACTTAGAGAAGCACTGGCCTGGGGGGGTTAAAATAAAGATGACCCTCGGGAGCGCGACTCCCAAGGGAAAAGTAGGTGGTGGTGAGGCAAATGGTAAAACCATGGTTGGGCCTTGCTGGAGGAGTTCTATTCAAAGCGAACTGTCAAGGGGTCCCCATAACACCCAACCGCGTAAGGAACGCAAAATCAAGGAACATAACACCGGTATGACGGAAACTAGGGCGGCAAGAGTGGAACAAAACACCAGGCATAAGGCCAAGCATTCCACCCTTTACCAAGTATATAGATGCATTAATTAAATAAGAGATATTGAGATATCCCAACATATCCATGTTCCAAACATGGAACAAACTCCATCTTCACCTGCAACTAACAACGCTATAAGAGGGGCTGAGCAAAGCGGTAACATAGCCAAACAACGGTTTGCTAGGACAAGGTGGGTTAGAGGTTTGACATGGCAATATGGGAGGCATGATATAGCAAGTGGTAGGTATCGCGGCATAGCAAAAGAGAGAGCAACTAGCAAGCAAAGATAGAAGTGATTTCGAGGGTATGATCATCTTGCCCGAGATCCCGCAAGGAAGAAGAAAGAATCCTTGAAGAAGGCAAACGGACGTAGTCGAACGGATCCTCACAAACGCGATGTTATTGGAACTAACCCGAAGAAGCAACACCGGAAAGAGGCAAACAACATAGTAAACAACCATCACATAAGCATGGCATGATGCACAACCAAGTATGATGCATGTCCGGTTTAATGAAGCATGGCATGGCAAAGTGCACAAGCAATCCTACAAATTAAGTGGAGCTCAATATGCAACGAGTTGCATATTGACGGAACACCACATTCAATTATTTAGTTCACTCCCGGTTATGTACCCAACAAAATTAAATGTTCTTAACATGGCAAAAGGTGAAACGTGAGTAAAAAAAATAGAGTTAGGCATTTTAAATGAGGCCGGAAACATCAAACAACAATTCTGGTAAATCCCCACATGTCATTTAGCAATTTCATGCAACAACAAATTTAAACATTTAAATGTTTTTATCATGATGCGAATGACATAAACAAGTTATATGCAACTTCTGAAAATGTTGGCATGAGCATTTGTCATCGTGGCGGAAACGAAAGGGGTGCCACGGCAACGATAACGAAAACGGTGCCACGGCAACTATAACGAAAATGGTGCCACGGCAACATTCCGGTTCCGGTAACTCGATTGAGATACCAATGCAAAGGAGAAGTGTGCGGATGCGTGCAAAAGATGGTGGGGCGCTCCCGGATACCGGGTGTCCCATGAGTCGATGGCGAAATGGGAGTGAGAGACACTACGGACACGATGCAGGCAAAGGGGTGCATCTCATACAACACAAGCAGGCATTCGTTCTCAGATAGTCGTCTCGGGGTTATACCTTTGAAGCGTGCGTTTCCGGACGGTTCAGGTTCGATGTTAGCGGAAATAGTGGTTCCCGGTTTGGAGGGGGACTTGACGAAGCCGAGTCCTTCGGGGTTCAACGGTACAGGTTCACGTTCTTAGTCGCACAAGTTTCCGTAGATGTTCAGGGTCACTCGAGGAACTTGACGTCCATGGAGTCTTCGTAGTTCGACGGTACTTGACGTCCAAGTGGTCTCTGGGGTACTTGGCATTTGTGCTACCCCGGTGTTCGGCGCTTGAAGTTGTACATGGTCCACGAGTCGTCGATCATTCGGGAAGTAGTTTACAGCGATGGTAGTCGAACTTGTTGATCCGAGGGGTACTTGGCGTTTCGTACAGTACTCGACCAAGCATCCGTGTGGTCTTGCCGGTGGTGTACTTGGAGAAACCACGTAGTCGTACACAGGTAGTAGAGGAACTTGACGCATCCAAACGAAGCAACACGAAAGCCTCGGGTCTTGGTGGTCAACGCAGGGAGGCGGGCGACGAAGAGCTTGTTCTCCTCTGCACTGCTTCGATGTAGAGAAACATGAGGTAGAGGCGAGACGGGCAACGCGAGGCGGGGACATATGAGGTAGGCGCGGGATGAGCGGCCTCCTGCTCGTTACAGAGGACGCAGAGGAGATGTGTGCGGCGATGTGATGGCCTAGCTTATTAGGGATGATAGACTACTCATATCAATAAGGAATTCCTTCTTTTCCGGGAGCTCATTCGGACAGAACTCCAAAGTTAAGCGTGCTCAGCTTGGAGTAGTGTCAGGATGGGTGACCGACCGGGAAGTCGCTCCTGGGTGCGCATGAGTGAGGACAAAGTGCGCAGAAAAGACTAGTATTGATCTGTGGGGCCAGTCTAGATCCCGCCAGGAGTAATGACCACCGGCGGGTGTGTCCGGGGCGTTACAAGTTGGTATCAGAGCCGACCCTCGCGGTTACACGGATGGTTGCGGACAGGTGCTTGGTCATGTTGTTCATGACGTTTGTGACCCGTCATGGCACACGACATGGCACATGTACTGGACTGGAAGCACAGACGTATGTGCCAAGAGGGAACGTTCCTGTTGCCCGACGAGGACGTCGGTTCCTCTGAGTGGGGGTGTATGTGATGGCCTGGCTTATTAGGGATGATAGACTACTCATATCAATAAGGAATTCCTTCTTTTCCGGAAGCTCATTCGGACAGAACTCCAAAGTTAAGCGTGCTCAGCTTGGAGTAGTGTCAGGATGGGTGACCGACCGGGAAGTTGCTCCTGGGTGCGCATGAGTGAGGACAAAGTGCGCAGAAAAGACTAGTATTGATTTGTGGGGCCAGTCTAGATCCCGCCAGGAGTAACGACCACCGGCGGGTGTGTTCGGGGCGTTACAGGCGAGGGATTTGGGGACGAGCACTTCGGCGACGGGCGAGCACCGGACCCGGGAGGTCGGGCGCGAGCTTGGGTGGCGGCAGAGGAGGTCCTGTGCTCCGGAGAGGTCGACGGGGAACGATGGGGACTTGCGGGCACGGAGGAGAGGAGCTTGAGGGGAGGCTCGAGCATGAAGGAGCAGGGCGCGGGGACGCGGCAAGCTCTGGCTGGACGAGGGACTCGGCGACGCGGACTTTTGGGGGCGCCGGCGACGGGCGACGTCTGCGGGCGCAGGTGCTCGAGGAGCTCCTCTCCACGGGCGCCTAGGCGACGGGGAGCTTGGTGAGGAGGAGGCGTGGGCGCGTCCTGTGCTGCAGAGGGAGGCGCGCGGGAGGCTGCGAGGAAGAGAGCGAGATGAGGGAGAGAGAGACTGCGAGGGAGATGGGGATCGTGTGCGGTGCTGCGGGAGGGAATGAGAGAACGAGGGGAGTGTCGGTCGACATTAGGGTTAGCGAGGGAGATGGGCCGGGCTGACCTTCGGTGCAGATGGGCCTTAGAGGCTGGCGGCTGCGCATGAGTGAGGACAAAGTGCGCAGAAAAGACTAGTATTGATCTGTGGGGCCAGTCTAGATACCGCCAGGAGTAACGACCACCGGCGGGTGTGTTCGGGGCGTTACAGGCGAGGGATTTGGGGACGAGCACTTCGGCGACGGGCGAGCACCGGACCCGGGAGGTCGGGCACGAGCTTGGGTGGCGGCAGAGGAGGTCCTGTGCTCCGGAGAGGTCGACGGGGAACGATGGGGACTTGCGGGCACGGAGGAGAGGAGCTTGAGGGGAGGCTCGAGCATGAAGGAGCAGGGCGCGGGGACGCGGCAAGCTCTGGCTGGACGAGGGACTCGGCGACGCGGACTTTTGGGGGCGCCGGCGACGGGCGACGTCTGCGGGCGCAGGTGCTCGAGGAGCTCCTCTCCACGGGCGCCTGGGCGACGGGGACCTTGGTGAGGAGGAGGCGCGGGCGCGTCCTGTGCTGCAGAGGGAGGCGCGCGGGAGGCTGCGAGGAAGAGAGCGAGATGAGGGAGAGAGAGACTGCGAGGGAGATGGGGATCGTGTGCGGTGCTGCGGGAGGGAATGAGAGAACGAGGGGAGTGTCGGTCGACATTAGGGTTAGCGAGGGAGATGGGCCGGGCTGACCTTTGGTGCAGATGGGCCTTAGAGGCCGGCGGCTGGGCCTTAGGCCACTTAGGTGGGAGAGGGAAAAGGTCAGGAGGCCTGCTGGCTGTTGGGCTCCTTCTCTCTCTCTTACTCTTTTCAAAACAGAAAAAATAAAGAGAAAGAAAAAGGGAAGAAAAGAAAGGTTAGAGAAAGAGTTTGGGCACGGGGATAGTTTTCACGGACTCGCAAAAATGCGCTGGTTCCAAGAAAATAGAAATGCCAAGATCGAACGATAAGAATTCAAACTCATTTGAATTTAATTCAAATGGATTTGAACTAGGACGAGTTTTTAGGAGTATCCAAAAATGTTGAGAATTTTGGTAGAGCTCCGGAAAATGGTAAAAAAATTATTGGCAAGGCTAGATAGTCAAAACTTGAAGAAGAAAAGGCCAAGGGATTTAATATGGAAGTGGGTTCATGGGTGATTCCAAAACAATGGAATATTTTATAATATCTCCCTAAATATCGGGAGGGTATATTTTAAAGAGAAACCACCATGTGAGTTCCCTCAATTTAAATGGATCGAAGATCCATAGTGTTTATTTAGTTGAGTTGGAAATATTAAAGACATGATGACATGATGCAATGCACATGATGCAATGATGAATGCAACAAGCAAAAACAAATCACACAATGAATCTCGGAAACCCTAGAAGGCATCTGAAGCTCCGGTCTTGGGGCGTCACAACACTCCACCACTACAAGAGGATCTCGTCCCGAGATCTAGGATGGCACCGGAGGGAAACTGAAGAGGAAGAGAAGAGGTAAAGCTAAGTTGCTTCTTTGACAAACGGGTGAAACCAAAGAACCTTGCGAGGTTGAACAAATTCAAAGAAAGAATGCAATGTGGATGAATAATGTTGAAAACACTCCGCTAGAAACGAGGAACAAGGAACATTACTAGAACCTTGTAGGTTGAAATACATAAGAAAAAGAGTTGCAATGTACAAGAAGTACATGCAAGCACTCCAGTTGAAACGAGAATTACAATGAACGATATAGATCAATTACGACAACACTCCGGTTGAGAAGGGAGGTATAACTTGATAAGATGAGAGAACTTGAATGAAGGACACGACACTCCGATTGAAAATGGATAAGAACACGGTGCTCACAACCCGAGAAGATGAGTGAAGATAGCAACATCACAATGCCTCCGGAACAAAAGAATAGAAACTAGATCATTGTAATAAAAGAATGGAGTTGAAAATGCCAACTTCTGCCACAAATGAGCTTGGAAGGCACCCTTACAAGAAGGTTATAACGGAGTTGTTGGAAAACCAACAACGAAAAGAGTAAGCTTGTAGTGGGCTTATGGATAACATCTCAAAACTATGAAGTGAAAATTCTGCCACTAACAGAAACAATAGATTGGATTGATATCAACAAGGAGACGAGAAACTTATTTCACCGGGAGGATAAATAAAGAACTTGGGTCATTTATGAGCACCATAAATAGAAACAATCCTTAGGGAAGGCTTCAGGTGAAACAAGACACAAGATAACTCCAACGAAGAGATTGATGGATTTAAAATATCTCATTCTTGACAACATGTGAATCATGAACCACAGTGGGAAATTATCAAGAATGACATAACACCACCTCAAATGATACGGTAGAAAGAATTGCACTTCGGAATGCAAGAAGAGGAATACTTGATCTCCTCAAAACAAAACATGTGTTTTGCACCACGTTTAATTTTGAGTATAGCTTGGCAGATCTTAACTTCGAGAGAAATCTTGGAGAACAATGAAAAGAATCCTTGACGAACCACGAAGTAGAGCCTCCATGAAGAACTCCAGTAACAAAATGCTGATAAAAAGAAAGAGAAGTTGAAAACACAAGGTGAAGCCTTGTAATTATTTAGATGGATCTTCGTGATGATATAATTGAGAGAGGTTGGAGCTCCGGGAAAAGAAAAGATGAAACAATTGAAACCGAGAATTTGATGAGCCTCCGGAATAAGGAATTAAATTTCCTCTATGAAACAAGAATAATAATTGCATTATTCTTATCCTTCATCAATTAAATTGATGGCACAATGGATTTGGCATACTACTCGTTCTCATTGGAAAGGATTGCGGAAAAATATAGCGCAAACTTGAGAAGTTCTTTGACGAACCACCGGTAGGATTGAAACAACGAATGAATTGATATGATAGCGAACGAAGAGAAATCATTAATGAACCACCATAAGAATTGAAAAAGAAAGTAGCAAAGACACAATTCACCGGGAAGAATTGGAAAACGAAAGAAGATACTTGAGAGAATTTAGATACATAAGAACGAATAGATCACGAGCTGATTCGAGAATATTTGAATGATGCACCGGTAAGATTTGGAGAACGAGAGCTGAAGGCTGGAATGAATAAATCTTCTGAGATGATGGGCTCCGGAGAATCAAACTGACAAAGGTTCCGAAAATGCTCCAGATGGATGAAAAGAATTCGCGCAATCGAAAACAGTTATGAGAGGGTGGCAAGAAGCTAGAACCATGAATCTTCATGAGAACGGAGCAAGATTTAAGAGAAACTCTTCTTCAGTCTTCAAAAGCAGAGAATGACGTTGGGAAACACCACCATGAATTGTTGAGGCACTCCGGAATGGAAATTCGAAAGGTTGAACTAACGATGAAAAGAATTGAAAGATCTTGGAGAAGGCATTTGACTGATGATAACTCATTCTTACGTCAAACTTTGAAATGAATTTGAAAATAACTCCAGAAAAAATTAGAAGAGTCAGGTAAGAACCTGGGAAAAGACCTGTGGGTTAGGGCCCACTCAAAAGATACACCGTTGAACGATTTAAAAGAGAGATTGCGCCAGTTGAATTAAATGGCTTGAAGCTTGAATGAAAGCAGAGTGGAAACATGAATCTTCGAGATATCTTTAGCACTCCGAAACAATTGAATAGCAAGCGGGGAATGATTATGAGGTGCATCGGCATGGGAAAAGCATTTGAAACGAGGAAAATGATGTGATCAACAAATCTTGAATTGACACCACCGGAGAAGAAAGAGAACGAAGAATGATGAACTTGTAGAGCATCTTCATGAGAACCGCCGGGTAAAACATTGAAAGACAAGAATGAAGAGTCTTCACATCCATAAGATGGATACTTGATTCAGGAATCTGAGTCCTTGAAGAAAAAGGGTGGGAGGGAGGGAAAAACAAAGGCAACTTGGAATGGATGAAACAAACACCGTTGAGAAGACTTAGAATTGATCTCGCGAATGTTGGAATGATCGGATCCACTTGAAGAGAAACACACCGATTGAAAAGGATTGGCATGACCATCTCGATGATCGAAAAGGATTAGCACTCCCATAGAAATATGAGAGCATCGCTGAGCAAAAAGGCATGGAATCAACACTTGACTTCGAAGCAACTCGAATACCACAATCAAAACAAAACAAAGGATTGGCTTGCAAAATAAGCGAGAACAAACATATGATAGAGATTTCGTCCGAAGTTTTTGTGGTGGGGCCCACACGGGCTCGATCGTACAGCACCATCATGTACAAGGCAGTGCACATGACATACGAAGCGTCCCCGAGTCAGCATAGCCAAGGACTCTTTAAGACAGAACGAGAACACTGTAAAACCAACCGTGGATAGGCGGACCACTAGACGTTGAACCCCAATCTCATATCATGCATCTGTCGGAAAGATATCCTAGGAGCTACTTGAATTCCCACTTATAAATTCCCGAAACTTTCTGGTTATGCAATCAGGTGTTGGGGATACAGGGGAAGCATAATATCTCACCCAAAACTAGCAAATCCTACATCTAGCTATATCCATCCTTCAACACATAACCAAGAAACCTTCGGAAATCGTTTACCTCAACCTTAGAAAAGAATCCGTTATATGAGTTATGGCAATACTCCCGAACTCCCGCCCCAGTACTAGGTGGCGTCGAGGTTATCTCACCAACAACTGCATAAAAGAGATTTTCGATGTCGGCGAACTCAGGTATTCCAGAACTGCAACGATAAAATTGTGACGACAACACCTCGGATCTCAACTCCCCGGGACAGTGCCACCACCCTAAATGCCAGGAGGCACCAAGAACAATGTTCTCGTCACAAAACCATCAGAACGATTCCAAGATACCCGCGTGATCCTAAAAAAATCGTGAAATTTGAGGAGGGAAGAGTCAAACTCTACGTCAGGAGGCCTCACCAGAGCGACGAAGGGACTGAGGAGTAAAAAGAATCCTACTCTCCGATATATATAATCCTATAAGACTCAAAACATTTTCTTCTAGACTCAACAACGCCAGCGATTCGATCAAGCAGGGGGCTCCTAAGTTGGGGAAGGCTCTGATTACCAACTTGTAACACCCACGATGCGGCTATATCTCCCATGTGTCGGAGCATGACTTAGAGGCATAACCACATTGTAGGCATGTCGCAAGAGGGGTAATCTTTACACATCCCATGTACTGAATAAGAAAGAGGTACAGAGTTGGCTTACAATCGCCACTTCACACAATACATAAATATAGCATTACATCATCCAGAATACAATCAAGGTCCGACTACGGAACCAAAATAAAGACAACCCCAAATGCGTAAGATCCTCGATCGCCCCAACTGGGCTCCACTACTGATCGTCTGGAAAGGAAACATAGTAACGTCCTGAATCCTCGTCGAACTCCCACTTGAGTTCGGTCGCATCCCTTGGAATGGCATCATCGGCACCTGCATATTCTTTTTGAAGTAATCTGTGTGTCACGGGGACTCAGCAATCTCACACCCTCGCGATCAATACTATTTAAGCTTATGGGTAGGAAAGGGGTAGTGAGGTGGAGCTGCAGCAAGCACTAGCATATATGGTGGCCAACTTACGCAAACGAGAGCAAGAAGAGAAGCAATGCACGGTCGAGAAGCTATAAGTGATCAAGAAGTGATCCTGAAGCTACTTATGTTCAAGCATAACACAAGAACCGTGTTCACTTCCCGGACCCCGCCGAGAAGATACCATCACGGCTACACACGCGGTTGATGCATTCTAATTAAGTTAAGTGTCAAGTTCTCTACAACCGAACATTGACAAATTCCCATCTGCCCATAACCGTGGGCACGGATTTTGAAAGGTCAAACCCTGCAGGGGTGTCCCAACTTAGCCCATCACAAGCTCTCATGGTCAATGAAGGATATTCCTTCTCCCAGGAAGAACCGATCAGACTCGGAATCCCAGTTACAAGACATTTCGACAATGGTAAAACAGGACCAGCAAAGCCGCCCGAATGTGCCGACAAATCCCGATAGGAGCTGCACATATCTCGTTCTCAGGGCACATCGGATGGGCAAGACGTCGGGTTGGCATAGACCCTGGTCGCCCAGGGGGCGCCGGACATCGCCCAGTTTGGACCAACACTTAGAGAAGAACTGGCCCAGGAGGGTTAAAATAAAGATGACCCTCGGGAGCGCGACTCCCAAGGGAAAAGTAGGTGGTGGTGAGGCAAATGGTAAAACCAAGGTTGGGCCTTGCTGGAGGAGTTTTATTCAAAGCGAACTGTCAAGGGGTCCCCATAACACCCAACCGCGTAAGGAACGCAAAATCAAGGAACATAACACCGGTATGACGGAAACTAGGGCGGCAAGAGTGGAACGAAACACCAGGCATAAGGCCGAGCCTTCCACCCATTTCCAAGTATATAGATGCATTAATCAAATAAGAGATATTGAGATATCCCAACATATCCATGTTCCAAACATGGAACAAACTCCATCTTCACCTGCAACTAACAACGCTATAAAAGGGGCCGAGCAAAGCGGTAACATAGCCAAACAACGGTTTGCTAGGACAAGGTGCGTTAGAGGTTTGACATGGCAATATGGGAGGCATGATATAGCAAGTGGTAGGTATCGCGGCATAGCAAAAGAGCGAGCAACTAGCAAGCAAAGATAGAAGTGATTTCGAGGGTATGGTCATCTTGCCTGGGATCCCGCAAGGAAGAAGAACGAGTCCTTGAAGAAGGCAAACGGACGTAGTCGAACGGATCCTCACAAACGCGACGTTATTGGAACTAACCTGAAGAAGCAACACCGGAAAGAAGCAAACAACATAGTAAACAACCATCACATAAGCATGGCATGATGCACAACCAAGTATGACGCCTGTCCGGTTTAATGAAGCATGGCATGGCATGGCAAAGTGCACAAGCAATCCTATAAATTAAGTGGAGCTCAATATGCAACTAGTTGCATATTGGCGAAACACCACATTCAATTATTTAGTTCACTCCCGGTTATGTACCCAACAAAATTAAATGTTCTTAACATGGCAAGAGGTGAAACATGAGTAAAAACACAGTTAGGCATTTTAAATGAGGCCGGAAACATCAAACAACAATTCCTGTAAATCCCCACATGTCATTTAGCAATTTGATGCAACAACAAATTTAAACATTTAAATGTTGTTATCATGATGCGAATGACATAAACAAATTATTTGCAACTTCTAAAAATGTTGACATGAGCATTTGTCATCGTGGCGGAAACGAAAGGGGTGCCACGACAACGATAATGAAAACGGTGCCACGACAACGATAACGAAAATGGTGCCACGACAACGTTCCGGTTCCGTAACTCGATTGAGATACCGATGCAAAGGAGAAGTGTGCGGATGCGTGCAAAAGATGGTGGGGCGCTCCCGGATACCGGGTGTCCCATGAGTTGATGGCAAAATGGGAGGGAGAGACACTACGGACACGGTGCAGGCAAAGGGGTGCATCTCATACAACACAAGCAGGCATTTGTTCTCGGACAGTCGTCTCGGGGTTATACCTTTGAAGCGTGCGTTTCTGGACAGTTCAGGTTCGATGTTAGCGGAAATAGTGGTTCCCGGTTTGGAGGGGGACTTGACGAATCCGAGTCCTTCGGGGTTCGACAGTAAAGGTTCACATTCTTAGTCGCACAAGTTTCCGTAGATGTTCAGGGTCACTCGAGGAACTTGACGTCCACGGAGTCTTCGTAGTTCGACGATACTTGACGTCCAAGTGGTCTCTGGGGTACTTGGCATTTGTGCTACCCGGGTGTTCGGCGCTTGAAGTTGTACATGGTCCACGAGTCGTCGATCATTCGGGAAGCAGTTTATGGTGATGGTAGTCGAACTTGCTGATCCGAAGGGTACTTGGCATTTCGTACAGTACTCAGCCAAGAATCCGTGTGGTCTTGCCGGTGGTGTACTTGGAGAAACCACGTAGTCGTACACAAGTAGTAGAGGAACTTCACGCATCCAAACGAAGCAACACGAAAGCCTTGGGTCTTGGTGGTCAACGCAGGGAGGCGGGCGATGAAGAGCTTGTTCTCCTCTGCACTGCTTCAATGTAGAGAAACAGGAGGTAGAGGCGAAATGGGCAACACGAGGCGGGGACAGATGAGGCAGGCGCGGGACGAGCGGCCTCCTGCTCGTTACAGAGGACGCAGAGGAGATGCGCGCGGCGAGGGACTTGGGGACGAGCACTTCGGCCACGGGCGAGCACCGGACCCGGGAGGTCGGGCGCGAGCTCGGGTGGCGGCAGAGGAGGTCATGTGCTCCGGTGAGGTCGACGGGGAACGACAGGGACTTGCGGGCGCGGAGGTAGAGGAGCTCGAGGGGACGCTCGGGCATGAAGGAGCAGGGCGCGGGGATGCGGTGAGCTCCGGCTGGACGAGGGACTCGGCGACGCGGACTTGGGGGCACCAGCGATGGGCGACGTCTGCGGACGCAGGTGCTCGAGGAGCTCCTCTCCTCGGGCGCCTGGGCGACGGGAGCTTGGTGAGGAGGAGGCGCGGGCGCGTCCTGTGCCGCAGAGGGAGGCGCACGGGAGGCTGCAAGGAAGAGAGCGAGATGAGGGAGAGAGAGACTGCGAGGGAGATGGGGATCGTGTGTGGCGCTGCGGGAGGGAACGAGAGAACAAGGGGAGTGGGGTTCGGTCGACATTAGGGTTAGCGAGCGAGATGGGCCGGGCTGACCTTCGGTGCAGATGGGCCTTAGAGGCCGGCGGCTGGGCCTTAGGCCACTTAGGTGGGTAGAGGGAAAAGGTCAGGAGGCCTGCTGGCTGTTGGGCTCCTTCTCTCTCTCTCTCTCTTACTCTTTTCAAAACAGAAAAAAATAAAGAGAAAGAAAAAGGGAAGAAAAGAAAGGTTAGAGAAAGAGTTTGGGCACAGGAATAATTTTCTCGGACTCTCAAAAGTGCGCTTGTTCCAAGAAAATAGAAATGGGCAAGATCGAACGATAAGAATTCAAACTCATTTGAATTTAATTCAAATGGATTTGAACTAGGACGAGGTTTTAGGAGTATCCAAAAATGTTGAGAATTTTGGTAGAGCTCCGGAAAATGGTAAAAGAATTATTGGCAAGGCTAGAGAGTCAAAACTTGAAGAAGAAATGGAGAAGGGATTTAATATGCAAGTTGGTTCATGGGTGATTCCAAAACAATGGAATATTTTATAATATCTCCCTAAATATCGGGAGGGTATGTTTTAAAGATAAACCACCATGTGAGTTCCCTCAATTTAAATGGATCGAAGATCCATACGGTTTATTTAGTTGAGTTGGAAAGATTAAAGACATGATGACATGATGCAATGCACATGATGCAATGATGAATGCAACAAGCAAAAACAAATCACACAACGAATCTCGGAAACCCTGGAAGGCATCTGAAGCTCCGGTCTTGGGTTGTCACTGGCAGGGACCTCAACGGCGCCTGCAAGTAGGAGAACAACGACCCTGGTCATCGCCATCATCAGGATGAACGAGTCATCCAGAGTTTCCTCCGGTTTGATGTCACCTCTACCAGCCCCCGCAAACGTACCGAGGCCGACGACCACGATCGTAAGCCACCAAGTGCAGCGGGAGAGAGCCTGCAGCACGGAGGAGATCGACCGGCGACTCATCGCCCACGCGGTCAAGACGCCGTCCATCCACCCTCCCCCCCGCGCGCGAACGTCACCAGCCGAGGGCACCATCGTCATGCCTAACGGGGCCGCCACCCCTGGTCCAGGTTCCTCCACAAAGGCCGGGGAGGCGAGATCCGCCGCGAGCGATGAGATCCGGCACCGTGCGACCGACGCCGTTGACCATGCCCGCCGTCGACCGATCCTGCCGCCACCAGGAGCCCACACGCTGCTGGGAGTCCCACACCCATGGATTTGGGCACCCGTGCATCGCGGCCAGTCCGTCGCCTCCGAGATCTGCCACACCGTCGGGAGGGCCGCACCCCACAGATCTGGACGCCCGCGCCATCACGGATCCGGGAATGGGAGGAGAGACCCTCCGCCGCCGCCGTCGCACGCACGGGCTTTGCCCGACGCCGACCATCAGCAGCGGCGGAGGGGGAGAAGGGTGCTGGAGGGACTAGGCGGCGGCGGCGGAGCCCTCCCAAGTCGACCACGGGGAGGCGACGCGAGAGTGAGCAAAATTTGTTTAGATTGAGGCACAAAAGACTATCCTATATCGATGCCTTAAAAATTGGGGGAGAATTTCACTTCCCCGGCCTCTGCACCGACTAAGGATGCATACAACCATTTTAGTATGAGTATCAAGATAAACGTGGTCCTCAGAATTTTTTGGAAATGAGTATCAAGATATTTTGGGATAAGTGGTTCCACCAAATACCAAACTTGATCCTCAATAAACGGGGGAAACCCCTGTGCATCACCTGTCAATTCTAGGAATTGAACTCGGGTCGTTAGGCTACACAACCGCATGCCCAACCACTGAGCCAAGGCTCTCTTTGCAATGCAGACAGAAACGATCGCCAATATTGATAAGTTTATTTGTAAAGTTGTCAGTAGAAAACATATTGAAGGTGACATGGAGATGGCAACTATGTTAATTTCAAAGAACTGTCGGAATCTCAACAATAGTACTATCTGATAGTTAAACAACAATAAATCATGAATTTACTAACAGTTTTCTAATTGTAAACATTTATGTTTGATGTTCAAGTAGTCTCAGAGTTAACCTTCATCCGCAAATATCCATCAGCATCATTGAAGCAGTTATACAAGACAGCATGAGCAAAGCATTAAGGGCACTTAGGAGGATTGCAGTTGAATGAGAGCCAAGTCCAATGTCTGAAAACAAATTAACTACTCCAACTTGTTCAAGAATCCAAGGTTTGTAAGTGTAACGGACAAGGCCATTGATTCCTGCAGACTACATTTTCAAGAGAGGGCAAACAGTAAGCAAGCTATTAGCGCAACTGGTAAGATGTTCAGTTGATACTGCAGGACTGTGAGCTAAGCTTCCTGTTCAAACTATGTACATAGACACGTGTGGGTGACAGAGAGAACTGTACATCCTGAAGTTCTTGAATTACACTCCACTTAGGCCTTATATTAGCCGTTTCAAATAGCTGGACAATTTGTTGGCTGGATAGATGTCTCCTTGTGCTTTCCACATCATGAAGTGCAGGCTGATGTGATAACAATGCTGCTTCATGGATTTCTTCTTCTTCTTGTTGTTCTTCTTCTTCTTCTTCTTCTTCAATCTCATGATCATCTAAAGAAGCCATAAAATCTTGCACAAGTCCTGTTGTGCCATGCCTTCTTAAATATGAAGAAATCCCTTCACATGTAAAGGGTGCATTTGTATCATATCCTTCCGCAGTTGCCGCCTGAGAAAGCAGAGAAGCATGTAAACCATCTCCATTATTGCCTTCGTCAGCAGGACAAGCCTCCCTAATCTGTTGAGCACTGACATCCTCCCCCACATGCCCATTCACCAGTTCATGTTCCATAAAATTGTACTCTCTCCGTTCCGAATTACTTGTCATAGGTATGGATGTATCTGTAACAGAATATGACCGGGCTGCAATTGCACGCCTCGATGGTTTAAATTGATCGGTATATATACATGGGCTGGAAGAGTTACAAACTTGCAGTACAAGTTAATCTAGGTCGGTTTGAATTAAACATGGTAACCAATGATGTGGGTTGATCTGCTATTTGTATTTGATCTAGAAGCTTATTCGTAGAGTCATCTAACACGCCCCCGCAGTCTGAACTAGGAGGCAAACCGTTGCTGATGTGAAGACTGGACCTGAACTCCAAAAACAAAGGCGTTGGTAGTCCTTTCGTGAAGATATATGTCAATTGTGAGCTAGATGGAACATGAAGAACACGTAGGGCACTGATGGAAACTTTCTCCCGAACGAAGTGAATATCCAACTCTATATGTTTTGTCCGTCAGTGTTGCACTGGATTGGATGACATGTAGACTGCAGAAATGTTGTCACAGTAGACAATAGTAGCAGTAGCAATAGGGCAGCCTAACTCGAGTAGAAGATGACGAATCCAACAAGTCTCGGCTACTGCATGAGCAATAGCACGATATTCAGCTTCGGCGCTGCTGCGAGAGACAGCTGGTTGATGACGTGACGACCATGAAATTAAATTATCTCCAAGAAATACACAGAACCCAGAAGTAGAGCGGCGAGTATCCGGACATCCAGCCCAATCAGCATCCGAATGGGCAACAAGATTATGATTAGAGGACTACTAAAGTGTAAGACCGAGATCAAGTGTCCCTTTGAGATAGCGAAGAATATGCTTGATAAGAAGAAAATGCGGCTCACGTGGATCATGCATGTGAAGGCACACCTGTTGCACAGCATAAGAGCTCTCTGGTCGTGTGAGAGTGATATATTATAGAGCGCCAGCGAGACTACGATACTGAAAAAAATTAGAAACTGGAGAACCAACAGTGGCGGAGAGTTTGGATTTTGTGTTAATAGGAGTAGAAGCAGGATGCCAATCATGCATGCCAGCACGAGAAAGAATATCAACGATGTATTGACGTTGTGAGAGATGAAGAGTGGAAGAAGTACGAGTAACAGATATACCAAGAAAATGATGAATAGGACCAAGGTCTTTCATAGAGAATTCCGTGCTAAGCTTTTGAATGATGGTTTTAAGAGTAGTAGAAGATGAAGCAGTGAGAATAATATCATCGACATAAAGAAGTAAATAGGCGATGTGGTTACCGTGATGAAAAATAAAGAGAGAGGCAGCAAACTTAGATTCAAGAAAGCCAATAGAACGAGCATAAGAGGAAAATCGTTGAAACCATGCACGTGGAGCTTGTTTAAGACCATGAAGTGATTTTGAAGACGACATGCATGTTTGGGAAAACAAGCATCAATGAATCTAGAAGGTTGTTCACTATATACTTCTTCATCAAGATTGCCGTGCATAAACGCATTCTTAACATCAAGTTGATGGATAGACCAGGATTTAGCTAGGGCGAGAGAGAGGGCAATGCGTATAGTTGATGGCTTGACAACCAGGCTAAATGTCTCAGCAAAGTCAACACCAGGCTGTTGTGTGAAGCCTCAGACAACCCAACGTGCCTTGTGACGAGCTAAATAGCCATCAGAATTATATTTGTGGCAAAACATCCATTTTTCACTAACAATGTTGGCTCCTGGAGGGGGAAGCACAAGAGTCCATGTGCCATTATGAAGAAGTGCATCATATTCATCCTGCATAGCCTAGCGCCAAGCGGGGTCGCGCAAGGCAATGAGATAGTTGTGAGGGATTGGAGAGGAAACATTAGCGGTGAGATTTAGACGATCAATGGGTGGTGGTAGGCGGCCAGTGACACTACGAGTACAGTGAAGAATAGGTGACGGAACCAAGATGTTGGTCGGTTATGGTGAGGACTCGGGAGAGGGAGGAGGCTGTACTGCCGGCGAGAGAGGTGGCGAAGGGGGCTGGGAGGGAGATGGCGAGGAGGGTTGTTCAGGTGGGGATGCTGTCATGGCAGAAGATGAGGTAGGGGCTTCCATGACAGGATGTGGTGTCGTGGCAGGAGGATGGTGGGTCGTGGTAGGAATCAGTGATGCCGCGACTTAAGTCTGCGGATCAAAGATGTCAAGTTGAGTAGAGGGTGTCGGGATGGGAGGTGGGGCATATGGAAATGTAGTTTCATCAAAGGTGACATGCCGAGAGATGATGATGCGGCGAGTGGTGAGGTCGAGGCAGCGGTAACCACGATGTCGAGAGGGATAACCAAGAAATATACAGTGGGCAGCACGTGGCGCGAGTTTATGTGGTACAGTGGAGGATGTGTTGGGATAGCATAAACAACCAAACACACGGAGATCATTGTATCGGGGATGCCGACCATGTAAGAGAAAGAAAGGGGAAGAGTAGGAGGGTGGAGTGGTATGTCGTGTGTTTATGAGATAGGTAGCAGTGTGTAAAGCTTCAGCCCAAAACAATGATGGAAGAGATGCTTGGAAGAGAAGAGTACCTACGACATCATTTGTTGTACGAATGGCACGCTCCGCCTTGCCATTTTGTTGAGACGTATAGGGGCATGAGAAGCAGAAAATAATACCATGCGTTATACAAAATTTGTCAAGTTTAGTGTTATCGAATTCACGACCATTGTCGCACTGGACCGAGAGTTGAAACTGGGTTGAGGCATTGGCATGAAAGGCAACAAAGGTGGCATAAACATCAGACTTCTTGCAAAGAGGAAAACTACATAAATAATGAGTGAAATCATCGACTATAATTATGTAGTAGCAATAGCCAGTCGTGCTGGGCACATGAGAGGTCCAAAGATCACAATGTATGCATTCAAAAGGACGAATTATAGAAGACTGAGATGAATAAAACAAAGACTGAACATGTTTTCCTAATTGACAAGCATGACATAATGTATTGTGGCCTTTATTGTAGGGGATATGCTGAAGTTGATGAAGACGCGGCATGGTGGGGGACCCGGGATGACCGAGACGACGATGCCATAGATCGGATGAAGGTGTGGTGGTGACAACTTGGGCTTCATGCGTGGATGGGCAGACTGGATAGAGAGGACCAGAGCTATTGCATCGAAGAATCATGGTCTTGGTGAGAATATCCTTCATAGAAAAACCATAAGGATCAAATTCAATTGAACAAAAGTTGTCAGTTGTGAATTGACGAACGAAAACTAGATTTTTGATAATCTGTGGGACAATTAGAATATTATGTAGATGAAGAGGTATAGAAGTGCTAGTGAGTGCATATGATCTGATGTGTGTAATTGGGAGGGTTGCACCATTACCAACAGTGACAGATTGAGAAGAATAAGAAGGTTGAATATAGTCGAAGTTACCATGATCGGATGCCATATGAGAGGATGCCCCGGAGTCCATATATCACTCATGTGTGACAAGAATCTGCATATTGTTGAGAGTCGCAAGGAGAGCTGGGTCCACTGTCGAGTTGTGAGCTGAGTTCATGGTGGAAGCTTGGCCGTATGCATGGTAAGCTTGCAGAGCAGTGCTAGGACGAGGGCCAAGGAGACCTGAAGATGGTGCATGCCAAGCACGAGACTGCCAGGGGGCCGACAGCTGCTGCCAGGGAGCCAGTTATTGGTGTTGTTGAAGGAGATTAGTCCTCGTCGGAGCGCCGGTCCACGGATTAAACTGCCATCGATTGTCACGACCGCGACCACGTCCACCGCGGCCACTACCACGTCCGTGTCCACCGCCGTGGTTGGAGAAGTTGTTGTTGTAGCCGGAGAAGCCTGCCCCGTGTCCAACGGAGCACTCGCCCCCAGAGTCTGATGGCGGAGTGGCTCGCTCACCACCCGCGCTAGGGATGATGCTGTTGCAGCTCGCCCACAGAGCAGTGGAGATGGCGTTCTTGGCATCGGTATTTTTCCGCGTCTCTTCCAAAATAAGTGCCAATCGTGTCTGAAGAAACATGGGGAAAGGCACCTGGAACGGGAGAAAGGATCGGAGATGCGCGCAGCCATCGTTGAGCCCACGCAGGATGGTGAGGACCAGCGTCTCGTCGCTGATCGTCTGACCAACGTCGGTAAGAGAGTCGGCGAGAGCTTTGAGCTTGGCGCAGTAGTCGCTGATGTTCTGGTCGCCCTATGGAGTGTTCCCGAACTCCGCCTACAGTTGGATCGCCCGATGCTTTTTGTTGTCGCGAAAGAGGTTCTCGATGGCATCCTAGATTGTCTGCGCTGTGGAGTCGGGACGCATGACAATGCCTAAGAGGTCGGTGGAGATGGAGCCATATATTCGCGAGAGACCCGTGAAGTCGTCGCGGCCCCAATCTGAAGACAGCGACGTGTCAGAAGGAGTAGCTTCGGTGTCGCCGAGAACATGGGCTGTTAAGCCATAGCGGCCGAGGGCAATGATGAACAGCTCACGCCAATTGGTGTAGTGATGCGTTGAGATCTAGGGTTATTGGGACGTGGAGCTTGATATAAGTAGCATAGTTTGAGGGGCTGGGAGCTGGTTGTGGTGGTGTAGCGGCTGTACTCTTACTTTTCTCGGTGTCGTCGGTAACTTGGCGGGAGAGCGCCGCCTCACGAGCATCGAGCACTTCGGCGCGCTGGCGGAGCTCTTTCTCTTTGGCTTGAATTTTGTCGGGAGTCATGGTGGAGATCGGCTTGGATTGGAGGAGGAATAAGTCTGGGTTTGGAGAGGAAGGAGGCCAAGGATCGAACTTTACGCTGATACCATGTAACAGAATATGATCGGGCTGCAATTGCACACCTCGATGATTTACATTGATCGTATATATACATGGGCTGGAAGAGTTACAAACTTGTAGTACAAGTTAATCTAGGTCGGTTTGAATTAAACATGGTAACCAATGACGTGGGTTGATCTGCTTCTTGTATTTGATCTGGAAGCTTATTCGTAGAGTCATCTAACTGGATCTAGATGTATTTTAGTTATAGATACATCCATTTCTCCGACGAGTAATTTGGAACGGAGGGAGTAACTGCTCAAGGCAGGGATGAAATTGTTTCACACACCTCCTGTTTCTGACATATTCTCATGGATGCTTCCAAGAAGATCAACTAGTGGATCTGAAAGGTGCCAATACAAGCTACTATAACGTGAAAGCTGGCTGGTACTAGTTTGAAGAAAACTTTGACCTTGAGCTCACGCTGCAGGTGGGGTGGGAATAAGTGGGACTAAGAATCCCATCCCACTTAAATTGCATTAGTGGACTCCCACTGGACAGGTAAAATATTAAGTGGGCTAACCCTATTAGCCCATTGGAACCCACCCTAACCCACTTGTTACGAGAGGATAGAGCAAGCCGCCCGAGCGCACAGAGGCGGTGGCGGCGGCGCTCCACTTCGCCGCCGATGAACCCCCGTCCGATGCCGCCACCGATGGACTCCCGTTGCCATCGCTGATGCACGCCGCCGCCACATCCCCTTCTCTTTCGCCCGCCTCACAACAAACTGACGGGCCTATCAAGTACGACGAAGTGCTTGATGCTTCTCGGGACCTCATTGAGGGAGTCCTAGATTAGGGGGTCCCCGGGTGTCCGGGCTATGTAACATGGGCCGGACTAATGGGCCGCGAAGATACAAGATAGAAGACTTCCCCACGTGTCCGGATGGGACTATCCTTAACGTGGATGGCAAACTTGGCGTTCGGATATGAAGATTCCTTTCTATGTACACCGACTTTGTACAACCCTTGGCCCCTCCGGTGTCTAGATAAACCGAAGGGCTTTAGTCCGTAGAGGCAATCATAATCATACAGGCTAGACATCTAGGGTTTAGCCATTACGATCTCGTGGTAGATCAACTCTTGTAACCCCTATACTCATCAAAGTCAATGAAGCAGGACGTAGGGTTTTACCTCCATCAAGAGGGCCCAAACCTGGGTAAACATCGTGTCCCCTGCTTCCTGTTACCTTCGATCCTTAGACGCATAGTTCGTGACCCCCTACCCGAGATCTGCTGGTTTTGACACCGACATTGGTGCTTTCATTGAGAGCTCCTCTGTGCTATTGACAAAGGATTCGATGGAACTTTCGATCAATAATGATACTGTTTCGGGGGAGATTTCCCCAGAGGCCAAATTTTCGTATTCGGCGGCTTCGCGCTGCGTGCCAACTCGATTGGCCACCTCAAGCAGATCGACAGCTACGCCCCTGGTCATCAGATTGGTTTCGGGAACTTAAACTATGTCGCTGATACCCGAGGATATTTGATCTTCAAAGGGTTAGCAGCTCCAATTTCCGCCCTGGCCTTAGATCCAGAGTAGGCCAACAGGTCTAAAGACGGGAGTCTAGAGCACGCTGGAGTCTTTGCACTTATGGAGCTTGCTGCTGAAGAAGCACCGGACACTTTGCCGGACTCTAGGACCAAACTCCCGAGGTCCGTGTCCGAGCGCCGCCAGGAGATTCCGACTCCGGACAGCCCCACGGACTCTCATTTCTCTGTCCAACCCTCACCTTTAAACGAGGCCCTGGACTTAATGCGATCACTCGCCATTAGGGAAGGATCACTTCTGAACTACGCCCATCCCAGACTAGGGGCTGAGAGCGGGGAATTTTACGTCCCACCCACCACCCACTTCATAGCCACTGTCGAGGATCTAACCGACATGCTGGATTACGCCTCCGAAGACATCGACGGTATGGACGATCATGCCGGAGACGAACAGTCCAAAACCCTCCGTTTACTGGACGGTGGACGGCCACCTCCACATACGACGTGTACAAGGTGGACACACCCAAAGAGGATGGCAACGATGACAAGGAGAATCCGGTTGAGGATAAGCCTGCCGAAGCACCCCCAAAACATCAACGTCAGCGGCGCCACTCAAAATCGCGTCGCCAAAAAGACAACAATACTGGCACCAAAGAGAATAACACTCCAGAAAACGGCGAAGACCCACTGGTGCGCATCGGTCCAAAACAAACGGTTTTTAACCCCTTTACGTCGAGTGTGTGCGATAGGGTGTCCTTCCCACATGACCCATAAATCGTCGGGGATAGGCCCTCCTGGGTCCCAGGCTGGGGCCGTGTGCGATTGGGCGAGGCACCGAAACCCAATCATTTCCATAGGTATGTACATCCCAGACAGTAATCCAAGAAAATCATTTCCGTAGGTATGTACATCCCACACGATAATCCGAGAAAATCATTTCCGTAGGTATGTACATCCCACACAGTGAATCCCAAAAAAACATTTCCGTTCATATGTATATCACACACAGTCAATCCAAGGAATACGTTTCCGTTCTTATGTACATCCCACACAATCAACCAGGGAAAACGTTTCCATTCGGACATACATCCTACATAGTTTTATGGGTATGCTCATGTCTGAAAGGTGTAACTATCACACACAGTCTTCCTTGGTTAACCGTTTGCTTTTATCAACTATATCACACACGATTTGATGAAGAAAACTGTGTGGCATTGGGCTATCCATCGCAAGCGCTTTTACTCCTAGAATCGTTTGCAAAGATCCATGACTCATTTAGCAGGTTTATTAGTTTACAATTAATAATTCTAGTATTACACAAATTCACATTTCATATCGAATAGCTGTTTGCCAATTTCATATCAGGCACATAAATATATTATAACATCACAGTACGGTAGCTACATGAAAACAGCACAGTACAACATATAGCTAGTTCAACTTCATAAGAACAATATATTCATTTCCCTAATCGAGATCATCCAGGCTCATCTTATCCACCTCTGCTTTTAGTTCAGTAAGAACCCGTTTTGCACGGGCCAACTGGGAAAGTGCCTCCTCCTTCACCAACACCATCTTAGCAAAGTCCGATTTAAAAAACCTGAGCTCATTCTCCACCTTCAACTTTTTATCCCACATCTTGAAATATGCTTCAGCGTTAACAAGACTTTATCTAAGCCTACATGTGTTTTCTTCCTCATACATGCTCCAGAGCTTCGTTAGGCACATCTTCAAAGACTGTGGCCATTCTTGATCAACCCACTCCAAGTAAGAACACTTCCGTTCATCCTATAATATTTAAAACTAGATCAGTAACAGTTGTAGGGGAAATGGGTTTATAGCAACATAGAAAATCACCAAGGCTTATTTTGAAAAACTGAAGAAACATGTTAATTATGACATATCTTCTCAAAAAGATCAATGTGCAAATGAAATAATTGGTACTGAGACAACAACCAAATTTTGGAACATCCGAAGCTATAATTAACTACAACGACGCTACAAGTTCTTACTCATGTACAATAAATAACAAATTGAACATTTTATGAGGAAGGTAAATATAACTGCAACAGCATAGCGACAGTGTTTGGATGACAGCAAATTGATACTAATAGGTGTGTACACGCACAAATTTAGTAACATAGAATGCCAAAACTGGGGTAAAGACAACTGTTCCTACATCTTGCACCGGTGCCCTGCACTGGCGAGCCGATGCAGCGGAAAAAAATAGGGGACCCGGACTCCAGAGCACGTAGTTGCTCCGATGCCCACTTCCTTCGTGCCATAAAGATTTAGTATTTTACTGCTTGGCTGCTTGGATGTGCGGACCAAAGTTGGTTGCACAAACTGCTGGGAGCACCTCGGCCTCGACGGGCCGTGGCGCCTGCTCGTTTTCCTCGTCGACGAGGATGATGGCAGAGGCGGTGCTTTGGTGGGTTGGGATGCTTGGAAAAGGTGGATGTGCTACAGCCTGCGCTTGTCGCCTTCGTGCGTCGCACGCCCTGTATGCGCAATATAGCAGGGTGGCGGGAAACAGGCAAGGAAATGGTGGGAAACGGTGGCGTGTTCATAATACACCATCAATTAATGGAAACTTAGCATTGAGCTAGCACAAGAAGTAGATGATGATCAGATGAACACGGACCACACTAGGGAACCTGTCAGTGATGAATTCATCAATCCCAAACGGTTGAATACTAGCAAGCATTTGCCCACAACACACACGGCCTATTCCATCACAAATAGGTCGGATGGATCAACTGTATGCCACATATTGCACATTGTCAAAAAGTAATGCGGTAGACCTTCTTTAACATGCGTTAAAAATAAAAAATAAAAAACAAGGACCTCGAGGTTAAATTAGCTGAGGGAATGGGGCATTTCAGTCATTTGACTGAAATGACCCATCCCATCACCTAATTTAACATCGACACAACTTCCCATCCATTCGCCCATCCGATGGCTGCTCCAGCCTGAGCACACTTAACTTGATAGTTTTCTTACATGAGCTACTCGTGGAATAACTAGTCCTTGCTGATAGGAATGCCTCTTCACATCCTTATGGCGTATCCGGATGACCGCCTGTCCCACAATGTCCAATAGATGTTGTGTAGACAAAGCATATCACATACGTCTTATTAGAAGCAATCGTCTGCGTTGTTATCGGTCTTCGCACACATTTCTGATTACAGACCTGTTTGCCGCGTATCACACACATCTTGTTATATTGAACCATTTCTGTTCTCTTGCCTAATCACAAACAGTTCATCCGAGTGAACCATATGCTGTACATTACACACACATTGATCAGGCTGACCGTTTCTTTTGTGCTGGCTAATCACACACAGTTCATCCCAGTGAACCATATGTTGTATATCGCACACGCCTTCATCTGGCTGCCCATTTCTTTTGTTCCTCCTCATCGCAAACAGTTAATTGAACAGAACCGTATGCCCTTCATCACACAGGCAACTAAAACCTGAACCGTGTTTGATGTATCCGTCATCGCAAACGTTTTATACATTTCTGACGGTTTTCATACAACACCGTTTGCGATTATTGCATCGCACATAGTTTCTCAAAGGGTCTCTGATCGTAGTGTCACGTTAGCAGCATCCTGCAGTAGTGACCCTGAAGCCCCTGTAGAGCCAACATCCGAACAGGATAATTGGGAGGACGGGCAAGTGAACCCCGACAATCCTGTCGGGAACGAGGACTCGGAGGATAGTAATTACCTACATATCTCTGAAGAGGATGTGAGCCTCAGCGACGAAGACTTCATCGTACCAGAGGAACTCCTCGAACAAGAGTTCTTTAAGCGTCGGCTAATCGCCACTGCAAGATGCGTGAAAAAGAGGTAGCAACAGCTTCAAGCTGATCAGGATTTGCTCAACAACAGATGGAGTAACGTCCTGGCAGCCGAGGAATACAGCCTCGCACCCCCAAAGACCTACCCGAAGGGCAAGCTACTACCACAATTTAACGACGATGCACCAGAGCCCATACCACCCGCGCGTAATGCGGCTGACGGACCTGACCGACCACCACGTGGCCGGGACAGAACGACAACTCAAGCTGAACACCAGCCTGCACCACCTCGCCGTAAAAGCAGAGAAACAACAGCTCGGGGATACACTTATGACCTACGACAAGACCTGGAAAATAGAGCAGGTTAGACCAGATCAATCTACGAATCGTGGGGGCATGCCCTGGCGCGAGAAGATGGCTATCAAGCCTGGCGCGACAAGCATAATCATGCCCGAGCCAAAAACCGCATACGAACTTCATCCGAACTACATCGTGACATGGCCCTATACAGAGGCACCGCACACCCCCTATGCTTAACCGATGAGCTAATGGAGCACCGGTTCCCAGAAGGGTTTAAACCTGTCAACATTGAATCATACGATGGTACAACAGATCCCGCAGTATGGATTGAAGATTTTCTTCTCCCAATTCACATGGCTCACGGGGACGATCTACACGCCATCAAATACCTTCCCCTAAAACTTAAGGGACTAGCTAGGCACTGGTTAAATAGCCTCCCAGAAAACTCTATTGGAAGCTGGGAAGACTTGGAATATGCCTTTAGAGACAACTTCCAAGGCACTTATATCCGGCCTCTGGATGCCGATGACCTCAGTCATATAGTCCAGCAGCCGGGAGAGTCAGCCAGGAAATTCTCGACCAGATTGCTAATTAAAAAGAACCAGATTGTTGACCATCTGGACACCGAAGCCCTAGCAGCATTTAAGCACAGCATCCGCGACGAATGGCTCGCCCGACACCTTGGCCAAGAAAGCCGAAATCCATGGCAGTCACTAATGACCCACTTTTGTGCGGGCGAAGATAGCTGGCTAGCCCGAAGCAGCAACAGTACCAGCGACCCTGGCACTTTCGAAGCTAGAAACGGCAACAGAAGGCCCTGGCACAACAAACATAAGCGTCGAAGCAACAATGATAATACAGAGGATACGGCGGTCAACGCCTGATTTAGTGGCTCCAAACCCGGTCAACGGAAGAAGCCATTCAAACGAAACAAAGACGGTTCATCAAGCCTGGACCGAATACTTGATCGACCTTGCCAGATTCACGGCACTCCTGACAAGCCTGCCAACCACACCAACAGAAGTTGTTGGGTCTTCAAACAGGCCGGCAAGTTAAATGCCGAACATAAGGAGAAAGGGTCACCCAGCGAGCATGACGATGGGGAACCTCACGCACCGAGCACAGGGGGACAAAAGAAATTTCCCCCCGAGGTCAAAATTGTGAATATGATATATGCTACTCACATCCCCAAGTGGGAGCGCAAGCGCGCGTTGAGGGACGTCTACGCGATCGAGCCAGTCGCCCCAAAATTCGACCCATGGTCAGCAAGTCCGATCACTTTCGATCGCAGAGACCACCCAACCAATATCCATCATGGAGGCTCGGCCACGCTAGTCCTCGACCCAATTATTGATGTATTCCACCTCACGCGAGTCCTCATGGACGGTGTCAACAGCCTTAACCTGCTCTATCAGGACACAGTACGCAAGATGGGCCTTGATCCGTCAAGAATCAAGCCCACTAAAACCATCTTTAAGGGACTAATACCTAGTGTAGAGGCCCGCTGCACAGGCTCAATCACACTGGAGGTTGTCTTTGGTACGCCAGACAATTTCCGAAGTGAAGACTTGATCTTCGACATTGTCCCTTTCCGTAGTGGCTACCATGTGCTGTTCGGGAAAACCGCGTTAGCTCGCTTCAACACGGTCCCCCACTATGCCTATCTCAAAATCAAGATGCCCAGACCCCGCGGTGTTATAACGGTCAATGGAAACACAGAACGCTCCCTCCACACTGAGGAGCACACTGCGGCCCTAGCTGCGGAAGTACATAGCAGCCTTATCATACCAAATAATACATCGGCAATCAAGCCCCCGGACACTATGAAACGAGTCTGGACTACCCCGCAGCACGACAATCCAGCTTGTCAGGAGCTCGACTAGCAATTTGGCCTCAATCTCAGTCCCTACCAAATTGTGGCATATGTATCACGCGTACATAATTACGCACTAACTATACCATGGGAAAGGATGGAGGCAAAATAAAGACAAATCCCACAATATGGCTAGACCCTATCCGGACACTCATATTTCCTTTTTCTCTTCCTTTTATTTTTCCAGGTTCCTTACAACCCACATCACCTTTTCAATGGTACCAAGGCCTCTTTTCGAGGCCTATCATGAAAACACCGATTGATGATCCTCTCGAAGGACAATACACCAAGGAGTAAAGTAGCATAGACGCGGGGCAGAGTACCTAAAGGGTCTTTAAAGATCACCTTGTCCATTTTTAGGACACACACACAGCTTTCCCTTGTGCTCGGCATGTAAAATAGCCCTGTTGCTTACCGCACTATTTGTACCAATACGTTTTGACATACCAATTATACTATAATGGAAATAGTTTCTAGCCCCACCTATGCGATACTGGCCTACCTCTTAAACTGTATTTCCCTGTTTTTTGTCCAATTGTCATGTACACCTCGGTACGACTTAAATCACCAGGGGCTCTATTGAGCCACGTACATCTCTTATATACTAAATAAAGTCCGAACACTTTTATAGTACAATTTGGCGTCCCGAATATAGCATTATATGCATCAGCTCTGAATCATGTCTTTGGTCAATAGTTGGGTTTCCTGGCTCCTGTGGTTATTACCTTACGTTCTGCTTGTTCGTCTAAGGCAGTAACTGGAGAACTACCACGACTGTGTTTCCGGCTCATCCGGATAAACATCTCACTAGAGAAAGCTGAAAACTGACTGTCATGATGTGGCGAGAGCTGGTCAGCTATTCGGCGACTAACTACAAATCTCTTGCAATTTTTCCGCATAATGAGAAGGACCGGTTTATGCCCGGTCAGGCGTCTACAACACCCAAGTTCGGATAATCGAACAACACCGGGGGCTGCGCCTATAACCTCGTCATCAAACTCCTATGGCTAAGTGAGAGTCATAAAGCCACATAGTCTGATTGCCTGGTTCCCCGCACCGAAACCTCCTTCAAGGACCACGCTGGTTGGGTCAAGTGTGTCTAGGGGCCCTTCCGAACACCCCCGTACTACATACGTGGGGGCTGAAGCTGACGACTGGCCAACCCTCAGATACCATAAATGACCGCACAGGAGGAAATGATTTCAATCTAAAACAAGCAACACATTATGCATAAGCCTTGTTTTATAATACAAAGTACGGGCATTACAGGTACATTCATTTGAAGATAATGTCGTTTGAACACTGGCCCTCTACAATGCGGGAAGCTTCCAAGACTTCGTCAAAATACCGCTCCGGAGTACGGTGCTCCTTGCCTGCGGGCGGTCCCTCGGTTGCGAGCTTGATGGCGTTCATCTTCGCCCACTACACTTTTAGACGAGCGAAGGCCATCCACGCACTTTCAATACAGACCGACCGCTTCACGACATCAAGACGGGGGCAGGCACTGACCAGCCACTTCACGAGCCCAAAGTAGCTGCTGGGTATGGGTTCGGCAGGCCACAGATTGGTTATAAAATCCCTCATGGCCAATCCGGCCACCCTATGCAGTTCAGTCAACTGCTTCAACTGATCGCTGAGGGACACGGGATGCTCAGGCGCAAGGTATTGCGACTAGAACAGTTTTTCCGTTGAGCTCCCCTCTTCGGCTCGGAAGAACTCCGCAGCATCGACAACACTCCGGGGTAGGTCCGCAAACGCTCCTGGAGAACTCCAAATCCGGGTCAGTAAGATGTATTTCCTTCTCACAAATTTGCTCTGCATATTAAAGTCCTTAGCAGTCGCAATCTGCGTCGCCTCTTGGATCTCCCGACAGGCGTTCTAGGCTTCAGCCCGGTCCTCATGTGCACTTTGGAGGGCCTTAGCAAGTTCGGAATCTCAATCCTCAACCTTGTGCTCCAAGGACTCGCATTTACTTATGGCTTACGTGAGCTCTTGCTGAACTTCCTCCACCCTTGATTCGTGTTTTTGGCGGGCAACTCGTTCCTCTTCCGCCTTCTTCTGGGCTTCGGCCAACGCATTCTTGAGGGTTTCAACCTCAGACGCGTCGCCTATGAGCATCATAACAACATGGTCAGCAAGATAACACAACAACTCATGTCATTTCAGATATGAATAGGTATTGCGTACCTTGCTTGTCCCCTAGTTGTTTGTTGGCATGGATGAGCTCTTCATCGGCCCATTCCAACCTCCGCTTTAGTTTGGAGTCCTCGGCGGCATGGGAGGTTGCCGCTAGCATCGAAGCCTGTTTGTTCAAATAGACATGTATGTTAGTCTCCTATGAAAGCTATTCGATCCTCTGTTCGGCCTTTCTTCGTGAACACTGAATAGAGCCTCAGGGGCTTCTATCTATACACAGGTATTTTCTTATATAGCTAAAAGGCATTATATTACATACCTCAAAGCCTCTCAGAAGGCTAGTGTAGGCCTCGTTCAATCCACTTTTAGCTGACCGAACCCTTTCAACCACCATACCCATAACGATACAATGTTCTTCCACAATGGAGGCACTCTGAAGCGCTTCCACCAGAGTATCTGGCGCCTCCGTATTGACAGAGGTCATCGGTGGGATTGGCGCACCCCCTTCTTTCGAAGGAGGCTCCTCACCTGATTTCGGAATCGTATGGGTCTCCAGAATAATGTACGGTTGGGGGCCGCATTGGGCATGGCCAGTCTCCATCGGGGTCAGTCCTCCCATGTTTCCGACAGCAGAGGTATCGCCCTCTGGCGCCACCTCGACGGCTTCCCGCACCTGTCCCTGGCCCGGAAGGATCCTTTGGGACAACACTTCGGCATTATCCATAGCTTTGGGGGAGGAGGCCGATGGAGGCGACCCGCTATCCATCACGTTCGGATCCAGCGAATTCCCTGAAGATGGGGATTGCAAGGGGAGGACGTGAGCTGGACTGCAGCATGCAATTCAGTATATTAAAATCATAAAGGTGGAAAACCATATAGATATATAAGTACAAGTGCCTTCGTGGTACTTACGATCCAGCCAGGGGCTTCGACCTGGGGCATCATTCATCAGCGTCCGATTCGGAGTCATCCGTGAGGGAGATTCTCCCTTCCTTGGATGCCTCCGCCTGTAGATTCGCGAAAGCCCCCCTTTTCTTCTTTCCCCCTTAAGGGGAGAATTACACTCTTCCTCCTCCCCTTCGTCTTTGTCGGGGGAGGAGTGAGTCTCGGTGTCTTCGTACACTATGTCCGAAGCACCTTTACGGAGGAGGCCACTTTTGGCCTCCTTGCCCTTCTTCTTGGCCTTCTTTTCCATCGCTTGATATGGCACCGGAACCACCATCCTTGTTAATAGAGGGATGGCTGGGTCTTCGGATAGCGAAGCCGGACAATGAATCTGCTCCGCCTTCTTTGTCCAGCCCTGTGGGAAGAATGGAAAGCTAGTACGCCCCTTGGATTTACAAATAGTAAAGTTATCATGAAAACTTACGGGAGACACTGTGTGGGTACAGTCGAGGCCGAGGTAATCGGTCGTTTTTGGCCACGTCTTTTGGGTCTTGAACACGAGCTTCCACATGTCTTCATGCTTCGTGCCGAAGAATTGCTTCAGGGTTCGGGGACCAGCCGGGTCGAACTCCCACATGTGCTGAGTTTGGCCTTGGCAGGGGAGAATCTTGCGAAAGAGCATTACCTGGTTCACACTGGCAAGGTTGGTATTCTTGTCTACCATACTCTTGATGTGCTTCTGTAGCACCATCACCTCATCGGATGATGCCCAGTCCAGGCCCTTGTTGAGCCAGGATGTCAGCCGCAATGGAGGCCCGGACTTGAACTCGGGAGGAGCGGCCCATGTGGAGTCACGGGGTTCCGTGACGTAGAACCGCCCCTGCTACCACCCCTTCACGGTCTCCACGAAGGTGCCTTTGGGCCAAGTGACTTTGGGGAGCTTGCTCACCATGGCGCCACCGCACTCCGCGTGTTGACCATCCACCACTTTTGGCTTCACATTGAAGACCTTAAGACATAGGCCGAAGTGGAGAGGGATGCAGAGGAATGCCTCACACACGACGATGAACGCCAAAATGTTGAGAAAGGAATTTAGGCCTAGATCATGAAAATCTAGCCCATAGTAAAACATTAGGCTGTGGACGAAAGGATGGAGGGGAAAACCTAATCCATGAAGGAAATGAGGAATAAATACTACTCTCTCATGGGGCTCCGCAGTAGGGATGATCTTCTTCTTGGCCGGAAACCGGTGGGCGATTTCCTTGGCTAAGTACCCTGCGTGCTCCCGGATGTTCTCCTCCGTGACGGAGGTGGCCATCCACTTGCCCTGAGCGCCAGATCTGTACATGGCTGGAGTGGGGATGGAAGGAATTGAACTCGGGTGCTGGAGCTCAATGGCATATGGGTTGAGGAAGAAGAAGGTGTGGGGTGAAAAGGTGAATTCTTATCTCCTTATAAAGGCAGTGAATATCAAGCGCTCCCCCATGAGCCTTAAAACTCGCCTATTCCCAAGGGGAACATGCTAACGACACGGTTGGATTACCCAAATCCGTATTGATGAGAATCCCACAATAAGGGGACACGATCTCTGCTTTGACAAGACATGTCAATGAATACCACGTCTCGGAACGCGAAATGGGAGGTTGGAAAACAGTTCGAAATAATAATAAGGTCGGAGCACAATACCTCGCCGAAAAAGTTGTCAGAATACATAACTTATTTTTTGTTTAAAGTGTTTTGCCCTCGTGGCCCCGTGTTGTGACTATTGTACAGAGCCGTATATAGTCCTTTTGATCAACTACTTTGGAGTATTCGAAGGAGGAACCCGCCTTGCAATGCCGAAGACAATCTGCGCATAGGCCGGAACACATTGTCATTGAAGCCTGGTTCAGGGGCTACTGAGGGAGTCCTGGATTAGGGGGTCCCCGAGCGTCCAGGCTATGTAACGTCAGCTGGACTAATGGGCCGCGAAGACACAAGCTAGAAGACTTTCCCCTGTCTCCGGATGGGACTCTCCTTTACGTGGATGCAAGCTTGGCGTTCAAATATGAAGATTCCTTTCTCTGTAAACCGACTTTGTACAACCCTAGGCCCCTCCGGTGTCTATATAAACCAGAGGGTTTAGTCCGTAGAGCCAATCACAATCATACAGGCTAGACATCTAGGGTTTAGCCATTACGATCCCGTGGTAGATCAACTCTTGTAACCCCTATACTCATCAAAGTCAACGAAGTAGGACATAGGGTTTTACCTCCATCAAGAGGGCCAGAACCTGGGTAAACATCATGTCCCCTGCCTCCTATTAAGTTTGATCCTTAGATGCATAGTTCGGGACCCCCTATCCAAGATCTGCCGGTTTTTACACCGACACTCATGACGCAGGCCATGGCGCCCATAATGGATTCATTTTGCTTGTCGTCGGCCATCTCCCTTTGCATCTTCGTCCTCCCCTCCCTCCTCCTCGCGCTGGACTTCGCCACCCCCATCCAAGAAGCCCATGATGACCTCCTGCGCCGGGTCACCATTGAAGATGAAGAAGTCAGTGGCCGCGGTCGCCTCATCGGCCGACCAGTTCGCAACGACGAAGAAGATGAAGAATACGGTGGCAGCCCCAACCAGTTGACGACGCCGGATGGCCGGAGAAGATGAAGATGATGGATGCAGCTGGGGCGTCGGCCGCGGCGGATCTGGTGACACTTGAGAAGTCGGAGCCACGACTATTTCTAAGGAGGGGGCGCAGCGGCACCACTGTGGCGCTGTCTGTAAAGGAGGTCTGGCGGGCGGCACTCGAGCTGCAGAGGGCGGGCAAGGGCCCCACGGTGGAGGTTCATGCAGGGGTGGACGTGCTTGAGTCTGTTGAGAGGGAGCTCGGCGTGGGCGCCGGCTCCGGCCGCAGCCCCGTCAAGCGAAGGCCCGAGGTCAAGCTGCCGGAGAGATAACTAACACTAATCTGCGGTTTCAGTCTGATTTCCTGTTTACACCCAGGAAAAGTAGTCGTGTCTTCTTATTTTCAGATCGTCACCAGGCTAGTAATACCAACATCGATCTTCCGTGTACACAAGCTCGATTCTCGGGATTCTACTTGCCAACCCACTTAAACCCACTTAACCCGACTATGCCTTGGCGGGCCGTCCGCTCATGCTCGCTGATACGTCTCCATCATATCTACTTTTCAAAACACTTTTGACCTTGTTTTGGACTCTAACTTGCATGATTTGAATGGAACTAACCCGGACTGACGCTGTTTTCAGCAGAATTGCCATGGTGTTATTTTTGTGCGGAAATAAAAGTTCTCGGAAAGACCTGAAACTTCACGGAGAATATTTTGGAATTTATAAAAAATATTGGTGAAAGAATCAACACCAGGGGGCCCACACCCTGTCCACGAGGGTGGGGGCGCGCCCCCTGTCTCGTGGGCCCACCTAAGGCTCCACCGACCTCAACTCCGACTCTATATATTCTCGTTCGGGGAGACAAAAAATCAAAGAGAAGGATTCATCGTGTTTTATGATACGGAGCCACCGCCAGGCCCTAATCTCTCTCGGGAGGGCTGATCTGGAGTCCGTTCGGGGCTCCAGAGAGGGGAATCTGTCGCCGTCGTCATCATCAACCTTCCTCCATCACCAATTTCATGATGCTCAACGCCGTGCGTGAGTAATTCCATCGTAGGCTTGATGGACGGTGATGAGTTGGATGAGATTTATCGTGTAATCGAGTTAGTTTTGTTAGGGTTTGATCCCTAGTATCCATTATGTTCTGAGATTGATGGTGCTATGACTTTGCTATGCTTAATGCTTGTCACTAGGGACCGAGTGCCATGATTTCAGATCTGAACCTATTATGTTTTCATTAATATATGTGAGTTCTTGATCCTATTTTGCAAGTCAATAGTTACCTACTATGTGTTATGATCCGGTAACCCCGAAGTGACAATAATCAGGACCACTGCCGGTGATGACTATAGTTTGAGGAGTTCATGTATTCACTAAGTGTTAATGCTTTGTTCCGGTACTCTATTAAAAGGAGGCCTTAATATCCCTTAGTTTCCAATAGGACCCCGCTGCCACGGGAGGGTAGGATAAAAGATGTCATGCAAGTTATTTTCCATAAGCACGTATGACTATATTCGGAATACATGCCTACATTACATTGATGAACTGGAGCTAGTTCTATGTCACCCTAGGTTATAACTGTTGCATGAGGAATTGCATCTGACATAATTATCCATCACCGATCCAATGCCTACAAGCTTTTCACATATTGAATTTTGCTTACTTACTTTTCCGTTGCCACTGTTGTAATCACTACAAAAACTATTATTATTACCTTTGCCACCGTTACCGTTACTTCCATATTACTTTGCTACTAAATACTTTGCTGCAAATATTAAGTCTTTCAGGTGCGGTTGAATTGACAACTCAACTGTTAATACTTGAGAATATTCTTTGTCTCCCCTTGTGTCGAATCAATAAATTTGGGTTGAATACTCTACCCTAAAAAACTGTTGCGATCCCCTATACTTGTGGGTTATCAAGAGTATTTTCTGGCGCCGTTGCCGGGGAGCATAGCTCTATTCTTTGAGTCGCTTGGGATTTATATCTGTTGATCAGTATGAAGAACTTGAAAGATGGAAGAACCAAGATTTTCCCTCAACTACGAGGGGAGGTAAGGAACTGCCATCTAGCTCGCACTTGATTCACCTTCTCTTTTGAGTAAACTTGCGACACCTACTCCTGCTATTTATTCTGATATGTCGCATGTTATTGATGATGCCACTTCTGCTTTGCATGATACTTATGATGAAACTACTGCTATGCTTGATAATACTATGCCATTAGGTAAATTTCTTGATGAACAACTTGCTAGGGTTAGAGAGAATGAAATTATTGAAACTGATAATAATGATGAAAGTGATGATAAAGATTCTCCCCCTAGATATGAATTGCCTGTTGTGCCTGAGGGTTATCTTATGGATGAATAAACTGCTAGAGACTTTTTAGTTTGCAATGATAGATACGATCTTAAGAAACGGTTAGCTAAGCTGAAAGAAAAGTCTTTGAATGCTAGAATGAAATATGACCCTACTTTTGCTACTTCACCTATCTGTATTGCTGATAAGGAATATGATTTTTCTGTCGATCCTGAGATAATTACATTGGTTGAATCTGATCCTTTTTATGGCATGAATCTGAAACTGTTGTGGCACATCTTACTAAATTGAATGATATAGCCACCCTGTTCACTAATGAGGAGAAAATTTGTTACTACTATATCCTTAAGTTATTTCCGTTCTCATTAAATGGTGATGCTAAAACATGGTTCAATGCCCTTGATCCTGGTTGTGTGCGTAGTCCCCAGTATATGATTTATTACTTCTCTGCTAAATATTTCCCCACTCATAAGAAACGAGCTGCCTTAAGGGAAATATATAATTTTGTGAAAATTAAAGAAGAGAGTCTCCCACATGCTTGGGGGAGGCTTCTCTGATTACTTAATGCTTTGCCTGATCATCCTCTCAAGAAAAATGAAATACTTGATATCTTTTATAATGGACTAACCGATGCTTCTAGAGACCACCTAGATAGTTGTGTTGGTTGTGTTTTCAGGGAAAGAACTGTTGATCAAGCTGAATTGCTATTGAATAATATGTTGACTAATGATAATGATCGGACACTTCCTAAACCAACTCCTAAGCCAACTCCGAAGAAAAGGGGTATTCTATTTCTCAGTCATGAAGATATGCAAGAGCCAAAGAAATCTATGAAACAAAAAAGGTATTAAAGCTGAAGATGTTAAGAATTTACCACCTATTGAAGAAATACATGGTCTTGAAAACCCGACACAGGTAGTAAAGGTAAATTCTCTCTATAGATTTGACGAAGGTGATATTCCTCGTAATAAGTCTGCTAGCCAATGCTTGGATGAGTTTGATAATTTTATTGTTAAACAAGAAAACTTCAATGCTTATGTTGGTAGACAATTGAAACGTCATTCTTATATGATTGAACACTTGAGTGATTATATGTCTAGAGTTAAAGGTGAACTTAAACTTATTAGTAAACATGCTTCTACGGTTACCTGTAATGCCCCGAGACCATTGCGCCATGTGTCTTCCAGTTATTCGCTGTCTTTGACATCTCAGTTGCTTGCATGTTGCATTTTTCCATGTCATCATGTGCATTGCGTCATCATGTTTTCAAAACTTGCATCCATCCGGGTCTCCCTGTTCTCTCCGTTGTCCGTTCTGAGCCCAACCACACTCGCACGCGCCCGCGACATGGCCGAAATAGTATTTTTACAAGTTGCCGGAAAATTTTCTCGAAATGGTTTGAAAGTAGGCATGCGGTGTTGTTATCGTGTAGATAGGACGCCTGCCAAGTTTCATCGCATTCGGAGTCAGTTCGACGCCCCAACGGATAACTATAGCGACAATATAGTCGGTCAAATCGTCGGACGTTTTCGGTCTCCAAAAGCTGTTGCCGGGATTTCCATCTCTTTCCTCCCTAGACCGTCTACACAGTCCACTACCTACCGCCAGGCCCAACCTAACCTCTGTCGGTTATGCCCGGCGCCCTCCTCGCGCGTGCATCCGAAAGCTGTCCCGGACCTGACCCGGGCAGTCATCACCGTTGGATTCAGATCATCCCCAAACATCTATAAAACATCTTCATTTTATTTATTGGACTCCCTAGCCTATTTTTCTCGACCACCCGATTATGTATGATCCGTTTAACCCTCATTTAAACTTGCCTAGATAGGTAGTTTTCATATGACTCACCTCTTGCCATGTTTAATAACATTTAATTTTGTTGGGCACCTAACCGGGAGTGAACTAAATAATCGAATGTGGTGTTTCGTCAATATGCAACTCGTTGCATATGGAGCACCGCTTAACTTGTAGTGTTGTTCATTGCACTTTGCCATGCCATGCCATGCCTCTTTAAACTGGACATGCATCATGATTGACTGTGCATCATGCCATGTTTATGTGATGCTTGTTTACTATGTTGTTTGCTTTCTTTCTGGTGTTGCCTCTTCTTGTTAGTTCCGGTAACGCCGCGTTTGTGACGATCCGTTCGACTACGTCCGTTTGTCTTCTTCATGGACTCGTTCTTCTTCCTTGCGGGATCTCAGGAAAGATGACCATACCCTCGAAATCACTTCTATCATTGCTTGCTAGTTGTTCGTTCTACCGTTATGTCGCGCTACCAACCACTTGTTATATCATGCCTCCCATATTGCCATGTCAAGCCTCTAACCCAGCTTCCTATCAAACCGTTGTTTGGCTATCTTACCGCTTTTCCTCAGCCCCTCTTATAGCTTTGCTAGTTGCAGGTGAAGCTGAAGTTTGTTCCATGTTGGAACATGGATATGTTGGGATATCACAATATCTCTTATTTAATTAATGCATCTATATACTTGGTAAATGGTGGAAGGCTCGGCCTTATGCTTGGTGTTTTGTTCCACTCTTGCCGCCCTAGTTTCCGTCATACCGGTGTTATGTTCCTTGATATTGCGTTCCTTACGCGGTTTGGTGTTATGGGAACCCCTTGACAGTTCTCTTTGAATAAAACTCCTCCAGCAAGGCCCAACCTTGGTTTTACATTTGCCTAACAGCATAAGGCTCATTCCCTTGGGTTTCCGGTGCCCGAGGGTCATCTTTATTTTAACCCCCCCAGGCCAGTGCTCCTCTGAGTGTTGGTCCAAACTGGGCGATGTCCGGCGCCCCCTAGGCAACCAGGGTCTATGCCAACCCGGCATCTTGCCCATCCGGTGTGCCCTGAGAACGAGATACGTGCGACTCCTATCGGGATTTGTCGGCACATTGGGTGGCTTTGCTGGTCTAGTTTTACCATTGTCGAAATGTCTTGTAATCAGGATTCCGAGACTGATCGGGTCTTCCTGGGAGAAGGAATATCCTTCGTTGACCGTGAGAGCTTGTGATGGGCTAAGTTGGGAAACCCCTGTAGGGTATAAACTTTCGAAAGTCGTGCCCGCGGTTATGTGGGAGATGGGAATTTGTTAATATCCGGTTGTAGAGAAATTGACACTTGACTTAATTAAAATGCATCAACTGCGTGTGTAGCCATGATGGTCTCTTCTCAGAGGAGTCCGGGAAGTGAACACGGTTCTTGTGTTATGATTGTGCGTAAGTAGTTTCAGGATCACTTCTTGATCATTTCTAGCTTCTCGACCTCTGCGTTGCTTCTCTTCTCGCTCTCACTTGCGTATGTTAGCCACCATATATGCTTAGTGCTTGCTGAAGCTCCACCTCATTACCCTATCCTACCCATAAGCTTAAATAGTCTTGATCTCGCGGGTGTGAGATTGCTGAGTCCTCGTGACTCACGGATACTTCTAAACAGTTGCAGGTGCCGATGATACCAGTGCAGGTGGCGCAACCCAGCTAAAGTGGGAGCTCGATGAAGATCTTGATCGTTGTTATTTGTCTTTTTGGTTGATCATTAGTGGAGCCCAGCTGGGACGATCGGGGATCTATCATTTGGGGTCTTCTTCTTTTATTTTGGTTCCGTAGTCGGACCTTGATTGTATTCTAGATGATGTATGTTTAACTTGTATTTGTGTGAAGTGGCGATTGTAAGCCAACTCTTTATCCCTTTCTTATTCAGTACATGGATGTGTGAAGATTACCCCTCTTGCGACAAGCCTACCATGCGGCTATGCCTCTAAGTCGTGCCCCGACACGTGGGAGATATAGCCGCATTGTGGGTGTTACAAGTTGGTAATCAGAGCCATCCCCGACTTAGGAGCCCCCTGCTTGATCGAATCACTGACGTTGTTGAGTCTAGAACAAAATGTTTTGAGTCTTAGGATTATATATATCGGAGAGTAGGATTCTTTTTACTACTTAGTCCCTTCGTCGCTCTGGTGAGGCCACCTGACGTAGAAGTTTTGACTTTTCTCTCCTCAAATTTCATGAATTTTTTTTAGGATCACGCGGTATCTTGGAATCGTTCCGATAGTCTTGTGATGAGAACATTGTTCTTGGTGCCTCATGACATTTAGGATCACCCGAGGAGTTGAGCTCCGAGGGTTGTCGTCACAATTTTATCGTTGCAGTTCTGGAATACCTGAGCTCGCCGACATCGAAAATCTATTTTATGTAGTTGTTGGTGAGATAACCTCAACGCCACCCAGTACTGGGGCGGGAGTTCGGGAGTATTGCCATAACTCGTATAACTGATGCTTTTCGAAGGTTGAGGTACAAGATTTTCGAAGTTTTCTTGGTTATGTGTTGAAGGATGGATACAACTGGATGTAGGAATTGTTAGTTTGGGTGAGATATTATGCTTCCCCTGTATCCCCAACACCTGACTGCATAACTAGAAAGTTTCGGGAGTTTATAAATGGGAATTCAAGTATCTCGTAGGATATCTTTCCAACAGACACAAGATACGATATGGGATCTATCATATGTTTGTTTCCAGCTTATTCTGCAAGCCAATCCTTTGTTTTTGTTTTGAGTTGTGGTATTCGAGTTGCTTCAATGTCAAGTGTTGATTCCATACCTTTTCCAAGTGGTTATCCCATATTTCTATGTGAATACTAATCCTTCATGATAATCGAGATTGCCATGTCAATCCTTTCCAACCGGTGTGTTTCTCTTCAAGTGGATCCAATCATTTCTACATTCCCAAGATCAATTCTAAGTCTTCTCAACGGTGTTTGTTTCATCTGTACCAAGTTTTCTTTGTTTTTCCCTCCCTCCCACCCTTTTTCTTCAAGGACTCAGATTTCTTAATCAAGTATCCATCTTATTAATGGGAAGCCTCTTCATTCCTTTCCGTCAATGTTCTTATTCGGTGATTCTCAAGAAGATACTAAGGAAGCTACAAGTTTATCATTTTTCGTTCTCTTTTCTTTTCTGGTATTTTCAATGCAAGCTTTTGGTGTTGATCATATCCCTTTTCCTCATTCAAATGCTTTCCAATGCTGGTGCACCTTATAATCATTCCCCGTTTGCTATTCAAATGTTCCGAAGTGCTGAAGATATCTTTCAAGATTCGTGTTTCCACTCCTCATCAATTCAAACTATTTCGAGGTTGTTACCTCATTCAAGCCATTTAATTCAACCGGTGCAATCTTTCTTTTAAATCGTTCAACGGTGTATCCTTTGAGTGGGCCCTAACTCATAGGCATTTTTCCAGGATCTTACCTGACTCTTCTATTTTCTTGGAGTTACTCTCAAATTCTTTTCCAAGTTTGACGTAAGAATGAGTTATCATTAGTCATATGTATTTCTCCAAGATCTTTCAATTTTTTTCATTGTTGGCTCAACCTCTTCGCTTTTCATTCTTCCGGAGTGCCTCAACAATTCATGATGGTGTTTCTCGTCATCATTCTCGAATTCTGAAGACCAAAGAAGAGTTTCCTCCAAATCATATATGGTCTCTTGAAGATTCATGGCTCTAGCTTCGCGCCATCCTCACAATTATTTTCGATTGTGAGATATTCTTTTCACCCATCCGAAGCAATTCAGGAGGCTTTTCAGTTTGATTCTCCGAAGGCCATCATTTCGGGTTTATTCATTCTTAGCTTTCACTTCTCGTACCGGTGCATCATTCAGATATCTTTTAATCAGATCATGATCTATTCGTTCTCATGTATCTAAATTCTGTCAAGTATCTTTATTCGTTTTCTAATACTTCCCGGCAAATTGGGCCTTTGTTACTGTCATTTTCAATTCTTACGGTGGTTTGTTCAAGATTCCTCTTCCTATGTTCTCATATTTAATTTATTCGTTGTTTTAATCCTACCGGTGGATCGTTGAAGACCTTTCTCAAGTTTACACTATATCTCTTCAATCCTTTCAAGAAGAATAAGTAGTATGCCAAATCCGTTGCTTGTCATCAATTTAATTGATGAAGGATAAGCATAATGTAATTCTTATTATTGTTTCATCCAAGGGATCTAATTTCTTCTTTCAGAGTTGTTCATCTTTCTTTTATGGAGCTCCGAGTTATTTAAATTATATCATTTCAAAGCTTTATCTAATCATTGCAAGGCTTCTCCCGGAGTTCTTCTCAACTTCCCCTTTCGTTTGATCATTCTTTTATTACCGGAGTTCTTCATGGAGGCTATACATGGTGGTTCGTCAAGGATTCTTTTCATTCTTCATTTGTTCTTTAAGATTTCTCTCGAAGTTAAGATCCACCAAGCTATACTCTCAAATAAACATGGTGCTCATCACATGTTTGGTTTTGAGGAGTTCAAGCATTCTTCTTCTTGCATTCCAAAGTGCAATTCTTTCTATCTTATCTTTTGAGGTGGTGTTATGTCATTTTGATAGCTCCCTTCATGTTTCATGATTCACAAGTTGTCCGGAATGACATATGTTAAACCCATCATTTTCTCTTTGTTCATGAGATCCTTTGCAACCCATCAATCTCTTCGTTGGAGTTGTCTTGGGTTATATTTCACCTAAAGCTTTCCCTAAGGGCTGTTTCTATATATGGTGCTCATAAATGACCCAAGTTCTTCATTTATCCTCCCGATGAAATAAGTTTCTCGTCTCCTTGTTGATATCAATCCAATCTATTGTTTTCGTTAGTGGAAGAATTTCACCTCTAGTTTTGAGATGTTTTCATAAGCCCACGAGGAGCATATCTTGTGCCTTGTTGAGTTTTTTTCAACAACTCCGTTCAATCCTTCTTTATAAGGATGCTCTCTCAAATTCAATTGTGATAGAAGATGTTGTTTCTTCCCCGTCCCTTTGTCCCAACAATCTAGCTTCTATTCTTCCTTCCGGAGGCATTGTGATGTTTCTCTTTTCACTCATCATCTCGGATTGTGAAGATCATGTTCTTTCCTTTGCTTATCCATTCAACCGGAGTGTCGTGCCCGCTTTTCAAGTTCTTCCCATTCTGTCAAGTATTACCTCCCTTCTCAACCGGAGTGCTGTCTGAAATCTTTCTTACCAATTATGCCATTCTTTCAGTAGTTCTAGAGGCAGTGTGTTGTTGGTTTCATCAAGTATCCTCTCATCTTGTCAACATCATGATCAATTCTTTCCATTTACAGTTGAAGTGCTGTCGAAATTATATCATTCTTATTCCTTCTCTATCTTGTTTTAACCAGAGGGGTTTCAATATCTATCTTGGCACTTAACCTCAAGGTTTTTCGCAATGTTCTTTGTTCCTCTTTTCTAACAGAGTGTTTTCAACTTTGTTCATCTTCGTTGCTTTCTTCCTTTCAATTTGTTCAACCTCTCAAGGTTCTTTGGTTTCACTCATTTGTCAAAGAAGCAACTTAGTTTTACCTCTCCACTTCCTTTTCCGCTTCTCTCCGGTGCCATCCCTAGGATCTCGGGTTGAGATCCTCTTGTAGTGGTGGAGTGTTGTAACACCCCGAGACCGTTGCGCTAGGTGTCTTCCAGTTATTCGCTGTCTTTGCCATGTCAGTTGCTTGCGTGTTGCATTTCGCCATGTCATCATGTGCATTGCATCATCATCTTTTCAAAACTTGCATCCGTCCGGGTTTCCCCGTTCTCTCCGTTGTCCGTTCTGAGCCCAACCACACTCGCACGCGCTCGCGACATGTCCGAAATAGTATTTTTATAAGTGGCTGGAAAATATTCTCGGAATGGGTTGAAAGTTAGCATGCGGTGTTGTTATATTGTAGATAGGTCGCCTGCCAAGTTTCATCTCATTCGGAGTCAGTTCGTTGCCCCAACGGATAACTATAGCGACAATATAGTCGGTCAAATCGTCAGGCGTTTTCGGTCTCCAAAAACTGTTGCCGGACTTTCCCTCTCTTTCCTCCCTAGACCGTCTACACAGTCCACTACCTACCGCCGGGCCCAACCTAACCTGTCTCGGTTATGCCCGCGGCTCTCCACGCGTGCGCATCCGAAAGCTGTCCCCGACCCGACCCGGGCAGTCATCACCGTTGGATTCAGATCATCCCCTAACATCTATAAAGCATCTTCGTTTTATTTATTGGACTCCCTAGCCTATTTTTCTCGACCGCCTGATTACGATCAGACGGACTGAATACCCCTATCCGAAACCCACTTAATATATATACAGGTCCAACCCTAGGATGTAGGCGGCTTGTCCCATCCTTCCCACTCGGCCGCCACTCCACCTGGTTCCTCGGGATCCATCCCGGACCAACCAGCGAGCCCCCTCCTCCGGCTTTGATCCCCGAAGGGATCGGGAGAGCTGCCGCCACCTCGTCACCTCCCGCGCCTCTCGACCCCCGCCTCCTCTGCACGCATCTCGCCGGAGCAAGCCCCATCCTGATCCAGCCGTTGCCGGCGAACAACAGCAGCACCCGAGCCCTCCCTGTCGCCTGCATCTCTTCCAGCGGCTCCACCGTGTCTGCGCCACCTCATGCAGGATGACCTCGTGTCAGAGCCGCGTGGACCTTCTGCATCGACCATGCCAATGACGTCAGGAGCTCTCCGTGCGCCTCCTCCCAAGCCACCCGATGCCCGGCTCTTCCTCGCCTCTCGCATGTGCTCCCTTGAGCCCTTCTGCTGCATCCCTATCCTTCTTTCTTATCCGTCTCATCTTTCTATGTCTTTGTCAGGGACAGGAACCCGGTGCCTGATGCCCGAGCCCCATGGCCACCGCAGCGCCGGATCAGCTCGACCTCACCTGGCCTGCGGCATCACCGCCCGGATTCACACCGCCGTCAAGCCCCTGCCTCCTTGTTCGCTTCGCCCTACGTCGCTCCCAAGACCCGTTGCCGCCCTGCTGCCATGTCCCACCACTGCCGCCGCAAGTCCCGCCGCGCCGAACCACTGCATCCCTCTGCTTCGTCAGAACGCGAGCGGCGCCAAGCCGCATTGACCCTTTCGATCGAGCCAAGCAGGCCGGCCCACCGCGCCCCTGCAGGCCTCTCCCTCTCCACCGACTTGGGCTTGGCCCAGTGGTGAGCAGCCGCCCACCCCCTGTGAAGTTGGGCCTGCCAGATTCGTCCCGTATAGGTTTTCTTTAGGCACCGCGAATTTCTGTATTTTTCCAGAGTTTATAGTTTTACAAAAACCCTTCTAGTTCATGCATTTAATAACTCACAAATGGTGCATCAGATTAAAATAATTTATATATGTGAAATGCTTAGAATTTTGTGTAGATTAATAATATCCAACTTTCATGCATGTTTGAAATGTTTAAATTGCTGTTTGCATTAATTTGCTTAAATACCATGCTAAAATGCTTTATTTCATAACTAAATAACCGTAGCTCCAAAGTTAACAAACTTTATATGTAAATGGGGTGGAAAATGCCTAGATTAACATGGTGCACTTTGTTTTACTGTTTAACAACTTTAAAATATGTTTTAGGGCAAAACAATACCAAATCTAATATATGCTCATGAGGATTTTCCGGAATTGTTGTGTGTTGTTCCGGCCTCATTTAAACTTGCCTAGATAGGTAGTTTTCATATGGCTCACCACTTGCCATGTTTAATAAAATTTAATTTTGTTGGGTACCTAACCGGGAGTGAACTAAATAATCGAATGTGGTGCTTCATCAATATGCAACTCGTTGCATATTGAGCACCGCTTAAATTGTAGTGTTGTTTATTGCACTTTGCCATGCCATGCCAGGCCTCTTTAAACCGGACATGCATCATGATTCATTGTGCATCATGCCATGTTTACGTGATGGTTGTTTACTATGTCGTTTGCTTTCTTTCCGGTGTTGCCTCCTCTTGTTAGTTCCGGTAATGTCGCGTTTGTGAGGATCCGTTCGACTATGTCTGTTTGTCTTCTTCATGGACTCTTTCTTCTTCCTTGCGGGATCTCAGGCAAGATGACCATACCCTCGAAATCACTTCTATCTTTGCTTGCTAGTTGTTCGTTCTACCGCTATGTCGCGCTACCTACCACTTGTTATATCATGCCTCCCATATTGCCATGTTAAGCCTCTAACCCACCTTCCTAGCAAACCGTTGTTTGGCTATGTTACCGCTTTTGCTCAGCCCCTCTTATAGCGTTGCTAGTTGCAGGTGAAGCTGATGTTTGTTCCATGTTGGAACATGGTTATGTTGGGATATCACAATATCACTTATTTAATTAATGCATCTATATACTTGGTAAAGGGTGGAAGGCTCGAACTTATGCCTGGTGTTTTGTTCCACTCTTGCCACCCTAGTTTCCGTCATACCGGTGTTATGTTCCTTGATATTGCGTTCCTTACGCGGTTGGGTGTTATGGGAACCCATTGACAGTTCGCTTTGAATAAAACTACTCCAGCAAGGCCCAACCTTGGTTTTACATTTGCCTAACAACCTAAGCCTTTTTCCCTTGGGTTTTCGGAACCCGATGGTCATCTTTATTTTAACCCCCCGGACCAGTGCTCCTTGATGTCTACTACACAACCTTCTTCTTGTAGACGTTGTTGGGCCTCCAAGTGCAGAGGTTTGTAGGACAGTAGCAAATTTCCCTCAAGTGGATGACCTAAGGTTTATCAATCCGTAGGAGGCGTAGGATGAGGATGGTCTCTCTCAATCAACCCTGCAACCAAATAACAAAGAGTCTCTCGTGTCCCCAACACACCCAATACAATGGTAAATTGTATAGGTGCACTAGTTCGGCGAAGAGATGGTGAAACAAGTGGTATATGGATGGTAGATAATAGTTTTTGTAATCTAAAATAATAAAAACAGCAAGGTAACGAATGATAAAAGTGAGCGTAAACAGTATTGCAATGTGTGGAAATAAGGCCTAGGGTTTATACTTCCACTAGTGTAAATCCTCTCAACAATACTAACATAATTGGATCACATAACTATCCCTCAACATGCAACAAAGAGTCACTCCAAAGTCACTAATAGCGGAGAACGAACGAAGAGATTATGGTAGGGTACGAAACCACCTCAAAGTTATTCTTTCCAATCAATCCGTTGGGCTATTCCTATAAGTGTCACAAACAGCCCTAGAGTTCGTACAAGAATAACACCTTAAGACACACATCAACCAAAACCCTAATGTCACCTAGATACTCCAATGTCACCTCAAGTATCCGTGTGTATGATTATACGATATGCATCACACAATCTCAGATTCATCTATTCAACCAAAACAAAGGACCTCAAAGAGTGCCCCAAAGTTTCTACCGGAGAATCATGACGAAAACGTGTGCCAACCCCTATGCATAGGTTCCCAATGTCACGAAACCCGCAAGTTGATCACCAAGACATACATCAAGTGTTCTCAAATCTTTAAAGACTCAATCTGATAAGATAACTCCAAAGGGAAAACTCAATTCGTTACAAGAGAGAAGAGGGGGAGGAGAAACATAGGATCCAACTATAATAGCAAAGCTCGCGATACATCAAGATCGTATCATCTCAAGAACACGAGAGAGAGAGAGAGAGATCAAACACATAGCTACTGGTACATACCCTCAGCGCAGAGGGAGAACTACTCCCTCCTCGTCATGGAGAGCACCGGGATGATGAAGATGGCCACCGGAGAATGATTGCCCCCTCCGGCAGGGTGCCGGAACGGGTCTAGATTGGTTTTCGGTGGCTACGGAGGCTTCTGGCGGCGGAACTCTCGATCTAATCTTTGTTGTGCAAGTTTTTAGGGTATATGGAGTTATATAGGCAGAAGAAGCACATCAGGGGAGCCACGAGGGCCCCACGAGGCAGGGGGCACGCCCCCTACCCTCGTGAGGTCCTCCTTCCTTCCTTGACGTGGGGTCCAAGTCCATCGGGTGGCTTTCGTTCCAAAAATGACATCTCTAGTTGATTTCGGTCCATTTTGACTCCGTCTGATATTCCTTTTCTTCAAAACACTGAAATAGGCATAAAACAGCAAATCTGGGCTGGGCCTCCGGTTAATAGGTTAGTCCCAAAAGTAATATAGAAGTGGATAATAAAGCCCAATATTGCCCAAAACAGTAGATAATATAGCATGGAGCAATCAAAAATTATAGATACGTTGGAGACGTATCAAGCATCCCCAAGCTTAATTCCTGCTCGTCCTCGAGTAGGTAAATGATAAAAAAGAATTTTTGATGCGGAGTGCTACTTGGCATAATTTCAATGTAATTCTTCTTAATTGTGGTATGAATATTTAGATCCATAAGATTCAAGACAAAAGTTCATATTGACATAAGAATAATAATACTTCAAGCATACTAACAAAGCAATTATGTCTTCTCAAAATAACATGGCCAAAGAAATCTATCCCTACAAAATCATATAGGCTGGCTATGCTCTATCTTCACCACACAGAATATTTAATTCATGCACAACCCCACTGACAAGCCAAGCAATTGTTTAATACGTTTGATGTTCTCAAACTTTTTCAATCTTCACGCAATATATGAGCGTGAGCCATGGACATAGCACTATAGGTGGAATCGAATGGTGGTTGTGGAGAAGACAAAAAGGCGAAGATAGTCTCACATCAACTAGGCGTATCAACGGGCTATGGATATGCCTATCAATAGATATCAATGTGAGTGAGTAGGGATTGCCATGCAACGGATGCACTAGTGCTATAAATGTATGAAAGCTCAACAAAAGAAATTAGTGGGTGTGCATCCAACTTGCTTGCTCACGAAGACCTAGGGCACTTGAGGAGGCCCATTGTTGGAATATACAAGCCAAGTTCTATAATGAAAAATTCCCACTAGTATATGAAAGTGATAACATAGGAGACTCTCTATCATAAAGATCATGGTGCTACTTTGAAGAACAAGTGTGGTAAAAGGATAGTAGCATTGCCCCTTATTATTATTATTATTATTTTATTTAGCCTTTCTTTTTTTATGGCCTTTCTCTTTTTTTGGCCTTTTTTATGGCCTTTCTCTTTTTTTGGGACAATGCTCTATTGAATGATGATCATCACACTTCTATTTATTTACAACTCAATGATTACAACTCGATACTAGAACAAAGTATGACTCTATATGAATGCCTCCGGCGGTGTACCGGGATGTGCAATGATGCATGAGTGACATGTATGAAAGAATTATGAACGGTGGCTTTGCCACAAATACGATGTCGACTATATGATCTGTAACATCCCAAATTATCAATTTGGAATGTTATACATTAGATCATCATGCATATCACATTTTATTTTTGCATTTTGGTTGATCCTAGAAATTCTATGCAACTCAATGACCCACGGAGAGAGTTGGGGATTTCGTTATTTTCATGTTTGAGTTTTCTCAAATTTTGAGAATAGGATCATTTGATTTTATTTATTTTATCATCAATTATTTCTACTACAAAAATATGAGAGAGGGAATAAAATGACTTTCCCAAAATAAAGAAATATTGAGGATTTAATAAAAAATCAAATAAGATTTTATTTCGGAGTTTTTCGGTGTTTTACTTGAATTTAGGAAAAATGTGCGTTTTTCAAAATTGCATTTAGGGCCCAAATAAATGTTCACCTTGTGCGGCTTGATTTTAGAAGCCCGTGAAAATTTATTTCGGATTTTTTGGAGTCTGTTTAGTATTTCTTTTTATTTTTCTTCCGAGCGGAATAATTAAAAAAAACGAACCGACTTCGGGCCATACCCGAGCGGGACACCGCCCGGGGGCAGCCTTTAAATAGCGCCGCCCCGAGCCGCCCCAGCCCATCAGCCCCGCCTCGATCCGCGCGCACCGCCGGAGCCGCCGCCGCCACCGCCGACGATCCCGCCGCCCGAGGTTCGTCGCGCCTCGTTTTCCGTGCCGAAAAAAAAGAGAAGAAAAATTCGGCGTTTGTCGTTTTTCTTTTTCTCGGATTAAATCCGCGATTTTTCTGATCGCGATTCCTGATCCGATTTTCGTTTTATTTTAACTTTTCGCTCGTTTATCAGAATCAGGCGATTCAAGCGCCTAGGGATTCGTCTCGAAACCCTCTATCCGTTTAACCAAATTAAACAAGTTTTTGTTACTGTAAAATTTGCCCTAGATCCAGATTAGTAGAACAAAGTTGTTTTCTTTCGCCGTTTGTCTTTCGTTGCTTCGTTCGATTTGATTCTTTTTGCCAACCGGAGTTCTTAAGTTGAACCTTCTGGTTAGATCTCTTATTTGAGTTTTACCTGTGCATTAGATGAGTACTTATTGTATGCTTGTTTGTTTGTCTGTGATAGAATACCCGGAGTGCGCCACCTGTTACTTCGAATTGTTAGGTTTCGCGGATCATCAGCAAGGCAAGTAACACTTTGATCATACCGTTTCTACTACCCAGTTTTATTGCATTAGATCAATCCTCACACATTGCATGATTAGGATCTAATTAAATTGTAGGATGGGAAGTAGATGAGGTAGTACCTATCACCTGTTTATTATCAAACCTTTGGGAGTTACTTCTACGTTTGCTTATTATGCCATGCTATGCTAGTAGACGTGGATTGGGTGAGTGATATCCATGACAGATGTGAGATTGTTAATTAATGGTTATCTAAGGTGGCAACTTAAACACACATCTGGGTGGATTGAGGCACCTGGGTATTCCAGGACTTGCCTGTTTTCTTTTGGACCACCACCCAGGCTCAAAGGGATCATGAGACTATTCATACTAGAAACTCCCGTGTGCAGCCACAAGCTATTATGGGCTCTAGCATAGTTGACTAAGTTGTGCGAACTCTTACAGTGGTAGACTAGCAGATGTAGGGGATGTAGGTGGTACGGTCTACCCGATCGTAAGGTGCTAGCGCTTCTGAAAGACTATGTCTCGGTCATCCGTCTTCTCAAACACCCTGTAGTGCGAGAAAACAAACGGAGGCGATCGAGTCTTGTGGGGAAAAGTGCGCAAACCTCTGCAGAGTGTAATAAACTAATCATGGTTAGCCGTGTCCCCGGTTATGGACATCTTGAGTATCTAGTACTTGGATTTTCATGTGAATCTCAACATATTACTCTAAATTAATTTTGTTGGGTTATGTTTAATGATGATGCTTAATTGGGATTGAGAATGCTGTCAACCATTCTCAATGTTTAACAACCACCATGATAGTAATTAAATTTATTCCTTTGAAGTAGGGAAAAATTGGCTTTACGCAAAACAGTAACCATAGAGCTTTCCACCAGCCAAATATGCATATAGTATAGCTGTTTCATTCCATTACTCTATGTGTTACCTTGCCAGCATATTCCATGTGCTGACCCGTTTTCGGGCTGCAACGTTAATGTTGCAGACTTTTCAGACGATGATTAAGGAGTTTTTAGGTCGTGGTTATTACTCAGTGATGCCGCTGGAGTTGATGGACTCACTTATCTTCCAAGCCTTCCGTTGTTATCGTTATTAGATGGCCTTAAGCCATACTTATTGTAATAAGTTCTCTTTTAAGACACTCGATGTAATAAGTGTGTGATTGCTACTCTGCTATAAATCCTCCGAGTACTGTGTGGTGTTAGCATTACTAATCCAGGGATGACACCGGAGCACAGAGATCAGACTGTTTGAGGTCTGGTCGCTATAAAGATGGTATCAGAGCACACACTGACTGTAGGACACGACCACTAAGCTAAAGACCTAGATCACTATTCACTCTCTTCTCTTCTGACCTCTCATCTTTTCTACTCTTTAGGATGGCGGATGCAAGGAACAAGTTCACACAACCGGATGAAGATACACCCTTTGGACGCCACTTGAAGGAAGTCACTAGATACCTGAACATAGGAGTACCAAGCTTCACCGGAACCTACAACGTCACTTTACCTGAAGAAGAGAGCTGGATGATTCAAGTTCAAGTTCCAGGAAGGACGTTCATGCCAGTTACTGAGCCCATAGAATTTTCTTTTGATGCACCAACTTGGAGTCTAGGAAAGAGCATGGCAGCTCACATCGCCATGGGACGCATTGGAGAAGTCTACCTCAAGGATCTCAAGGATACTATCTACCAGATTTGTGGGCGCCGAGATGAACATTAGGAGATGATCAGCACCAGGAAGGATAGATCAATTGCAGCTTTTATCCAGGAGCTAAACCAGCACATTCGACGACAGGAGAACCAGATGTGCGCCGACATGATAGATCTGAAGAAGGCTAAGACTAGAATCAAGGAACTGGAGGAGGAACTCAAGGCTACACGTGAAGATTATGGTGAGGAAATTGAAGTATTGGTGGAGAAGAATGACGACCTGATCAAGAAGATTGGAATATTTATGGGAGGCCCTACACCAGTGGAGGAAGACGAAGAACCTCAGGAAATTAGCCCGGAAGACTACATCATCATTGACGGCACCGACTCGAAAGCAGATAGTAGCGATGATGACTATGTTGATGAAGCTGGAGCAGATATCATGGAGTCAACGATCGTAGAATATTTCTAGTAGACCACCTCATCAGTAGTAGTAGTCCACCATGTAAATATAGTAGTCCAAGCACTTTTGCGATAGATAGATCGATTGTATGCCCTTGTTTGATTGATTGAAGTGAATTGTTTGCTTTTGCCTCATGTGCATATGGGTAGTGTTTTCTCTTTAGACCCCCTCTATTCTTATATCTCATCTTTTCTAAACCCTCAGATGCCTCCGAGACGTGACCCCGGATTTGCCTTTCCACCGGAGCTCACCCAGTTGATCCAGCAGCAGAACACATTGATGCAGTTACTAGTACAGAATCAGAATCAGGGGAACAACAACAACAACCCACCACCACCACCACCTGTTGACCACTTAGACTGTTTTCTTAGGTTGAATCCGCCGGTGTTTTCCAGTAGCACCGAGCCGATAGTAGCAGATGATTGGCTCCGCAAGACAGCTAGGGAGTTGACCACAGCAGGATGCACAGATGCGGAGAAGGTGAAGTTTGCCGCACATCAGCTAGAAGGACCAGCATCATCATGGTGGGAGAATTTCACAGCCACTTTCCCAGTTGACACTGTCACATGGGACCAGTTTCAGCAGGCTTTTCATACTGCACACGTTTCAGCAGGAGCTATGGCCATGAAGAAGCGTGAGTTTCGCAACTTGCGCCAAGGAGGAAGGACAGTTGGCCAGTACGTGGAGGAATTTAGTAAGCTAGCACGTTATGCCCCAGATGACGTCGCTATGGATGCAGCTAAGCAGGAGAAGTTTCTAGAAGGACTGAATGATGAGTTGAGCATGCAGTTGATGGTAGCCACCTTCAACAACTACCAGGAGTTGGTAGATCATGCTGTTATGATTGAAGGGAAGCAGAAGCAAATTGAGAATCGCAAGAGGAAGTATGGACAAGGAAAGTACAATTCAGGAGCTCAGCAGAAGCCACGTTTTACCCCTAGACCGGGAGGACATTTTCAGCATACCCATGGAGGAGGTAGCACGCACAATCACAATGGCACCAAGAATGGAAATGGCAATGGAGGAAGCAACGGCCAGAATCGCACCAACCCCTCAACCCCAGCCAAGAAGGACCTGAGCCAAGTCACTTCCTTTAAGTGTTCGAAGATAGGACATTATGCCAATGAATGTCCTGAATTACAAAATGGAAATAGCAATGGAAGTTCTGGGAAGAAGCCGAACCCTTTCAACAGGGGACAGGTGAACCACGTTAGCGTGGAGGAGGTTGAAGCTCAGCCCGATGCAGTAATAGGTAAGTTTTTGGTTAAGTCATTTACTGCACTCATTCTTTTTGATACTGGCGCATCGCATTCATACATCTCAAGGGGATTTGTGGATAAGTATAACCTACCAACCCAAGCCCTTAGGTCACCCATGTTAGTAACCTCGCCCGGAGCAGAGTATGTGGCTAGTCTATGGTGTGATCGGTTAGCATTAAGGATTGGTAACTACGTTTTTCCCTCAGACCTAATAGTATTGGAATCTCAAGGATTGGATGTGATACAAGGCATGGATTGGTTATCAAAGTATGAAGGGAATATTGAATGTGCTAGTAAGTCAATTTTGCTTACCACCCCATAAGGGAGAAGGATCAAGTATGTATCCCGGCATGTGCCAAAGAGGACTCAAGTAAATTGCCTAACAGGAGTTGTGCAGGAGGAAGTACCAGTGGTAAGGGATTTCCCTGATGTATTTCCAGAGGAGTTGCCAGGCATGCCACCGGATAGAGATATTGAGTTTTTGATTGAGCTATTGCCAGGCACAGGTCCAATATCAAAGAGACCATATAGGATGCTAGCAAAGGATTTGGTGGAAATTAAGAAGCAGATTAAAGAGTTACTGGATAAGGGATATATTCGTCCAAGTTCTTCGCCTTGGGGATCGCCAGTACTTCTAGTGGAGAAGAAGGATGGATCGTTAAGGATGGTTGTTGATTATCGAGGATTGAATGAAGTAACGATCAAGAACAAGTACCTGCTACCAATGATCAACGATCTGTTTGATCGATTGCAAGGAGCTAAGGTATTTTCCAAGATCGATCTGCGATCAGGATACCACCAGTTGAAGATTCGAGAATAGGATATTCCGAAGACAACTTTACCACCAGGTATGGGCTGTATGAGTATACCGTTATGTCATTTGGTCTGACTAACGCACCTGCCTATTTTATGAACATGATGAACAAAGTGTTTATGGAGTTTTTGGATAAGTTCGTCGTAGTGTTCGTTCATGATATCCTGGTTTATTCGAAGAATGTAGAGGAACATAAGGAGCATTTGCGTTTGGTACTTGGAAAGCTCAGAGAACATCAATTATATGCCAAGTTCAGCAAATGTGAGTTTTGGTTGAAGGAAGTAGGATTCCTCGGACATGTTATATCTGGAGAAGGTATAGCAGTAGATCCTGCTAAAGTTGAAACCGTGACCAAGTGGGAAGCCCCAACAACAGTTGGAGAGATCCAGAGTTTTCTTGGACTCACAGGATACTACCGGAGATGTATTGAGAATTTCTCAAAGATTGCGAAGCCTATGCCTGAGTTGTTGAAGAAAGATACCAAGTTCATATGGACGGAGGAATGTGAGGCTAGTTTCCAGGAGTTCAAGAAACATTTGGTTACCTCACCAGTGTTGATTTTGCCAGACCAGACCAAGGATTATGAGGTGTATTGCGACGCTTCACGTCGAGGACTTGGAGCAGTGCTTATGCAGGAAGGGAGAGTTGTTTCATATGCCTCAAGACAACTGAAGCCTCATGAGTTAAATTATGCCACGCATGATTTGGAGTTAGCAGCCGTAGTGCATGCATTGAAGACATGGAGACATTTTCTCATTGGAAATCATTGTGAGGTGTGCACGGATCATAAGAGTTTGAAGTACATTTTCACACAGAAGGAGTTAAATCTCAGACAAAGGAGATGGTTGGAGCTTATCAAGGATTATGATATGAAATTGCGTTATCACCCCGGAAAGGCTAATGTAGTAGCTGACGCATTAAGCCGTAAGATCCATGTCAATACGTTAGTGACGGGAGAAATACCCAAGGAGTTAGCAGAAAATCTTCGTGAACTATGTTTGGAAATAGTTCCGAGAGGTTATGTAGCAGCAATGGAGATTCAGTCAACCTTGATGGATAAAATTAGGGAAGCTCAGAAAGCTGACAAAGAGATTGCCGCTATAAAGGAGAAACTGAGCAAAGGAAAAGCTAAAGGATTTCGTGAGGATGAGCATGACACCTTATGGTTTGAAGACCGCGTTTATGTGCCCAATGACCCGGAGATCAGGAAGTTGATTTTGCAAGAGGCACACGACTCACCATATTCAATTCACCCAGGAAATACCAAGATGTATCTGGATTTGAATGATATTTTCTGGTGGACTGGAATGATGAAGGATATTGCGGAGTATGTAGCAGTTTGTGATGTATGTCAGAGAGTAAAGGCAGAGCATCAGAAGCCAGCAGGATTGTTACAACCATTGCCGATACCCGAATGTAAGTGGGATAAGTTAGGCATGGATTTTATCACGGGATTGCCCAGGACTCATTCAGGCTGTGACTCGATTTGGGTTGTAGTTGATCGATTGACGAAAGTAGCTCATTTCATCCCAGTAAAGACCACTTATACCAGTGCTAAGTTGGCAAAGATATACATGACCAGGATCGTATGTCTACATGGAGTTCCAAGGAGTATCGTATCAGATAGAGGAACCCAGTTTACCTCAAAGTTCTGGAAGCAGTTGCACGAAACTTTGGGTACCAGGCTAGAATTCAGTACAGCTTTTCATCCACAAACAGATGGACAGACCGAGAGAATCAATCAGATTTTGGAGGATTTGCTGAGAGCTTGTGCGCTAGATTATGGATCTAGTTGGGACGATAATTTGCCATATGCAGAGTTCTCTTACAACAACAGTTATCAAACCTGTTTAAAGATGGCCCCTTCCGAAGCCTTGTACAGAAGGAGGTGCAGGACACCGTTGTCATGGGACGAAGTTGGAGACAGCCAGTTGTTTGGACCTGACTTGATTAAAGAGTCTGAACAGAAGGTGAAATTGATTCGCGATAGGCTCAAGGTAGCCCAGTCCAGACAGAAAAGTTATGCAGATTCTAAATGCAAGGAGACAGTTTACGAAGTCGGAGATAGAGCTTATCTTCGAGTATCTCCACTTTGGGGAACAAAGCATTTTGGAGTTAAAGGGAAGTTAGCACCACGATTTGTAGGACCATATCGAGTTTTGGAGAGTATGGGAGAAGTGGCCTACAAGTTGGAATTGCCCGAAGGATTGTCAGGAGTACATGATGTGTTCCATATTTCTCAGTTAAAGAAATGTCACGCGGAGATGGCTGACATACCGTTGAGAGACACAGTGCCTTTGGAAACTATTCAGTTGGATAACGATTTGACCTACGAGGAGAAACCAGTCAAGATTCTCGAGTTTGCCAGCCGAGTTACTCGCAGCAAAGTTATTAAGTTTTGCAAAGTTCAGTGGAGCAACCACACGGAGGATGAAGCCACCTGGGAGCGAGAGGAAGATTTGCTCAAGGACCACCCTCACCTATTTTCTAGCCAACCCGAATCTCGAGGGCGAGATTCATCTTAAGGGGGTAGGTTTGTAACATCCCAAATTTTCAATTTGGAATGTTATACATTAGATCATCATGCATATCATATTTTATTTTTGCATTTTGGTTGATCCTAGAAATTCTACGCAACTCAATGACCCACGGAGAGAGTTGGGGATTTCGTCATTTTCATGTTTGAGTTTTCTCAAATTTTGAGAATATGATAATTTATTTTATTTATTTTATCAGCAATTATTTCTACTACAAAAATATGAGAGAGGGAATAAAATGACTTTCCCAAAATAAAGAAATATTGAGGATTTAATAAAAAAATCAAATAAGATTTTATTTCGGAGTTTTTCAGTGTTCTATTTGAATTTAGGAAAAATGTGCGTTTTTCAAAATTGCATTTAGGGCCCAAATAAATGTTCACCTTGTGCGGCTTGATTTTAGAAGCTCGTGAAAATTTATTTTGGATTTTTTGGAGTCCGTTTAGTATTTCTTTTTATTTTTCTTCCGAGCGGAATAATTAAAAAAACACGAACCGACTTCGGGCCGTACCCGAGCGGGACACCGCCCGAGGGCAGCCTTTAAATAGCGCCGCCCCAGCCCATCAGCCCCGCCTCGATCTGTGTGCGCCGCCGGAGCCGCCGCCGCCGATGATCCCTCCGCCCGAGGTTCGTCGCGCCTCGTTTTCCGTGCCGAAAAAAAGAGAAATTTTTTTTGGCGTTCGTTGTTTTTCTTTTTCTCGAATTAAATCCGCGATTTTTCTGATCGCGATTCCTGATCCGATTTTCATTTTATTTTAACTTTTCGCTAGTTTATCGGAATCAGGAGATTCAAGCGCCTAGGGATTCGTCTCGAAACCCTCTATCCGTTTAACCAACTTAAACAAGTTTTTGTTACTGTAAAATTTGCCCTAGATCCAGATTAGTAGAACAAAGTTGTTTTCCTTCGCCGTTTGTCTTTCGTTGCTTCGTTCGATTTGATTCTTTTTGCCAATCGGAGTTCTTAATTTGAACCTTCTGGTTAGATCTCTTATTTGAGTTTTACCAGTGTATTAGATGAGTACTTATTGTATGCTTGTTTGTTTGTCTGCGATAGAATACCCGGAGTGCGCCGCCTGTTACTTCGAATCGTTAGGTTTCGCGGATCATCAGCAAGGCAAGTAACACTTTAATCATACCTTTTCTACTACCCAGTTTTATTGCATTAGATCAATCCTCACACATTACATGATTAGGATCTAATTAAATTGTGGGATGGGAAGTAGATGAGGTAGTACCTATTACATGTTTATTATCAAACCTTTGGGAGTTACTTCTACGTTTGCTTATTATGCCATGCTATGCTAGTAGACGTGGATTGGGTGAGTGATATCCATGACAAATGTGAGATTGTTAATTAATGGTTATCTAAGGTGGCAACTTAAACACACATCTGGGTGGATTGAGGCACCAGGGTATTCCAGGACTTGCCTGTTTTCTTTTGGACCGCCACCCAGGCTCAAAGGGATCATGAGACTATTCATACTAGAAACTTCCGTGTGCAGCCACAAGCTATTATGGGCTCTAGCATAGTTGACTAAGTTGTGCGAACTCTTACAGTGGTAGACTAGCAGATGTAGGGGATGTAGGTGGTACGGTCTACCCGATTGTAAGGTGCTAGCGCTTCTGAAAGACTATGTCTCAGACATCCGTCTTCTCAAACACCCTGTAGTGCGAGAAAACAATCGGAGGCAATCGAGTCTTGTGGGGAAAAGTGCGCAAACCTCTGCAGAGTGTAATAAACTAATCATGGTTAGCCGTGTCCCCGGTTATGGACATCTTGAGTATCTAGTACTTGGATTTTCATGTGAATGTCAACATGTTACTCTAAATTAATTTTGTTGGGTTATGTTTAATGATGATGCTTAATTGGGATTGAGAATGCTGTCAACCATTCTTAATGTTTAACAACCACCATGATATTAATTAAATTTATTCCTTTGAAGTAGGGAAAAATTGGCTTTACGCAAAACAGTAACCATAGAGCTTTCCACCAGCCAAATATGCATATAGTATAGCTGTTTCATTCCATTACTCTATGTGTTACCTTGCCAGCATATTCCATCTATTGACCCGTTTTCGGGCTGCAACGTTAATGTTGCAGACTTTTCAGACGATGATTAAGGAGTTTTTAGGTCGTGGTTCTATACTCAGTGATGCCGCTGGAGTTGATGGACTCACTTATCTTCCAAGCCTTCCGCTGTTATCGTTATTAGATGGCCTTAAGCCATACTTATTGTAATAAGTTCTCTTTTGAGACACTCGATGTAATAAGTATGTGATTGCAAAAGCTTAGGATCAACCGAAACTAACCGATAGTTGTTGAAGAAGAAAGGTGGGATGCCAACCGGGGCATCCCCAAGCTTAGATGCTTGAGACTTCTTGAAATATTATCTTGGGGTGCCTTGGGCATCCCAAAGATTGAGATTTTGTGTCTCCTTAATTCCTGTCATATCACGGTCTCCCTAAATCTCAAAAGCTTCATCCACACAAAACTCAACAAGGACTCGTGAGATAAGTTAGTATAAACCATTGCCAAAACCTTATCATACTCTACTGTAGCAAATCACTAAAATTATTATTCAACATTAAATACTAAATGCCTCTGCATATTTAATAGTCCTATCCTCAAATAGAATCATTAAAGAAGCAAACATATGCAAACAATGCAAACAAAACAGCAATCTGCCTAAACAGTATAGTCTGTAAAGAATGCTGCAACATCCATACTTCCCTAGCTCCAAAAATTATGAAATAAAAATCCCACTGTATTAAATTTATCAGAGCTTAATATGCAAAAGGTTTCAGCATTTTATCACATTCTTACTTTTCTAGGGAATTATTGCAACAGCGGTAAACTTTCTGTTTTCAAACAGCAACATGTATACTTGTAACATAGGCATAGTAAAGGCTATCAATGCCACTTTTATTGAAATAAAAGATGCAAAACATTGTTCTAAATAACAGCAAGCAAATACTAACAAAATAAATTGACGCTCCAAGCAAAACACATATCATGTGGTAAATAAAAATATAGCTCCATGTAAAGTTACCGATGAACGAAGACGAAAGAGGGGATGCCTTCTGAGGCATCCCCAAGCTTAGGCTTTTGGCTATCCTTGAATATTACCTTGGGGTGCCTTGGGCATCCCCAAGCTTAGGCTCTTGCCACTCCTTGTTCCATAGTCCATCGAATCCTTACCCAAAACTTGAAAACTTCACAACACAAAACTTAACAGAAAACTCGTAAGCTCCGTTAGTATAAGAAAATAAATCACCACTTCAAAGTACTGTAATGAAATCATTCTTTATTTATATTGGTGTTAAAACTACTGTATTCCAACTTCTCTATGGTTTATAAACTATTTTACTAGCCATAGATTCATCAAAATAAGTAAACAACACATGAAAAACAGAATCTGTCAAAAACAGAACAGTCTGTAGTAATCTGAATCAAACGTATACTTCTGGAACTCATAAAATTCTCAAATAAATTTCTGGACCTGACTAATTTATCTATTAATCATCTGAAAAAATAATTAACTAAATAGCACTCTCCAAATAAAAATGGCAGCAATTCTCGTGAGCGCTAAAGTTTCTGTTTTTTACAGCATGATCAACAAGACTTTCCCCAAGTCTTCCCAAAGGTTCTACTTGGCACAAACACTACTTAAAAGTATAAAACCACATCTAAACAGAGGCTAGATGGATTATTTATTACTAAACAGGAGCAAAAAGCAAGGAACAAGAATAAAATTGGGTTGCCTCCCAACAAGCGCTATCGTTTAATGCCTCTAGCTAGGCATGATGATTTCAATGATGCTCACATAAAGGATAAGAATTGAAACATAAAGAGAGCATCATGAAGAATATGACTAGCACATTTAAGTCTAACATACTTCCTATGCGTAGGGATTTTGTGAGCAAACAACTTGTGGGAACAATAATCAACTAGCATAGGAAGGTAAAACAAGCATAATTTCAAAACTTTAAGCACATAGAGAGGAAACTTGATATTATTGCAATTCCTACAAGCATATATTCCTCCCTCATAATAATTTTCAGTAGCATCATGAATGAATTCAACAATATAACCAGCACCTAAAGCATTCTCTTCATAATCTACAAGCATATAATTTTTACTACTCTCCACATAAGCAAAATTCTTCTCATGATATTAGTGGGAGCAAACTCAACAAAGTAACTATCATGTGAGGCATAATCCAATTGAAAGTTAAAATCATGGTGACAAGTTTCATGGGTATCATTATTCTTTATAGCATACAAGTCAACACAATAATCATCATAGATAGCGGAATGCTCTCATCATAATAAATCTGCACATCAAAACTTGGGGGACTAAAAATATCATCTTCATCAAACATAGCTTCCCCAAGCTTGTGGCTTTGCATATCATTAGCATCATGGATATTCAAGGAATTCATACTAACAACATTGCAATCATGCTCATCGTTCAAATATTTAGTGCCAAACATTTTATAGATTTCTTCTTCTATCACTTGAGCACAATTATCCTTTCCATCATACTCACGAAAGATATTAAAAAGGTGAAGCGTATGAGACAAAGTCAATTCCATATTTTTTTGTAATTTTCTTTTATAAACTAACTAGTGATAAAACAAGAAACTAAAAGACTCAATTGCAAGATCTAAAGATATACCTTCAAGCACTCACCTCCCCGGCAACGGCGCCAGAAAAGATCTTGATGTCTACTACAGAACCTTCTTCTTGCAGACGTTGTTGGACCTCCAAGTGCAGAGGTTTGTAGGACAGTAGCAAATTTCCCTCAAGTGGATGACCTAAGGTTTATCAATCCGTAGGAGGCGTAGGATGAAGATGGTCTCTCTTAAGCAACCCTGCAACCAAATAATAAAGAGTCTCTTGTGTCCCCAACACACCCAATACAATGGTAAATTGTATAGGTGCACTAGTTCGGCGAAGAGATGGTGAAACAAGTGGTATATGGATGGTAGATAATAGTTTTTGTAATATGAAATAATAAAAACAGCAAGGTAACAAATGATAAAAGTGCGCTTAAACGGTATTGCAATGTGTGGAAATAAGGCCTAGGGTTCATACTTTCACTAGTGTAAATCCTCTCAACAATACTAACATAATTGGATCACATAACTATCCCTCAACATGCAACAAAGAGTCACTCCAAAGTCACTAATAGCGGAGAACGAACGAAGAGATTATGGTAGGGTACGAAACCACCTCAAAGTTATTCTTTCCAATCAATCTGTTGGGCTATTCCTATAAGTGTCACAAACAGCCCTAGAGTTCGTACTAGAATAACACCTTAAGACACACATCAACCAAAACCCTAATGTCACCTCATGTACCGTGGGTATGATTATACGATATGCATCACACAATCTCAGATTCATCTATTCAACCAACACAAAGGACCTCAAAGCGTGCCCCAAAGTTTCTACCGGAGAATCACGACGAAAACGTGTGCCAACCCCTATGCATAGGTTCCCAATGTCACGAAACCCGCAAGTTGATCACCAAGACATACATCAAGTGTTCTCAAATCTTTAAAGACTCAATCCTATAAGATAACTACAAAGGGAAAACTCAATTCAATACAAGAGAGAAGAGGGGGAGGAGAAACATAGGATCCAACTATAATAGCAAAGCTCGCGATACATCAAGATCATATCATCTCAAGAACACGAGAGAGAGAGATCAAACACATAGCTACTGGTACATACCCTCAGCCCCAAGGGAGAACTACTCCCTCCTCGTCATGGAGAGCACCGGGATGATGAAGATGGCCACCGGAGAAGGATTGCCCCCTCCGGCAGGGTGCCGGAACGGGTCTAGATTGGTTTTTGGTGGCTACGGAGGCTTCTGGCGGCGGAACTCTCGATCTAATCTCTGTTGTGGAAGTTTTTAGGGTATATGGAGTTATATAGGTAGAAGAAGCACATCAGGGGAGCCACGAGGGCCCCATGAGGCAGGGGGCGCGCCCCTACCCTCGTGAGCTCCTCCTTCCTTCCTTGACGTGGGGTCCAAGTCCATCGGGTGGCTTTCGTTCCAAAAATAACTTCTCTAGTTGATTTCGTTCCGTTTCGACTCCGTCTGATATTCCTTTTCTTCAGAACACTGAAATAGGCATAAAATAGCAAATCTGGGCTGGGTGTCCGGTTAATAGGTTAGTCCCAAAAGTAATATAAAATTGGATTATAAAGCCCAATATTGCCCAAAACAGTAGATAATATAGCATGGAGCAATCAAAAATTATAGATACGTTGGAGACGTATCACTCCTCTGAGTGTTGGTCCAAACTGGGCAATGTCCGGCGCCCCCTGGGCAACCAGGGTCTATGCTAACCCGAAGTCTTGCCCATCTGGTGTGCCCTGAGAACGAGATACGTGCGACTCCTATCGGGATTTGTCGGCAAATCGGGTGGCTTTTCTGGTCTTGTTTTACCATTGTTAAAATGTCTTGTAATCGGGATTCCGAGACTGATCGGGTCTTCCCAGGACAAGGAGTATCCTTCGTTGACCGTGAGAGCTTGTGATGGGCTAAGTTGGGACACCCGTGCAGGGTATAAACTTCCGAAAGCCGTGCCTGCGGTTATGTGGCAAATGGGAATTTGTTAATATCTAGTTGTAGAGAACTTTACACTTGACTTAATTAAAATGCATCATCCGCGTGTATAGCCGTGATGGTCTCTTCTCGGCAGAGTCCGGGAAGTGAACACGGTTCTTGTGTTATGTTTGTGCATAAGTAGTTTCAGGGTCACTTCTTGATCATTTCTAGCTTATCGACTGCTGCGTTGCTTCTCTTCTGGCTCTCATTTGCGTATGTTAGACACCATATATGCTTAGTGCTTGTTGCAGCTCCACCTCATTACTCTATCCTACCCATAAGCTTAAATATTCTTGATCTCGCGGGTGTGAGATTGCTGAGTCCTCATGACTCATAGATACTTCCAAACAGTTGCAGGTGCCGATGATACCAGTGTAGGTGGCGCAACCCAGCTCAAGTGGGAGCTCGATGAAGATCTTGATCTTTGTTATTTGTATTTTCGGTTGATCTGTAGTGGAGCCTAGTTGGGACAATCGGGGATCTAGCATTTGGGGTTGTCTTCTTTTATTTTGGTTCCGTAGTCGGACCTTGCTTGTATTCTGGATGATGTATGTTTAACTTGTATTTGTGTGAAGTGGCGATTGTAAGCCAACTATTTATCCCTTTCTTATTCAGTACATGGGATGTGTGAAGATTACACCTCTTGCGACAAGCCTACCATGCGGCTATGCCTCTAACTCATGACCCGACACATGGGAGATATAGCCGCATTATGGGTGTTACATTACCAAGTCTTCATCGAATTCCCACTTGAGTTCGGTTGCGTCACCTGCACTGGTATCATCGGCACCTGCAACTGTTTGGAAGTATCTGTGAGTCACGAGGACTCAACAATCTCACACCCGCGAGATCAAGACTATTTAAGCTTATGGGTAGGGTAAGGTGATGAGGTGGAGCTGTAGCAACCACTAAGAAAATATGGTGGCTAACATATGCAAATAAGAGCGAGAAGAGAAGCAACGCAATGGTCGAGAAGCTAGAAGTGATCAAGAAGTGATCCTGAAACTACTTACATTCAAGCATAGCACAAGGCCGTGTTCACTTCCCGGACTACGCAGAAAAGAGACCATCACAGTTACACAAGCGGTTGATTCATTTTAATTAAGTTAAGTGTCAAGTTCTCTACAACCGGATATTTACAAATTCCCATCTTCCACATAACCACGGGCAGGGCTTTCGAAAGTTCAAACCCTGTAGGGGTGTCCCAACTTACCCCATCACAAGCTCTCACGGTCAACGAAGGATATTCCTTCTCCCAGGAAGACCTGATCAGACTCGGAATCCCGGTTACAAGACATTTCAACAATGGTAAAACAAGACCAGCAAAGCCGCCTGAATGTGCCGACAAATCCCGATAGGAGCTGCACATATCTCGTTCTCAGGGCACACCAATGGGCAAGACGTCGGGTTGGCATAGACCCTGGTTGCCCAGGGGGCGCCGGACATCGCCCAGTTCGGAGCAACACTTAGAGAATCACTAGCCGGGGGGGGGGGGTTAAAATAAAGATGATCCCCGAGCTCGCAAAAACCCAAGGGAAGGTTATAGGTTGTTAGGCAAATCTTAAACCAAGGTTGGGCCTTGCTGGAGGAGTTTTATTCAAAGCGAACTGTCAAGGGGTTCCCATAACACCCAATCCATGTAAGGAACGCAAAATCAAGGAACATAACACCGGTATGATGGAAACTAGGGCGGAAAGAGTGGAACAAAACACTAGGCATAATGCCAAGCCTTCCACCCTTTACCAAGTATATAGATGCATTAATTAAAATAAGAGATATTGTGATAGCCCAACATATCCATGTTCCAACATGGAACAAACTTCAACTTCACCTGCAACTAGCAACGCTATAAGAGGGGCTGAGCAAATGCGATAACATAGCCAAACAACGGTTTGCTAGGAAGGTGGGTTAGAGGCGTGACATGGCAATATGAGAGGCATGATATAGCAAGTGGTAGGTAGCGCAACATAGCAATAGAGCGAGCAACTAGCAAGAAAAGATAGAAGTGATTTTGAGGGTATGGTCATCTTGCCTGAGATCCCGCAAGGAAGAAGAACGAGTCCATGAAGAAGACAAACAAATATAGTCGAACGGATCCTCACAAACGCGACAGTACCAGAACTAACAAGAAGAAGCAACACCGGAAAGGAGCAAACAACATGGTAAACAACCATCACATAAACATGGCATGATGCACAATAAAGTATGATGCATGTCCGGTTTAATGAGTCATGGCATGGCAAAGTGCACAAAAAAACTACAAGTTAAGTGGATCTCAACATGTAACAAGTTGCATGTTGACAAACACCACATCCATCATTTAGTTCTCTCTCGTTTATGTACCCAACAATATTAAATGTTGGTAAACATGGAAAGAGGTGAAGCATAATAAAACTACCTATCTAGGCAAGTTTAAACGAGGCCGGATCAACAAGCAACAAGTCCGGAAAAACCTCATGTGCATATTTTTAGGTTTGGTACTGTTCTATCCTAAAGAATATTATAGAGTTGTTTAACATGCAAAGTAAAGCCACCATGTTAAACTAGGCATTTTTCTACCCCATTTACATATAAAGTTTATTTAAAATGGAGTTACGATTATTAAGTTATGAATTAAAGCATTTTAGCATGGCATTGAGCAAAATAAACACAAACATCATTTTAAACATTTTTTAACATAGATGAAAGTGGAAAAATATTAATCTACACAAAATTCTAAGCATTTTACATATATAACTTATTTCAATATGATGCACGGTTGATAAGTTATTAAATGCATGATGTTGGAGGGCTTTTCTGCAAAACTGCAGTGCACTGGAATAATAACTAAATTCGTTCCACGGAAAAAACATGAATCGGGCCGCATCTGAGATTTGGCCCAACAGGAGGAAAACAAAAGGGGCGCTGGGGTGTGGCCTCACCCAGTGGGCTGAGGCCCAGTCGGTGCTGCAGGAGGCCGACAGGTCGGGCTGGATCTGACGAAGGAAGGAGCTGGTCAACCGGTCGAGCGGGGCGGGCGAGCTGCTCTGCGCTTTTCTGAAGAATAGGAACAGCAGCAGGTCGAGGCAGCCAGGCAGGGGACAGGCGCGGCGGCAGCTTGGTCTCCGGCGGCGGAGCAGTGACCTGGAGGCAGGGACGAGATTGGGGCGCAGGGACTTGGCGCTGGTCGTCCTCACACGCAGAAGTAGTGGAACAGCACGACGAAGAGACCAGACGCACCAGCGTGATGCAGAGGAGGCAGGGGTGCACGCGAGGTTCAGCGGGAAGATGGGAGCGGGCGATGGACTTGACGCGTGGGATCCGACGAGGAGGCGTCGGAGATGGATGGATCGGGCCACTTCATGTCGGGGAGGCGAGGAGGCAGGGGCTCGTCCTTGTCCTCGAGTGCTCGCAGAAACAGGGGAGGTGGAGGCGGGATGCAGGGGAGCGGCGGCAGTGAACTTGGCGCTCGGAGCGACCTCCGAAGACGCGTGGACGGCTGGGATGGATGACGGGGCGCGAATCCGGTCCCCGGAGATGGGTATGGATGGTGGTGCCGGACGAGCTCGAGCTCCGGGCGCCATGGCGTCATTGTTCCTGTCCAGGAGAAGAGAGGAAGAGCAGGGGGGTCAGAGAGAGAGATGGAGAGCGTAGGGAAGGAGAAGCAGAGGGATGAGGGAGAGTCCTGGGGCGGCTGCTGGTCACTGGTGGTGGTGCTCCGGTGGCCGGTCGGTCGAGTGAATTGCTCGGGGACGAGCGAGCAGAGGGATGCGGGAGGAGGCAGCGAGCGCCTTCGAGATTGGGTGGAGGAGGAAAACGAGGAGAAGGGGATTGTGGAGGATCCCGAGGTGTGATTTGAGTGTGGCGGCGGCAAGGAGGAAGGATGAGACATCTCTCCTAGATTTTAGGGTTGCCTCGTTTATATACGCTGGTGGATTAGGTTAGGGGCTATCGGATCCCTCCGATCGTAATAGGACGATCGAGATCAAATAGGCTAGGAGAGTCAACGAACAAACCGATGATATTTTAGGGATGTTTGAGGATGATCGGGACCCATCGGTAACGACTACCCGGGTCGGATTCGGGGGCCGGACGCGCACGCGAGGAGAGCCGCGGGCTGACGAGAGAGGTTAGGTTGGGCCTGGCGGTAGGTAGTGGACTGTGTAGACGGTCGAGGGAGGAAAGAGAGGGAAAGCCCGGCAACAGTTTTCAGAGACCGAAAACGTCCGACGATTTGACCGACTATATTGTCGCTATAGTTATCCGTTGGGGCGTCAAACGTACTCCGAATGCGATGGAACTTGGCAGGTGGCCTATCTACACTATAACAACACCGCATGCCAAGTTTCAACCCATTTTGAGAACATTTTCCGGACTCTTATAAAATAATACTTAGGACGTGCCGCGGGCGCGTGCAAGTGTGGTTAGTCTCAGAACGGACAACGGACGGAACTGGGGGAACCCGGACGGATGCAAGTTTTGAAAACATGCAGATGCAATGCGGATGATGACATGGCAAGATGCAACACGCAAGCGAATGACAAGGCAACAATAACGAATAAATGGAAGACACCTGGCGCAATGGTCTCGGGGCATCACAATTATCCTTGCAATAAAAAATACCCCGAAAATAAAATTTCTCCAAATGTCCTGAAAATTTAAGATGATTTTTTGTAGAATATTTAAGAATTATTGGTACTGAGAACACACCTCGGGGCCACACCACCTGGCCACGAGGGTCCAGGGCATGCCCCCTGCCTCATGGACCCCACGTGGGCCTCCTCTACTTATTCTAGCACCCACACACTTCGTCTTCCTCCAGAAAAAAAATCATCCCACAGCTCAAACCCATGTTCTAGCTCGTCTTGCTGCCATTTTCGATCTCCTAGCTCAAAGCTCCTTTCACAAAAATGCTTTGGGGCTTGTTCTTCGGTATGTGATTCCTCCAATGGCCCAATTAGTTTTTGTTCTAGTGCTTTATTTATTGCAAATTATTGCTGCTTATGTGACCCTATTCTTGAGCTTGCATGTCAAATTTATGTGGTCAAAAGTAGTTTTAATGCATGATATGGCCTCTAGGCACTTGTGAGAGTAGTTGCTATCAATCTTGTTGAGTTTGGCTCACTTTTATTTGGAGTCACTAAAAATTTCAGAAATTTTTCAGAGAAAGAAAATGATGAAGAGATTGTTGAGGGGCTCTTCGAGCCGAAGCTCGAAGGATAAGCAAAGTGAAGAGAATAAGAAGCCCAAATATAATCTCCCTCACAGTGCGGAGGTTCGGCCGAGCGAATGGCCTGGTGATGAGTTCTTGAGAACAGCCTGGATTTATGATGACTTTTATTATTTGGCTGAGAATGCAGGCCTCATCGACTTCCTCCGCGACCAGCGCGAATAGTATCGCCTCCTCACTAATATTTTTGTGCAATTTTTTTTACTTTCATGCTAAGAAATCACCACCTTTAGTGGAATTCACTTATATGATGAGGTTAAGGAGATGTCACTATATGATTTTTGTCGGGTCTGTAAGATACCCTTTGTGGGCAGCATAGAGAAACCACATCGTAATGATGTTGAGGGGTTTATTGATACAATTGCTGTAGGGGAAACAAGGAAATTTTCCGATGCAAGAATTACTAGCATACATTTTCCTGTTCTATGTTACTTTGCAATATTTGCTAGTAGATGCTTAATTGTTCACGGGAACAGTGGAAATCTCAGTTCTCCTAATATTGTTATTTTGCGCCATGCTTTGTTTCGTGATACCACTTTCACTTTAGGCGCTATTGTTGCTAAACGATTAAATCAGAACCATACAAAGGGCCCCATCTTCGAAGGGATCTTTGCTTCGCACCTTGCTGCACACTTTGGGATACCTATTAGGCATTATAAGAAAGAGGAAAAGTTGCTGCCCCCTATTTTTCTAGATTATAAAAGTATGGTAGCACATTATTTCATTGTTGAAGATAAGAAGAAGACGCTTAAGTATAAATTGATATTTGATAAAAACTACTGTGAAATTATTACCTTGCCTACACCCTCTTTGTTTAACATATTTTCAGGCACGTACCTCATTTTGCCGGAGGCCGTTCATGCATACTAGAGCGTGACACCAGCTCCAGAGCCTGAGCCTGAGCCACCCCTTGACCCTTATTGACAGTCTATTTGTCAGTGGGATCCGGAGGAGATCGCCAACCAGTGGCACCCAGAGGACATTCCTCCGTACACCGGAGAGGGCAGCTTTGAGCCATGGCCATAGACCAACTTAGGACAAAAGCCTAAGCTTGGGGGAGTACGTATTTCTCACTGACATGACATTCATGCTCACACACTCATGCCAGTTGTCGGTGCTCATACTTTTTCATTGTCCTATCCATGCTAGTTTATCTTCTTTTTAAGCCTTCTTCTTGTGTGTTTGAAAAACCTTAACAAAAACCAAAAAAATTAGTTGTAGCTTTTAGCTAGTTTACTTTCCATGATTGTAGTAGTAATTAAAAAGAAAACCCAAAAACATTTATCGTTCTTCTTTTGCTTGTTGGGAGCTTTCCCGTGTAAATGGTTTTATTTCTTTTCTTTGGGGGTCGAGAAGAGAAGACCATGATGAAAATTTTGAGTGGCTCTCATATGCATTATTGTTGATTTAACCAAGAGCCCATGTTACCTTGTCTTCTCCTGCGTATTAAATGCTTGCATATTCCAGCTTAGTCCAATGCACATGCACTATTATTATTATCCACACCGTTCGGTTATGCAAGTGAAACACAATAATGATGATATATGATGGACTGATTGAGATGAGAGAAGCTGGTATGAACTCGACCTATCTTGTTTTTGTAAATATGATTAGTTCATCGTTCCTGATTCAGCCTATTATGAATGGAACATGTTTGCACTGACAATTAGAGATTATAGTTGCTCATGCCATGCTTAATTAGCTAGGAGTTTATAATTGTTTACCTTGCGTGCCAACATGCTATTAAAATGGTTGTGATGTGGTATGATAGGGTCGTATCCTACTTTGAATGATTCGAGTGGCTTGACTTGGCACATGTTCACGCATGCAGTTGAAACAAAATCAACATAGCCTCCACGATATTAATGTTCATGGTGAATTATATCCTACTCGTGCTTGCACTCAGTGTTGATTAATTTTAATGCATGTTCATGACTGTTGTTGCTCTCTAGCTGGTCGCTTCCCAGTCTCTTTCTATCCTTCACTTGTACTAAGTGGGAATACTGCTTGTGCATCCACTTCCATAAACCCCAAAAGCAATTCCATATGAGTCCACCATACCTTCCTATATGCGGTATCTACCTGCCGTTCCAAGTAATTTGTATGTGCCAAACTCTAAACCTTCAAACGAACTTCTGCTTTGTATGCTCGAATAGCTCATGTATCAACTAGGGCCGTCTATATCTTCCATGCTAGGTGGGTTATTCTCACGAGGAGTGGACTCCGCTCCTCATTCACGAGAAAGATTTGAATGGAACTAACCCGGACTGACGCTGTTTTCAGCAGAATTGCCATGGTGTTATTTTTTGTGCAGAAATAAAAGTTCTCGGAATGACCCGAAACTTCACGGAGAATATTTTTGGAATTTATAAAAATATTGGCGAAAGAATCAACACCATGGGGCCCACACACTCTCCATGAGGGTGGGGGCATGCCCACACCCCTGGGGCATGCCCCCCTATCTCGTGGGCCCCCTGAGGCTCCACCGACCTCAACTCCAACTCTATATATTCATGTTTGGGGAGAAAAAAATCAGAGAGAATGATTCATCGTGTTTTACGATACGGAGCCACCGCCAAGCCCTAATCTGTCTCGGGAAGGCTGATCTGGAGTCTGTTCGGGGCTCCGGAGAGGGGAATCCGTTGCCGTCATCATCATCAACCTTCCTCCATCACCAATTTCATGATGCTCACTGCCGTGCATGAGTAATTCCATCGTAGGCTTGCTAGACGGTGATGGGTTGGATGAGATTTATCATGTAATCGAGTTAGTTTTGTTACGGTTTGATCCCTAGTATCCATTATGTTCTGAGATTGATGTTGCTATGACTTTGCTATGCTTAATGCTTGTCACTAGGGCCCGAGTGCCATGATTTCAGATCTTAACCTATTATGTTTTCATGAATATATGTGAGTTCTTGATCCTATTTTGCATGTCAATAGTCACCTACTATGTGTTATGATTCAGTAACCTCGAAGTGACAATAATCGGGACCACTCCCGATGATGACTATAGTTGTTGACTTCATGTATTTCACTAAGTGTTAATGCTTTGTTCCGGTACTCTATTAAAAGGAGGCCTTAATATCCCTTAGTTTCCAATAGGAACCCGCTGCCACGGGAGGGTAGGACAAAAGATGTCATGCAAGTTGTTTTCCATAAGTACGTATGGCTATATTCGGAATACATGCCTACATTACATTGATGAACTGGAGCTAGTTCTGTGTCACCCAATGTTATAACTGTTGCATGAGGAATCGCATCCGACATAATTATCCATCACTGATCCAATGCCTACAAGCTTTTCACATATTGATCTTTGCTTAGTTACTTTTCCGTTGCCACTGTTACAATCACTACAAAAACTATTACTATTACCTTTGCCACCATTATCGTTACTTCCATATTAATTTGCTACTAAATACTTCACTGCAGATATTAAGTCTTTCAGGTGCGGTTGAATTGACAACTCAACTGTTAATACTTGAGAATATTCTTTGGCTCACCTTGTGTCGAATCAATAAATTTGGGTTGAATACTCTACCCTCGAAAACTGTTGCGATCCCCTATACATGTGGGTTATCACCCACCAAACTATAGTGGGATGCAGTGGGCTGAGGTGGGACTCCCACGAGCAGTCCCACCTACAGGCTGACCTTGAGGATTGCTGATAGCATATCCGCCAATGTCCATGCCCGGTATAATGTTCATACCATCCGTAATAAGAGCTATTTCACCTGCAGGTCTATGTGTTGTTATGATTTGTGCTGCATTTATGTTTTTTTTCAAATGATAGACATAACATAATACAAAGTGTTTGTGCACAAATATAGGATTACAAATGTTCAAATAGATATGGAAAATTATATAAATTGGCAGGAGAATTATTTAACGAGGAAAGAGATAAGTTATAGTTAGAGATCAGTTTAGTATCCTTTAAGTTATTCTTAGGGTCAAATAAGTCCTACTTTATATAAGGGACATCCTATGTATGGATAACCAGTCAAGCAATGAGAGAATACTTTGTCAATCTATTGTGTCCATTGTTCATCCTCCTTAAACTATGTTATACTCCCAATCCCCTACATTGTGCCATCTGGCCATCCTCATGGTTAGATTTATGAAAACAACATGCCAGATATTAGCGATATTATATGTGAATTAGCCTCCATTGACATTTCCATTATTTTAGCAGCATTCTATTCAAAATAGATCATTACCACACACATCTTACAGTCAAATAGTTTACTTCTTCTGTCAAGTGCAAATTGGTGCGGATTCCTGGCAATCAGTTTGGAAACCAGCATGATGAATGGGATTATCCTTTTTCAAATCCTATTTTGGCTGTGAAGTTGCCTGATAGGAATTTAGGATAGGGGGATAGGATTTGAATCCTTGCCCTAAAATGTCCCGACGGAATCTCCCTCATTCAAACTTTCCACACTACAAGCTTTTCTTACTATATAAGTGGTCATATTAGGGATTTTGGAGGCATGCAGACACTACAGAAAAGCTTGACTCCGAAGACCCTGCTCTCTTCTAGCTTCTCTTTTCTCCTTGTCTTGACTAGATGAATACCATGTTGCTGGCAAATTAGTGCCTTGGAAAGGCAAGCATGTTGCTATCTCAGGTCGCAAGACTTTGGTCAAGGCGGTCCTCACGGCGGTGGCCATCTATCACATCACTCCGCTCGACCTTCCGGTTGAGGTCCTAAAGGCAATTGACAAGCTGCGACGTGCCAATCTTTCGGCTAGAACGGACAAGGTGACTGGTGGCAAATCCAAGGTTAACTGGGAGCAAGTTTGTAAACCGAAGGAATATGGAGGTCTTGGCATTCTAAATCTCGGTAAGTTTGTCGCTGACCTCCGGATTTTGTGCCTTTGGCTAGACTGGGATCACCAGGATAGCTCAAATTGACACCCAAAGCATACTCACGCTTGAGCACCTTCAACAATTCTCGGCCTTGTGGGAGAATCTCCTGGGCATTGTCATCCAGCTGGGCGTCAAAGATAGCATTTTGTGGAAGCTCGCCAATGATGGGAACTACTCTGCTAAGTCTGCATATTTGGCGCAGTTCGCTGGACTCACCCTCTCTACCTTTTAGGTCTCAATTTGGAAGGCCTGGGCTCCTCCCAGATGCAAATTCTTTGTCTGGTTAGTCAGTCAAAACAGAATTTGGACCGCGAATAGGCTGCAACACCGAGGATGGCCAAACTGTGACTGATGCCCGCTTTGCAATTGATACGTCCATTTTGCATCATGCTTTTATATCAATATTTATTGCATTATGGACTGTTATTTCCCTTTATGTCACAATACTTATGGCTATTTTCTCTTATTTTACAAGGTTTACATAAAGAGGGAGAATGCCGGCAGCTCGAATTCTGGGCTGGAAAAGGAGCAAATATTAGAGACCTATTCTGCGCAACTCCAAAAGTCCTGAAACTCCACGGAACATCTTAAAATAAATAAAGAAAAATCTTTGCAAAAGATGAAGGCTAGGGGGCCCACACCCTTCTCACGAGGGTGGGGGCCCCCCCCTAGGGCGCGCCCCCCTACCTTGTGGGCCCCCTGGTGGCTCTCCGACGTCCATCGTCTCCTATATGAAGTCTTTCGATGAGAAAAAAATAAGAAGGAACTTTTCGAGACGAAACTCTGCCGCCACGAGGCGGAACCTTGGTGGAGCCAATCTAGAGCTCCGGCAGAGCTGTTCTGCCGGGGATACTTCCCTCCCGGAGGGGCAAATCATCATCATCGTCATCACCAACGCTCCTCTCATTGGGAGAGGGCAATCTCCATCAACATCTTCACCAGCACCATCTCATCTCCAAACCCTAGTTCATCTCTTGTATCCAATTCTTGTCTCAAAGTCCGGGATTGGTGCTACTAGGTTGCTAGTAGTGTTGATTACTCCTTGTAGTTGATGCTATTTGGTTTATTTGGTGGAAGATCATATGTTCAGATCCTATATGCATATTATTACCCCTCTGATTATGAACATGAATATGCTTTGTGAGTAATTACATTTGTTCCCGAGGACAAGGGAGAAGTCTTGCTATGAGTAGTCATGTGAATTTGGTATTCGTTTGATATTTTGATAAGATGTATGTTGTCTAGCCTCTAGTGGTGTTATGTGAACGTCGACTACATAACACCTCACCATTATTTGGGCCTAGAGGAAGGCATTGGGAAGTAATAAGTAGATGATGGGTTGCTAGAGTGACAGAAGCTTAAACCCTAGTTTATGCATTGCTTCGTAAGGGGCTGATTTGGATCCATATGTTTCATGCTATGGTTAGGTTTACCTTAATACTTTTGTTGTAGTTGCAGATGCTTGCAATAGAGGTTAATCATAAGTGTGATGCTTGTTCAAGCAAGAACAGCACCCAAGCACCGGTCCACCCCCATATCAAATTATCAAAGTATCGAACACGAATCATATGAACGTGATGAAAACTAGCTTGAGGATATTCCCATGTGTCCTCAGGAGCGCTTTTCCTATTATAAGAGTTTGTTCCGGCTTGTCCTTTGCTACAAAAGGATTGGGACACCTTTCTGCACTTTATTTACTTTTGTTACTTGTTGCTCGTTACAATCTATCTTATCACAAAACTATCTGTTGCCACTCATTTCAGTACTTGCAGAGAATACCTTGCTGAAAACCGCTTATCATTTCCTTCTGCTCCTCGTTGGGTTCGACACCCTTACTTATCGAAAGGACTACGATAGATCCCCTATACTTGTGGGTCATCAAGACTCTTTTCTGGCGCCGTTTCCGGGGAGTGTAGCGCTTTTGGTAAGGAAAAATTTATATAGTGTGCTGAAATTTACTGTCACTTGTTACTATGGAAAGTAATTCTCTGAGGGGCTTGTTCGGGGTATCTTCACCCCGTCTAGTAGAGCCAAGAGTTGCTCCTCAACCTACTGAACCTATTGAAAATGAAACTCCTTTTGAATTTCCTTCGGGTATGATGGAAAAACTACTAGCTAACCCTTTTACAGGAGATGGAACAAAGCATCCTGATGAGCACTTAATATATGTGGATGAAGTTTGTGGATTATTTAAGCTTACAGGTATACCCGATGATGTTGCTAAGAAGAAGGTCTTCCCTTTATCTTTGAAGGGAGACGCATTGATATGGTATAGGCTATGTGATGATATGAGATCATGGGACTATAAAAGATATAAGTTGGAATTTCATCAAAAGTATTACCCTATGCATCTTGTTCATCGTGATCACAATTATATATATAATTTCTGGCCTCACGAAGGAGAAAGCATCGCTCAAGCTTGGGGGAGGCTTAAATCAATGTTATATTCATGCCCCAATCATGAGCTCTCGAGAGAAACAATTATGCAAATTTTTTATGCTTGGCTTTTTGAAAACAATCGCACCATGCTCGATACTTCTTGTGCTGGCTCTTTTATGATGAAGACTATTGAATTCAGATGGAATTTATTGGATAGAATTAAACGCAACTCTAAAGATTGGGACCTCGACGAAGGTAAGGAGTCAGGTATGACACCTAAGTTTGATTGTGTTAAATCTTTTATGGATACCGATATTTTTCGTAAGTTTAGCACTAAATATGGACTTAACTCTGAGATAGTAGCTTCTTTATGTGAATCTTTTGCTACTTATGTTGATCTCCCTAGGGAGAAGTGGTTTAAATATCATCCTCCCATAGAAGTAAAAGTAGCTGCACCTATTAAAGTTGAAGAAAAGACTGTCACTTATAATGATCCTATTGTTCCTACTTCTTATGTTGAGAAACCACCTTTCCCTGTTAGAATGAAGGATCATGCTAAAGCTTCAACTGTTGTTCGTAAAAGAAATATTAGAACTTATACACCTCCTGAGCAAGTTAAAGTAGAACCTAATATTGCTATTGTTAAAGATATCTTGTCTGATAATATTGATGGGCATGTTATCCAATTTGAAGGTGAAACTGCTAGAATTGCTAAACCTTGTGATAAAGATAAACATAGACTTGTGGTAGGCGTGCCTGTTATTTCTGTTAAAATAGGAGATCATTTTTATCATGGCTTATGTGATATGGGTGCTAGTGCTAGTGTTATACCGCATACTTTATATGAAGAAATTAAGAATGAAATTGCACCTGCTGAATTAGAAGATATTGATGTCACAATTAAACTTGCCAATAGAGATACTATTTCAACGATGGGAATTGTTAGAGATGTTGAAGTCTTGTGTGGGAAAACTAAATATCCTGCTAATTTTCTTGTTCTTGGTTCCCCACAAGATAGCTTTTGTCCCATTATATTTGGTAGACCCTTCTTAAATACTGTCAATGCTACCATAGATTGCATGAAGAATGTTGTTACTGTTGGCTTGGATGATATGGTTCATGAGTTTAATTTCTCTAAATTTAGTAAACAACATCGTGAGGAAGAATTACCTAGTAAGGATTAAATTATTGGTCTTTCTTCTATTGCCGTACCTCCTAGTGATCCTTTAGAACACTATTTGCTAGACCTTGAAAATTATATGTTTATGAATGAAAGAAGGGAAATAGATGAAGTATTCTTTAAACAGGAACTTATTCTGCATCTCAATTTTCCTCTTGAAATTTTAGGGGATCCTCCTCCACCCAAGGGTGATCCCGTGTTTGAGCTTAAACCTCTGCCTGATAATCTTGAATATGCTTATCTTGATGAAAAGAAGATATATCTTGTTATTATTAGTGCTAACCTTTTAGAGCATGAAGACGAAAGATTATTGAAAACTCTGAAGAAGCATCGTGCTGCTATTGGATATACTGTTGATGATCTTAAGGGCATTAGTCCCACTCTATCTCAGCATAAAATAAATTTGGAAGCAGATGCCAAACCAGTTCGTGATCCTCAACGACGTCTGAATCCTAAAATGAAAGAAGTGGTAAGAAAAGAAATACTCAAGCTTCTGGAGGCAGGTATAATTTATCCCATTGCTGATAGTGAGTGGGTAAGTCCTGTCCATTGTGTCCCTAAGGAGGGAGGTATTACTGTTGTTCCTAATGATAAAGATGAATTGATTCCACAAAGAATTATCACAGGTTATAGGATGGTAATTGATTTCCGCAAATTAAATAAAGCTACTAAGAAAGATCATTACCCTTTACCTTTTATTGATCAAATGCTAGAAAGATTATGCAAACATACACACTATTTCTTTCTAGATGGTTATTCTGGTTTCTCTCAAATACCTGTGTCGGCTAGAGATCAATCAAAGATTACTTTTACATGCCCTTTTGGTACTTTTGCTTGTAGATGTATGCCTTTTGGTTTATGTAATGCACCTGCTACCTTTCAAAGATGCATGATGGCTATATTCTCTGACTTTTGTGAAAAGATTTGTGAGGTTTTCATGGACGACTTTTCTGTCTATGGTTCCTCTTTTGATGATTGCTTGAGCAATCTTGATCGAGTTTTGCAGAGATGTGAAGAAACTAATCTTGTCTTGAATTGGGAAAAGTGCCACTTTATGGTTAATGAAGGTATTGTCTTGGGGCACAAAGTTTCTGAAAGAGGTATTGAAGTTGATAAAGCCAAGGTTGATGCTATTGAAAAGATGCCATGTCCCAAGGACATCAAAGGTATAAGAAGTTTCCTTGGTCACGCCGGATTTTACAGGAGGTTCATTAAGGACTTCTCAAAAATTTCTCGGCCTCTGACTAATTTATTGCAAAAAGATATACCATTTGTCTTTGATGATGATTGTGCAGAAGCATTTGAAATACTTAAGAAAGCATTAGTCTCTGCACCTGTTGTTCAGCCATCTGATTGGAATTTACCCTTTGAAATTATGTGTGATGTTAGTGATTATGCTGTAGGTGCTGTTCTAGGGCAAAGAGTTGATAAGAAATTAAATGTTATTCATTATGGTAGTAAGACTCTAGACAATGCTCAAAGAAATTATGCTACTACTGAAAAAGAGCTTTTAGCAGTTGTATTTGCTTGTGATAAGTTCAGATCTTATATTGTTAACTCTAAAGTAACTATTCACACCGATCATGCTGCTATTAAATATCTTATGGAAAAGAAAGATGCTAAACCTAGAATTATTATATGGGTTCTCTTGCTACAAGAATTTGATTTGAATATTGTTGATAGAAAGGGAGCTGAGAACCTCGTTGCAGACAACTTATCTAGGTTAGAAAATATTCTTAATGACCCACTACCTATTAATGATGACTTTCCTAATGAACAATTAAATGTTATAAGTACTTCTCGTAGTACTCCATGGTATGCTGATTATGATAATTATATTGTTGCTAAGTTTATACCACCTATCTTCACATACCAACAAAAGAAAAAGTTTTTCTATGATTTAAGACATTACTTTTGGGATGACCCACATCTTTATAAAGAAGGAGTAGATGGTGTTATTAGACGTTGTGTACCTGAGCATGAACAGGACCAGATCCTACGCAAGTGTCATTCCGAGTCTTATGGAGGACACCACACTGGAGATAGAACTGCACATAAGGTATTGCAATCTGGTTTTTATTGGCCTACTCTCTTCAAGGATGCCCGTAAGTTTGTCTTGTCTTGTGATGAATGTCAAAGAATTGGTAATATTAGTAGACGTCAAGAAATGCCTATGAATTATTCTCTTGTTATTGAACTGTTTGATGTTTGGGGCATTGATTATATGGGACCTTTTCCTGCCTCTAATGGATACACACATATTTTAGTTGCTGTTGATTACGTTACTAAGTGGGTAGAAGCTATTCCAACTAGTAGTGCTGATCATAACACCTCTATTAAAATTCTTAAAGAAGTTATTTTTCCAAGGTTTGGAGTCCCTAGATATTTAATGACTTATGGTGGTTCACACTTTATTCATGGTGCCTTCCATAAAATGCTTGCTAAATATGATGTTAATCATAGAATTGCGTCTCCTTATCACCCACAGTCTAGTGGTCAAGTAGAGTTGAGCAATGGAGAGCATAAATTAATTTTGCAAAATACTGTTAATAGGTCTAGAAAGAATTGGTCTAAGAAACTTGATGATGCATTGTGGGCTTATAGAACTGCATACAAAAATCCTATGGGTATGTCTCCGTATAAAATGGTCTATGGAAAAGCATGTCACTTACCTCTCGAACTAGAACACAAGGCATATTGGGCTATTAAAGAGCTTAACTATGATTTTAAACTTCCGGTGAGAAGAGGTTATTTGATATTAGCTCACTTGATGAATGGAGAACCCAAGCTTATGAAAATGCCAAGTTGTTTAAAGAAAAAGTTAAAAGATGGCATGACAAAAGGATACAAAAGCGTGAGTTTAATGTGGGTGATTATGTATTGCTATACAACTCTCGTTTAAGATTTTTTGCAGGAAAACTTCTCTCTAAATGGGAAGGCCCCTACGTTATCGAGGAGGTCTATCATTCCGGTGCCATAAAAATCAACAACTTCGAGGGAACAAATCCGAAGGTGGTAAACGGTCAAAGAATTAAACAGTATATCTCAGGTAATCCCATAAATGTTGAAACCAATATTATTGAAACCGTAACCCCGGAGGAATACATAAGAGACACTTTCTGGAATGTTTCAGACTCCGAAAAGGTATAGGTATGTGGTACGGTAAGTAAACCGACTCCAAAACAGTTTTAAGGCAATATTTCTCCGTTTTGGAATATTTAGAAAAATAGAAAAATAAGTAGCAGTCCCGGAAGGACACGAGGGCCCCACGAGGGTGGTGGGCGCGCCCTACACCCCTGGGCGCGCTCCCTACCTTGTGAGCACCCCGTGTGCCTTCCGGACTCTGTTTTCTTGCATGTTACGTATTTTGGTCGGTAAAAATTCATTATATAACCTCCCGACGGTTTTGACTCCCGTATCACGCAAACCTCCTCTGTTCTTATTTCGAGCTGTTTTCTGTTAGGGTTTTCCAGGCTAGGCATCATGTCGTCTCCCTCCTCCAACAATGGTGACAACGATGCTTGGCTAATGAAGATAGATCTGAAGAAGGCCACGGAGGATCACGCTCCGGCAGCAAAAGACATCCTTCAAATTGATCATAACCTTCTTACCCCAACTGAGATCGAAGCTTTCAAGATGATTGAGTTAGCTCGTATACAAACAAGTATCTCATACAAGAAAATATTTTGTTGAAGGAGCATATTGTCGCACTCAAGGGAATTATTTGCAAGCTGGAAGACCTCTTACGCTTGATGTGCGATTATCCATCACCACCACCGTCTCCTCCAACAAAGAAGAATTGAGTATCTGGGTATGGGCACTCCCCTTGGCAACTACCAAGCTTGGGGGAGGTGCCCCGGTATCGTATCACAATCACAACTCCTATCTTTATCGTTTTTCTTAGTTCGATCCTATTAGTAGTATCTTGATCTAGTAGAATAAGGTTTATGGCATGATCTAGTTTTGAGTTTTGCTTTATGATCTCTCTATGTAATCGAGTCCGTGAGCTACATATAATAAATATTAGTGTTGAGTCAAGGGCTTGATTATTTTTCCATGATCTTGGGTGAATAAAAGAAAAGAGAAAAAGAATAAAAAGAAACAAAAAGTTCATATTGACCTTATTGAGAGTAATGACTTCACATAGAAAGAGTATGATGATTAAAAATTGTTGGGAATTGGCAGATATAGCTTTGGTCATTGTTGCAATTAATAGGAAGTAATAAGGAAAGAGAGGTTTTCACATATAGATATATTATCATTGACATCTTTTATGATTGGGAGCACTCATTAAAATATGACATGCTAAAGAGTTGATGTTGGACAAGGAAGACAACGTAATGAGTTATGTCTTTCTTATATCTGAGATAAAGTATGTTGTCATGGATCCTCTAACTTGTTGAGCTTGCCTTTCCCCCTCATGCTAACCAAATTCTCAGCACCAAGTAGAAATACTACTTGTGCTTCCAAATATCCCTAAACCAGTTTTGCCATGAGAGTCCACCATATCTACCTATGGATTGAGTAAGATCCTTCAAGTAAGTTGTCATCGGTGCAAAGCAATAAAAATTGCTCTAAATATGTATGATTGATTGGTGTGGGAGAAATAAGCTTTATACGACCTTGTGATGTGGAAGTAATAAAAGCGATGGACTGCATAATAAAGGTTCATATCACAAGTGGCAGTATAAAGTGACGTTCTTTCGCATTGAGATTTTATATATCCAACCATAAAAGCGCATGGAAACCTCTGCTTCCCTCTGCGAAGGTCCTATCCTTTATTATTATCTTCTGCCTTATGCAAGAGTCATGGTGATCTTCACCTTTTCTTTTTCATTTTATCCTTTGGCAAGCTCAGCATGTTGGAAAGAACATGATATATATATATATATATATATATATCTAATTGGATGTAGGGGAGCATGAACCATTATTGTTGACATTACCCTTGAGGTAAAAGGTTGTGGGGCAAAACTATAAGCCCCTATCTTTCTCTGTGTCCGATTAAAACTCTGTAACCACAAGTATCGCATGAGTGTTAACAATTATGGAGGACTAAATGATAGTTGAGTATGTGGACTTGCTTTTTAGCTCTGACATAGACTCTTTCCGATGTTATGATAAATTGCAATTGCTTCAATGACTGAGATTATAGTTTGTCGGAGCCCAATAAGGTTTATGATTTATACTTTTGCATTGTGAATAGATCATCACTTGAACATAAGTAATCATATGACAAAATCTATATATGTTGCTGTTATGAGAATAATCATGATGCCTTCATGTCCGTATTTTATTTTTATCGACACCTCTACCTCTAAACATGAGGACATATTTATTGTCATCGGCTTTTCGCTTGAGGACAAGCGAGGTCTAAGCTTGGGGGAGTTGATACGTCCATTTTGCATCATGCTTTTATATCGATATTTATTGCATTATGGACTGTTATTTCACTTTATGTCACAATACTTATGGCTATTTTCTCTTATTTTACAAGGTTTACATAAAGAGGGAGAATGCCGGCAGCTGGAATTCTGGGCTGGAAAAGGAGAAAATATTAGAGACCTAGTCTGCGCAACTCCAAAAGTCCTGTAACTCCATGGAACGTCTTAAAATAAATAAAGAAAAATCCTCGCAAAAGATGAAGGCCAGGGGGCCCACACCCTTCTCATGAGGGTGGGGGGCGCGCCCCCCTACCTCGTGGGCCCCCTGGTGGCTCTCCGACGTCCATCTTCTCCTATATGAATTCTTTCGATGAGAAAAAAATAAGAAGGAACTTTTTGGGACGAAACTTCGCCGCCACGAGGCGGAACCTTGGCGGACCCAATCTAGAGCTCCGGCAGAGCTGTTCTGCCGGGGATACTTCCCTCCTGGAGGGGGAAATCATCAGCATCATCATCACCAACGCTCCTCTCATCGGGAGAGGGCAATCTCCATCAACATCTTCACCAGCACCATCTCATCTCCAAACCCTAGTTCATATCTTGTACCCAATTCTTGTCTCAATGTCTGGGATTGGTGCTAGTAGGTTTCTAGTAGTGTTGATTACTCCTTGTAGTTGATGCTAATTGGTTTATTTGGTGGAAGATCATATGTTCAGATCCTATATGCATATTATTACCCCTCTGATTATGAACATGAATATGCTTTGTGAGTAATTACGTTTGTTCCTGAGGACAAGGGAGAAGTCTTGCTATGAGTAGTCATGTGAATTTGGTATTCGTTTGATATTTTGATAAGATGTATGTTGTCTAGCCTCTAGTGGTGTTATGTGAACGTCGACTACATAACACTTCACCATTATTTGGGCCTAGAGGAAGGCATTGGGAAGTAATGAGTAGATGATCGGTTGCTAGAGTGACAGAAGCTTAAACCCTAGTTTATGCATTGCTTCGTAAGGGGTTGATTTGGATCCATATGTCTCATGCCATGGTTAGGTTTACCTTAATACTTTTGTTGTAGTTGCGGATGCTTGCAATAGAGGTTAATCATAAGTGGGATGCTTGTTCAAGCAAGAACAACACCCAAGCACCGGCCCACCCACATATCAAATTATCAAAGTATCGAACGCGAATCATATGAACGTGATGAAAACTAGCTTGACGATATTCCCATGTGTCCTCGGGAGCGCTTTTCCTATTATAAGAGTTTATTCTAGCTTATCCTTTGCTACAAAAGGATAGGGCCACCCTGCTGCGCTTTATTTACTTTTGTTACTTGTTGCTCGTTACAATCTATTTTATCACAAAACTATCCGTTGCCACTTATTTCAGTACTTGCAGAGAATACCTTGCTGAAAACCTCTTATCATTTCCTTCTACTCCTCGTTGGGTTTGACACTCTTACTTATCGAAAGGACTATGATAGATCCCCTATACTTGTGGGTCATCAGCAATCAGGTCCGAGAATCGGCGGCCCACCTCCTTTCGATGTGACTATTTTATTTCCAGCATAAGAGCATCTCCAATGGCAGCCGACAAATTTCCTCCCGCTTCCTTCCGCGGAGGACGTCATCAAACGCCAGCGGCATACGTTTTCACAACTCTAACCAACTAGATGAAATTCATGCAAACACAGACTGATTTCCTATAAGCATGAAGGATTTTGTATATAAAAGTCGGATCTTCATATAAACATGATGGATTTCATTACATGAACTAAGCAGTGCTAATCCGTCTCTCTTGGTATAATTAATACTCCATTCGTCCGGAAATACTTTTCCTAGAAATGGATGTATCTAGACTTATTTTAGTTATAGATACATCCAATTTATCCATTCTTAAAACAAATATTTCCCACCAGACAGAGAAGGAGTACCTAATCTAAATGTCCGCCCGCGGATGCCTTTGTCTTCCTCATGTCCGGCAGACACTTGCGGGGTCGACGAAGGTCCTCGGAAGAGATGGAGCAGCAAAGAAACCACCTGAATGCGCTGTCGTCGCCTCAGCGGTGGCCTTCATGGGACCCATGTGGCGGCGACCTCCCGTGTTCTACTTCTCCTCGATGATGGCGGCGGACATGGAGAAGCTGGGCACCAACTCGTCACTCTCCATGCACCTGGCTTCTGTCTCTGCCTGCAAGGCGCTGCCGCAGGCACGGGAGGCACGGCCACTGTAGACACTGGTGGCGCGGTATGACGCGGCAGCGATGATGCCCGTACCGGCGTGCTCGCCGCCGTGCCGGTGTGGAGCAACTCGCCACTCCTCATCAAGCCGAACTGGAGCTGTGAGTTGTTGAACCACACGCCGGCTTGGGGCAGCAACTAGCTCCATCGGGCCAAGCTAGGTTGGTAAAGCACCGAGCGGCCTCGCCCGTATCCGGAGGGCTCGACGGGCCACCCAACCGGGTAGTATGCCGGAGAACGGCTCCTCGGACACTATCAGAAGAGTGGAGAAAATGGTGAAGGAGGAGATGGGGGAGCGGCGGAGGGGTGCAATTCTTACCCGTTGTCTGTCTGGCCTCGTTTAATTACAGGGTGGACGGTAGGAGCTTGGCCGGCGTATGGCCTCGTTTAAACTGAGGGCCGACGGGAGGAGCTCGGCCGGTGTTGTGTTTAATTCCAGCTCGCTCATGAACGGACGTGTGGCCGGAGTAGATTTCTTGGTTTGCATGCGGGTTTAACGGAGGGGTGCAGTTCCCGATACGGCTTTAATGTAGACGAGAGAGGGGGTAGCGCTTCCCGAAATGTCGAACGACCAATGATGCATCCTCCTTCAATTAGCATCGTTAATGCATGAGGGAAGTATTGGGAGGAGGATTGGGAAAAGAGGCTGCATGATGTGAATGCAACACAGTTTGCACTCATATAAAGGCGCCCCTCCATTCCAATGCATCTACCACATCGTACGCACCTAAGCATTTTCCTAAGCACCTACACTAAGCACAAAAGTTCTCACTCCAGACCCATGGCGGCGATGTGTGCGAGCGGATAGCGTCTATGCCAGATGTTCCACGAGGCCGGCCTACGGCATGGCGCCGAGGATCGTCTCCAGACGGTGTTGGTGATCGGCTTCTAGATGGCCGCTGTCGACGCCAACTACGATCTCTCAGTTGGACTAGATGATCGTTGCCACCACTAACAAGTTCACCATCCTTATTGCCTGCCACGCGCCCAGCCCACGCGCCCTGGCTCCTCATTGCCTGCCACCCTAATCGGCCTCCATGGCCGGAACCTCTTTCAAGCACCGGTGGCCCTACGAATGCCCGCCGATGCCATGAAGAATGTCCACCTGGAGGTCGCGCTCGCCGCGAGGCACCTTGCCCTGCAAGAATTCGTCGACCTACACATCCATGTGTACGATCAAATTATGTCCATAGGTATCTACAAGGCCAGTGAGGACGCTATGAAATTGGCCTTCCTCAACCGGCTGCATGCCTTGGATGCCTTTGCTGAGAAGGACCTCGCCACAAAAGCCGCCGCTCCTTAGCCGCCGGTCGGTGGCCCGGCGCACTAAGTGGAGGAGGAGGAGATCGTACGTTGATGGATTCATCTTTCTTCTTGCCTCCTATAACCACCACTGCGATTGCACCATCGTGGCCTTAATTCTTATTGTTCTATTGCATTCTCGTTCCAGTCAATCCCGACATGTGCGATCCCTTTGCTTAATTATATGCATCACTGTAACTAGTACTCCATCAGTCAATTTATAAGTTGTGCTTACCTTTTCCATCACCTTTGTGCAACGCACGGGCATTTTGCTAGAAACACTAGAACATGTCGGACCACATGTGACCAAACCGATGATGCGCCAACCTAGCTACTATGTACCCTGCTTATCTGGCGGAAATAGCCCTGCCCCAGCGTTTCCAATCATTATTTCTATCTATCGATCGTGCCAAGGAGCAGAACCAAATGTTAAAATTTACACATGTTTGTCTACTCCTACTCCTATAAAAGACTCAGTTGGTGATGGTGGTGTGTCTGCCATCCGTCGTTTCTGACCATTAGATCTGCATCTAACGGGTGTGAGGTAAGTTGTGGCATTTTTGCAACAATAGCCCACTTCTCTGATCCAATTTGCAGAAAACCCCTTAGTATCTTGAAAGCAACCACATCCCTCCCTCACCTCATCAAAACAGCCTAAGAAATATATTTCAAAATAGCCTGAGAAATATATTTTGAGTGAAAAGTAATATATTAGGAGTATGTCAAAATGGGAGGGATTTATTTCAAGTTTTTCAACAAGTACTACTATTCTACTACTTTGGATCCGTGCAACGCACGTGCACATTGCTAGTAAAAGGAAAAGGCAGGCCGCGTTCGTGTTGCACCCCCACACGCCTGGGAATCGGGAGTACTCCACGGCTCATCCGACATGCCACATAGCTAGGGAAGGCGTGTTGCCTAGCATTTTCTCTTTCATGTGGGACCACTGTTGAGAGAACCGACTATTGGGAAACCGCACCCCGCCCGTCGCCGGGTTGGAAAACAGAAACGAGGGGAAAATCTAGTTGTAGCACGGAAGCCAAGAAATTTCATGTCAGATGGGGCTCGTTGATAGAGTAGGAGCATTCCGTACTACTACTCCCACTAGTATGAAGTTTGTACTACAACTAGTACTACCACTATACAACTAGGTACGTGCACGGCACAACATCGTAGGAACAAAAAACGGGAAGATCTTGTTTTGGGTGATTTATCTTTTTTTAGTCAACGTAGTATGAATAATATGATGTGGGGGCACCCATGAAGCTTATGTTTGTTGCTTGCATGGCTACGAAAGGTTAGAGAAAAATAAATAGATAATGTTTTTAGAGTGCACTCCACTAAATAGATATACTTTGGGTCCATTGCAACGCATTGGCCGACACATCTATACCCCTATATAGTGTGAATAACTTTGAAAGTTGGTCGTTGGATGAAGCCAATCCGACGGTACAAAGATGGCAATCCGAGCACTACTGGACATTGGATATCATCTACATTCCACCAGATTCTACCACATGTAGAATCTAGAAGACTCCATCGTTGAACTTAAGCATAATGCACAAACCTCAAAACACAAGCACTTCTCCTTTGTTCTAGAATCTTCCATATCTTAATTGCCCAAACTTTGGTTTTCAAAATGAATTGTCACTATTTGTTTTTACTTTATCCTTTACAATGCACGTTTCCATGAATCTTAATTTTTTTTATAAAACTAATTGATTTTGAACTAGATGAACTATAAGAATTAAACGAACATCTACATCATGCATATATGACTCAACGCTTACATGCTATAGTGTGTTATTTATTCATAATTTGGTTACCAAATCTCATGCGTGCAATGCATGTGTACCTTACTAGTTGGTAGCAGTAAGAAACAAATTCCGGGTTTGGCACGAGCTCGTAATGCGGAAGCACCACAAGGCCTGCCGCAGGATTTACATTTCCCTCTCGGGGCCCACGGAACCAAGCTTCAGTGGCTTAGTGCACCGACCTATGAGTCAATGACATGTGGACCTTAAATGCGGTTGGCCCACATGTCATTCTCATGGTGGTGGCGTGGTTCGTGACTCACTCGTTCAAGATGAACCGGCCGGCGGTGGCGTGGCCATGGCGAGGGTGGCACAGCTGGGCGTCGGGGCGTGTCAATGTCAAAATCAGCGGATCTCGGGTAGGGGGTCCCGAACTGTGCCTCTTAGGTCGATGGTAACAGGGGACAGGGGACACAATGTTTACCCAGGTTCGGGCCCTCTCTATGGAAGTAATACCGTACGTCCTGCTTGATTGATATTGATGAATACGAGTATTACAAGAGTTGATCTACCTCGAGATCATAATGGCTAAACCCTAGAAGTCCAGCCTGTATGACTATGATAATGAGTATTTTGCCTATCTACAGACCTAGCCCTCCGGTTTATATAGACACATGAGGGATCTAGGGTTACACAAGGTCGGTTACAAAGAAAGGAATCTACATATTCGGCCACCAAGCTTGCCTTCCACGCCAAGGAGAGTCCCATCCGGATACCGGTGCAGTCTTCGGTCTTCGTGTCTTCACAGCCCATCAGTCCGGCCCATGGCTAATAGACCGGATGCCCGAGGACCCCTTAATCCAGGACTCCCTCAGTAGCCCCCGAACCAGGCTTCAATGAAAAGATGTTCGGCACACAGATTGTCTTCGGCATTGCAAGGCAGGTTCCTCCTCCGACGACTTCCAAGTAATGTATTCGGCTTATAATTCAATGCCTCACCCCTCGGCTTCTGTGCATCTTTGACTTTAGCTTCCACGTGTCGGGCGAATGCGGAGGGTCAGGGTATTTTTTTGCAAATAACACCTAGGCCACGCAAGAAAGAGCGTCTATTTAAAGAGGTTGGGTCTCAGATCCATTCGGCATTACACAGAGAAAAATCCTCAGAGATTGCCAGGAAAGACCATTCCAACATGGCTAAAATTCCCAGCTCGAGCTCCCGTTCCGACCCAGAGAAAGGTGAGTGGGAGAGGTGCTCTGTGTCCCATAGCCAATTAGAGAAGTTGCAAACGCAGGGATTTCTCCCTCCTACAGATCTGGTCCCTGTTCGAGCAGGATTGGCCTCCTTCAACGGCAAAACCCAGACGGAGGATTTCCCCAATCCGTCTATGGGAGAATGAGTGTGCTTCATCCCCTTGTTGTTAAGAGGTGTCGGCTTTTCGATCCATCCCTTCCTCCGAGGTCTGCTGGAGTATTACGGCCTCCAACTGCACACAGTCTCACTCCCGCCTCTATCCTTCATATTGCGGGTTATGTCACTCTATGCGAGCTATTCCTGGGCTGCTAGGCCCATTTCGATTTATGGAGAAGACTGCTCTGCCTCGTCCCTCACAATCAAGGCGGGTCGATTTTTGAAGTGGGAGGAGCCGAAGTGTGGCGCATCGCCGGGACCGGATACCTGTCCAGCACGCCGAAGAAAGCTCCCGAAGAGTGTCCTTCAGAATGGTTCTACATCGACGACGTCGCTCTACCCGACCCCGTCCGCATGGGCCTCCCCGAGTTTTCAAATGCTACGCTGAAGAAACACCATAGCTGGCGTCCTTGGATCCTCGAGGAAGAGGATAGTGCAGAGATCAGCCTGCTACTGGGCAAGATTAAGACGCTTGCCCAGTTCGGATTGTCAATAGTCGAGGTAATGTCGATCTCTATAACGCGGGGGGTCCAGCCACTCCAATACAGAGGGCTTCCCATGTGGCATTATAACGGGGAAGACGACTCCTCACGCTATGGTCGGAAGGGCCCAAAGACCCCTGCCGCCCTGGCCAAAATACTGGCCGAGCTATATAAAGGGGAGAAGGAGGAGTTCACCTGTCTCCAATATCGAGACGGATTTTCCATGTATAATCCTCCCAGCTGGGTAAGCTTCAGCTCCACTATTTTACTCCTATCCCTGAATCATTCTTGATAGGCAGTATATTATTCGCTTATAACAGGAATGGCGAAAGACTGTCGAGGGGATCCATGACCTTGCCCCTCCGCTGGAGAATCGCAACTGGGATCTTGACCCCGGTTTTTAGGAAGATCCGGACATATTTGTGGATCGAGGATGGAATATTCAATCAGATGAGCTATGATGGTACAGATGTACCGAACATCGCCGATTACCCCGGCCTCCTTCCTGCTTCACATGTAAGTAATCCAGAGATACCTTGTCCAACAGATTTTTCTCATTCCTCTTTACCCATCGCACTGTCCTGTGCTCAAAAGGGAAGGCGTTCGTGAGACGCCCCAAGACCGATGCTCGAGAAGACTTCCATAGGTCCCGGGTTTCTCCGTGGGTTTCATTTTTGCTTGATCCTTCTATTTTTGCATTGCATCATGTCATCATGCCATCATATCATTAATTTTTGCAACTCAACTAAATAAACCGTATGGATCTTCGATCCGTTTGAATTGAGGGAACTCACATGGTGGTTTCTCTAAAAACATACCCTCCCGATATTTAGGGAGATATTATAAAATATTCCTTTATTTTGGAATTACCTTTAACACACTAGCAAATAATCACATGTCTTTTCTGCTTCAAGTTTGGCCCCAAACTTTGCCCATAATTTCTTTCATCGTTTTCCCGATCTCCACAAAATTCCGAACATTTTTGGACTTCCCAAAAATGTTTTCCTAATTCAAACTTATTTGAATCACATTCAAATGTGTTTGAATGCGATCCTTTCAAGCGGTGCCAAATGCATTTTCTCGGAACAAACTCATTTTTATGAGTCCAGGAGATTTAACCTCCTGCAGCTCATTGTTGCCGGAGTTCTCCACCACCAGCAAGCAGCCGCGCCATCACCCTCCTCGCGTGGCGTCTCCACCTTCCGGTCCATCGGCGAGCAAGCTGCCCATGTTGCCTCTTGTTCTTGGCCGCAGAGATCCTTCGATGACCCGTGTACCTCGCCGTGACCGCTTCTTGTCGTTGGACTGCCGAGATGCAGCCCCGAGGCTCTCCATGATCGCTCCAAAATTCCACCTCGGCACCACTTGCACCCCCATGATTCTGTGATCCTTCGTTCGCACGCCAAGACCGGACCCGTCAAGTACAACCACACCATGTTGATACAGGAACCACTACCTTCGACCTCCGGAGAACAGGGTTTTGCCGAGTACCCCTTCGTTTTGTCAAGACCATCAAGTCCCTCGACGACAAGTGCATGACTACGCGGATTGTACCAAGTACCCCTTCGTTTCGACGAGACCAGCAAGTCCGAAGAACGCCAAGTACCTCGATACCCGCCGCCTAGAACGACAAATGACGCCGAAGACCCATGAACCAATAACTTCAAGTTCAACTATTGTCGCAAGAACAAGACCGGCGGGTCCGAAGACCCCAAGTACCACGGCAACCCCGAAGGGAGTCGAGTTCACCTTCGAAACATGTACCACTACCGACGACTGAGACCCTGGATTCGACAAGTTCCTCATGGTGACCCTGAACATCTACGGGACATGCACGACTTCGAACCGTGTACCACGTCGAACATGTACGGCTACCCGACGAACCGCCAAGACCCCGAACGACTACCGCTGCCGAAGTCCGCGAGTACAACTACTTCCACAACGCGTCGTGTACGACTACCGTCGCGAGAACGCATACTTCCTCTACTTGCACCGAAACCGAACCCGAACCGTCCCGCTTGCACGCTCTGAAAAGGTATAACCGCCGACACGATGTTCCATGGAATGAATGCATGTTGTGTGATGCCTGAGTTGCACCCTATGTTTGCACCATGCCCGAGTTGTCACTTGCTCGGTCCTCCTCTTCTGCCGCTAATTCGTGGGAACCCGGTTACCGGGATCACCCCACCATCTTGCATGACATGCTCCCGTCTTTTTTTCCTTTTTTATTGCCCCGGTATCTCTATGAGCTACCGGAACCGATATGTTGTCGTGGCACCATTTTCTGATTCATCACCGTGGCAACCTTTCTTTCCACCACGATGACAAAATGCCCCATATCTTGTAACATGCCAACATTTTCATAAATATTGTATAAAACTTGCTCATGTCATTCGCATCATGATAATAACATTTAAATGTTAAAATTGTTGTTGCACCAAATTGATAAATGCATATCGGGATTTACCGGAATTGTTGTTTGGCGTTCCGGCCTCATTTAAACTTTCCTAAATAGATAATTTCTTATGATTCTCCTCTTGTCATGTTTAACAACATTTAATATTGTTGAGTACCTAAACGATAGAGAACCAAATAAGTCATGTGGTGTTTTCTTCAATATGCAACTCCGTTGCATATTGATCTCCATTTAATTTGTAGTGTTGTTTGTTGCACTTTGCCATGCCTGGCCTCATTAAACCGGTCATGCATCATACTTGTTTGCACATTGTGCCATGCTTATGTGATGATTGTTTACTATGTTGCTTGCTTCTCTCCGGGTTGCCTCTCTCATTAGCTTTGGTTTCGTTCCGGAGTTGTGAGGATCTGTTCGGTGTCACAGCCCTAGAATTTGATTGCAATTAGTATCATAAGCATCCATGCACCATGTCTATATTTGTTTGAAATTTTAAATGGGGATGACAAGCCCTAGCACTAAATGAAATGCAATTAGGATCAAAATAAAAATATTTTCAATGAACCCAGAATGCCCTTTAGAAAAGTTCATTATTTTTGATAAAGGTGAAAACCTCTGCCAAAAATGATGCACATATTTTTAGGCCATTCTAGATTTTTGAATAACCCATATTGTATTTGAATTGGGACATTTAAATACTATTCATATTTTTAAAATGCTCCAATAATTCTGAAAATAGTTAAGGGGCTCTGTAATAATTCATTTAATGCCCACAATTATTTTCAGGATTTATTAAAATGATTTGGGTTATAAACTAAATCAAAACAAAATAACATAAATAGAAAATAGAAAACAGAATTAGAAAGAGAGGAACCTACCTGGCAAAGCCCACCTGGCCTGTTACTGTAGTGGCCCAGCTCCTCCAGCCTGTCCAGCCCAGCTGGCTAGTGCCAGTCGTCTTCAACCTCTGCCAGTAGGCAGAGGCGAAGGCGGGCACGGCACGTGCTTAGGCCGCCACCTCCTCCCTGCCTACCTCACGTCCCTGAGGCTCTCTCCCAGCACCACGGAGACGGCCACGCACCCCCCAGGCCCTATCAGTCCTCCCCCCCCCGTGCTCATCCCCTCCCCTGTCCCTCTCACGCGCACCCACCCGAGCGCAGCCGCTGCCGCTCACCGTTGCTGTGCCCACTTCCATCCCCTCGCCCCCTTGACGCATCCAGAAGCTTCACTGCAATGCCCGACGTCTCCAAGCTGACACACTCGAGCCCGTATGCGCTGCATCGCCGGCATCGGCTTCATCTTCCTCCTCAGGCTCCGACGAACGCCATCACCGCTCCGCCGTCTGCAGGCCTTCCCCGAGCCCCTCGAGCCTTCCGCCCGAAGCGCTGTGAGCTCCTGCGTCTAACCCCCCTCCTCCCGAGCTCGATTATGCCTCGTAGCCGTCGCCCCCTTGCCGACCGAATCATGCTGCCGCCCGGCCTCGTCGCCGACGTGGCTCCGGTGACCAATTGGTCTTGTGTGTGTGCCATTGCGCTCGTAGCAACGCCTAGTGCCTCTCTAGCCTGCTACTTTTCTCGAACGCAAGCCGTAGTGCCAAACCCACCACCACCCGAACTCCGGCCGCCGCCCAAGTGGTCGCCGCTATCGACCCCGGCCTCCTTGCGCCCAGCTGCGAGCACCCCTGGATGCGGGCGAGCGAGGGCTTCCTCGCGGTGCCCACAGCACGTCCAACCGCCGCCCGTAGCGCGTTCCCGAGCATCGCCGACGCGTTCGCATGCTAACCGACGTTCAACTCCGGCGTGCTGACATGGCACCGTCATTAGGGACTAATTACCCCACTAATTAACCCCCTCTCTCACTGACATATGGGCCCCGCGCCCAAATTAACCCTGGGTTTATTCCCTGTTTATTTTAGATTAATCCAGTGGCCCCACGCGTTATCATTGACCCGGCTGACATGGCCGTTGACCAGGCCCACATGTCAGCCACACTAGCCAGCTCTGTGAGACTGACTAGTGGGTCTCAGCCGTCAGGTTTGACTCTGGGCGACCCTATTGACCCGCTGACGTCATGCTTACGCATTGCTGACGCAGTTAACTGTTTTCTGGATTAAAAATAATTCAAAAAATTCCAGAAATTACTATAAACTTCTAAAATTCATAGAAATTCAACCGTAACTCCAAATGAAATAAATTATATATGAAAAATGATCAGAAAAATCCAAGGAATCTGAATATGGCATTTTCATGCATGTTTGAACAACTTAACCTCACTGTCTAGTCCAAAACATGATAATGCACTATTTGAATTCATAGTTTGAATTTGAATTTGAACCTAGTGTTCAAACCAACTCCATTTAACTTGTTGCTAGTTGCATTAGCTCAATCAACAGCATATTGCCATGTCATGATCATGCATCATATTGTTGCATCGCATTGATTGTGTTCTTCCTTGTTTGCCGGTAAATGTCCCCTCTCGGTAGACGCTGCTCCGACGTTGTGATCGTTGACACTAATGAAGACTCAATGTTATCTTCAGAAGTACCAGGCAAGCAAAAAACCCCTTGTCCATTCCGAGACAATCCCACTCTCTCGCTCCTGCTCTCTTTTACTGCATTAGGACAACAACGATTCAACTGTTACATGTTGCGGTAGTTGAACCCTTTCCTCTGCATGACCTGTCATTGCCACAGTAAATAGATGAAACCCACTAGCATGAGTAGGAGTTGTTTGAGCCCTGATGTGCCTACTCGTTCATGCTTGTTTGTCATGCCTGCTATTGCATAGAGTTGTGTCAGGTCTGACTCATCGGGAATGAATCGGAGGTGTGTGAACATGTCCTACTGTGTGTGAGCTAAGTGTGTGAACACGTTTTGGTAAAGGTAGCGGTGAGAGGCCATGTAGGAGTACATGGTGGGTTGTCTCATTGAAACCGTCCTCAGGAACTGAGTTCTGTGTCTGTGATCCATGAACATCTACTACCACTCATTGGGATCCTTAATTGACCCTCTCGGCTTTTTAATCACCCTAGTACTCTATCCAGGAGTTGCAACTAGTTTCTGGTGTTTGTAGGTTTTGTGTTGGTGGCCGTACGTAGCGCTGACCCTAGGGGTGGGCTATGTTGCGGTAGATACACCGTGGCACGGTGTACCGGGCGCCCGTTTGGTGTCTCGGGAACCCTGTTCACATCGTTCGGGGCCGTATGTGGAAACCTCGGCCGGACTCCCTGCAGATGGAACCTGGATAGGCGATAAACCTGGACTAGAGACTTAAGTGTTTAGGTAGGCCGTGGCCGACACCCTCGCCAGGCTTTCGCTTGAAGGTTGCCGAGATACATGACGTGTATATGGTGGTAAGTGGTGGGAGCGTGTGTGAAGAAGTACACCCCTGTAGGGTTATCATTATCTATTCGAATAGCCGGATTCCTCGGATATGGAAACTTGGACCCCTTGCATAGTTCATAGACAAGTGAAAGTGGATACTCTAAAACTCGCGAGATAAGTGTGAGTGCTATGGATGGCCTTCTCGTAGGGAGAGGGGAGCGGATCCATAGTGGTGTATTGAATGGTGAATATGTGGACTCGTGTGCGCCACCCAAAAGAGTTTCTTGCAGTCGTAGTTCAGGTTAGCCACTGAGTCAAAGCTGGCTTGCTGCAGTTAAACTCAACCACCCCCTTTGTTGATACCGATGCATATGTAGTTAGTTCTGATGTAAGTCTTGCTGAGTACAATTGTACTCACGTTTGCTTAATTTATGTTTTTGCAGAGAGGCTTCAGTCTCGCTAGTAGTTCCGCATGGACTTCGACGTTGAGCTTGATACCTCAGCTACGATCCTGTGTCCTCGACAAGATCTGGTAGATAGTTAGGCTTCTTAGCCTTTTTCATTTGTAGATGTCTGTACTCAGACATGTTAAGCTTCCGCATGTGTTTGACTTGTATGCTCTGAATGTTGGGTCATGAGACCCATGTTTGTATTACCTCGCTCCTCGGAGCCTGATGAACAAATACTCTGAGTCATAGAGTCTTGTTGTGATGCCATGTTGTATTGCACATGTTGAGCATATTGTGTGTATGATTGAAATGCTTGGTATGTGTGGGATCCGACAACCTAGTGGTTTATCCTGCCTCTCTTATGGGGAAATGTAGTCTTGTGCTTCCATGGGCCATAGTAGTCCTGCTAGCCCAGCACTACTGCTCCAGAACACTTGACTGGCCGGCATGTGATTCACTTCGTTCCTGTGTCTGTCCCTTCGGGGAAATGTCACGCGGTGACCTTCGGAGTCCTGTTAGCCCAGTGCTATAGCCCGGATTCGCACGCTGCTGACCGACATGCTCGATGTTGATTCATGTATGCCTGTCCCCGTAAGTTAGTGCCACTTTGGGTTCACGACTAGTCATGTCGGCCCGGGTTCTCTGTCATATGGATGCTAGCGACACTATCATATATGTGAGCCAAAAGGCGCAAACGGTCCCGGGCCATGGTAAGGCGACACCATGGGAATACCGTGCGTGAGGCCGCAAAGTGATATGAGGTATTACCGGCTAGATCGATGTGACTTGGAATCGGGGTCCCGACAGCTTTGGTATCAGAGCCTGACTGCCTGTAGGATTACCAAGCCAAACCGGTCGAAGTTGTGTCTAGAAATGCTTTAGTTATGTAGGGGAATTGATTGTGATAGGGAACGTAAGGCTCTTTTTACTCCTTATCCTCATGACCTTCTGATCTGAGTCATCTTATCTTTTCTACGGGGTTAAGTACTAGGCTTCTCTTCTATCTTTCAGGATGACGTGTTACTAAACCGTAGTTGCCTAGGATTGTTGAGTTCAAGCCTCAGTTCAGTTCCTACTACTTCCATATGTTCATAATTGGTCTCAGAACCTTGATATTGTGATGTTGAGTGGTTATGCCACCATTTTTGCAGGATGTCTCAAATCATTTTGAGCATTTACAGCCGTTATGCTATCCGAGTCATCTCAGGTTTCTAAACAATCTGATGCATTTGCAAATCCTTCCTCGCAGTTCCCGGTGTCCTTTTGGGCTAGTTTAAGCACACTAATCTATCTGTTGAGGTACTCCGCTGCCTCGGCATTTATGTTGGAGCTATTATTATGACCCTAGGTGTCAAGAGTATCACCTGTTAATCTAGCAATGCTTTGCATCCCCAGTGTGATGATTCTGGCCACCATTCTCGAAAGCGTCCCGTGATGCCGTTTAGTTAGTAGGCATTCTATTCCTGGGTTCTTGGCCCAAGATCCACTCTACTTATCTCATGTTGATAGTGTTGCTAGTTCCTTTAGGATATTAGTAACCTTTGTGATAGTCCTCGAGATCCATGGTATTTCCTCCTTCCAAATACTATGAACCACTTATGGCAGAAGTTTGTTCGATCAAAAGATCACAACCAGAGTGCTCTTGATGAGTTCGCCATTCTGCATTGTGAATCTGCCAGTCCTACCTTTCTGCATGGGTTATCCGGAAGAAATAACATGCTAATCCATGCATCCATAACTCAGAAAAATTATATGTTTCCTTGAGTTGTTCTTCTTTAGTTGTATTCTGAACCTCGTCCATCAATTGTTGGTCAAGAGTAGTTGTGCATTGGTGTTATCGATGCCTATTATTCATGTGATCCGTCAAGCCATTCCATTCCGGAATGACTAGGAGAAACAAACTCCAGTACCTCATCCATATCCAGGATTGGGTCAAAGCAGTTGTATTCCGCAGATCAAAGTGACAATCCAGCTTTGATTCTTTTCAACCCTTAAGTATTGCCCTCTTTATGTCAGGAATATCATAGGAATTGCACAACCTCCTATGAACTCTTGATACAGTGATACTTCTCGCCATCATTATTCATGCCTCGGTTCCGTGTTGTTGTAACGGAATGCCGACAAGTGAATTGTGATGTGTGAAATCAATACTCCGAGCAACTCGTTGCTTTGTAGTAAATGGACAATATTCTTATTCCTAGCGTGTTGGTTTTTGAGCTACCATTCTAAGATTGATTGTGCTACCTAGTCCATATCTTCGGGTGCACTCATCGACCAATGAGTTAGGATTATGACAATCCCTCGCTCCTTGATCATATTGTCTTGCCCTGAAAAGCAAGATTGTTCTCGAGCTTAATAACATATCGGTGGTTCGTGATTTTCCGAATATCTTCTCGGAAGTATTACCAGGTTGTTCCCTGACCGCTATGTTGAGTTCGTGATCATGTTGGGTTTTCTCTAAACCATGCATTCTCCAAGAATCTGTGTTGGATACCCCCGAGCTAGTTGGTTAAGCTAAACAACAACTTGGAGAGTTGGAAGATAAAAGCTTGTCTGACTTAGTTCATGTTAAGGGATATCTTTTGTGTGTGTGTGTTGAAGAAAGATGGTATTATCATCGGTTGACCCTCGTGATCAGTTAATGGACCTATCATCTTATCCAATCTTTGATTTGAGTATGGGCTATCGACAAATCAAGTTAGAAGCAACGATATTCGTAATGTTGTTTTACTCGTGGTTGATTCCTCGAGCATACACCATTACATCCTTTGGTCTGACCAATGCTATCACAGTGTTCACTTAATTATGGATTTCCATTTATATGGAAACCTGGATGAATTGTTGTTGAGCCCATCGACAACATCCATGTCCTCTCCATGATTTTGTCGAACATTAAGCGAGTGTTGGAAACTTTTGAAAGCATCTCTTCATGCTAGCTCATGAAGCATATGTTGGATGAAAGAAGTGACTTCCTCTGATTCACGTGCATTTGGTGCAAGTTGCCGCCATGAGTTCGAGAAAGTTAGTTTTGCTTCCTCTGGAATCATCCCAAGTTAGTCATGCACGTGTGAAGTATTCCATGGTCTGATAGACTGATCATGTTCATTCCATATGAATTCCATAGCACACTAAGCCACTGATTGACCTATTCCAGGAAAAGAAGTTGTTGTGCTATCCTAGGTCATGCACAAGATTTCGATATCCTCAATGATGGTTCCCCACTAGAACTCGGTAGTGTTTTATTATAAGACTACTATGTGGTCATACTTGTCTGGGACAACGTGTTCACATGTTGTAGCAGAACCAGCTCATGTTTTGGAGCTTGCTATCGCAGTTCATTCCCCGAGAATGTCGCAACGTCGTCTTGTCGATTTGTGTTGCAAACTTTCATTTTCCTTTCTAGACTCGATGAGTCTGGAATATCCTGACACCAACCAGATCTGAATCTCAGGCAGATATGATGGTTGGAGCATTTTCCAAGAACTATAATATTGGTCTCTCGATAACCGGTGAAGTGGATGTCGTGGCCAACACATCCAGCCGGAAGACCTATTATCGTAGTATCTCGATTGAAGAAAGTTGGCCACCTTCCCATGAGGATTTCGTAGGATTTACCTCCGTAGTTAATCCTTACGGATTCTTGAGCTTCCGAAGTCTGACCTTTACTTGATGTTCTAGATATCAAACCATATCTATAAATGGATTACACTAGCACATCAAGGAGAACATTAGAAGCGGAGTGCTAAATGTCTCTTGGTCGATCGTCCAAATTCTGCTCCCTTAGCCTCGCTAAGGGAAGATCTGAGAAGGTGTTATCTTCCTTTGTATCCGCATCATCCATCACTAGTCATCATGGTGGTATGTCGTGTTGCCAGGATCCTTGCCACGGATATTGGTAAAACCTTGATGAATATGGAGATGCTCAAGTTCTTGAGAGCATGCGCAAGCACTAGGTTTTACCGTTGGCGTTAACTGGGATTTGCTTCCAGCTTCCTCGGTTATGTTATAACCTTTTCAAACAGTGGACTCACTCTCGACTGTTGATTTCTTCCCCAGTTACCAGAATCTTTCCCAACATTTGCATTTTGTTCCCAGCTTGCACCTCAGTAGTTGTTGTTCAGGATCATCTTCAAAAGTGGACTTACCATGGGTCCCATCCATTTCCGATGATAAGCAAAATCATCCATTGCGTTGTCTTCAACAAGGGAGTCTACATCATCCTTTCTAGTCCAAGTATGTCATTCTTTTGAACTCCTTCAAATGATCGATTGTGATTTCCTTAGGCTGGTATAAAGAGTTTCAATGATCTCTGAATCAAAAGTAATTCTTTTTGCCACTTAAGGGAATAATTCTACGAGTCACCTTCCCCGAGGTATCACATTACGAAATCATGGCAAATATCTTCTTGCTACTTTGAAATTCATGCTCCATCCTATTCGAGTATGGAATTGTTGCCTACCTAGTGAACCTTCGCCATCCGTTTCACTCCGTCCCTCTAGGTGTATGCTTTGTGTCTCAGCTCAAGAGATGTTACTATGTCTCATTCCATGAGTTGATCTTGTGATCATTAAGATGATCCTAAGTTGCTCGAACCTCAGGGAGGTCGATTCTTCTTAAATTCTCCCTTTCTACTCGTTGTCATGTTGGATGTAGTTCTCAAAGCAAGACGTCGAGATCAAGGTGATGCAAAGAATCAACATCCTCGAGAAAGACATCTGGATCGTGAAGGTCATGATTAGCTTTGTATCCCCTCTGTCTTCTTACCTCACGTCTTGAATCTCGGGACGAGATTCTTGTTTAGTGGGGGCAAGTTGTCATAGCCCTAGAATTTGATTGCAATTAGTATCATAAGCATCCATGCATCATGTCTATATTTGTTTGAAATTTGAAATGGGGATGACAAGCCCTAGCACTAAATGAAATGCAATTAGGATCAAAATAAAAATATTTTCAATGAACCCAGAATGCCCTTTAGAAAAGTTCATTATTTTTGATAAAGGTGAAAACCTCTGCCAAAAATGATGCACATATTTTTAGGCCATTCTGGATTTTTGAATAACCCATATTGTATTTGAATTGGGGCATTTAAATACTATTAATATTTTTAAAATGCTCCAATAATTCTAAAAATAGTTAAGGGCCTCTGTAATAATTCATTTAATGCCCACAATTATTTTCAGGATTTATTAAAATGATTTGGGTTATAAACTAAATCAAAACAAAATAACATAAATAGAAAACAGAAAACAGAATTAGAAAGAGAGGAAACTACCTGGCAAAGCCCACCTGGCCTGTTACTATAGTGGCCCAGCTCCTCCAGCCGGCCCAGCCCAGCTGGCTAGTGCCAGTCGTCTTCAACCTCTGCCGGTAGGCAGAGACAGAGGCGGGCACGGCGCGTGCTGAGGCCGCCACCTCCTCCCTGCCTACCTCACGCCCCTGAGGCTCTCTCCCAGCACCATAGAGACGGCCACGCACCCCCCAGGCCCTATCACTCCTCCCCCCCGTGCTCATCCCCTCCCCTGTCCCTCTCGCGCGCACCCACCCGAGCGCAGCCGCCGCCGCTCGCCGTTGCTGCGCCCACTGCCATCCCCTCGCCCCCTCGACGCATCCAGAAGCTTCACTGCAACGCCCGACGTCTCCAAGCTGACGTACTCGAGCCCATACGCGCTGCATCACCGGCATCGACGAACACCATCACCGCTCCGCCATCTACAGGCCTTCCCCGAGCCCCTCGAGCCTTCCATCCGAAGCGCTGTGAGCTCCTGCGTCTAACCCCCTCCTCCCGAGCTCGATTATGCCCCGTAGCCGTCGCCCCCTTGCCGACCGAATCGCGCTGCTGCCTGGCCTCGTCGCCGACGTGGCTCCGGTGACCAATTGGTCTTGTGTGTGTGCCATTGCGCTCGTACCAACGCCTAGTGCCTCTCTAGCCTGCTACTTTTCTCGAACGCAAGCCGTAGCGCCAAACCCACCACCACCCGAACTCCGGCCGCCGCCCAAGTGGTCGCCGCTGTCGACCCCGGCCTCCCTGCGCCCAGCTGCAAGCACCCCTGGATGCGGGCGAGCGAGGGCTTCCTCGCGGTGCCCGCAGCACGTCCAATCGCCGCCCGTAGCGCGTTCCCGAGCATCGCCGACGCGTTCGCATGCTCGCCGACGTTCAACTCCGGCGTGCTGACATGGCACCGTCATTAGGGACTAATTACCCCACTAATTAACCCCCTCTCTCACTGACATATGGGCCCCGCGCCCAAATTAACCCTGGGTTTATTCCCTGTTTATTTTGGATAAATCCAGTGGCCCCACGCGTCATCATTGACCCGGCTAACGTGGCCGTTGACCAGGCCCACATGTCAGCCACACTAGCCAGCTCTGTGAGACTGACTAGTGGGTCCCAGCCGTCAGGTTTGACTCTGGGCGACCCTGTTGACCCGCTGACGTCATGCTTACGCACTGCTGACGCAGTTAATCGTTTTCTGGATTAAAAATAATTCAGAAAATTCCAGAAATTAGTATAAACTTCTAAAATTCATAGAAATTCAACCGTAAGTCCAAATTAAATAAATTATATATGAAAAATGATCAGAAAAATCCAAGGAATCTGAATATGGCATTTTCATGCATGTTTGAACAACATAACCTCATTGTCTAGTCCAAAACATGATAATGCACTATTTGAATTCATAGTTTGAATTTGAATTTGATCCTAATGTTCAAACCAACTCCATTTAACTTGTTGCTAGTTGCATTAGATTAGTCAACATCATATTGCCATGTCATGATCATGCATCATATTGTTGCATCGCATTGATTGTGTTCTTCCTTGTTTGCCGGTAAATGTCCCCTCTCGGTAGACGCTGCACCGACGCTGTGATCGTTGACACTGATGAAGACTCAATGTTATCTTCAGAAGTGCCAGGCAAGAAAAAAACCCCTTGTTCATTCCGATACAATCCCACTCTCTCGCTCCTGCTCTCTTTTACTGCATTAGGACAACAACGATTCAACTGTTACATGTTGCGGTAGTTGAACCCCTTTCCTCTGCATGACCTGTCATTGCCACAGTAAATAGATGAAACCCACTAGCATGAGTAGGAGTTGTTTGATCCCTAATGTGCCTACTCGTTCATGCTTGTTTGTCATGCCTGCTATTGCATAGAGTTGTGTCGGTTCTGATTCATCGGGAATGAATCGGAGGTGTGTGAACATGTCCTACTGTGTGTGAGCTAAGTGTGTGAACACGTTTTGGTAAAGGTAGCGGTGAGAGGCCATGTAGGAGTACATGGTGGGTTATCTCATTGAAACCGTCCTCAGGAACTGAGTTCTGTGTCTGTGATCCATGAACAGCTACTACCACTCATTGGGATCCTTAATTGACCCTATCGGCTTTTTAATCACCCTAGTACTCTGTCCAGGAGTTGCAACTAGTTTCTGGTGTTTGTAGGTTATGTGTTGGCGGCCGTGCGTAGCGCTGACCCTAGGGGTGGGCTATGTTGCAGTAGATACACTGTGGCACGATGCACCGGGTGCCCGTTTGGTGTCTCGGGAACCCTGTTCACATCGTTCGGGGCCGTATGTGGAAACCTCGGCCGGACTCCCTACGGATGGAACCTGGATAGGCGATAAACCTGGACTAGAGACTTAAGTGTTTAGGTAGGCCGTGGCCGACAACCTCGCCAGGCTTCCGCTTGAAGGTTGCCGAGATACATGACGTGTATATGGTGGTAAGTGGTGGGAGCGTGTTTGAAGAAGTACACCCCTGCAGGGTTATCATTATCTATTCGAATAGCCGGATTCCTCGGATATGGAAACTTGGACCCCTTGCATAGTTCATAGACAAGTGAAAGTGGATACTCTAAAACTCGCAAGATAAGTGTGAGTGCTATGGATGGCCTTCTCGTAGGGAGACGGGAGCGGATCCATAGTGGTGTATTGAATGGTGAATATGTGGACTCGTGTGCGCCACCCCAAAAGAGTTGCTTGCAGTCATAGTTCAGGTTAGCCACTGAGTCAAAGCTGGCTTGCTGTAGTTAAACTCCACCACCCCCTTTGTTGATACCGACGCATATGTAGTTAGTTCTGATGTAAGTCTTGCTGAGTACAATTGTACTCACGTTTGCTTAATTTATGTTTTCGCAAAGAGGCTTCAGTCTGGCTAGTAGTTCCGCGTGGACTTCGACGTTTAGCTTGATACCTCAGCTACGATCCTGTGTCCTCAGCAGGATCTGGTAGATAGTTAGGCTTCTTAGCCTTTTTCATTTGTAGATGTCTGTACTCAGACATGTTAAGCTTCCGCATGTCTTTGACTTGTATGCTCTGAATGTTGGGTCATGAGACCCATGTTTGTATTACCTCGCTCCTCGGAGCCTAATGAACAAATACTCTGAGTCGTAGAGTCTTGTTGTGATGCCATGTTGTATTGCACATATTGAGCATATTGTGTGTATGATTGAAATTCTTGCTATGTGTGGGATCCGACAACCTAGTGGTTTATCCTTGGTAGCCTCTCTTATGGGGAAATGTAGTCTTGTGCTTCCATGAGCCATAGTAGTCCTGCTAGCCCAGCACTACTGCTCCGGAACACTTGACTGGCCGGCATGTGATTCACTTCGTTCCTGTGTCTGTCCCTTCGGGGAAATGTCACGCAGTGACCTCCGGAGTCCTGTTAGCCCAGTGCTACAGCCCGGATTCGCACGCTGCTTACCGACATGCTCGATGTTGATTCATGTATGCCTGTCCCCGTAAGTTAGTGCCACTTTGGGTTCACGACTAGTCATGTCGGCCCGGGTTCTCTGTCATATGGATGCTAGCGACACTATCATATATGTGAGCCAAAAGGCGCAAATGGTCCCGGGCCATGGTAAGGCGACACCCGTGGGAATACCATGCGTGAGGCCGCAAAGTGATATGAGGTGTTACCGGCTAGATCGATGTGACTTGGAATCGGGGGTCCGACATTTGGCTACGTCTGTTTGTCTTCTTCATGGACTCGTTCTTCTTCCTTGCGGGATCTCAGGCAAGATGACCATACCCTCGAAATCACTTCTAACTTTGCTTGCTAGATGCTCGCCCTTTTGCTATGCCTATGCTGCGATACCTACCACTTTCTATATCATGCCTCCCATATTGCCATGTCAAACCTATAACCCACCTTGTCCCAGCAAACCGTTGTTTGGCTATGTTACCGCTTTGCTCAGCCCCTCTTATAGCGTTGCTAGTTGCATGTGAAGATGGAGTTTGTTCATGTTGGAACATGGTTATTGTTGGGATATCACAATATCTCTTATTTTAATTAATGCATCTATATACTTCGTAAAGGGTGGAAGGCTCGGCCTTATGCATGGTGTTTTGTTCCACTCTTGCCGCCCTAGTTTCTGTCATACCGGTGTTATGTTCCTTGATTTTGCGTTCCTTATGCGGTTGGTTTATAATGGGAACCCCTTGAAAGTTCGCTTTGAATAAACTCCTCCAGCAAGGCCCAACCTTGGTTTTACCTTTTGCACTAACAACCTATCACCTTCCCTTGGGTTCTGCAGACTCAAGGGTCATCTTTATTTTAACCCCCCCCCCGGTCCAGTGCTTCTCTAAGTGTTGGTCCGAAATGAGTAGACTGTGGGGCCACCTCGGGGAAACTTGAGGGTTGGTTTTACTTGTAGGATGTCTCATCCGATGTTGCCCTGAGAATGAGATATGTGCAGCTCCTATCAGGATGTTGGCGCATCGGGGGGTTTGCTGGTCTTATTTTACCATCGTCGAAATGTCTTGTAACCGAGATTCCGAGTCTGATTGGGTCGTCCTGGGAGAAGTAATATCCTACGTTGACCGTGTGAGCTTGTGATGGGCTAAGTTGGGACTCCCCTGGAGGGATTTGACCTTTCGAAAGCCGTGCCTGCAGTTATGGGCAGACGGGAATTTGTTAATCTCCGGTTGTAGAGAACTTGACACTTAACTTAATTAAAATTCATCAACCGCATGTATAGCCGCGATGGTCTCTTCTCGGCGGGGTCCGCGAAGTAAACACGGTGTTGGAGTTATGCTTGAACGTAAGTAGCCTAGGATCACTTCTTGATCATAGATTCTCGAACGTGCTTTGCCTTCTCTTCTTGCTCTCTTTTGCGTATGGTAGCCACCATATATGCTAGTGCTTGCTGCAGCTCCACCTCATACCTTTTCCCTACCCAAAAGCTTAAATAGTCTTAATCACGAGGGTGTGAGATTGCCGAGTCCCCGTGACTCACAGATTACTTCCAAAACCATTTTGCAGGTGTCGATGATACCGTGCACGTGACGCACCTGAGCTCAAGGAGGAGCTCGATGAAGATCGTGTTCGTTATGTTGGTCCATTTCAAGTTGATCAGTAGTGGAGCCCAGTCGGGGTGATTGGGGATCTGTAGCATTGGGGGTGGTCTTCTTTTATTTTTGGTTCCGTAGTCGGACCTTGATTGTATTCTGGATGTTGTAATGCTATATTCATGTATTGTGTGAAGTGGCGATTGTAAGCCAACTATGTACCTCTTTCCTTATTCAGTACATGGGATGTGTATAGATTACCCCTCTTGCGACATGCCTACAATGCGGTTATGCCTCTAAGTCGTGCTCCGACACGTGGGAGATATAGCCGTATCGTGGGTGTTACAAGTTGGTAATCAGAGCCTTCCCCGACTTAGGAGCCCCCTGCTTGATCGAATCGTTGGCTTTGTTGAGTCTAGAAAAATGTTTTGAGTCTTATAGGATTATATATATCGGAGAGTAGGATTCTTTTTACTCCTCAGTCCTTTGTCGCTCTGGTGAGGCATCCTAACATAGAGTTTTGACTCTTCTCTTCTCAAATTTGACCAAAAAAATTTTAGGATCACGCGGGTATCTTGGAATCATTCCGATGGTTTTGTGACGATAACATTGTTCTTGGTGCCTCATGACATTTAGGGGTTGTGGCAGTGTCCCGGGGAGTTGAGCTCCGAGGTGTTGTCGTCACAATTTTATCGTTGCAGTTCTGGAATACCTGAGTTTCCCCGACATCGAAAAACTCTTTTATGTAGTTGTTGGTGATATAACCTCGACGCCACCCAATACTGGGGCGGGAGTTCATGATTATTGCCATAACTCGTATAACGGATGCTTTTTGAAGGTTGAGGTAAATGATTTCGGAAGGTTTCTTGGTTATGTGTCGAAGGATGGATACAACTGGAGGTAGGATTTGCTAGTTTTGGGTGAGATATTATGCTTCCCCTATATCCCCAACACCTGATTGCATAACCGGAAACTTTCGGGAGTTTATAAGTGGGAATTCAAGTAGCTCTTAGGATATCTTTCCGACAGATGCATGATATGAGATTGGGCTTCGACGTCTAGTGGTCCGCCTATCCACGGTTGGTTTTACAGTGGTCTCGTTGTGTCTTAAAGAGTCCTTGGCTATGCTGACTCGGGGACGCTTCGTATTTCATGTGCACTGCCTTGTACATGATGGTGCTGTACGATCGAGCCCGCGTAGGCCCCACCATAAAAACTTCGGACGAAATCTCTATCATATGTTTGTTCTGGCTTATTTTGCAAGCCAATCCTTGTTTTGTTTTGATTGTGGTATTCGAGTTGCTTCAATGTCAAGTGTGGATTCCATACCTTTCCTAAGTGGTGTTCTCATACTTCTATGTGAATACCAATCCTTCTTGATCATTGAGATTGTCATGTCTATCCTTTTCAACCAGTGTGTATCTCTTCAAGTGGATCCGATCATTTCAACTTCAGCAAGATCAATTATCAGTTCTTTGCAACGGTGTTTGTTTCATTCATCCCAAGTAGCCTTTGTTTTCCCACCCTCCCACCGTTTTTCTTTAAGGACTAAGATTTCTTAATCAAGTATCCATCTTATTGATGGGAAGTCTTTTCAGTCTTTTCTTTCAATGTTCTTATCCGGTGATTCTCAGGAAGATTCTAACGGAGTTTCTAGTTCGTCATTCTTCATTCTTTTTTCCTTCTCCGGTGGATTCAAATCAGGCTTTTGGGTGTTGTTCATATCCCTTTTCCTCGTTTCTAATGTTTTCTCATGCCGGTGCACCTCTTAATCATTTCCCGCTTACTATTCAATTATTCCGGAGTGCTGAAGATATCTCGAAGATTTGTGTTTCCACTCTGCTTTCATTCAAGCACTTTCGAGGATGTTATCCCTTTGGAGCCATCTAATTCAACCGGCGTAATCTTCCTTTTAAATTGTTCAACGGTGTTTCTTTTGAGTGGGCCCTAACCCACAGGTTTTTCTTCCAGGATCTTACCTGACTCTTCTAATTTTTCCCGGAGTTACTCCCAAATTCTTTTCAAAGTTTGACGTAAGTATGAGTTATCATCAGTCTAATGCCTTTCTCCAAGATCTGTCAAATTATTATCACCATTGGCTCAACCTTTAAATTTGTCATCCCGGGGTATCTCAACAATTCTTGGTGGTGTTTCTCGTCATCATTCTCGGATTTGAAGACCGAAGAAGTGTTTCCTCTAAACTTGTGCCTTCTCTCGAGGATTCTCAGTTCAAGCGGGATGCCATCCTCCCATAATTGTTCTGATTGTGAGAATTCTTTTCACCCATCCGGAGCAATTCAGGAGTCTTTTCAGTTTGATTCTCCGAAGCCCATCATTTCAGAAGACTTATTCATTCTTAGCTTTCAGCTATCATTCTCCAAATCTTACCGGTACATCATTCAAATTTCACTAATCAGCTTGGGATCTCTTCGTTCACTTGTATCTAAATTCTCTCAAGCATCTTCATTCATTTGCTAATTCTTCCCGGTTGTTCTTTATCTTTTCTTCGTTCATTTTCAATCCTTACGGTGGTTCGTTCAAGAATTCTCTTCCTTGGTTATCATATCAATTTATTCGTTGTTCCCAAATCCTACCCGTGGTTCGCTGAATACTTTCTCAAGTTGGCGCTATATCTCTCATCAATCCTTTCCAACGGGAATAAGTAGTATGCCAAATCCGTTGCTTGTCATCAATTTAAATTGGTGAAGGATACGCATAACATAATTCTTATTCTTGTTTCATCCAAGTGATCAATTCCTTCCTTCGCAGTTTGTTCATGATGAATAAATTCTGGATTTTCTTTTGTGCATCTTTTCTTTCTTGGAGTTCCAAGCTCTAATTATCACGGAGATCCATCTAAATAATTACAAGGTTTCACCTTGTGTTTTCAAATTCTCTTTTTTTTCGTTATCCTTTTGTGTACCGGAATTCTTCATGGAGGCGCTACATGTTGGTTCATAAAGGACTTAATTCCTTCTCGAAGTGTTCATCAAGATTATTTTCAGAGGAGCTCAAACATTCTTCATCTTGCGTTCCGAAGTACAATTCGTTCTATCTTATATTTTGAGATGGTGTTATGTCATTCTTGATGATTTCCCTCCGTGGTTCATGATTCACAAGCTATCAAGAATGAGGTATTTTAAATCCATCAGTTTCTTCTTTGGATTTATCTTGGGTTATATTTCACCTAAAGCCTTCCCTGAGGATTGTTGCTATCTATGGTGCTTATAAATGACCCAAGTTGTTCAGTTATCCTCCCGGTGAAGTAAGTTTCTCATCTCCTTGTTGATATCAATCCAATCTATTGTTTTCGTTAGCGGCAGAATTTCACCTCATATTTTTGAGATGTTCTCCATAAGCCCACTACATGCTTACTCTTTTCGTTGTTAGTGTTCCAACAAATCCGTTCGACCCTTCTCCTAAAGATGCTTTTCAAGCTCATTTGAGGTAGAAGATGTTGTTTTCTCCTCCGTTCATTCTTTTCCATTCTCTCTTTTCTTCCGAAGGCATTGTGATGGTGCTCTCTTCGACCCATCATCTTGTTTTGTCAAGATCATGTTTTTTTCCTTTGCTTATCCATTTAACCGGAGTGTTGTGTCCTCTGCTCAAGTTCTTTTCTTCTTATCTCTTTTCAACTGGAGTGCTGTGCGAATTTGTTCTTCCTTGTTCCTCTTTTCTAACGGAGAGTTATCAACTTCATTCATCTCAGTTGTATTCTTTTCTCGAAATGGCTTAACCTTTCAAGGTTCTTTGGTTTCACTCGTTTGTCAAAGAAGCAACTCAGATTTACCTCTTCTCTTTCTCTTCTGTTTTCCATCCGGTGCCATTCTAGATCTCGGGACGAGATCCTCTCGTAGTGGTGGAGTGTTGTGACGCCCCAAGACCGATGCTCGAGAAGACTTCCATAGGTTCCGGGTTTCTCCGTGTGTTTCATTTTTGCTTGCTCCTTTTATTTTTCCATTGCATCATGTCATCATGCCATCATATCATTAATTTTTGCAACTCAACTAAATAAACCGTATGGATCTTCGATCCGTTTAAATTGAGGGAACTCACATGGTGGTTCCTCTTTAAAACATACCCTCCCGATATTTAGGGAGATATTATAGAATATTCCTTTATTTTGGAATTACATCTAACACACTAGCAAATAATCACATGTCTTTTCTTCTTCAAGTTTGGCCCCAAACTTTGCCCATAATTTCTTTCATCGTTTTTTCCGATCTCCACAATATTCCAAACATGTTTGGACTCTCCAAAAATGTTTTCCTAATTCAAACTTATTCAAATATGTTTGAATGCAATCCTTTCAAGCGGTGCCAAATGCATTTTCTCGGAACGAACTCATTTTTATGAGTCCGGGAGATTTAACCGCATGCCCAAGTTCTTTCTCTAGCCCCTCCTTTTCCATTTTTTCTCCTCTCTTTGCTTTCTGTTAAAAGGAGTTGAGTTTTAAGAGGGAAGAGAGGGGCCTAGCCTAGCTGGCCACTTGGGCCTCCAGCAGCCCCCTCCCACCAGTGGCCCAAGGCCCAGCCGCGCCCCCGCTGTAACCCTATCCTCCCCTGCTCGTTCCCTTCTTTCCCCATCGATCTCTCCCTCCTGCACCGCCTCCACACACATCGCTAGGGAGAGGAGCTCCTCATGCCTCGATCCCATCTCTCCCTCCTGCAGCACCCGATCCTCACCTCTCCCTCTGGTTCTCCTAGCACACGCAGAGGGGCCGCGCATCGATCCCGATCCAAGGTCTTCCCTTCCTCTCGTCGCGGTTCTCCTCCTCTGCACGCTACCCCGGAGCCGCGCCGGTCTTCCCATCCCCGCTCACGCCAGGGGCCCGAGTCCTTCATGCCGCGTCTCTCATGGCCTCGCAGCCCGGCCTCCTGTCCCGCGCCCAGAGCACCTCCTCTTCGTCGCCTCCCCACCATGGCACCCTGCAGCAGAGCACCACGGCGCCCATCACCTGCGGCTCCCCGAGCAAGAACTTCGCCTCCCCTGCGTCCGTGGCTTTGCCTCCACCAAGCTCGCCCTGCCGCCTCTGTTCTACTCCGGCCAGATCGCAAGGCCGGCCTCCTGCAGCTCATCGTTGCCGGAGTTCTCCACCACCAGCAAGCAGCCGCGCCATGACCCTCCTCGCATGGCGTCTCCACCTTCCTGTCCATCCGCGAGCAAGCTGCCCCTGTTGCCTCTTGTTCTTGGCCGCAGAGATCCTTCGACGACCCATGTACCTCGCCGTGACCGCTTCTTGTCGTCAGACTGCCGAGATGCAGCCCCGAGGCTCTCCATGATCGCTGCAAAATTCCACCTCGGCACCACTTGCACCCCCATGATTCTGTGATCCTTCGTTCGCACGCCAAGACCGGACCCATCAAGTACAACCACACCATGTTGATACGGGAACCACTACCGTCGACCTCCGAAGAACAGGATTTTGCCGAGTACCCCTTCGTTTTGTCGAGACCATCAAGTCCCTCGACGACAAGTGCACGACTACACGGATTGTACCAAGTACCCCTTCGTTTCGACGAGACCAGCAAGTCCGAAGAACGCCACGTACCTCGACACCCGGCGCCTAGAACGACTACCGACACCGAAGACCCATGAACCAATAACTTCAAGTTCAACTATTGTCGCAGGAGTCGAGTTCGTCAAGTTCACCTTCGAAACGTGTACCACTACCGACGACTGAGACCCTGGATTTGATAAGTTCCTCACGGTGACCCTGAACATCTACGGGACATGCACGACTTCGAACCATGTACCACGTCAAACATGTACGGCTACCCGACGAACCGCCAAGACCCTGAACGACTACCACCGCCGAAGTCCGCGAGTACAACTACTTCCTCAACGCGTCATGTACGACTACCGTCGCGAGAACGCCTACTTCCTCTACTTGCACCGAACCCGAACCTGAACCCAAACCGTCCCGCTTGCACACTCCGAAAGGTATAACCGCCGAGACGATGATCCGTGGAACGAATGCATGTTGTGTGATGCATGAGTTGATGTAATGCCCCGGACACACCCGCCGGTGGTTGTTACTCCTAGCGTGATCTAGACTGGCCCCACAGATCAATACTAGTCTTTTCTGCGCACTTTGTCCTCACTCATGCGCCCGAGAGCAACTTCCCGGTCAGTCACCCATCCTGACACTACTCCAAGCTGAGCACGCTTAACTTTGGAGTTCTGTCTGAATGGGCTCCTCGAAAAGAAGGAATTCCTTATTGATATGAGTAGTCTATCATACCTAATAAGCCAGGCCATCACAGTTGCACCCTATGTTTGCACCATGCCCGAGTTGTCACTTGCTTGGTCCTCCTCTTCCGCCGCTAATTCGTGGGAACCCGGTTACCGGGATCACCCCACCATCTTGCATGACATGCTCCCGTCTTTTTTCCTTTTTTTTATTGCCCGGGTATCTCCATGAGCTACCGGAACCGATATGTTGTCGTGGCACCATTTTCGGATTCATCACCGTGGCACCCTTTCTTTCCACCACGATGACAAAATGCCCCATATCTTGTAACATGCCAACATTTTCATAAATATTGCATAAAACTTTCTCATGTCATTCGCATCATGATAATAACATTTAAATGTTTAAAATTGTTGTTGCACCAAATTGATAAATGCATATGGGGATTTACCGGAATTGTTGTTTGGCGTTCCGGCATCATTTAAACTTGCCTAAATAGATAATTTCTTATGCTTCTCCTCTTGCCATGTTTAACAACATTTAATATTGTTGAGTACCTAAACGAGAGAGAACTAAATAAGTCATGTGGTGTTTTCTTCAATATGCAACTCCATTGCATATTGATCTCCATTTAATTTGTAGTGTTTTTTGTTGCACTTTGCCATGCCATGCCTCATTAAACCGGTCATGCATCATACTTGTTTGCGCATCGTGCCATGCTTATGTGACGATTGTTTACTATGTTGCTTACTTCTTTCTGGGTTGCCTCTCTCGTTAGCTTCGGTTTCGTTCCGGAGTTGTGAGGATCCGTTCAGCTACGTCTGATTGTCTTCTTCATGGACTCGTTCTTCTTCCTTGCGGGATCTCAGGCAAGATGACCATACCCTCGAAATCACTTCTAGCTTTGCTTGCTAGATGCTCGCTCTTTTGCTATGCCTATGCTGCAATACCTACCACTTGCTATATCATGCCTCCCATATTGCCATGTCAAACCTCTAACCCACCTTGTCCCAGCAAACTATTGTTTGGCTATGTTACCACTTTGCTCAGCCCCTCTTATAGCGTTGCTAGTTGTAGGTGAAGATGGAGTTTGTTCCATGTTGGAACATGGTTATTATTGGGATATCACAATATCTCTTATTTTAATTAATGCATCTATATACTTGGTAAAGGGTGGAAGGCTCAGCCTTATGCCTGGTGTTCTGTTCCACTCTTGCCGCCCTAATTTCCGTCATAACGGTGTTATGTTCCTTGATTTTGCGTTCCTTATGCGGTTGGGTTATAATGGGAACCCCTTGATAGTTCGCTTTGAATAAAACTCCTCCAGCAAGGCCCATCCTTGGTTTTACCTTTTGCACTAACAACCTATCACCTTCCCTTGGTTTCTGCAGACTCAAGGGTCATCTTTATTTTAACCCCCCCGGTCCAGTGCTTCTCTAAGTGTTGGTCTGAAATGAGTAGACTGCGGGGCGACCTCGGGGAAACTTGAGGGTTGGTTTTACTCATAGGATGTCTCATCCGGTGTTGCCCTGAGAATGAGATATGTGCAGCTCCTATCAGGATGTTGGCACATCGGGCGACTTTGCTGGTCTTGTTTTACCATAGTCAAAATGTCTTGTAACCGGGATTCCGAGTCTGATCGGGTCGTCCTGGGAGAAGGAATATCCTTCGTTGACCGTGAGAGCTTGTGATGGGCTAAGTTGGGACACCCCTGCAGGGATTTGAACTTTCGAAAGCCGTGCCCGCGGTTATGGGTAGATGGGAATTTGTTAATGTCCGGTTGTAGAGAGCTTGACACTTAACTTAATTAAAATGCATCAACCGCGTGTGTAGCCGTGATGGTCTCTTCTCGGCGGGGTCCGGGAAGTGAACACGGTGTTGGAGTTATGCTTGAACTTAAGTAGCCTAGGATCACTTCTTCATCATAGATTCTCGAACGTGCTTTGCCTTCTCTTCTCGCCATCTTTTGCGTATGGTAGCCACCATATATGCTAGTGCTTGCTGCAGCTCCACCTCATACCTTTTCCCTACCCAAAAGCTTAAATAGTCTTGATCGCGAGGGTGTGAGATTGCTGAGTCCCCGTGACTCACAGATTACTTCCAAAACCAGTTTGCAGGTGCCGATGATATCGTGCAGGTGACGCACCTGAGCTCAAGGAGGAGCTCGATGAAGATCGTGTTCGTTATGTTGGTCCATTTCAAGTTGATCAGTAGTGGAGCCCAGTCGGGGCGATCGGGGATCTGTAGCATTGGGGGTGGTCTTCTTTTATTTTTGGTTCCGTAGTCGGACCTTGATTGTATTCTAGATGTTGTAATGCTATATTTATGTATTGTGTGAAGTGGCGATTGTAAGCCAACTATGTACCTCTTTCCTTATTCAGTAATGGGTGTGTAAAGATTACCCCTCTTGCGACATGCCTACAATGCGGTTATGCCTCTAAGTCGTGCTCCAACACATGGGAGATATAGCCGCATCGTGTGTGTTACAGTTCAGCGCGCCATGCTGCCCCGGGGGCATCTCCGAAGAGAGTGTCCCCCACACCAGGCAAGCCTTCAAAGAGGAAGGCAAACGAAGATACGGCCGAGCCTTCATCAAAGAGGTATGAATTTGCAAATATGCACCTTGACAGTCACATCCAACTGTGACCTTTCCGTTTACCTTGTAACAGGAACAGGGTGTGCCGAACTATATCCGGCTTTCCGGCCGGCCATACTTCCCGCAGCCAGCATCCAGATCCTGCCGTGAAGACGGGGGCTGATGCGGGGATGACGCCGGACTGTCCTCCAGCCGAAGATTCGGATGACGTATCCGTCACCAAGTCGGAAGTGGAGACGCCATGAATCATCGGCGCCGCAGGGCCGTTTTACAAGACCCTAACTTTGTAGAAGAGGCATTTAACGCCTTCAGCTTGGCTGATGCATATATCTGAGTTGCTTGAGATGGGCTTAACAGAGCCACAAAGCAGCATTTAAAAGATGTGCAGGTAAGTTTACTTTGTCTGACTATGATAACCATATGCCAGTAGCCCCCGAGACTTAAAGTAGTTGGGACAACTGATTTGAGGATCGCTGCATGACCAGGTTCTATCGGAGAAGAACGACGTGCTAGCAAGAGCTAGAAAAGTGCCGGGCGCAGTTGAACGCAGTGACCGCTAAACTGGAAAAAATCCAAAGCGGCGTCCTCCGGTGATATTTCCCTCCATCGATAAACAATTATTGCATAGCGACCGTGTTAACACTGCAGCTTTATCTCATAACAGGATCATCGGATCAATTGGAGGAAAAAGAGCCAAAAAGACTGCATGCCGCAGGCGAGCAGGTTTTGACCCGTGTCAGACAGGAGAAAAACAAACTCCAAGATGCAAACACCTAGCTGGGCAAAAAGCTGAAGCATGTGCGGGTGTAGCTAGCCGACTCCGTGAAGGAGAACAAAAAACTGCGAGGCGGCATATTCAGTATGTGGCCGTATTTACCTTATAATAGTTTGGAAGTAAAAAGTAGCTGATATAGTTGTGATTGCAGGTATACTGACGGGCCGTCTCGAAGAGGAGGTGTCCGGATCATTAGGTGATCTTCTGCAAGGGCTGGAGCAGTTGCACAAGCAAGCTCGGCTGGCAATTCAGAGTGTAGCCAAGGCCTTATGGCCATCCGACTCCCCTCGAGGGAGTATGGAGAAGCTTGTAGAGCTGTTCATGGGAGCGCGGCGGCGTATCCGACTATGGAAGATATCGGCCTGCAGAGAGGGTGCGCGAGAGGCCTGGGCCATGGTAAAAACACGATATGACAAGGTGGATATGAATCACATGGCTCGGGTTGGACCACTAGGGTTAAATGGGGAAGAAATTCCCGTTAGTTTAGTATATGGCCAAGTAGAGGTGGCTGCTAGATACTCCCAATACGATTGTAAATTGGACTGCATGTTGGACGGTATAGAGGAGGAAGTTTTTGAGTCCTAAGTGACTATGTACTTTCCTTCTAGCTGGATAATAAAAACAATTGTCATGGCCGACCTTTTCGCTTCGACCTCTGGACCCGAAGGTGCGGAGTGTTTCCAAATAGCCTAATGGTAGAATATACCGGGGTATGCATGGGAACCAGGCGTAGGGGTCACAGTTTCTTGAACAGACAATGTGTATCCGGCTAGTTATGTTATATTAATTATGTAAGAAACATCTTCCAGAGAGAATAGTTCCGTTAAGGGTTCATTTCCCTGGGTGTGCATCCGTTTAATGGGCATGTCCGAACTATGATTGAAAAAATCATAGAGTAAGTAACTTCTGGGTTTCACAATGGAGTGAATGCGGAAACATATTTAATTCGCCGAACGAATATTCCCTTAAGAACGCTTTATTTTGGCTTCACCCAGTCTGAGGTACACATCTGGATGACCCGGCAGTAACAATCACAGAGGTGCTCCCTTTATGCCCTAGCCGAACTAACGGGAACGTAGGGCATAAGCACAGGAGCCAGCCAACCCAGCTTGGCCAAAACTTAAGTCATATAGATGCATATAATGGCGAAGAAAAGGTACATATGGAAAAACGCATATGTGGTGAGCTTGATGCTCAAAGAATAATAGCAAGCTTCTGTACGAGAAGCCCCCAGGTATAATGAACATACATATGTGGAGATGTACGGATCAGGGGAGGACGGTCTAGCCATACTAAAGCCGTAGGGCTAAAGAGTAGAACAAAAAAAGATAAAAAATGAAAAGAGAGAGAAAAAATAATGTTAATAACAGGAGGAAGGAGATGAACACAGAGTTCGGCGCTAGGCATAAAATCTCGGAGTCTGGCCGCATTCCAGGGGTTCGGTTCCAGGTGATTGTCCGACGCATCAGGCAGGCGGTACGCTCCTCCAATGAGAACTTCGTTAATGATGAAGGGACCCTCCCACTTGGTCTCGAGTTTCTCCTTTTTCTTCTCTGGTAGGCGTAGAATGAGTTCACCAACGTTATAAGTCTTTGCCTGCACTTCTCTGATTTGATACCTGCGAGCATGCTGTTGATAAAATGCGGAAAGGGCTTTTGCGACGTCGCGCTCCTCCTCCAGGGCATCTAAGTTGTCCTGCCGATCAAGCTCAGCTTCTCTCTCTTCGTACATGCGCACTCAAGGTGAGTCATGAATAACATCGCAGGGTAACACTGCTTTTGCACCGTACACCATGAAGAAAGGTGTATATCCAGTAGTGCGGTTGGGCGTGGTCCACAGCCCCCAGAGTACGGAGTCAAGTTCCTCCACGCAGTGCTTGTCTGATTCTTTCATAGACCGCACTAGTCTAGGTTTGATGCCGCTCATAATAAGACCATTAGCCCGTTCGACTTGACAATTTGTCTGCGGGTGATAGACAGAGGCGTAATCGAGCTTAATGCCCAGATTAGCACACCAAGTTTTCACTTCATTGGCTGTGAAATTAGAGCCATTATCGGTGATTATGCTGTGTGGGACACCATAACGGTGTACCATGCCGGATATGAAATCTATTACCGGCCCCGCTTCGGCCGATTTGACTGGTTTGGCCTCTATCCACTTAGTGAATTTATCCACCATAACCAGCAGATACTTTCTCTTATGGCTTCCTCCTTTAAGGGGTCCGACCATATCGAGTCCCCCGACCGCAAAAGGCCAAGTGATGGGGATTGTTTGTAAGGCAGTGGGGGGCATATGGCTTTGGTTGGCAAAGAGTTGGCATCCGACCCAATGTTGGACAAGGTCCTGTGCATCTGCTCGGGCCATCGGCCAATAAAACCCTGTACGGAATGCCTTGCTAACAAGGGCCCGAGCTGCGGCGTGGTGACCGCCGAGTCCGACGTGAATTTCAGCCAAGAGCTGCCGCCCCTCTTCCTCAGAGATACATCATTGAAGAACTCCGGTAGCGCTTCTCTCATAGAGCTCTCCATCATGAACCTTGTAGGCCTTTGAATGCCGGACAATGCAGCATGCCTCATTCTGATGCTCGGGAAGCTCCTTCCTGTTAAAGTAGGCAAGGAAGGGTTCGGTACATGGGGCAGTGACTGCCATGATGAGATGCGCCGACGGTGTTATTTTGGTGGCTGAGCCTCCGATGATGTCGGTGTTTTCGGAATCTGGGGTTATGTTCGGATCCGGACTAGTGTTGCCATTTTCCCCCTGCCACACCACGGATGGCTTAAAAAGCCTTTCCAAAAAGATATTAGGTGGGACGGGATCGCGCTTAGCGCCGATACGAGCAAGAACGTCTGCTGCTAGATTACTTTCTCGAGCCACATGATGGAACTCGAGCCCCTCGAACTGGGCAGACATTTTTATGACGACATTACGATAAGCTTCCATAATCGGATGTTTGGCATCGAAGTCTCCATTTATTTGAGATATTGCAAGGTTTGAGTCCCCGTGCACTTCTAGGCGTTGTATGCCCATGGAGACGGCCATCCGGAGACCATGCAATAAGGCCTCGTATTCGGCTGCATTGTGGGAGCCTATGTATAGTATTTGGAGTATTTACTGAACGATGTCTCCAGTAGGTGAAATTAGAATGACGCCCACCCCTAGCCCTGCCAACATTTTGGAGCCATCAAAATACATAACCCAATTGGAATATGTGTCATACTCTTTAGGGAGTTCGGTCTCTGTCCATTCGGCGACGAAGTCAGCCTGTACTTGGGATTTAATAGCTCGACGTGGTTTGTATGTAATATCAAATGGAAGGAGCTCAATGACCCATTTGGCAATCCGGCCCGTGGCATCGTGATTGTTTATAATGTCATTGAGTGGTACTTCAGAAGCCACCGTGATCAAACAGTCCTGGAAGTACTGACAGAGCTTTCGGGATGCCATGAAGACCGCGTATGCTATCTTTTGATAATGGGGGTACCGGGATTTGCATGGTGTAAGGACAGTGGATACGTAGTATACTGGCTTCTGAAGCGGGAATTTGTGTCCGTCCTGTTCTCGTTCAACGACTAGCACGGCACTCACCACCTGATGTGTTGCCGATATGTATAATAGCATCGGTTCACCGATGTTTGGCGCGGCCAGGACTGGGTTGCTCGCAAGAAGGGTTTTTATTTCCTCCAGTCCGGCTGTTGCCGCATCCGCCCACTCGAAGTGATCGGTTCACCGTAGAAGGCGATAATGTGGTAGTGCCTTTTCTCCCAATCTGGAGATAAAGCGGCTTAGAGCTGCCATGCGACCCACGAGCTTTTGGACTTGTTTGAGGTCTGTTGGTGTGGCCAATTGTGACAAAGCTCGGATTTTGGCTGGATTTGCTCCAATTCCTCTATTGGAAATGATGAAGCCCAACAGTTTTCCAGCGGGGACACTGAAAACGCACTTTTTCGGATTGAGCTTAATGTCATACGCGCGGAGGTTATGAAATGTGAGACGTTAATCATTTATTAGTGTTTCGATGCGCCTAGTTTTGATGACAACGTTGTCCACATAAGCTTCAACTGTCTTGCCGATCTGTTTCTCCAGGCATGTTTGGATCATGCTTTGGTATGTGGCGCCGGCGTTCTTGAGCCCGAAGGGCATGGTGTTGAAGTAGAATGGCCCATATGGGGTAATGAATGCTGTTGTAGCTTGATCGGACTCCTCCATTTTGATTTGATGGTATCCGAAATATGCATCAAGGAATCACAGTGAGTCGTGTCCTGCGGTAGCATCGATGATTTGATCGATGCGGGGGAGGGGGAAGGGATCTTTAGGCCAAGCCTTATTGAGGTCTTTAAAATCGATGCACAACCGCTAGGATTTGTCCTTCTTTGGTACCATCACCAGGTTTGCCAGCCAGTCCGGATGTTTTATTTCTCTGATGAATCCGGCCTCAATTAGCTTGGCCAGCTCCTCCCCCATAGCTCGGCGTTTGCGTTCGGAAAAGCGCCACAGTGCTTGTTTTATTGGTTTGTATACCTTTAGGATATTAAGTCTATGTTCGGCCAGCTCACGTGGGATTCCAGGCATGTCAGAAGGGTGCCAGGCGAATATATCCCAATTTTTGTGAAGGAAATCCCTTAGTGCGGCGTCGACTGTTGGGTCTAGTTGTGCTCCAATAGACGTTGTTTTCTTGGGATCCGTTGGGTGGACCTGGAATTTGACTATTTCTTCTGCCGGTTTGAAGGAGGTTGCTACCTCTTGAGCATTGCGTTGGTTTTCCCCAAAGAGGAAGGGATGATGCAGCAAAGTAGCGTAAGTATTTCCCTTAGTTTTTCAGAACCAAGGTATCAATCCAGTAGGAGGCTACGCGCGAGTCCCTCGTACCTACACAAAACAAATAAATCCTCGCAACCAACGCGAATAGGGGTTGTCAATCCCTAGACTGCCACTTACGAGAGTGAGATCTGATAGATATGATAAGATAATATTTTTGGTATTTTTGTGGTAAAGATGCAAAGTAAAATAAAGGCAAAGTAAAAAGAAAAGGAAATAACTAAGCAGTAGGAGATTAATATGATAAAGATAGACCCGGGGGCCATAGGTTTCACTAGTGGCTTCTCTCGAGAGCATAAGTATTCTACGGTGGGTGAAAAAATTACTGTTGAGAGAATTGAACATAGTTATGAGAATATCTAGGTATGATCATGTATATAGGCATCACGTCCGAGACAAGTAGACCGACTCCTGCCTGCATCTACTACTATTACTCCACTCATCGACCGCTATCCAGAATGCATCTAGACTATTAAGTTAAAAACAGAGTAACGCCTTAAGCAAGATGACATGATGTAGAGGGATAAACTCAAGCAATATGATGAAAACCCCATCTTGTTATCCTCGATGGCAACAATACAATATGTGCCTTGCTGCCCCTATTGTCACTGGGAAAGGACACCGCAAGATTGAACCCAAAGCTAAGCACTTCTCCCATTGCAAGAAAGATCAATCTAGTAGGCCAAACCAAACTGATAATTCGAAGAGACTTACAAAGATAACTAATCATACATAAAAGAATTCAGAGAAGATTCAAATATTGTTCATAGATAGACTTGATCATAAACCCACAATTCATCGGTCTCAACAAACACACCGCAAAAATAAGATTACATCGAATAGTTCTCCACAAGAGAGGGGGAGAACATTGTATTGAGATCCAAAAATAGAGAAGAAGCCATCTAGATAATAACTATGGACCCGTAGGTCTGAGGTAAACTACTCACACTTCATCGGAGGGGCTATGGTGTTGATGTAGAAGCCCTCTGTGATCGATGCCCCCTCCGGCGGAGCTCCGGAACAGGCCCCAAGATGAGATCTCGTGGATACAGAAAGTTGCGGTGGTGGAATTAGGTTTTTGGCTCCGTATCTGATCGTTTGGGGGTACGTAGGTATATATAGGAGGAAGGAGCACGTCAGTGGAGCAATAGGGGGCCCATGAGGGTGGAGGGCACGCCTGGGGGAGGGGGGGGTAGGCGCGCCCCCTACCTCGTGGCCTTCTCTTCTGTGTCTTGACGTAGGGTCCAAGTCTCCTGGGTCTTGTTTGTTGAGAAAATAACGTACCCGAAGGTTTCATTACGTTTGGACTCCATTTGGTATTCCTTTTCTTCGAAACCCTAAAACATGCAAAAAACAACAATTCTGGGCTGGGCCTCCGGTTAATAGGTTAGGCCCAAAAATAATATAAAAGTGGATAATAAAGCCAAATAATGTCCAAAACAGTAGATAATATAGCATGGAGCAATCAAAAATTATAGATACGTTGGAGACGTATCAAGCATCCCCAAGCTTAATTCCTGCTCGTCCTCGAGTAGGTAAATGATAAAAACATAATTTTTGATGCGGAGTGCTACTTGGCATAATTTTAATGTAATTCTTCTTAATTGTGGTATGAATATTCAGATCCAAAAGATTCAAGAGAAAAGTTTAATATTGACATAAAAATAATAATACTTCAAGCATACTAACAAAGCAATTATGTCTTCTCAAAATAACATGGCCAAAGAAAGTTATCCCTACAAAATCATATAGTATGGCTATGCTCCATCTTCACCGCACAAAATATTTAAATCATGCACAACCCCGATGACAGGCCAAGCAGTTGTTTCATACTTTTGACATTCTCTAACTTTTTCAATCTTCACGCAATACATGAGCATGAGCCATGGACATAGCACTTGTAGGTGGAATAGAACGGTGGTTGTGGAGAAGACAAAAAGGGAGAAGATAGTCTCACATCAACTAGGCATATCAACGGGCTATGGAGATGCCCATCAATAGATATCAATGTGAGTGAGTAGGGATTGCCATGCAACGGATGCACTAGAGCTATATGCATATGAAAGCTCAAAAAGAAACTAAGTGGGTGTGCATCCAACTTGCTTGCTCATGAAGACCTAGGGCAATTTGAGGAAGCCCATCATTGGAATATACAAGCCAAGTTCTATAATGAAAAATTCCCACTAGTATATGAAAGTGACGAAATGAGAGACTCTTTACTATGAATATCATGGTGATACTTTGAAGCACAAGTGTGGCAAAAGGATAGTAGCATTGTCCCTTCTCTCTTTTTCTCTCATTTTTTTATTTGGGCCTTTTCTCTTTTTTATGGCCTCCTTTTTTTAGTAGCTAAGACGGCAGGGGAGTGTAGTAGGCGCCGCCGTCAGTGTAGTAGGCGCCGCCGGTATGGTAAATTCACTAAGCATAGAAGCTAAGACGGCAGGGTTGGGATGGCCCAAGCGACGATGCCAGAGATCGACGGGGGCCAGCATGGATGTTGGTGGGGTGGCGGCAGGAACTCCATTAAGATAATAAAGATCACCGGAGCTATTGAAGCGAGCGATCTCGGCCTTGGTCAGGTAATCCTTCACAGATAAACCGAAAGGGTCAAATTCAGCCGAAACAAGATTGTGCAAGTAAATTGGCGAACAGAAATAAGATTTTTAATGAAGGCGGGTACAACTAGAACATCGCAAAGTAAAAGAGGTTTAGTGGAAGAGGGAAGTTGAGCCTGACCAACACAATATATAGGAATAGATGATCCATCTCCAAGGGTAATGGAAGGGAAAGGAGATTTAGTGCAAGATGATAACCAATTACTAGATGCAGACATATGACTAGAGGCCCCTGAATCAAAGATCCAATCCGTACCTGAGTTTCCTTGTGCAGCAAAGTTATTCATGGCCTGGTGAAAAGCAGCTTGATCCCAGCTCGGCGTCGCAGGTGAGGGTGGCGTCAGGAGTAGTGCCGGCGGATATGATGGTGAAGGCGGTAGGGCCGGCTGGGGAGTGTAGTAGGCGCCGCCGTCAGTGGAGTAGTGACCATAAGGAGCATACATCGGGACAGCTTGAGAGGCATTGGCCGGCTGTGGTGAGGGTGGCGTCGGGAGCAGGGCCGGCTGAGGTGTGTAGTAGGCGCCACTGTCGGTGGTGCAATGACCATAAGGAGCATACGTCGGGGCGGCGTGATAGGCATTGGCCGGCTGTCGGGGGTTGAGAACCCCGGGAGCACCAGTAGGCGGCCGAAGGACGGGTTGCCAGGCACCTGAGTATGCCGGCGGAGCACCGAGGGCAGATGGAGCGGACCAGGGCATGGGCCATGCCTGAACGAGCCCCGTCCAAGGATCATGAGGAGGCCGCCATGCAACCGCAGATGGAGCACTAGTGGGTGGTGCAGGGCTCGGTGCTGGTGATGTCGTAGGCGGAACCGAACGAGTCGACGGCAGCCTGTAGATAGGGTTTTTGCCGCGGTAGTTCATACTAGGGCGCCAGCCTGGGGGCGGTTGAGCAGATGACGATGCGGATGGCCCGGCGGCAGGAGCCGGCATGGAAGGCGACGCTGGTGTAGACGACAGAGGAGGACGAGCCGCAGCATGAAAGACCTTGGGGCGACAGTCCTTGCGAGCTTGTGTTTTCTCTGCGAGTTGTAGCAGGGAACGAACTTCAGCGAAGGTAGGAGGAGGTCGTATCATCGGTATGAACGAGGCTTGCTTGTCAAAGTCTTCGCTGAGGCCGACAACGAGGATGTTGATTAGCTGTGAGTCGCTGACTGTATCGCCGAGTTCGCGGAGCTCGTCACCAATGGTCTTAACGCGCTGGCAGAACAGGTTCACCGCGGTGTCTCCTTGCACCATATTGCGAAGCTCGATGTGGAGAGCATTTTTCCGAGCGTCGGTGTTGCTTTGGAAGAGGTGACGGAGGGAGTGCCAGATGTTGGCAGCGGTGGCACCGTCGTGATCGAGCATGTTGAAGATTTCGGTGGTGATGCAGGTGTAGAACCACTGGACGATCGTGATATCATCTATCAACATTGCGGATCGTCGGGGCGGGGAAGACAGTTGGCGGCGACATGCGAGCACAGGTTGCAGCGGCCGAGGTGGAGATCGAAGAGATGACTCCAATGGTAGTAGTTGTGGGCAGCGAGATCAAGAACTATGGGGATGTAGGGGCTGACATTGGATATTGTGTCGGCAAGATATATTGGTGCAGCGAGGATGGGTGTAAGGTAGTTTTGTGGAGCTATGGTGAGGTCCGAGAGAGAAGCGGCCGCAACATTGGCAGCCTTGGCGATGAGCGCGGCCCGGCGCTCGAAGTAGCCGAGCGGCGGCGGCGGCGTAGGCGGAGTCGTACCCTAGACCCTGGGACCGGTAACTGATACCATGAAAGTTGAATAAAACTGTTGCTTATTGATTGATTTGGTGCGGCATACAAGAGTATATAAGAGGGTACAAACCGACTTGGGGTAGGGGTACAAACCTGACTTGGACTAGAAGTCGTATACGATAAGGACTACTCTAACAAATGGAATGGTGGAAAGTTGCATGGCAATATATCTCGGAATGGCTATGGAAATGCCATAATAGGTAGGTATGGTGGCTGTTTTGAGGAAGGTATGGTGGGTGTATGATACCGGCGAAAGGTGCGCAGTATTAGAGCGGCTAGCAAAGGTGGAAGGGTGAGAAAAGTGCGTATAATCCATGGACTCAACATTAGTCATAAAGAACTCATATACTTATTGCAAAAATCTGCAAGTTATCAAAGCAAATTATTACACGCATGCTCCTAGGGGGATAGATTGGTAGGAAAATACCATCGCTCGTCCCCGACGGCCACTAATAAGGAAGACAATCAAAAAATAAATCATGCTCCGACTTCATCACATAACAGTTCACCATACGTGCATGCTACAAGAATCACAAACTTTAACACAAGTATTATTCAAATTCACAACTACTCTAGTAGCACAACTTCAATATCACCATCTTCATATCTCAAAACAATTATCAAGCATCGAACTTCTCATAGTATTCAACAGACTCGTAAGAAAGTTTTATTATTAATCTTGTATACCAAGCATATTAGGATTTTAAGCAAATTACCATGCTCTTTAAGACTCTCAAAATAATCTAAGTGAAGCATGAGAGATCAATTGTTTCTATAAGACGTATCCACCACCGTGCTCTAAAAGATATAAGTAAAGTACTAGAGCAAAACTACATAACCCAAAAGATATAAGCGAAGCACATAGAGTATTCTAACAAATTCCAAATCATGTTTGGATCTCTCAAAAGGTGTGTACAGCTAGGATGACTGTGGTAAACTAAAAATTAATGACTCAAATCATACAAGACACTCCAAGCAAAACACATATCATGTGGCGAATAAAAATATAGCTCCAAGTAAAGTTACCGATAGAAGTAGACGAAAGAGGGGATGCCTTCCGGGGCATCCCCAAGCTTTGGATTTTAGGTGTCCTTAGATTATCTTGGGGGTGCCATTGGCAACCCCAAGCTTAGGCTCTTGCCACTCCCTGTTCCATAATCCATCAAATCTTTACCCAAAACTTGAAAACTTCACAACACAAAACTTAAAGTAGAAAATAACGTGAGCTCCGTTAGCAAAAGAAAACAAAAGACCACTTCAAGGTACTGTAATGAACTCATTCTTTATTTATATTGGTGTTATACCTACTTTATTCCAACTTCTCTATGATTTATAAACTATTTTACTAGCCATAGATTCATCAAAATAAGCAAACAACACACGGAAAAACAGAATCTGTCAAAAACAGAACAGTCTGTAGTAATCTGTAGCTAGCGCAAGGTCTGGAACCCCAAAAATTCTAAAATAAATTTATGGACTTGAGGAATTTATCTATTAATCATCTTCAAAAAGAATTAACAAAATAGCGCTTTCCAAATAAAAATGGCAGCAGTTCTCGTGAGCGCTAAAGTTTCTGTTTTTTACAGCAAGTTTAACAAGACTTTCCCCAAGTCTTCCCAATGGTTCTACTTGGCGCAAACACTAATTAAACACAAGAAACACAACAAAAATAGAGGCTATATAAATTATTTATTACTAAACAGGAGCATAAAGCAAGGAATAAAAATAAAATTTGGTTGCCTCCCAACAAGCGCTATCGTTTAACGCCCCTAGCTAGGCATAACAAGCAAGGATAGATCTAGGTATTGCCATCTTTGGTAGGCAGTCGATAAGTGGCTATCATAATAGGTTCATAAGGTAATTTAATTTTATTTCTAGAAAAGTGTTCCATGCCTTTCCTTAATGGAAATTGGAATCTAATATTTCCTTCCTTCATATCAATAATTGCACCAATCGTTCTAAGGAAAGGTCTACCAAGAATAATAGGACATGAAGGATTGCAATCTATGTCAAGAACAATAAAATCTACAGGCACATAATTCCTATTTGCAACAATAAGAACATCATTAATTCTTCCCATAGGTTTCTTAATATTGGAATCCGCAAGGTGCAAGTTTAAAGAGCAATCATCAAAATCACAGAAACCTAACAAATCACACAAAGTCTTTGGAATCGTGGAAACACTAGCACCCAAATCACATAAAGCATAGCATTCATGATCTTTAATTTTAATTTTAATAGTTGGTTCCCACTCATCATAAAGCTTTCTAGGGATAGAAACTTCCAATTCAAGTTTTTCTTCATAAGATTGCATCAAGGCATCAAGGATATGTTTAGTAAATGCTTTATTTTGACTATAAGCATGAGGAGAATTTAGCACGGATTGTAACAAGGAAATACAATCAATCAAAGAGAAATTTTCATAGTTAAATTCCTTGAAATACATAATAGTGGGTTTAGCAACATCTAGGGTTTTAATTTCTTCAATCCCACTTTTATCAATTTTAGCATCAAGATAAAAAAAATTCCGAATTCTTGGAACGTCTTCTAGGTAAAGGTGGATCATATTCAGTCCCATCATTATCAAGATTCATATTGCAAAACAAAGATTTCATAGGGGACACATCAATAACTTTTAGATCTTCATCTTTATTTTCATAGCAACTAGAAGAACACGCTCTTATAAAGGCAACTTTCTTAGCACGCATCCGAGCGGTTCTTTCTTTGCACTCATCAATGGAAATTCTCATGGCTTTGAGAGACTCATTGATATCATGCTTAGGTGGAATGGATCTAAGTTTCAAAGAATCAACATCAAGAGAAATTCTATCAACGTTCCTAGCTAACTCATCAATCTTAAGCAATTTTTCTTCAATCAAAGCATTAAAATTCTTTTGCGAAGTAATAAATTCTTTAATATTAGATTCAAAATCAGAGGGAATCTTATTATAATTTCCATAAGAATTGTTGTAGGAATTACCATAATTATTAGAGGGATTACTAGGATAAGGCCTAGGATTAAAATTTCCTCTATACGCGTTGTTACCAAAATTGTTCCTACCAAAAAAATTCACATCCATAGATTCATTATTATTCTCAATCAAAGTAGACAAGAGCATATCATTAGGATCAGAAGAAGCACTCCTATTAGCAAATACTTTCATAATTTCATCCATCTTTCCACTCAAAACATTAATTTCTTCTATCGCATGCACCTTTTTATTAGTAGATCTTTCAGTATGCCATTGAGAATAATTAACCATAATATTATCTAGGAGTTTAGTAGCTTCTCCTAAAGTGATTTCCATAAAAGTGCCTCCCACGGCCGAATCTAAAAGATTTCTAGAAGCAAAATTCAATCCGGCATAAAAATTTTGTATAATCATCCACAAATTTAAACCATGAGTAGGGCAATTACATATCATTAGTTTCATTCTCTCCCAAGCTTGTGCAACATGTTCATGATCAAGTTGCTTAAAATTCATAAGATCGTGTCTAAGATAGATGATCTTAGCGGGAGGAAAATACTTAGAGATGAAAGCATCTTTGCACTTATTCCATGAATCAATACTATTTTTAGGCAAAGACGAAAACCAAGCTTTAGCACGATCTCTAAGCGAAAAAGGAAATAGCTTCAATTTAACAATATCATTATCCACATATTTCTTCTTTTGCATATCACACAAATCAACGAAGCTATTTAGATGGGTAGCGGCATCTTCACTAGGAAGGCCGAAAAACGGATCTTTCATGACAAGATTCAGCAAAGAATTATTAATTTCACAAGATTCAGCATCGGTAAGAGGAGCAATTGGAGTGCTAATAAAATCATTGTTGTTGGTATTGGTGAAGTCACACAATTTGGTATTATCTTGAGCCATCGTGACAAGAAAACGAACTAACACACAAGCAAACAAAAAGCAAGCGAGCAAAAAGAGTCAAATAGAGAAAGAGAGGGGGGATAGAGAGAGAGGGCGAATAAAACGGCAAGGGTGAAGTGGGGGAGAAGAAAACGAGAGGCAAATGGCAATTAATGTAATGCAGGAGATAAGGGTATGTGACGAGTACTTGGTATGTTGACTTTTGCGTAGACCTCCCCGGCAACGGCGCCATAAATCCTTCTCGCTACCTATTGAGCACTGCATTGGTTTTCCCCAAAGAGGAAGGGATGATGCAGCAAAGTAGCGTAAGTATTTCCCTCAGTTTTTGAGAACCAAGGTATCAATCTAGTAGGAGGCTACGCGCGAGACCCTCGTACCTGCAGAAAACAAATAAATCCTCGCAACCAATGCGAATAGGGGTTGTCAATCCCTACACGGCCACTTACGAGAGTGAGATCTGATAGATATGATAAGATAATATTTTTGGTATTTTTGTGGTAAAGATGCAAAGTAAAATAAAGGCAAAGTAAAAAAGCAAAGGAAATAACTAAGCAGTAGGAGATTAATATGATAAAGATAGACCTGGGGGCCATAGGTTTCACTAGTGGCTTCTCTCGAGAGCATAAGTATTCTATGGTGGGTGAACAAATTATTGTTGAGCAATTGACAGAATTGAGCATAGTTATGAGAATATATAGGTATGATCATGTATATAGGCATCATGTCCTAGACAAGTAGACCGACTCCTGCCTGCATCTACTACTATTACTCCACTCATCGACTGCTATCCAGCATGCATCTAGAGTATTAAGTTAAAAATAGAGTAAGGCCTTAAGCAAGATGATATGATGTAGAGGGATAAACTCATGCAATATGATGAAAACCACATCTTGTTATCCTTGATGGCAACAATACAATACGTGCCTTGCTTCCCCTACTGTCACTGGGAAAGGACACCGCAAGATTGAACCCAAAGCTAAGCACTTCTCCCATTGCAAGAAAGATCAATCTAGTAGGCCAAACCAAACTGATAATTCGAAGAGACTTGGAAAGATAACCAATCATACATAAAAGAATTCAGAGAAGATTCAAATATTGTTCATAGATAGACTTGATCATAAACCCACAATTCATTGGTCTCAACAAACACACCGCAAAAAGAAGATTACATCGAATAGTTCTCCACAAGAGAGGGGGAGAACATTGTATTGAAATCCAAGAAGAGATAAGAAGCCATCTAGCTACTAACTATGGACCCGTAGGTCTGAGGTAAACTACTCACACTTCATCGGAGGGGCTATGGTGTTGATGTAGAAGCCCTCCGTGATCGATGCCCTCTCCGGCGGAGCTCCGGAACAGGCCCCAAGATGGGATCTCGTGGATACAGAAAGTTGCGGCAGTGGAATTAGGTTTTTGGCTCCGTATCTGATCATTTGGGGGTACGTAGGTATATATAGGAGGAAGGAGTACTTCAGTGGAGCAACAGGGGGGCCCACGAGGGTGGAGGGCGCGCCGGGGGGGTAGGCATGCCCCCTACCTCGTGGCCTCCTCTTTTGTGTCTTGACGTAGGGTCCAAGTCTCCTGGGTCTTGTTTGTTGAGAAAATCATGTTCCCAAAGGTTTCATTCCATTTGGACTGCGTTTGGTATTCCTTTTCTTCGAAACACTAAAACAGGCAAAAAAAACAACAATTCTGGGCTGGGCCTCCGGTTAATAGGTTAGTGATACGTCTCCGTCGTATCTATAATTTTGGATTGTTCCATGCCAATATTATTCAACTTTCATATACTTTTTGGAAACTTTTTATATTATTTTTGGGACTAACATATTGATCCAGTGCCCAGGCCAAGGACCAGAGGGGAAACCCTTCTCCCATCTAGGGAGGAGGTCAAGGAAGAAGAAGACGAAGGGGCCCCATCTCCCCTTCTCTTCCGGTGGCGCCAGAACGCTACCGTGGCCATCATCATCATCACCGCGATCTACACCAACACCTCCGCCATCTTCACCAACATCTCCATCACCTTCCCCCCTCTATCTACAGTGGTCCACTCTCCCGCAACCCGCTGTACCCTCTACTTGAACATGGTGCTTTATGCTTCATATTATTATCCAATGATGTGTTGCCATCCTATGATGTCTGAGTAGATCTTCGTTGTCCTATCGGTGGTTGATGAATTGCTATGGTTTATTTAATTTTCTTGTGGTCAGGTTGCTGTCCTTTGGTGCCCATCATATGATTGCGCGCGTGGATCACACTCTAGGGTTAGTTGTATGTTGATAGGACTATGTATTGGAGGGCAAGAGTGATAGAAGCTTCAACCTAGCATAGAAATTGATGCATACGGGATTGAAGGGGGACCAATATATCTTAGTGCTATGGTTGGGTTTTACCTTAATGAACATTAGTAGTTGCGGATGCTTGCTAATAGTTCGAATCATAAGTGCATAGAATTCCAAGTTAGGGATGACATGCTAGCAGTGGCCTCTCCCACATAATACTTGCTATCGGTCTAGTAAAGTAGTCAATTGCTTAGGGGCAATTTCGCAACTCCTACCACCACTTTTCCACACTCTCTATATTTACTTTATTGTTTCTTTATCTAAACAGCCCCTACTTTTTATTTAAGTACCCTTTATTATCTTGCAAACCTATCCAACAACACCTACAAAGTACTTCTAGTTTCATACTTGTTGTAGGTAAAGCGAACGTCAAGCATGCGTAGAGTTGTATAGGTGGTCGATAGAACTTGAGGGAATATTTGTTCTACCTTTAGCTCCTCGTTGGGTTCGACACTCTTACTTATCGAAAACTGTTGCGATCCCCTATACTTGTGGGTTATCAAGACCTTTTTCTGGCGCCGTTGCCGGGGAGCAATAGCGTGGGGTGAATATTCTCATGTGTGCTTGTTTGCTTTATCACTAAGTAATTTTATTTGCTGTCCTTAGTTGTTCTTTATCTTTAGTTATGGATATGGAACACGAAATACGAAAAAAATTAGGTGTACTTTCTGCTCATGGAGATGGGGAACCTCATAAAACCCTCGATGCTGGTTATGTGAAAGATATTATGTACTACTTTAATAATCCTAAGAAAACCCCATTCAATTATGTAATGGGAGTAACGTTGGATCAACGTGAATACTTTAGGGATTACCGCTTGACACAAAAGGGTAACTATTATGGGATCAAATTCATATATTGAATTGGTATGCTAGGCAACTATGCTTGAGATATGATTACTTGTTGCTCTAAGGTGAAGGCTCCACACCTTCCCTTTTCATGTGAATTTAATGATAATGAAGCCTTAGCTTCTTATGCTAATGGTATATATGATTACTATTATGTGGAACAAATAGAAGAATTTGTTGCTTTTATAGGTGCTTATGAAATTGAATCTATGTTTAAAGAGTTTGAAGATTTTGATGATGCTGTTTATAGACCTGAAAATTTAGCTATCCTGAAATATTGTTATGAGAATTATGAATACAATTACGAAATTAATGCGCTTATTAAGAAAGTCTCCGCTGTCCAAGAAGAGACTAATATTTTGCAGGAATCTATGGAAGAAGAAGTTGATGACACTGTGAGCTCATTGGATGAAAAAGATGAGGAGGAGAGCGAAGAACAAAAGGAGGAAGATCAGATTGATCACCCGTGCCCACCTTCTAATGAGAGTAACTCTTCAACTCATACATTGTTTAATTCCCCTTCATGCTTACCGAAGGATGAATATTATGATAATTGCTATGATCCCGTCGATTCTTTTGAAATATCCCTTTTTGATGATGCTTGCTATGCTTGTGGCCAAGATGCCAATACGAATTATGCTTATGGAGATGAACTTGCTATAGTTCCTTATGTTAAACATGAAATTGTTGCTATTGTACCCACACATGATAGTCCTATTATCTTTTTGAATTCTCCAAACTACACTATATCAGAGAAGTTTGCCCTTATTAAGGATTATATTGATGGGTTGCCTTTTACTGTTACACATGATGATTTTAATGAATATAATATGCATGTTCTTGCTGCTCCTACTTGCAATTATTATGCCAGAGGAACTATATCTCCACCTCTCTATGCTTCCCACATGATAAAATTGCAAGAAACTGTTTATACTATGCATTGGCCTTTACTAGGTGTGCATGAATTGTTCTTTTATGACATGCCGATGCATAGGAAGAGAGTTAGACTTCTTCATTGCTTGATATATGTTGCTTTGTGCTCACTACTAAATTACAAATCATTGTTAATTAAAATTGGCTTTGATATACCTTGGGATCCGAGTGGATTCACTACTTGGGAACTATATGCCTAGCTTAATGGCTTTAAAGAAAGCGCTGCCAGGGAGACAACCCGGAAGTTCTAGGGAGTCATTTTTTTCTGTTGAGTGCTTTCATATAGTTTAAAAACAACAAAAATAAAGAGGGGAACCCAAAACTTTTTCAAAAAGGAAAGCGAAAGTGAGAAAGACAAGTATTGTTGAAGTGGGAGCTAGCCTTGAACTTTGTTCATGCTCACGGAAACTTTGTGAATCTTGATTACAGAAACTTTTCAATAAAAATAATTATCCCCTTGTACAATTCCATTGTATTATAAAAATAATGTGCCAAGGTTTGCCTTTAGGATGTTTACATTTGCTTGATGGTTTGTACGGTGCAGGACAGAAACTTTGGCTATAGTGCGCGATTTTACATTTTTAGCTGGAACGTCAAATGGTTCTGATTCTTTTTTTCACTGTCTTCCTATACAAATTGTTTATTTTTGCTAATTTTGGTAGAATTTTTCAAGTATCATAAGTATGGTGAATGTTCAGATTATTACAGACTGTTCTGTTTCAGACAGATTCTGTTTTTGATGCATAGTTTGCTTGTTTTGATGAAACTATCAATTTATATCAGTGGATTTAGCCATGAAAAAGTTATATTACAGTAGACACAACGCAAAAACAAAATATGAATTGGTTTGCAACAGTACCTAGAGTAGTGATTTGCTTTATTATACTAACGGATCTTACCGAGTTTTCTGTTGAAGTTTTGTGTGGGTGAAGTGTTCGATGATCGAGAAGGTCTCAATGTGAGAAGAAGGAAGAGAGGAAAGAGCTCAAGCTTGTGGATTCCCGAGGCACCCCAAGTAAATATTCAAGGAGACTCAGGCATCTAATCTTGGGGATGCTGGGGAGGCATCCCCTCTTTCTTCAACAAATATCGGTGATTCGTTTCGTTCATGCGATATGTGCAAGTCTTGGAGCGTCTTTTGCATTTAGGTTTTTACTTTTCTTTTATGCACCATGCTGGTATGAGATGGTTCTTGGTTGATTTATAGAATGCTCTTTGCACTTCACTTATATCTTTTGAGTATGGCTTTATAGAATGCTTCATGTGCTTCACTTATATCATTTGAAGTTTGGATTGCCTGTTTCTCTTTACATAGAAAACCGCCATTTGTAGAATGCTCTTTTGCTTCACTTAGATTTGTTAGAGCACAAGAATATCTTTTGTAGAAAGAATTAAACTCTCTTGCTTCACTTATAGCTATTTAGAGAAATGACAGGAACTGGTCATTCACATGGCTAGTCATAAAATCCTACGTAAACTTGTAGATCGCTGAATATGATATGTTTGATTCCTTGCAATAGTTTTGCGATATAAAGATGGTGATATTAGAGTCATGCTAGTCGAGTAATTGTGAAATTCAGAAATACTTGTGTTGAAGTTTGCAAGTCCCGTAGCATGCACGTATGGTGAACCGTTATGTAACGAAGTCGGAGCATGAGGTGTTTATTGATTGTCTTCCTTATGAGTGGCGGTCGGGGACGAGCAATGGTCTTTTCCTACCGATCTATCCCCCTAGGAGCATGCGCGTAGTACTTTGTTTCGATGACTAATAGATTTTTGCAATAAGTATGTGAGTTCTTTATGACTAATGTTGAGTCCATGGATTATACGCACTCTCACCCTTCCACCATTGCTAGCCTCTCTAGTACTGTGCAACTTTCGCCGGTACCATAAACCCACCTTATATCTTCGTCAAAACAGCCACCATACTTACCTATCATGGCATTTCCATAGCCATTCTGAGATATATTGCCATGCAAGTTCCATCATCATCATATACATGACTTGAGCATTTATTATCATATTGCTTTGCATGATCGTAAGATAGCTAGCATGATGTTTTCATGGCTTGTCCGTTTTTTGATGTCATTGCTACGCTAGATCACTGCACATCCCGGTACACCGCCTGAGGCATTCATATAGAGTCATATCTTTGTTCTAGTATCGAGTTGTAAGTAAATAAAAGTGTGATGATCATCATTATTAGAGAATTGCCCAATAAAAAGAGAGGCCGAAGAAGCCTAAAAAAAGGGGGGGCAAAGAAGCCCGCAAAAAGGGGGCAATGTTACTATCCTTTTACCACACTTGTGCTTCAAAGTAGCACCATGTTCTTCATATAGAGAGTCTCTTGAGTTATCACTTTCATATACTAGTGGGAATTTTCATTATAGAACTTGGCTTGTATATTCCGATGATGGGCTTCCTCAAATGCCCGAGGTCTTCATGAGCAAGCAAGATGGATGCACACCCACTTAGTTTCCAGTTTGAGCTTTCATAAAATTATAGCTCTTAGTGCATCCGTTGCATGGCAATCCCTACTCCTCACATTGATATATATTAATGGGCATCTCCATAGCCCGTTAATACGCCTAGTTGATGTGAGACTTTCTCCCTTTTTGTCTTCTCCACATAACCCCCATCATCATATTCTATTCCACCTATAGTGCTATGTCCATGGCTCACGCTCATGTATTGCGTGAGAGTTGAAAAGGTTTGAGAATGTCAAAAGTATGAAACAATTGCTTGGCTTGTCATCGGGGTTGTGCATGATGTGAATGCTTTGTGTGGTGAAGATGGAGCATAGCCAGACTATATAATTTTGTAGGGATGAGCTTTCTTTGGCTATGTTATGTCAATAAGACATAATTGCATGGTTGGTATGCTTGAAGTATTATTATTTTTATGTCAAAGGATAGACTATTGCTTTGAATCACTCATGTCTTAATATTCATGCCATGTTTAGACATATGATCAAGATTATGCTAGCTAGCATTCCACATCAAAAATTATCTTTTTTATCATTTACCTACTCGAGGACGAGCAGGAATTAAGCTTGGGGATGCTGATACGTCTCCGTCGTATCTATAATTTTTGATTGTTCCATGCCAATATTATTCAACTTTCATATACTTTTTGGCAACTTTTTATATTATTTTTGGGACTAACATATTGATCCAGTGCCCAGTGCAAGTTCCTGTCTGTTGCATGTTTTTGGTTTCGCAGAATATCCATATGAAACGGAGTCCAAACGGGATAAAAACGAACGGAGCTTATTTTTGGAAAATATGGAAAATTCGGAAGGAAAATCAACGCGAACCAGTGCCCGAGGTGGTCACGAGGCAGGTGGGCGCGCCCCCCCTTAGAGCACGCCCCTACCCTCGTGAGACCACCATAAGGCGGTTGACGCTCTTCTTTTGCCGCAAGAAAGCTAATATTCAGAAAAAATCACGGCGAAGGTTTCAGGCCAATCGGAGTTACGGATCTCCATATATATACGAAATGGTGAAACAAAGCCTGAACAGAACGCAGAAATAGAGAGAGACAGAGAGACATATCCAATCTCGGAGGGGCTCTCACCTCTCCCATGCCATGGAGGACAAGGACCAGAGGGGAAACCCTTCTCCCATCTAGGGAGGAGGACAAGGAAGAAGAAGATGAAAGGGCCCCCTCTCCCCTTCTGTTCCCGTGGCGCCGGAACGCTGTCGTGGCCATCATCATCATCACCGCGATCTACACCAACACCTCCGCCATCTTCACCAACATCTCCATCACCTTCCCCCCTCTATCTACAGCGGTCCACTCTCCCGCAACCCGCTGTACCCTCTACTTGAACAGGGTGTTTTATGCTTCATATTATTATCCAATGATGTGTTGCCATTCTATGATGTCTGAGTAGATTTTCGTTGTCCTATCGGTGGTTGATGAATTGCTATGATTGATTTAATTTGCTTGTGGTTATGTTGCTGTCCTTTGGTGCCCATCATATGATTGCGCGCGTGGATCACACTCTAGGGTTAGTTGTATGTTGATAGGACTATGTATTGGAGGGCAAGAGTGACAGAAGCTTCAACCTAGCATAGAAATTGATGCATACGGGATTGAAGGGGGACCAATATATCTTAATGCTATGGTTGGGTTTTACCTTAATGAACATTAGTAGTTGCGGATGCTTGCTAATAGTTCGAATCATAAGTGCATAGAATTCCAAGTCAGGGATGACATGCTAGCAGTGGCCTCTCCCACATAATACTTGCTATCGGTCTAGTAAAGTAGTCAATTGCTTAGGGGCAATTTCGCAACTCCTACCACCACTTTTCCACACTCGCTATATTTACTTTATTGTTTCTTTATCTAAACAGCCCCTACTTTTTATTTACGTACCCTTTATTATCTTGCAAACCTATCCAACAACACCTACAAAGTACTTCTAGTTTCATACTTGTTGTAGGTAAAGCGAACGTCAAGCATGCGTAGAGTTGTATCGGTGGTCGATAGAACTTGAGGGAATATTTGTTCTACCTTTAGCTCCTCGTTGGGTTCGACATTCTTACTTATCGAAAACTATTGCGATCCCCTATACTTGTGGGTTTTCAGTTAGTCCCAAAAATAATATAAAAGTGGATAATAAAGCCCAATAATGTCCAAAACAGTAGATAATATAACATCGAGCAATCAAAAATTATAGATATGTTAGAGACGTATCAGAGGTGTATTTGGGTCGTTTGTCTAAGATCACATCGTCCCTATCCACCGTGGAGTGCAGTGCGGTTAATTCTTCGGCCGCGAGGGCTTCAGATAATGCCTCAAGGGCTAGGGATGCGGTTTTGTTTTCGGCGCGGAGTGCTATGGCCGGATCACTGACAAGAGTGATTATGCCGTTTGGTTTGGGCATTTTGAGTTTCATATACCCGTAATGAGGTATAGCTGGGAAGCGTTTAAAAGCATCCCGCCCCAACAGGGCGTGGTATCCACTGCTGAAAGGAGCCACTTGGAAGGTGATTTCTTCAGACCGATAATTCTCTGGTGTGCCGAATGCCACGTCAAGTGTGATTTTTCCCTCACACCGCGCCTCGTGACTGGGAATGATTCCTGGAAGGTCGTGCTACTTTGCTTGATGCGGCTCCTGTCTATTTCCATTTTGTGGAGTGTATCCTCACAAAAGAGATTTAGTGTGCTGCCACCATCCATGAGGACCTTGGTAAGTCGAAAGCCATCCATGATAGGGCTGAGGACTAAAGCGGCTGGTGCTCGGACTGTCCTATATTTTGGTTCGTCGCCGGCATTAAAGATTATAGCCGTGTCGTTCCAAGGGTTTACTGTGGTTATTTGACAGACTTCGGCGAGGCCGTGAAGTGCCCTTTTGCAGTTTTTGTTTGAAAGGAATGTCTCAAAGACCGTCAGTACTCTGGGGTCGTTGTCTTCTGGAGGGTGTTGCTATGGGGTGTTTTTGGTAAGGATGTCCTCGCCGCTTTTGGCTAACTGCCGGAGTATCCAACATGCTCTAAGGCTGTGGGTTGGTATGTTATCCGGTGTTGTGTGTATTTTGCATGGGCCATCGAGCCATCCCTCCAGAATGGTTCCGCACCGTGTGATGGGTTTGTATTTCTTGGTTATTGGACTGGGCGCGTCACGGGGATGTGCCCTTTTTCTCCTGGACCAGTGGTTGAGTTGGGACTGATGGCTCCCAACAAGCTTCCTGATCCCTCCAGGCGCTTTCCATTGCGCTATACTTCTATACGACAGTTGCCAAGTCAGCTAAGTGTAGTATGCAGCAGCAATTAATGGCGCTGAGGATTCCTTCGTTCATGCAATTGTTGCGGAACGTTGATATTGCGTCCTCCTCGCGGCAATCTTTAACCTTGTCCTTGACAAGGAAGAATCTGGCCCAGAAGTGGTGGACCGTTTCCTGAGACTGCTGTTGTATGCTCGTGAGAGCGCTTATGTCTGGGTGGGTGGGTGGAATTGGATCTGGACCCTGATCCGATCGATGATCCGGAGTCTTAAGTTTTTCTAGACTTAACGGTCCGGGCTCCAGAGTATCTTCTGGTTGCCTTTGCCCACCGTTTGATTCTATGTTCGGAAGGCCGGTCACCTCGTTTTGTGGGTGGGTATCCGGCTCTGTAGGGTCGGCGATCCGGACGTAGTCCGTCTTCGGTATAGGGGAAGAGTCGCCGTCTTGCTCCTCGACTACCGCTATCTAGTGGGTGATCGGTGGAGATTTGATTTCTCTTTGGTCGGGTTTGAGCCCGATCCGATAGTAATATATGGCGATTCCCAGGGCGGAAATACGATCAAGGAGCTCGTTTAAAGATGAAAAATCCACCGGATCCATCTGCTTGGAGTGTTTGGGGTTGATACAAAGAGGATTTTCGATGGCCCGAGAGGTCATCGTCGGCTTAACGGCCAAACGGGCGGTCATGGTAAAGCTGCCCAACTGGAGGGTTTGGCCTGGGGCCAGTTCTCCTTTGGTAGTGATATTGTCTTTAAGGACGAGGCGAGTCATCGGTCCCGTTGTCGACGGCACAGTGGAACTCACAATGAAAGCACCAATGTCAGTGTCAAAATCGACGGATCTCGGGTAGGGGGCCCCGAACTGTGCGTCTTAGGTCGATGGTAACAGGGGACAGGGGACACGATGTTACCCAGGTTCGGGCCCTCTCTGTGGAGGTAATACCCTACATCCTGCTTGATTGATATTGATGAATACGAGTATTACAAGAGTTGATCTACCTCGAGATCATAATGGCTAAACCCTAGAAGTCTAGCATGTATGACTATGATAATGAGTATTCGGCCTATCTACGGACCTAGCCATCCGGTTTATATAGACACAAGAGGGATCTAGGGTTACACAAGGTCGGTTACAAAGAAAGGAATCTACATATTCGTCCGCCAAGCTTGCCTTCCATGCCAAGGAGAGTCCCATCCGGACACGGGTGCAGTCTTCGGTCTTCGTGTCTTCACAACCCATCAGTCTGGCCCATGGCTAACATGCCGGATGCCCGAGGACCCCTTAATCCAGGACTCCCTCAGGGTGTTACGAGGCGTAGGTGGCCACACCGGCGGGTACTACCTATAGTACAGAAGTACTCAGCTGACGATTCATGCCCGGGACGAAATTTGTCATAGCCGCTAGATGAAAATTCGATGGTGCAGGAGTACGGATCAGAGCACAGGAGTGGAGCAGGCAAACCGCATCAATCGGGTGTGGCTGTGGTAGAAAGTTGATGGTCGCCGTAGTTCAGCTGGCCCACATGTCATGCACACAAAGGAAAAGGAGCGGTGGGACCGAGAGGGATGAGGCGCATGTCGGGGGATGTCGTGCCGTGGGTTGGAGCGATGTCGTGGGTATCGCGTGTGGGTGTGGGAGTGGTAGAAACAAGAAACGTGATGGTTGTCATGGTTCAACTTGCATGGACAAGTTGTCATGTCTGCTGACACATGCATTGCATACCGCTCACTGCAAGGAGTAGTAGTAGAGAAAACTTGTTCCAAAGATACCATTTTTCTGATAAAATTCTCGAGATATCATTAGTTTTTACACATGGGATTACTCCTGCAAGGGTCAACCACAATAGGTGTTTTGTAAAAAAATGCATCTTGATATTCCCTGCAATGCCCGGGCTTCTTGCTAGTTATAGAAGAAGCCCACACAGGCATCTTTCCGCAGGGTGTGCCACCGACCCAAACTCAATTTTTTTTTCAGACGCTTAGGTGCACCGGGATGCCGTGCCACGCTACAAAATGTAAAAAAAATAGCTCCAATTTTTTTAAAACCTGTTATCTACAAACCAGCCACACCCGTCCCTCACCTCATCAAAACTGCCCGCGGAATATATTTTGAGTGAAGCATAATTTATTTTTACTGATATATGTATATCAAAATTACAATGTTTATATCTCATGCTCGTGAACAAGTATTATTCTACTACTTTGGATCCATTGCAACGCACGGGCCATCACATTGGTAGTAGTAGTCTTTATCTCTATCTCTACTCTACTCTTATAAAAACAGAGTTGTTGATGATGGTGTGCCTGCCATCCTGCAGTATAGGCTGTCCGATTTATATCTGACTATGTCAATTTTGCAAAAAAATTACCCACACCCCTCTCCACATTTGCAAATAAGGCCTTCTCTCATTCATCCTTTTCTCCCACAAGGCACAACTGAAGGACGGCGGCGCATTGGATCTTCCCAGTGGAACGCTCCATGTACTCTGCGTCGAGACTGATGACCTTCATCTCCACCTTTTGGACGGAATTGGATACATTGTTGATCCACTTCCGAACAACCCTTGGGTGGTTAGTGACTGTGGCAACTATGCTCAACGAGCCTTCGACAAGGACATGTTGGACGCTCAAAACTTGTATCTCGATCTCTTTCCCCATTTGGAACTGCTGGACCGGAGGGCTATGGTTTGGAGAATTAGGATTAGATGGCTAGTCTAACTGAAGAAGATGATTATTTAAAGGGGCTTCCAAATTACTCCCGGAGGATGTGAAGAGGTTAAAACAATGTGAATGCAGTGTGGTTCAGATGCAAATGAAGATGAAGGAGTAGTGAAGAAGCCGAAGAAAATCGGTTCCCGATGGAGAAGTAAATGGGAGAAGTGGCCTGCAGGCAGTTGATTAGACAGCTAGGTAGACTAAACGAAAGGGCTACGCGGGTAGACTGAGGAGTGGTACCTGTCCCTGTACGTGCCCATCCTTCTAGCCCTACATGTGCCACTGGCTAGTTGAGGTCACTCTTTCGAATCACCATGGCAAGATATTTTATGATTCCTTTTTATTTCTGCACCCCTCCTGATAGGTGGGACCTATGTAGACAGATAAAAAATATGTGTCGTAGCTGGTTCAGATGGATATTGGCGCGTGCGTGGGAGACACAACATTCTCTAGTTAAGGAATATGCGGTTATCCTCAAAAAAGAAAAGGCGTTCTTCATGCTTCCGCATGCAAGAGAATTTGGTTTCGCCCGTAATATGGATGATACCTGGAGGATGAAGTGAACCCAGAGGCCTGCTAGCATGGGAGACCTATTTCCTCTCTACAGTACTACTCATGTTCCTACTACTCCTACTACTAGTAGTAGTACAACTATGGTACACTTGATGGTCAAAATATTATTCATCCGATCCTCACAGTGAACTGACAAGACCCTGCACCCGAGGTGACACTAGTCCAGGCGGCGTGTTCAGGTTACCAAAGTCAGCCTCACCTTGTGCACTGTGCAATCACTGTCACCGCCACTGTATAGAATACCTCACCTCGTCTCCCTCTCCCCTAGCACCACTCCATCTCCATCTCCATCTCGCCAGAGATCCTAAGGTCACTCTTCATCACCTCACTATGCCCCCGTGTACCCTCGCCTCGCCCGCCTCCCCCAGTACCACTATTCCCTCGCTAGCCGCTCCAGCATCGAGAGCCTTCTCCCCTGTAAATTAAGCCCCCAAAAACCCCACCTTCCAAACTCCACCATGGCCGAACGCGAACCGCGCAGCATCCATATGAGCCGCGATTGGAGAAATCTCCTGAGTGAAATCCTCGACCTCTGTTGTTCGTGTATGGATATGTTGAGGGCCCTGCGGCTGGCTGCATGCTCGAGGGACATGCACACGGCCATCGTCGAAGCGAGGCCTAAGATTTTCAGGACACCCCGCTTCCTGCTATCTGGTCTTGTGAGATTTGCTCACCATGATACGGAGGTGTATATAACATGCATGACATGGTAGTTTCCTGTGAAGAATCGATTGTGAGATAACATGAGTATAACCATGCATGGCACTTCTATATTTTCGAACCCAGTAAAGATTTCCCTATATTTTCCTCTCAGTTCCTATAGGGACATATCAATGTTGTTTCTTGCATTATCCTACTCATACTCTGGACAATGCCTGTCCTTTTTTATATGAAGCAGTGTCCCTAGAGTTACTACCCTTTGTAATCACACCACCTTTGCCAAAAACAGGGAAGCACAACTGGTTCCTCGCTCGATCAGACGACGACAAGAGGCTGATGATCATTCGGACACATGAGCCGGAAAGGTTATATTGCAAAACCCCACTGTCTACAAGCACCATGAAATACGTGAGTATCCGGACAGTGGCTGCTACGTGTATGATCAGGATACCAGCTTCTTGGGGCCTTCAGGATTTTTGAGTTGGAGGCTGGTAAACAACCTTGGTTCACACTCTCTGTTTCTTGCACTCAATTACCCGATTTACTAGGAGATCATTGTTGGAAATGACCTTGATGGCAGAGAGGCTCTGTTTGCTATGGAAAACTGTGCCTACATGACGAGCCTTAGGATTTCTAGAGCAAACTCCCCTGATTGTCAATGATACAGCCTGTAGCCAAAAGAATGTGAGAATGACAAAGGCATCTGGATTAACTTTGATCCTTGGATGTGTCGAGTCCGACAGGAAGTGATGTGGTTCAAGCCTTCAGGTTGATAGGTAATTGGGTTGTTGCGTCGAAAGGGTGGAGTACTGGTGTCTCCGGATCACTAATGGCTGAAGCGGGGCTGCAATCATCCCTCTTCGAATGACTTGTTGTCTTTGTTGCTTGTTTTGGATGGGTAGTTCTCTCTTTTGTTATGCATATTCCTTGTCATTTGGTCATCCTCGTCTAAGTTACTCTTACTATGTGATAGTTTACTCTATTTAGAATGTCATTCTCGTCTGGATCACGAGAGTCCGAGCCCTGCAGATGTGTGCATTTTGGTGGTGTAGCAAGAATTCTTATGAACTATCATGTCAGTAGTAGTCACTAGTCAGTGTTTGAATGTTGCATATATCGTTGTTTCAAACTGTTTATTGTCTCGAACTGCTGGTGGGCTAAATGAGGGCATCACCATTCTCTAGTTTTCCGAGTATATCTCCTTTTCAAGTTACTAGCAAGATGCTCGTGCGTTGCACGGAACATCAAGATCTTGTGGGAGAAAAGGATGAACGAGGGAATGCCTTATCTGCACATGTGGAGAGGTGTGCGGGTAAATTGTCATAGTTTCCTTCCTATCCGTTAGATATAGATCGGACGGCCTATATTGCAGGATGGCAGGCACACCATCATCACCAACTCTACCTTTTATAAATGTATAGATATAGATATAGATAGATAGATAGATAATTTGAGCTCAGTGTCTTTTAGATGATGTACACTTGTTTGGGCCAGTGAGGTGTCATTGAATATGGGCCGAGTAGTAACACAATGCCAAATAGGTCAATTATGACTCTCAGGCCGGGCCCTCCAAAGATCCTCAAAAAAGGTTGGGCTCTCAAAAAAACTAAGAATTGGGACTCTTGCGCGCCAACATGTGGGCACCACTGGTGTTTTCGTGCGCTTGTGTGCCGAGAGCATATTGGTGCGTGTTCGAAATTCATGCTACCTTTTCATCCCCAATCTCCCGCCCCTCCCCTACCTCAGGAATCTCAATTCCTACTCTAGTTCCCCCAAATCCCCATCCTGTACTCCCTGTACTCAAGCGCACTATCATGTTGCCGGTACACGCGGATCTTTGAGCTAGAGATCCCGAGGTCCGTCCTACCTTCGGGCGTTGCGTGCTGTCGCTCAACAGTGGCATGGCGGCGCTTGATGACCAGTTTGCCAGCAAAGTGCTGATGGTAACCATTAATAGCGACCGGCATCCTGTCTCATCGAACAACCTTGTCAAAGCTCTTGGCATTGCGCACGGCATCCAAATAAGTGACTTGCTTGTCGAAGTCTGTCCGCCACCGGCTGATTTCTTCATCAGGTTCCGGACAACTTTTGACTACAGTCGTGTGTTCGAATCTTCCCGGCGTTTATTCTGCGATGGCGCGCCAGCGAGCTTTGATCGGTGGCACCCAGGACGGGGCTCGGTGCCCTCTCATCTTGAGTATTTAACAAAGCTTACCTTTCGGGGCATGCCTCGACGTGCTTGGAACAGCGAGTCCATGAATGAGCTTATCAACGACCTTGCAGGTGAGCTCGTAAGTATGTTTGTTCCTCCAGACAGCTGGGCTCTGACGATTATGGCATGGATGAAGAATCCATCCACCATACCATAGATGATTTGTGTTGAGATACCGGTGCAGGAACCGGGGCTGTACTATTTGTCGCCACCAAGGTCACAGCGGACCATGTTAGGGATGTACCTATATCGAGTGTTCATGCATGTCGAAGAAGTGGTCAATCCATCAATCAAAGTCCTACCACTGCCACTGGTGTCCAGGTCCGTCGACGACGTCCATTATAGGAGTCAATGTCAGACTTTCCCCGTGTTTCTTGAAACGATGGATGGCACAGGGCCTACTCCATCGCGCTGTAGAGGCCACTTCTTCTTTCGAAGAAGAGGCAGGGATGGCTGCATGGATGTTCTCTAATTTGAGGTAACAACTGAATATTGTCAGATACTAGTTAAATCCGAGCTATGGTTGTCAAGCACTGATGCGCCAGTACATTTAATTGTGACCTATTCTATTTTTTTACCTGAACTTTTTTTTGAAAGGGTTGTACGTCAACTTAATGTTCTAGCAGAACTTATGTGTTGTCTGTCTGTTTTCTTTGCACAACATTCAAGATATCTCCCCATCATTGATAAAGATGATTAACCGTTATGTACGAGTTTGTTGGCTTCAACATAGCCCTACCCGTAGAGATCCACTGCTTCCACCCAGATTGTGCCGCCTGCGTGAAATATTTGTATGCAAGTTCAGTGTGCTATGATGTTCTATATGGTGTTCAAGTTTTTACTGAGCATCATCAATGCATATGGCTGAAAGATGTAGTTACGAGCATCGACCGATGGGTCTTTCTATCTCACACACACTCACACACACAAACACACACACACATGCACACACGCACAAGTGGGACCCGTTGAATTATTTGTTCGCTCATGACAACTTTTAATTAGGTTCCACTATACTCTAACTTTTTCTTAAGTTATTATTGAGCTCAGTCACTTCAAAAAGTTCTACAGAAGCCTTGTTTGGGCTTTTCCGGCATCGCTGAATGTGGGCTAAGTAGCCATGTAAGGTGGTACTATACTACACATGCCTTTTTTTCAACATCAGCAATGCAGCTGGGCCGACAGTTGTACACAATATCCGGGTCAACTTGTTATTCTCCACCCCGCTGGGCTACAAATCTTTCCTAGGAGGGATGCATGAGGCTTAACAAGAAAATGGGCTTGAAGAAATAATAGATGGGATGTAATTATAAAAATTGGGCAGTAACTATAAAAAATGCACCAAACAAGTAATTAGTTTAAAAAATATAATATTTTTGGAATTTGAAAATTTTAATTTCATTACTTTTTGTGCGAGCAATATTTCGTTGGATTTTTACGTAATACAAATTTATTTTTAAATTATATTTAATCTGACTAGAAATTTCATGATAAAAATATTTCGGATCCCATCCAAATGTGGGAAAATTTATTGAATTCTGTTTTGAGCGGTTGGTTGAAATTATTAATCATTGTCCTAGCTAGAAAATGGGATGTACTTTTAACAAACTGTAAATGGGTTGTAGTAAATTCCATTAGAATTCAAAAATGGGTTGTACATTCTTAGAAATCGCAAATGGGCTATATGTTCTCTCCACACACTTGTGGGACTACTAAGTTTACGTGTCCCCTAAAAAAACAAAAACTAAGTTGACGCATAAGCAAGGCTTTGTCAACTTATAGTCAACACACGGTTCTAGCAGTAGTTGCCGTTGGATGTCCATCCAACGGATGTCGTGCTTCTTCTTCAATCTCGGATATTCTTGCTTCAGCCGCCCAAAAAATGATTCCTCCACCTGGCATCTAGGCGCACTGTTTCGGAGGCTGACCTGTGGGCCTACTAAGTTGACCTGTACCAAGGGATTTGTCAACTTAGTAAATATAAACGATTCTAGCTACAGTGACCGTACAATGTCCATCCAACAGTCGTCGTGCTTCTTCAACCTCTAGTCTTCTTGTTCCAGCCGCCCAAACCAGCACCGGTCGTGCCGCGCGCTCCTGCATCCCATGGCCGGCTGTCACTACTAGGAAAAGGGCTATAGATGGAATTGACACTAATGGCGCACCAGACATGTGGTGCGCCATTACTATGTACTAATGGCGCACCATGTGTTGGTGCGCCATTAGTGTGCAAATACTAATGGCGCACCACATCCATGGTGCGCCATTAGTAATTTTTTTTATTTTTTCAAAACTACTAATGGCGCCCCGTGGGAGTGGTGCGCCATTACTAGTTGAACTAGTAATGGCGCACCAACATCCACGGTGCACCATTAGTAACTTGGTCCAAACATTCGCCTGAATGCACCCCCCGAGTGGACCGCCTTTTCAGTTTCAAAAAAATAAAAGAAAAGTATAGAAATGTCAAAAAAATAAAAGAAAATAAGATTCCCATGTGATATGTGGTCAAGTTGTTAGCAAAATTTAAAAACATGAATTTTTGACTTCTTTGCAAAATCTATCGAGAATTTATAAAAATGGGCATAACTTTTGCGTACGAACTCGGATGAAAAAGTTTTTTATATGAAAAATCATCTACTCAAAAAGATACATCCGAATTTAACGGGGAACCCCGTTAAACATTTTCAAATTCCTCAAAAACCTAACAGAAAAAAAGATATGGGGCTTTTAAGATCTGGAGAGGAAAAAAATTCAAAAAAAATTCAAACTTACTAATGGAGCACCTGCCCATGGTGCGCCATTACTATCTTCCCGCCTTCAAAATTCAAAATAAGTCAAAAAAAAATTACTAATGGCGCACCTGCCCATGGTGCGCCATTAGTATCTTCCCGCCTTCAAAATTCAAAATAAATCAAAAAAAATAAAAAAAGTTAGTAATGGCGCACCTGCCCGCGGTGCGCCATTACTATGCCGTATATATGGCTGGGCGTGGTCCTCTCCTCCTTACCTCTTCATTCTTCTCCTCCACTCCACCTCTCCTCCACTCCATCTCCTCCTCTCCTCCACTCCATCTTCCCTTCTCTCCTGCACCATACTACCCTCCTCCTCTCTGGCGACCTCCTCCTCCTCCTCTCTGGTGACCTCCTCCTCCTCTCCGGCGACCTCCTCCTCCTTCCTCTCCTCTCCTCCCCTCCCCTCCCCTCCCCTCACGGTTTCTCCTCCCTCCTCTCCGGTGAGCTCCTCCTCCCTCCTCTCCTCCCATCCTCTCATGGTTTCTCCTTCCTACTCTCCGATGCTCCAGTGAACTCCTCTCCGGCGACCTCCTCCTCCTCTCCGGCGATGTAGGCGAGCGCCTCTCCGATGACCTCCTCCTCCTCCTCTCCGGCGAACTCCTCTCCAGCAAAAGAACGTACAAGATCCAAAAACAGGAACAAAATTTGAAATAATATCGTGCCAAAAAAGAGCAAAAAATGGGCAAAAAAATCATGATCCAGATCCAAATTCAAAATTCAAAAATAGCAATGGCGCACGGTGGGGGTTAGACGGTGAGCCACTACTATTTCCCCGCCTTTAAAATTCAAAAATACTAATGGCGCGCCAGTGGCCTATACTAATGGCGCACCAGTGGTGCGCCATTAGTAAAAAATACTAGTGGCGTGATACTAATGGCGCACCAGTGATGCGCCATTAGTAGGCAAAACTGGTGCGCCATTAGTAGCCATTTTCCTAGTAGTGTGTGATGCCGTAGAGGCCTCAGCGCCCCCTACTACTCCCACCGCTGGCCAGGTCATCCCTCTAGTCACCCACATCCCTGTGGCTTCACCGCCTTCTGGTCATTCCCTTCCTGGGTCTCGCCATCGTCCATCGCGCTGGTGTTCTCGGCACGGCGTGGTCAATGTTGTCAACAAATGACAACATCGGAAGAGGGATGTACATGGAGAGGCTGACAGTTGGGACCCACATGGTCCATGGCCGCACGCATGCAAGTACCTCCTTATTACGCCAAATAGAATGAATACTCCCGCTCACAGCTCGGACCCATCAGCTATATCTTCGCACGCAAGGAAGTGCCTCCTTATTACGCACAAAAAAATGAATACCGCCTGCTAGCTGGGACCCACCATAGGGGGAGGCTGACTTGTGGTCCTACTAAGTTGACATGGACGGATGGCTTTGTCAACATAGTCAACAAACGATTCTATCACTAGTGACCATTGGATTTTTTACATCCAACGGTCGTCCTGCTTCTTCAACCTCTGATTTTATTACTTCAGCCGTCCAAACCACCGCGTGATCTTGCCTCCCATGGTCGGCTGTGCTGTCACGGAGGCCTCACTGCCCCCTACTACTCCCACCATTGGCCAAGCCCTGCGACGACGATAGCCTCACAACGCAGCTAAACCAGTGACCCCTCGTACTCCTTTCCGTGTGGGCATCCATTGCCGCGTCTTCCCCGACTCCATGTCGTCCCCTTCCTATGCCTCGTCGTCGTCCACCGCCTTGGTGCACTCAGCGCGACATGTTCAATGTGATCGACGAACGACTTCCATCAGAAGAGTACTGTACATGGAGAGGCTGACAGCTAGGTCCACGGCCGCAGCAAGGAAGTTCCTTCTTATTATGCGCAAAATAATGATTCCTCCACCTGACAGCAGGGACCCACGGGCCACCGTATTTTGTGAAAAAACGTTTCCCCCCAACTTCTGGGATCCATCGGCTACATCTTCACACGCAAGGAAGTGTGTCCATATTACGGGCAAAAAAATGATTCTCCCCCTGACTGTTGGGACCCACCAGCTACATCTTCGCAAGCAAGGAAGTGCGTCCGTATTACGGGCAAAAAATTATTCTACCCCTGACTAGTGGGACCCACCAGCTACATCTTTACACACAAGGAAGTGCCTAATAGTCGGGACCCACCTAGTCAAAGCATACATAGCGTTGTCATAATGGTCGCGAACGTGTATGTACATACTGGTCGATCGGTCTGTCTGCAGGCTGCAGCGATGAACCGTGGCCGTGTAAGGAAGGGCACGTGTCGTAGTAGAGGCGCGCACATGTCGTAGTTGAGGCGCACACGTAGCATGTCACGCAGTCCTGTTAATATCATGTACACATACGTACAATGGCCAGGGTGCAAGAAAGTAAATACGGCCACGTATGTACATACGAGCAGGGTCTCGAACACCTACTCGCGCATACGTACAGCCAGGTCTCGTGTACATGGCTGGGTCGGAACGGAGAAACTGTGTCGTCGTGTTCATGGGGAGGCAACGGAATGCGTCGTGTTCATCAGGAGGCAACGGAATATGTCATGTTCATCGGGAGCCAACCGGCTTGGACAGAATAGTCGATGGAAACGAGGCCTAGCGTACCGCAGAACGGAGGAAATAGCCTTGTGTTCGACCGGCCACGGTCGAAACGGGATCCTATTCATCGGGAGGGGTCTGGCGTACAGAAAAACAGAGGAAACAAACTTCTCTTGGACCTCCTACGGTCGAAACGGGGTCCTGCTGATCGGGAGGGGTGTGGTGTACCGCAAAACGAAGGAAACGGACTTGTGTTGGAGCGCTACGGTCGAAATGGGGGTCCTGTTCATCGGGAGGGGTGTGGCATACCGCAAAACGAGACTCCACGGGATACTGTTCATCTCCACCATCGACCTCCTTCTGCCTCCATGGGCTACTATTCATCCACTGTCCACCTCCTCCAGTCTCCACCTGCGACTGTTCATCCGCGGGCTCCTGTTCATCTAGCCTCCATCGCTCCTCCACCGGCTACTGTTCAACCAGCCCTCTCGACGGGGTCCTGTTCAACCACCCCTCCACGGGCTACAATTCATCCAGTCCACCACCGGCTACTATTCAACTAGCCCTCCACGGGGGTCCTGTTCATCTAGCCCTCCACGGGGTCCTGTTGATCCACCCCCAACCGGCTCAATCGGGGTCCTGTTCATCCACCCCCAACCGGCTTGATCGGGGTCCTGTTCATCCAGCGACAATGACCTCTACTACCATGGGGTTCTGTTCATCCAACCCCATTGGGAACTGTTCATCCAAACACCCCAACAACGCTCACTGTTCATCCAGAGGCAGCATCGATTGGCTTCAGTTAGCAGCAGTAACGAAGGAATCGCTCGATCGGGTTCAGTTAACAGTCATCGATCGATCGACCGGGTTCAGTAACGCGTAGCCTGCAGTGCAATCGCTCGGGTTCAGTAGGCGAAAGCCTCACACGGGTTCAGTTAGAGCCCAATGCCTCGCACCCACGTGCGTACGTGTACGAGAGAAACGCGCATCACTCGGCCCCCGACCACCCACCGTTACCGGGAACTCCCCGATATTTTCCTCGCCCTCGCTTCTACCACGGTATTTTTCATCATGGACGGCCCAAAGAATGTCATGCAGCTACGTCTCCGGCCCACCTAGGATGAAAAGCCCATTTTTGTTTCATGATTTTTTTTCATGGAAGTAGGAGCCCACCACATCTATGATGATACCGGGTTTTGTCACAATTATCGTCATAGAAGTGTCATAAGCATGGCATAATTTCTTTCGTTTGGCCCAAAATTTCATGGATGTGTCTTTTTTTGTAGTGCCACCTAGGCATGGCTGGGGGCCCAGGCACGCCTTGGTGGGTTGTGCCCCCTAGGGCACCCACCAGGTGCTTCTCCGGCCCACTAGGTGTCTTCTGGTCCAAAAAAAACCCACAAAAAGTTTCACTTAATTTGGACTCCATTTGATATTGATTTTCTACGATGTAAAAAACAAGCAAAAAACAATAAACTGGCACTTGGCACTATGTCAATACGTTAGTCGCAAAAAATGATATAAAATGATTGTAAAACATCCAGGAATGATAATATAACAGCATGGAATAAACAAAAATTATAGATACATTGGAGACGTACCAGCAAAAAATAGCAACTAGCACTTGGCACTATGTCAATAGGTTAGTCCCAAAAAATGATATAAAATGATTGTAAAACATCCAAGAATGATAATATGACAACATGGAATAATAAAAAATTATAGAGACGTTGGAGAAATACTTTCCATTAACTTAATAATTTCATGTTTAACTTATTATTAAAAAATTGTTGTTATTAGAAAACTATTTCTGTTTTGTTTGTTAATCACTCAAGTTTTCTTTAAGTTTATTAACTTTTCTTTTGGATTTTCATTTTGATTTATTTATGTTTTTCTTTATAATTTTTCTTGTTGGGCCTTTATTGTTAGTATGATTTCTTATTTATGTCATTGTTTACTTTGTTAGATTATCCGAAATTTGAAGCTTGCTACTATGAATCTCTAGAGTTTTAAGGACATCATCAAGGCAAGTAACATTTGTTGGAACTATCATGAAGTGATACGTCTCCAATGTATCTATAATTTTTTTATTGTTCCATGCTATTATATTATCTATTTTGGATGTTTTATATGCATTAATATGCTATTATATTTTTTTGGGACTAACTTATTAACCCAAAGCCCAGTGCAAGTTCATGTTTTTTTCCATGTTTTTGAGTTTCTCGGAAAAGGAATATCAAATGGAATAAAACTTTGCGATGATTTTTCTTGGACTAGAGGACACCCGAAGGACTTGGAGTCCAAGCCAGAAGAGCCACGAGGAGGCGGCAAGGGTGGAGGGTGCGCCCTAGGGGGTCGCCTACCTTGTGGAACCCCTCAAGACTCTCCTAACCTACCTCTTCATCCTATAAATTTACATATATTCCAAAACCCTCATGGGATCCACAAAAACACTTTTCCGCTGCCGCAACCTTCTGTACCCGTGAGATCCCTTGGGACCTTTTCCGACAATCTCCCGAAGGGGGATTCGATCAACAAAGGGCTTCTACATCAACCCTATTGCCCTTCCGATGAAGCATGAGTAGTTTACCTCAAACCTACGGGTCTATAGCTAGTAGCTAGATGGCTTCATCTCTCTCTTTGATTCTCAATACCATGTTCTACTCGATGTTCTTGGAGATCTATCTGACGTAATCTTATTTCGTGGTGTGTTTGTTGCGACTCGATGAATTATGGATTTATAATCAGATTATATATGGATATTATTTGAATCTTCTCCGAATCCTAGTATGCATGATTTGATATCTTTGTATTTCTCTTCGAATTATCGGTTTGCTTGGGCCAAGTAGATTGGTATTTCTTGCAATTGGAGAGGTTCTTAGTTTTGGGTTCAATCTTGCGGTGTCCTCACCCAGTGAAAAAGTAGGGGTAGCGAGGCACGTATTTGTATTGTTGCCATCAAGGATAAAAAGATGCGGTTTTCATCATATTGCTTGACTTTATCCCTCTACATCATGTCGTCTTACTTAAGGCGTTACTCCATTGTTTATGAACTTAATTCTCTAAATGCATGCTGGATAGTGGTCAATGTGTGGAGTAATAGTAGTAGATGCAGGCAGGAGTCGGTCTACTTGACACGGACGTGATGCCTATATGCATAATTATTGCCTTGGATATCATCATAACTTTGCCTTTTTATTCGCCCTTCTTTCATTTGTCTTTTCGTTTGCTTTTTGGTTGCATGTGTGTTAGATTGCTTGTTTTGTCACGATGACTCAAGAGAATACCAAGCTGTGTGACTTTTCCAATACCAATAACAATGATTTTATTTGTACTCTGATTGCTCCCGTCACTAGTGTGGAATCTTATGGAATTAATGCCGCTTTGTTGAATCTTGTTATGAAATAAGAATTTCCCGGCCTCCCTAGTGAAGATGCCGCATCCCATCTAAATACTTTTGTTGAATTTTGTGATATCAAAAAGAAGAAAGATGTGGATAATGATACTATCAAATTGAAGCTATTTCCGTTCTCACTTCGAGATAGAGCTAAAACTTGGTTTTCATCTTCGCCTAAAAATAGTATTGATTCATGGAACAAGTGTAAAGATCATTTTATTTACAAGTTTTTTCCTCCTACTAAGATAATCTCCCTTAGGAACGATATTATGAATTTTAAGCAACTTGATCATGAACATGTTGCACAATCATGGTTTGAGTTTATGGATGATTATACAAAAATTTATGCCGAATTGAATTTTGCATCTAGAAGTCGTTTAGATTCGATCGCAGGAGGTACTTTTATGGAAATCACATTAGGAGAAGCTACTAAACTCCTATATAATATTATGGCTAATTATTCTCAATGTCACACCGAAAGATCTTCTACTAGTAATAAAAGTGCATGCAATTGAAAAAATTAATGTTTTGGGTGGAAAGATGGATGAGCTTATGAAATTGTTTGCTAGTAAGAGTGCTCCTATTGATCCTAATGATATGCCTTTGTCTACTTTGATTGAGAATAATAATGAATCTATGGATGTGAATCTTTTTGGTAGGAACAATTTTGGTAATAACGCGTATAGAGGTAATTTCAACCCTAGGCCGTTTCCTAATAATTCCTCTAATAATTATGGTAATTCCTACAAAAATTCTTATGGAAATTATAATAAGATTCCCTCTGATCTTGAGGATAATATTAAAGAATTTATTAGTTCTCAAAAGAATTTCAATGCTTTGGTTGAAGAAAAATTGCTTAAGATTGATGATTTGGCTAGGAACATGGATAGAATTTCTCTTGAGATGGATGCTTTGAAAATTAGATCTATTCCACCCAAGCATGATATTAATGAGTCTCTAAAAGCTATTATGATTTCTATTGATGAATGTAAAGAAAGAACCGCTAGGATGCGTGCTAAGCGAGATTGGTTTGTAAAAGCACGTTCTCCGATTTGTCGCGAAAATAATGATGAAGATCTTAAAGTTATTGATGTGAATCCTATTGAATATTTGTTTTATACTATAAATATTGATAAAGATGGGACTCGAGATGAGTTAACTTTAGCTTGAAGGCGTCCCAATGATTCGGAGTTTATAGATCTTGATGCAAAAATTGATAAAAATGGGGTTGGAGAGGTCAAAACATTAAGTAGCATTGAACCCACTCTTTTGGTTTTCAAGGATTTTAATTACGATAATTGATCTTTGATAGATTGTATTTCGTTGTTGCAATCCATGTTTAATTCTCCTCATGCTTATAATCAAAATAAAGCTTTTACTAAACATATTATTGATGCTATGATGAAATCTTTTAAAGAAAAACTTAAGTTGGAAGTTCTATCCATAGAAAGATTTATGACGAGTGGGAACCTACCATTAGGATTAAAATTAAAGATTATGAGTGCCATGTTTTGTGTGATTTGGGTGCTGCCGTTTTCATGATTCCAAAAACTTTATGTGATGTGCTAGGTTTCCGTGAATTTGACGATTGTTCTTTAAATTTTCATCGTGTGGATTCCGCTATTAAGAAACCCATGGGAAGGATTAATGATGTTCTTTTGTTGTAAATATGAATTATGTTCCCGTAGATTTCATTGTTCTTGATATAGATTGCAATCATATATGTCCTGTTATTCTTGGTAGACCTTTCCTTATAACGATTGGTGCACTTATAAATATGAAAGAAGGAAACATGAGATTTTAATTTCCATTAAGGAAGGACATGGAACACTTTCCTAGAAATAAAATTAAGTTGCCATATTAGTCTATTATGAGAGCTACTTATGGATTGCATACCAAAGATGACAATACCTAGATCTATTGCATTATCCCTAGCTAGGGGTGTTAAACAATAGCGCTTGTTGGGAGGCAACCCAATTTTACTTTTTTTGGTTCTAGTTTTCAATAAATTTTTCATCTGGCCTCTGGTTAGACGTGTTTTTATGTGTTAATTAGTGTTTGTGCCAAGTAAGACCTTTGAGATGGCTTACAGTGATAGTTGATTTGATCTTGCTGAAAAACAGAAACTTTTGCACCCAGAAAAATAATTTTCATTTTTAACAGAAGAGCGACAAAGTACTAATTAGTTTCACATACTTTTAATTCAAAAATTGCCTCTATTGTCCTAATTTTTCAGAATTTTGGAGTTATAGAAGTATTCAAGATTTACAGATTGCTACAGACTATTCTGTTTTTGACAGATTCTGTTTTCTATGTGTTGTTTGTTATTTTGATGAATTTATGGGTTGTATCGGGGGGTATGAACTATGGAGAAGTTGTAATACAATAGATATTACACCATTATAAATAAAGAATGATTTCACAACAGTTCCAAAAGTGATGATTTATTTTCTTATACTAACGGATCTCATGAGTTTTCTGTTGAGTTTTGTGTTGTGAAGTTTTCAAGTTTTGGGTAAAGATTTGATGGACTATGGAATAAGGAGTGGCAAGAGCCTAAGATTGTGGATGCCCACGGCACCCCAAGGTAATATTCAAGGACAACCAAGAGCCTAAGCTTGGTGATGCCTCGGAAGGCATCCCCTCTTTCGTCTTCATCTATCGGTAAATTTACTTGAGGCTATATTTTTATTCACCACATGATATGTGTTTTGCTTGGAGCGTCTTGAATGATATGAGTCTTTGCTTTTTAGTTTTACACATTCATCCTTGCTGTACACATATTTTGAGAGGGACACGCATGAATTGTGATTTATTAGAATACTCTATGTGCTTCACTTATATCTTTTGAGCTAGGCAATTTTGCTCTAGTGCTTCACTTATATGTTTTTAGAGCATGACAGTGGCTTTATTTTATAGGAATAGTTGAAATCTCTTGCTTCACTTATATTATTTTGAGAGTCTCTCTAAACAGTATGGTTATTTTATTTGGTTATGAATTTAGTCCTAATATGATGGGCATCCAAGAGGGATATCATAAAAACTTTCATATAAAGCGCATTGAATACTATGAGAAGTTTGATTACTTATGATTGTTTTGAGATATAAAGATGGTAATATTAGAGTTATGCTAGTGAGTAATTGTGGATTGGTGGAAATACTTGTGTTAAAGTTTGTGATTCCCGTAGCATGCACGCATGGTTAACCGTTATGTGATGAAGTTGGAGCATGATTTATTTATTGATTGTCATACTTCGCATGGAGGTCGGGAGCGCGCGATGGTTAACTCCTACCAACATCTCCCTTAGGAGCATGCGCCTATTACTTTGTTTTGATAACTAATAATCTTTCGCAATAAGTATGTGAGTTCTCTATGACTAATGTTGAGTCCATGGATTATACGCACTCTCACCCTTCCACCATTGCTAGCCTTTCTAGTACCGCGCAACTTTTGCCGGTGCATTAAACCCACCATCACCTTCTTTAAAACAGCCACGATACCTACCTATCATGTCATTTCCATAGCCATTCCGACATATATTGCCATGCAACTTCCACCGTTCCGTTTATTATGACACGCTTCATCATTGTCATATTGCTTTGCATGATCATGTAGTTGGCATCGTATTTGTGGCAAAGCCACCCTTTCATATTTTTTATACATGTCACTCTTAATTCATTGCATACGCCGGGACACCACCAGAGGCATTCATATAGAGTCATATTTTTGTTCTACAACTGAGTTTGTAATTCTTGAGTTGTAAGTAAACAAAAGTGTGAGGATCATCATTATTAGAGCATTGTCCAATGTGAGGAAAGGATAGAGGAAGCTATGATTCCCTCACAAGTTGGGATGAGTCTCTGGACTTCACAAAAAATAAAAGGGGACAAAGAAGCCCACAAAAATATAAAAGAGGCCAAAGAAGCCCATCAAAAATTAGAGAAAAGAGAGAAGGCGCAATGTTACTACCCTTTTTCCACACTTGTGCTTCCAAGTAGCACCATGATCTTCATGACAGAGAGTTTCCTATGTTGTCACTTTCATATACTAGTGGGAAATTTTCATTGTATAACTTGGCTTGTATATTCCAATGACGGGCTTTCTCAAATTGCGCTAGGTCTTCGTGAGCAAGCGAGTTGGATGCACACCCACTTAGTTGCTTTCCGAGCTTTCATACACTTATAGCTCTGGTGCATCCGTTGCATGGCAATCCCTACTCACTCACATTGTTATCTATTGATGGGCATCTTCATAGCCCGTTGATACGCCTATTTGATGTGGGACTATCTCCTTCTTTTTGTGTTCTCCACAACCACCATATTCTATTCCACCTATAGTGTTGTATCCATGGCTCACGCTCATGTATTGCGTCAAAGTTGAAAAAGTTTGAGAACATCAAAAGTAAGAAACAATTGCTTGGCTTGTCATCGGGGTTGTGCATGATTTAATACTTTGTGTGATGAAGATGGAGCATACCCAGACTATATAATTTTGTAGGGATAACTTTCTTTGGCCATGTTATTTTGAGAAACATGATTGCTTTGTTAGTATGCTTGAAGTATTATTGTTTTGAATCTTATGGATCTGAATCTTCATGCCACAATAAAGAAAATTACTTGGATAAATATGTTAGGTAGCATTCCACATCAAAAATTCAGTTTTTATCATTTACCTACTTGAGGACGAGCAGGAATTAAGATTGTGGATGCTTGATACGTCTCCAACATATCTATAATTTTTGATTGTTCGATGCTATTACATAATCTATTTTGGATGTTTTATATTCATTAATATGCTACTTTACATTATTTTTGGGACTAACTTATTAGCCCAGAGACCAGTTTCTATTTTTCCTTGTTTTTGAGTTTACAGAAAAGGAATATCAAACGGAGTCCAAACGGAATAAAACTTTGTGATGATTTTTCTTGGACCAGAAGACACCCGAAGGACTTGGAGTCCAAGCCAGAAGAGCCACGAGGCGGTGGAAAGGGTGAAGGGCGCACCCTAGGGGGCTGCCCCCTACCTTGTGGCCCCCTCGGGACTCTCCTGACCTACCTCTTCGTCCTATAAATTCAGATATATTCCAAAACCCTCAGGGGAGCCACAAAAACACTTTTCCGCCACCACAATCTTCATATACCTGTGTGATCCCATCTTGGGACCTTTTCCGGTAATCTGCTGGAGGGGATTCGATCACGGAGGGCTTAAGATTTTATTTATTGTTATGGCTAGAAGATGCACCCTTGTTCTTAGTAACTTGAGTAATCTTGCTAATCTTTACATCAGTTTATCAATAGTTTTAGCGGAAGCAAAAGCCGTGCTTAGATTACTAAAGATCTCCTCCAATTTATCGATCCGAGAAGGGCTTTCTTCAATTCTTTCATGAATTATGGTCCCCCTTTATTCTAGCAACTTAAAAACTTCTCCTGCATTTAACCAAAATTTAGTAGGAAAATTATGCATCTTTTTATCCAAGTTCTCAATATGTTCTTCGGTAAGTATTTTCTTTTCGATAGCATCTAGTCTTTCCATAACACGCTCAAGAGTCAAAGTTGTTTCATTAATTATGAGAGGTGGTGAACACAATAAATTTCCCATAGCATTAAAAGCATCAAGAGAGGGATACATCAAGAAATTTCTAACAGTAATCGTATCAAGGACGAATCTATACCAAGTGGTGATGCCCACATGAAAATAGCGAAGAAGAACAACGGTAGATTGCTTACGGGTAGATCTATCATGTTTGAAGCTTTTAAATTGGGATTTGAATAGATTTACTTCAAACACTAAATTTGCTTATAACTTTTATTTAAATATTATTTTTTTCATTAATTCCTTTTACTACTAGTTTGTAGATGTTTTGTTTCTCTAGAAGAACAATAAAAAAATTGATGTTAGTTTTAGACCTGTTTTAGTCAAATTCAAATCTAAGCCTATTACGCTTGCTTTTAATGAAAAATAATTATTTTATTTTATTCTAAAAGTAATTATTTTTGCCACTTCAACATAGTTAATCGAAGTTTTCATTAGGACAATGATGCGGCTTAAACTACGTTGGTATTTCCCCAAAGAGGAAGGGATGATGCATCACTGCTTCGGTAGGTATTTCCCTCGATGATGAGACCAAGGTTATCGAACCAGTAGGAGAACCACACAACACCACGTAAACAACTCCTGCACACAAAGAACAAATACTTGCAACCCGACATAAGAGAGGGGTTGTCAATCCCTCACGGGTAAAAAGGATAGGTAAAATTGTAGTAGATTGGATAAATAGATCTCGCGGGAATGCGAATAAAATAAATAATAATAAATTGCAGTAAGGTATTTTTGTATTTTTGGTTTAATAGATCTGAAAATAAAAGCAAATAAAAATAGATCGCGAAGGCAAATATAATAAAGAAGAGACTCGGCGCCGTAGATTTCACTAGTGGCTTCTCTCGAGAAATATAGCATACAGTGGGTAAAAAAATTACTGTTGGGCAATTCATAGAACTTCAAATAATCATGACGATATCCAGGCAATGATCATTATATAGGCATCACATCTAAGATTAGTAGACCGACTCCTGCCTGCATCTACTACTATTACTCCACACATCGATCGCTATCCATCATGCATCTAGTGTATTAAGTTCATGGAGAAACGAAGTAATGTAATAAGAATGATGACATGGTGTAGACAAGATCTCTTTATGTAGAAACAGACCCCACCTTGTTATCCTTAATAGCGATGATACATATGTGTCGGTTCCCCTTCTGTCACTGGGATCAAGCACCATAAGATCGAACCCATCACAAAGCACCTCTTCCCATGGCAAGAAAAATGATCTAGCTAGCCTAACTAAACCAAAGATTCGAAGAAGAAATATGAGGCTATAAATAATAATGCATATAAGAGATCCAAACACTCAAATAACTTTCATGCATAAAAACATAGACTGATCATAAACTCAAAGTTCATCGGATCCCAACAAACACACCGCAAAAAGAGTTACATCAAATAAATCTCCAAGAGACCATTCTATTGAGAACCAAGAGAGGGAGAGAGAGAGGGGGAGAGAGAGATAGAGAGAGGAAGCCATCTAGCTACTAACTACGGACTCGTAGGTCTGCAATGAACTACTCACGCATCATCGGAGAGCCACCGATGAGGATGATTGTCACACCCTGGATGTAACTTGCCATATTTGTAACTCCGACTCTTGCCATTTCCGGCTTTAAGTTATGGGATTCCCTTCATGGTTGGGTTTTGTCTTCGTTTTGCATTTTATTCATGTCATGCATTTCATATCATGTCATCATGTGCATCGCCTTTGCATTCGTGTTCGTCTCATGCATCCGAGCATTTTTCCCGTTGTCCGTGTAGCAATCCGACACTCCTACATGCACCGGCGCGCCGTGTCTTGTCTCCTTTCGTGAGCGTGTGTTAAACGTTCTTGGAATGGACCGAGATTTGTCAAGTGGCCTTGGTACATCACCGGTAGACCGACTATCCAATTTCGGGCCATTTGGAGTCCGTTTGATACTGCAACGGTTAACCGGGTAACCGCGAAGGCCCCTTTTGTGTTGCAGCCCAACACCCCTCCAAAATCTCCCGATAACACATCTAAACCACTCCCATGTCCTCCGGCGTCGGATCACGATCGTGTGGGCGAAAACTACACCTCATTTGGACACTCCTACCTCCTTCTAGCTATAAATAGGTGCCCCTCCCTGAATTTTCGTGCAGATAAACCCTAGCCCCGCTGACTCTCCGCCGCCGGACACGTCTAGATCGGACCGGGCGCGTCCACGGCGCCGCCCGCAGCCAACCGGCGCTCGCCACGTGGCTATCGCCGCCTCCCACCGCCGCCGGCCCACCAGGCCCGCGCTTGGCCCGCGGGGCCCGTTTCGCCGCGCAGCCGCCCGCGCGTAACAGCACCCGAGAGCGTCCCCGCACCGCCGCCGTTATCTTCGCTCCGGCCGCCATCTCGCCACCGCTCGACCTCACCGGTCCCCGCCGCTGCTCGCCTGCCCCGCCACCGCGCCGGTCCCCGCCGCTCCCCGTGCGCCGCCATGCCGTCCGGGACCCGCGGACCTGATCTTGTGTGATTTAGCCATAGCTCAGTGTTCATGTTTTGTCAAGCATCTTGAGTACATCACTGCCATATGCTTTGTTGTTATGTTGGTGTATAGTAGCTTAGTTTCTTGTTGCATTCTAGATAGCATCATGCTGTTAATCGCAGGATTGTGCCATTCTTGTTTTGCTTGCCATTTGCAAACCGTGCGTCCGTTTTCGGTGATCTTTATATCGATTTCGACTGAAATCATCTCATCTTTCCAGCGGCACACTTGTTTTGTCAAGTTGATGCATTAACCAATCTTTCCTTTACAGAGCACGCATATACATTGCATATCATGTCTTGCATATCATGCCATGTTTTGCATCATGTTGCTTGTGCATTGCACCGTGATTGATTGTTGGTCCTTTGCTTGTGTTCTTGCTTTGGGTAGAGCCGGGAGACGAGTACGTGATCGAGGAACCTGTTGAGTACGCTAACGAGGATCAAGCTTTTGGCAACTCTGAGAACTTTGCAGGCAAGATGACCATACCCTCGAAATCACTTCTATCTTTGCTTGCTAGTTGTTCGCTCTATTGCTATGCCGCGCTACCTAACACTTGCTATATCATGCCTCCCATGTTGCCATGTCAAGCCTCTAACCCACCTTTCCTAGCAAACCATTGTTTTGGCTATGTTACCGCTTTTGCTCAGCCCCTCTTATAGCGTTGCTAGTCGCAGGTGAGGATGATGTTTGTTGCATGTTGGAACATGGATATTGTTGCGATATCATTATTATATCTTGTTTACTTTAATGCATCTATATACTTGGTAAAGGGTGGAAGGCCCGGCCCTATGCCTGGTGTTTTGTTCCACTCTTGCCGCCCTAGTTTCCGTCATATCGGTGTTATGTTCCTTGATTTTGTGTTCCTTACGCGGTTGGGTGTTATGGGAACCCCTTGACAGTTCGCTTTGAATAAAACTCCTCCAGCAAGGCCCCAACCTTGGTTTTACCATTTGCCTACCTACCACCATATACCTTCCCTTGGGTTCTGCAGACTCAAGGGTCATCCTTATATTAAACCACCCCCCGGGCCAGTGCTCCTTTGAGTGTCGGTCCGAACCAAGCCGCCTGCGGGGCCATGTCAGGGAAACTCGAGGGTTGGTTTTACTCGTAGCCTGTCTCATCTGGTGTTGCCTTGAGAACGAGATACGTGCGACTCCAATCGGGATTTGTTGGCACATCGGGTGGCTTTGCTGGTCTTGTTTTACCATTGTCGAAATGTCTTGTAACCGGGATTCCAAGACTGATCGGGTCTTCCCGGGAGAAGGAATATCCTTCGTTGACCGTGAGAACTTGTGATAGGCTAAGTTGGGACACCCCTGTAGGGTTTCAACTTTCGAAAGTCGTGCCCGTGGTTATGTGGCAGATGGGAATTTGTTAATATCCGGTTGTAGAGAACTTGACACTTAACTTAATTAAAATGAACCAACCATGTGTGTAGCCCTGATGGTCTCTTCTCGGCAGAGTCTGGGAAGTGAACATGGTCTCGTGTTATGCTTGAGCGTAAGTAGCTTCAGGATCACTTCTTGATCATTATTAGCTTCTCGACTGTGCGTTGCTTCTCTTCTCACTCTCCTTTGTGTAAGTTAGCCACCATATATGCTTAGTGCTTTGCTACAGCTCCACCTCACTATCCTTTCCTACCTTTAAGCTTAAATAGTCTTGATCTCGCGGGTGTGAGATTGCTGAGTCCTCATGAATCACGGTTACTTCCAAACATATCAAGGTGCTGATGATGCCAGTGCAGGGGACGCTACCGAACTCAAGTGGGAGTTCGACGAGGATTCAGTCCGTTACTATGTTTCTTTTCCGGATGACCCGTAGAGGAGCCCAGTTGGGATGATCGGGGATCTAGCATTTGGGTTTGTCTTTCTTTATTTTGGTTCCGTAGTCAGACCTTTGTTTGTACCTTGGATGATGTATGTATTATTTATGTATTGTGTGAAGTGGCGATTGTAAGCCGACTCTTTATCCCTTTCTTATTCAGTACATGGGATGTGTAAAGATTACCCCTCTTGCGACATGCCTACCATGCGGCTATGCCTCTAAGTCGTGCCCCGACACATGGGAGATAGCCGCATTATGGGTGTTACAAGTTGGTAATCAGAGCCTTCCCCGACTTAGGAGCCCCCACCTGATCGAATTGCTGACGTTGTTGAGTCTAGAACAAAATGTTTTGAGTCTTAGGATTATATATATCAGAGAGTAGGATTCCTTTTACTCCTCAGTCCCTTCGTCGCTCTGGTGAGGCCTCCTGACATAGAGTTTTGACTCTTCTCTCCTCAAATTTCATGATAAAAAATTTTAGGATCACGCGGGTATCTTGGAATCGTTCCGATGGTTTTGTGACGAGAACATTGTTCTTGGTGCCTCCTGCCATTTAGGGGTTGTGGCAATGTCCCGGTGAGTTGAGCTCCGAGGTGTTGTCATCACAATTTTATCATTGCAGTTCTCGAATACCTGAGTTCGCAGACATCGAAAATCTCTTTTATGCAGTTGTTTGGTGAGATAACCTCGACGCCACCCAGTACTGGGGCGGGAGTTCGAGAGTATTGACATAATTCCTATAACGGATGCTTTTTGAAGGTTGAGGTACATGATTTTCGGAGGTTTCTTGGTTATGTGTTGAAGGATGGATACAGCTGGATGTAGGATTTGGTAGTTTTGGGTGAGATATTATACTTCCCCCGTATCCCCAACACCTGATTGCATAACCAGAAAGTTTCGGGAGTTTTATAGGTGGGAATTCAAGTAGCTCTAGTATTTCTTCACGCAGATATTTGGTTTGTGATTGGGTAATCCTTACCAATTATTTGTTCATATCCGTACCTTGTTTCTTTATTCATCTACCTTCATCTAAGGGCTTCTCAACTTTATGGAAGTGTGATGATTTACTTTGGAATTCATTCATTCAGTCTTGTTCGAATGTTAAGGCTATATGTTCCAATTTCGATCCCTTGATTCAGATTGAATATCTGTTTTTCAAGATGCTAACGGATGTCAACCTCTTCAGGATGGCTCCTCCAATGCGTCAGAATCCGCACCGCAATGATCGGGATCAGTCGAACCCTCCGCCACCACCTCCACCTCTGGAGGCATGGCAAGCTGTCATGGCAGCCACCAACGCCAACACTCAGATGCTTTTGAAACTCTTGCAAGGGCGCAACCAAGGGAAAGTCAAACAAGGAATCAAGGCCAAGGCAACAATCAGCCTTAGTTTGCTACCCTCAACCAGTTCCTCGCAAACCAGCTGAAGTCCTTCAGTAACTGTGTCGAGGCCACAGACGCCGACGACTGGCTCATGGATATCTGCAAACATTTTGAGTGTAGCAATGTCAGGCTTGAGGACTTTGTCATGTTTGCTTCATTTCAACTCAAAGACCAAGCTCCTGAGTGGTATCAACAATACAGAGATTCCAGAGGAGGTCGTGTGATTACCTGGAATGATTTCCGCTGAGACTTCAAAGCTCATCACATCCCACTAACGTTGCCGAGAGCAAGTGTGAGGAGTTTCGCAATCTCAAGCAAGGTAGCATGCCTATGTATCAATACAACATCCAGTTTCAGAAACTTGCTCGCTTCGCTAAACAAGATGTCCCTGATGAAAAGAGTATGATTTATCAATTCAGAGGTGGCCTCAGAGAATATCTGCAATTAGCTCTCGTGCTTCTTGAACCGACTGAGTTTGATCAATTCTACAACATGGCACTAAAGCAAGAAGCTGCTCAGCTCAAGTGTGAGGCATCTAAGAAGAGAGTCAGGGATGCAGTTCAATCTTCTTCTTCATCACGAGTGACAGCTAAGCAACATAAGTTTTGGTTGTCTCCTCCTCCTCTGTTTCGTCAGCCTTATCAGCAAAAGAGCAAAGGTGACAATGCATCTTCCCACCCACCCAACCCAGGCTATCAGAACAAAGCTCAGTCTCATAGTCCAAGGTCAAGTGCTCCTTATCACCGTCTGCTCTCAGAGGTTACTTGCAACAAGTGTCAATAGAATTGGCACTATGCAAACAAGTGCTTCAACCAAAGGCGCCTTCCACCTCCTCCTCTTGTGAGATCTGCCAGCAATGCAGTGGTCAAGCATAATCCCAAGCATGCTAAGGTCAACATGATGAACGCAGCCCTGGCAGAGGATTCTCCAGAAGTGATCATGGGTAACCTTCCGGTAAACTCCATTCCTGCTAAAGTCTTATTTGATACTGGTGCATCACATTCTTTCATGTCATTCCCATTTGCATCGGAGCACAATTTTGACACTAAGGCATTACCTAGAGCTCTGCAAGTTGTTTCTCCAGCTAAGCGTTTGAGATCTACCATGATGGTTCCGAATGTTGGTATCGAAATGGGCGACTATAGATTTCTGGCTTCTCCAATTGTTCTTGGTGACTCGGATATTGATCTAATTCTCGGCATGGACTGGCTTTCTAAGCACAAGGCTCTGCTTGATTGTGCTGCCAGAGAAATTCAATTGACACACTCTTCTGAGGAAGTGATCATCTATGCCGCTCATGACGAAACCATTCGGCTGTTTTCTCTCAATGAGATGGGTGAGTTGAATTCCATCTCTCAGATTCTAGTTGTTTGTGAATATTAAGACGTCATTCAAGAAGAGCTTCCGGGAATACCTCCTCACCGGCCAGTTGAATTCGTCATCGATCTTGAGCCTGGCATGGAACCTGTTTGCAAGCGTCCTTACAAGCTTGGACCAGAGGAGTTGAAGGAGTTGAAGAAACAACTCGATGAACAAGAGCGTATGGGTCTGATCAGACCGAGTTCATCTCCATGGGGTTGTGGTGTACTTTTTGTCAAGAAGAAGGATGGAACGGAACGATTCTGCATCGACTACCGTCCATTGAACAAGAAGACAATACAGAACAAGTATCCACTTCCCAACATCAATGAGCTATTCGAGCAACTCAAAGGTGCCCAAGTGTTCTCCAAGCTTGACCTCCGTATGGGTTATCATCAGATTCACATTCGTGAACAAGATATCCCCAAGACAGCATTCAGAACAAGGTATGGTTCTTATGAATATACTGTCATGTCTTTCGGCCTTGTCAATGCTCCTCCAACATTCTCTCGCATGATGAACTTAATCTTCAACCCTTACACAAATGATTTCGTCCTGGTGTATCTCGATGATATTTTGATCTTTTCCAGGAATAAGGAGGATCATGCCAAGCATTTGAGATTGGTGCTTGATAAACTCATAGAGCATCAATTCTATGCAAAGTTTTCAAACTGTGAGTTCTGGCTTGACGAAGTTCTTTACCTTGGTCATATCATCTCCGCCAAGGGCATCGCTGTTAATCCCGAGAAGGTGTCTGCAATTGTGAATTGGGAACCTCCTCAGAATGTCAAGCAGCTCTGCAGTTTTCTTGGGCTTGCAAGCTATTGTCGAAGATTCGTTGAGAACTTCTCTAAGATTGCAAAGCCTCTTTCCAACCTCCTCCAGAAGCATGTCAAGTATGTCTAGACGCTTGAATGTGACGTTACTTTCAACAGCCTAAAAGAGAAGTGAGTCACAACTCCTGCTTTGACTCCTCCCGATGAATCCAAACCTTTTGAAGTTTTCTATGATGCCTCCCTGCAAGGTCTCGATGTTGTGTTAATGCAAGAGAAGAAAGTTGTGGCTTATACCTCTCATCAGTTGAAGCCCAACGAAAGGAACTACCCCACTCATGACCTCGAGTTGGCGGCAGTTGTCCATGCTCTATTAACGTGGAGACATCTCTTGTTGGGAAGGAAAGTGGACATCTTCACTGATCATAAGAGCCTCAAGTACATCTTCACTCAACCCAACCTCAACCTCAGGCAGACTCGTTGGGTCGAAATGATTCAAGAATACAATCCAAGTATCGAATATACTCCAGGAAAGGCCAATGTCATTGCGGATGCTTTGAGCAGGAAGGCTTACTGCAACTGCCTAATTCTCAAGCCCTTCCAACCGGACCTTTGTGAAGCTTTCTGCAAACTGAATATCCAAGTTGTTCCTCAAGACTTTCTTGCCAACCTCCAAGTCTCTTCTACTTTGGAAGATCAAATTCGTGAGGCACAACTCCTGGATTCCATGGTGAAGAAGGTGAAAAATGGGATTGCCAAGAGCCAACCCAAATACAAATGCTATCGCATTGATGACAAAGACACTCTTTTCTTCGAGGATCGAATTGTGGTTCCTAAAGGTGATCTAAGGAAAGTCATTATGAACGAGGCGTACAATTCCCTTCTATCCATTCATCCTGGAAGTACGAAGATGTACCATGACCTCAAGCAGTCGTATTGGTAGACTCGAATGAAGAGAGAAATTGCTCAATTCGTAAATGAATGTGATGTCTGCAAAAGAGTGAAAGCAGAACACCAATGGCCAGCTGGTCTCCTCCGACCTCTTGCTATTCCATAATGGAAATTTGACCATATTGAGATGGACTTCGTGACTGGATTTCCCAAGTCCAAGTGTGGAAATGATGCTCTTTTCGTTGTCATCGACAAGCTTACTAAAGTGGCTCATTTCCTTCCAATCAAAGAATCTATCACAGCAGCTCAGTTGGCAGAGCTATACACCTCCAGGATTGTCTCTTTGCACGGCATTCTGCAATTGATATCTTCAGATCGTGGTAGCATCTTCACTTCTAAGTTCTGGAACTCCTTCCAGAAGGCCATGGGCTCCAACATTCGGTTCAACACAGCCTTCCATCCTCAAACTAGTGGCCAAGTCGAGCGAGTCAATCAAATCCTTGAAGATATGCTTAGGGCTTGTGTCATTTCCTTCGGTATGAAGTGCGAAGATTGTCTTCCATATGCCGAGTTCTCCTACATCAACAGCTTCCAAGCGAGTTCGGGCAAGGCCCCATTCGAGATTCTCTATGACTGAAAGTGGCGTACTCCTCTCAATTGGTCAGAGACGGGTGAACGCCAACTTCTTGGCAACGACTTGATCACAGAGGCTGAAGAAATGTGTAAAGTCATCCGTGAAAATCTCAAAGCCGCGCAATCGCGCCAGAAGAGATACTATGATTGCAAGCATCGTGACTTGCCTTTCGAGATCGGAGACCTTGTCTACCTCCGCGTCTCTCCAATGAAAGGCACTCGTCGCTTCGGTATCAAAGGGAACCTCGCCCTAGATATGTGGGTCCTTTCAAGATCTTGGCAAAAGAGGCGATCTCGCCTATCAACTTGAGCTTCCGTCCAACTTCGCAAATGTGCATGACGTGTTTCACGTGTCACAGCTTCGCAAGTGCTTCAAGACTCCTGAGCACACCATCAACTTCGAAGAGATTGATCTCCAAGAAGACATGTCTTATCATGAGCATCCCGTTGCTATTCTTGAAGAAACCGAGTGCAAGACTCGAAACAAGTCTATCGAATTCCTAAAAGTGAAGTGGTCACACCATTCCGACTGAGAAGCCACTTGGGAAGGCGAGGATCACCTCCGTGCTGAATATGCGGAGTTCTTTCAGTCCTAGATCTTGGGATGAGATCCTTTCATAGTGGTGGAGTGTTGTTACACCACGGATGTAACTTGCCATATTTGTAACTCTGACTCTTGCCAATTCCGGCTTTAAGTTATGAGATTCCCTTCGTGGTTGGGTTTTGTCTTTGGTTTGCATTTTGTTCATGTCATGCATTTCATATCATGTCATCATGTGCATCACGTTTGCATTCGTGTTCGTCTCATGCATCCAAGCATTTTCCCCGTTGTCCGTGTAGCAATCCGACACTCCTACGTGCACCGGCGCACCCCTCTTGTCTCCTTTCATGAGCGGGTGTTAAACGTTCTCGGAATGGACCGAGATTTGTCAAGTGGCCTTGGTACATCACCGGTAGACCGCCTGTCAAATTTCATGACATTTGGAGTCCGTTTGATACTCCAACGGTTAACCGGGTAACCTTGAACGCCCCTTTTGTATTGCAGCCCAACACCCCTCCAGAACGGCCCAATAACCCATCTAAACCACTCCCATGTCCTCCGTCGTCGGATCACGATCGTGTGGGCGAAAACTACACCTCATTTGGACACTCCTACGTCCTTCTAGCTATAAATAGGTGCCCCTCCCCGAATTTTAGCGCAGATAAACCCTAGCCCCGCTGCCTCTCCACCATCGGACACGTCCGGATCGGACCGGACACGTCCATGCCGCCGCCCGCAGCCAACCGGCGCCCACCACATGGCGACCGCTGCCGCCCGCGGGTCACTGCGCCCGAGAGCGTCCCCGCGCCGCCGCCGTTCTCTTCGCTCCGGCCGCCGTCTTGCCGTTGCTCGACCTCACCGGTCCCCGCCGCTACTCGCCGGCCCCGCCACCGTGCAGGTCCCCGCCACTCCCATGCGCCGCCATGCCGTCCGGGATCCGCGGACCTGCATCCCCATCGCCTCTCCGGCTTGCCGCCGGCCGGATCCGGCGAGATCCAGCCCGGAGGAGCTCGCCGGTCTTCTTCCTCCCTCACCGGCGTCGTACTCCGGTCATCCTCGGTTTGCACGCCCACGAAGAACCCTAGATCCGGGAGATTGTTTTTTGTCTAAGTCCTTTTCACCTCATGTTTTATGCCCAGGTTCTTAGCATCATAACTCCATGACCGTAGATCCGTTTCATGCGCATGATATATCAAAATGTTCATTGTGAGATGATCTTCATTTAATTACATTGTGGCATGCTTGTTTGAGTTCATCTTGACGCCCTAATAATTGATGAAAGAGTGCTATAAAATGTTTACTGCTGCTGCTTATCAGATTATGATGTTTTGTCATTTTTGCCACATTTGATGTGTGCTTCATATGGGCATGAGCTCTACATGTGTTTTGAACTATGCCATGCCACCTTTACAGGGGTGATTGCCATGTATTTTTGTAATCTATGTGGTGACTAGCACAAGCATGCAAAGTAGCTTTCGTGATATTGTTGATTTCAAGGACTTAGGATTTTGCTAAGTCATTTTCCTGCTGTTATTTTGATGCCATGTAAACATGATGCTACAGTGAGATCCATGCTTGTTTTGATTATCTTCAATAACGGTGTTTTGGACATATGGTTATGCTCTATCCATCCGTGCCCCTGTTTGCAATTATGGAGTGCCCTAGCATGTCTTAATCTTGCTCTACTTTTGCTATAAAATGTTCCTGGCAGATTGTTTACATTTTAATCAATTTTGCCATGGTTGTTGCTAGTGATCCATGCATGCTATGAACTTGCTCTTGCCATGGTTAGGTTCATGAACATGTAATCTTGCTGATGCTATGCTTGTTTTGTCATGCAAGGCTTTGTGATGAGTGGTTTGAGCTCTCAAAGTTGCCTTCCTAACTCTGATTATGCCATGCTCTGTTTTTCTGATGTCTGAAACTATTATGAAACTTGCTATGTTTATATGGGTGCCATCATATCTTCTGTGCCTTTTTGGCTCATGATCAGTAAGGCACTTTTGTTCTATGCATTTAGTAGGATCATGCCATGCCTTTGTTTGCTATGATATCTTCCTATAGCATGTTGTTTGCTTGCTCTAAACATGGCTTCATGATGTTATTTCTAGCATGTTAGTATTTTCACGAAGTCTGTGAAGCTGATATCTTTTGCACTTTTTCCATGCTTGTTTGAACCTGATCTTGTGTGATTTAGCCATAGCTCAGTCTTCAGGTTTTGTCAAGAATCTTGAGTACATCACTGCCACATGCTTTGTTGTTATGTTGGAGTGCAGTAGGTTAGTTTCTTGTTGCATTCTATATGGCATCGTGCTATTAATCGCAGGATTGTGCCATTCTTGTTTTGCTTGCCATTTGCAAACCATGCGTCCGTTTCCGGTGATCTTTAAATCAATTTCAACCGAAATCATCTCATCTTTCCAGCGGCACACTTGTTTTGTCAAGTTGATGCCTTAATCATTCTTTCCCTTCCGGAGCACGCATATGCATTGCATATCATGTCTTGCATATCATGCCATGTTTTGCATCATGTTGCTTGTGCATTGCACCGTGATTGATTGTTGGTCCTTTGCTTGTGTTCTTGCTTTGGGTAGAGCCGGGAGACGAGTACGTGATCGAGGAACCTGTTGAGTACGCTAACGAGGATCAAGCTTTCGGCAACTCTGAGAACTTTGCAGGTAAGAGGACCATACCCTCGAAATCACTTCTATCTTTGCCTGCTAGTTGTTCGCTCTATTTCTATGCCGCGCTACCTACCACTTGCTATATCATGCCTCCCATGTTGCCATGTCAAGCCTCTAACCCACCTTCCCTAGCAAACCGTTGTTTTGGCTATGTTACTGCTTTTGGTCAGCCCCTCTTATAGCGTTGCTAGTTGCTGGTGAAGATGAAGTTTCTTCCATGTTGGAACATGGATATTGTTGGGATATCATTATTATATCTTGTTTAGTTTAATGCATCTATATACTTGGTAAAGGGTGGAAGGCTTGGCCCTATGCCTGGTGTTTTGTTCCACTCTTGCCGCCCTAGTTTCCGTCATACCGGTGTTTTGTTCCTTGATTTTGCGTTCCTTACGCAGTTGGGTGTTATGGGAACCCCTTGACAGTTCGCTTTGAATAAAACTCCTCCAGCAAGGCCCAACCTTGGTTTTACCATTTGCCTAGCTACCACCATATACCTTCCCTTGGGTTCTGCAGACTCAAGGGTCATCCTTATTTTAACCACCCTGGGCCAGTGCTCCTCTGAGAGTTGGTCCAGACCAAGCTGCCTGCGGGGCCACCTCGGGGAAACTCGAGGGTTGGTTTTACTCGTAGCCTGTCTCATCCGGTGTTGCCTTGAGAACGAGATACGTGCGACTCCTATCGGGATTTGTCGGCACATCGGGTGTCTTTGCTGGACTTGTTTTATCATTGTCGAAATGTCTTGTAACTGGGATTCCAAGACAGATCGAGTCTTCCCGGGAGAAGGAATATCCCTCGTTGACCGTGAGAGCTTGTGACGGGCTAAGTTGGGACACCCCTGCAGGGTTTGAACTTTCGAAAGTCGTACCGGCAGTTATGTGGTAGATGGTAATTTGTTAATATCCGGTTTTAGAGAACTTGACACTTAACTTAATTAAAATGAATCAACCGCATGTGTAGCCATGATGGTCTCTTCTCGGCGGAGTCCAAGAAGTGACCACGGTCTCTTGTTATGCTTGAGCGTAAGTAGTTTCAGGATCACTTCTTGATCATTATTAGCTTCTCGACCATGCGTTGCTTCTCTTCTCGCTCTCTTTTGCATAAGTTAGCCACCACATTTGCTTAGTGCTTTGCTGCAGCTCCACCTCACTACCCTTTCCTACCCTTAAGCTTAAATAGTCTTGATTTCGCGGGTGTGAGATTGCTGAGTGCTTATGACTCACGGTTACTTCCAAACAGATGCAGGTGCCGATGATGCCAGTGCAGGGGACGCTACCGAACTCAAGTGGGAGTTCGACGAGGATTCGGGCCGTTACTATGTCTCTTTTCCGGATGATGAGTATAGGAGCCTAGTTGGGATGATCGGGGATCTAGCATTTGGGGTTGTCTTTCTTTATTTTGGTTCCATAGTCGGACCTTTGTTTGTACCTTGGATGATGTATGTATTATTTATGTATTGTGTGAAGAGGCAATTGTAAGCTGACTCTTTATCCCTTTCTTATTCAGTACATGGGATGTGTAAAGATTACCCCTCTTGCGACATGCCTACCATGCGGCTATGCCTCTAAGTCGTGCCCCAACACGTGCGAGATATAGCCGCATTCTGGGTGTTGCAATGATGAACCCCTCTGTGATGGTGTCTAGATTGGATCTGGTGGTTCTGGAACTTGCGGCGGCTGGAATTGATTTTCGTCGACTCTCCTATGGTTTCTGAAATATTGGGGTATTTATAGAGCAAAGAGGCGGTGCGGGAGGCCACCGAGGTGGACACAACCCACCTGGGCGTGCCTGGGTGGGTTGTGCCCCCTCATGGCACCCCTAGGTGCTTCTCTGGCCCATCAGGCGTCTTTTGGTAAAAAAATCCACAAAAAGTTTCGCTGCATTTGGACTCTATTTGATATTTGTTTTCTGCGATGTAAAAAACAAGCAAAAAACAGCAACTGGCACTTGGCACTATGTCAATAGGTTAGTCCCAAAAATGATATAAAATGATTATTAAATGATTGTAAAACATCCAAGAATGATAATATAACATCATGGAACAATAAAAAATTATAGATACGTTGGAGACGTATCAGGGCCCTTCCCACACGACCTAGAAGCCATCGGGGATAGGGAGTAGCAATGCATACGTTTCGCATAACTAAGCGTATGCGATACCCACATCTATCGCAAATGCGAGTCTTCAGACAACCGTCTATGATATCTTGAATATCCCAAATGCTCCGTCATTGTTACTCGTTTGTGCTTGCGTTACCATCGCAGTCGGTATTCTATGGTGCTACTTTTATGATGCCTGATACGTCCATTTTGCATCATGTTTCCTTGCTATTATTTATAATGTTTTTATCCATAATAATGCTTTTTGGAGTAATTCTAATGCCTTTTCTCTCATAATTTACAAGGAACACACCAAGAGGGAGAATTCTCGCAGCTGGAAATCTGGACCTGGAAAAGCTACGTCAGGCCACCTATTCTGCGCAACTCCAAATGGGCTGAAACTTTACTAAGATTTTTTATGGGTTATTTAAGAAATATTGGAGTCAATAAACACCAGAGTGGTGCCACCTGGTTGGTTGTGGCCTCCTCGGGCCACCTCCGGTACCCATCTTTTGGTATATAAGTGGTTTTGACCTAGAAAAAATGGGAGGAGGACTTTTGGGATGAAGCGCCGCCACCTCGAGGCGGAACTTGGGCAAGAGCACTTTTGCCCTCTGGCGGAGCGATTCTGCCGGGGGAACTTCCCTCCCGGAGGGGGAAATCATCGTCATCATCATCACCAACAACTCTCCCATCTTGGGAGGGCAATCTCCATCAACATCTTCACCAGCACCATCTCATCTCAAACCCTAGTTCATATCTTGTATGCAATCTTGTTACCGGAACTATAGATTGTTGCTAGGGGGTGACTAGTAGTGTTGATTACATCTTGTAGTTGATTACTATATGGTTTATTTAGTGGAAGATTATTTGTTCAGATCCAATATGCTATTTAATAACCATCTGATCTTGAGCATGATTATTATTTGTGAGTAGTTACTTTAGTTCTTGAGGTCACGGGAGAAATCATGTTGCAAGTAATCATGTGAATTTGATATGTCGTTCGATATTTTGATAGTATGTATGTTGTTATTCCCTTAGTGGTGTCATGTGAATGTCGACTACATGACATGTCACCATATTTGGGCCTAAGGGAATGCATCGTGGAGTAGTAAATAGATGGTGGGTTTCGAGAGTGATAGAAAGTTAAACCCCAGTTTATACACTATTCCGTAAGGGACCAATTGGATCCTAGAGTTTAATGCTATGGTTAGAATTTATTCTTAATACTTTTATCGTAGTTGCGGATGCTTGTGGGAGGGTTAATAATAAGTAGGATTTTTGTTCAAGTAAGAACATCGCCTAAGCACCGGTCCGCCCACAAATCAAATTATCAAAGTAGCGAACACAAATCAAACCAACATGACAAAAGTGACTAGATGAAATTTCCGTGCACCCTCAAGAACGCTTTTCTTATTATAAGAGACCATTTTGGCCTATCCGTTGCCTCAAAAGGATTGGTCTACCTTGCTGCATACTTATTACAATTATCATTACTTGCTCATTACAAGTTAACTTGCCATCAAACTACTCGCTACTTACAATTTTAGCACTTGCAGACACTGTCTTACTGAAAACTACTTGTCATTTCCTTCTGCTCGTCGTTGGGTTCGACACTCTTACTTATCGAAAAGATCTATAATTGATCCCTTATACTTGTGGGTCATCAAGGCTATTTCCGGGCGCCATTGCCGGGGAGTGAAGCGCTTCTGGTAAGTGGAATTCGGCAAGGAAACATTTATATAGTGTGCTGAAATTTGATGTCACTTGTTACTATGGAAAACTATTGTTTGAGGGGTTTGTTCTGGGTATCTTCATCTCGTCCGGAACCAGAATTAATTTCCCCTAAACCTACAACACCTACTGAAAATATCGAATGTGAAATTCCTTCGGGTTTGTTAGAACAACTGCTAGCTAATCCTTATGCAGGAGATGGGACCGAACATCCCGATATGCACTTGATACATGTGGAACAAATTTGTGGATTGTTTAAGCTTGCGGGTTTACCCGGAGATGAGGTGATGAGAAAGGTTTTCCCTTTATCTTTGAAGGGAAAAGTATTAGCATGGTATAGGCTATGCGATGATATTGGATCATGGAATTGGAATCGTCTGAAATTGGAGTTCCACCAAAAATTTTATCCTATGCATCTAGTTCATCGTGATTGGAATTATATATACAATTCTTGGCCTCGTGAAGGAGAAAGAATCGCTCTAGCTTGGGGGAGGCTTAAGTCAATGTTATATTCATTCCCCAACCATGAGCTTTAAAGAGAAATTATTATCCAGAATTTTTATGCTCAGCTATCTTTTAATGATCAAACCATGGTTGATACTTCTTGTGCTGGTTCTTTTATGAAAAGACTATCAAATTACGGTGGGATCTTTTGTAAAGAATGAAACGCAACTCTGAAGATTGGGAAGTCGACAAGGTATTAAACTTAAGTATGATTGTGTTAAATATTTTATGGATATCGATGCTTTTCAAAAGTTTAGCACTAAATATGGACTTGACTCTGAGATAGTAGCCTCCTTTTGTGAATCATTTGCTACTCATATTGAACTCCCTAAGGAGAAGTGGTTTAAATATTACTCACCTATTAAAGGAGAAATTAAATAACCAGTACCAGTTAAAGAAGAAGTTATACTTTATAATGTTGATCCAGTTGTACCTATTGCTTATTTTGAGAAACCTCCTTTTCCTGTTAGGATAAAGGAGCATGCTAAAATTCCAACTGTGGTTAACAAAAGCTCTGTTAGAACACCTAAACCAGATGAACAAATTAGAGTTGAACCTAATATTGCTATGGTTAAAGATCTCTTGGAAGAAGATGTGGATCGGCATGTTATCTACTTCTATGTAGAAGCTGCTAGAATCGCCAAACTCGAAAAAGATAAAAATAGACCAATTGTTGGCATGCCTGTCATTTCAGTTAAAATAGGAGATCACTGTTATCATGGTTCATGTGACATCGGTGCTAGTGTGAGTGCTATTCCTTACAAGTTATATGAAGAAATTAGGGAAGACATAGCACCTAAAGAGTATGAATATATAGATGTTACTATTAAACTTGCAAATAGAGACACCATATCACCTTGCGGGGTTATTAGATATGTTGAAGTCTTGTGTGGGAAAATAAAATATCCTACTGATTTTCTTGTTATTGGTTCCCCACAAGATGACTTCTGTCCCATTATCTTTGGTAGACCTTTCTTGAACACAGTTTATGCTAAGATAGATTGTAAGAAACAAACTGTGGGTGTTAGCTTTGGTGATGAGTCTCATGAGTTTAGTTTTTCCAAGTTTAGTAGAAATCATCATGAAAAAGAATTTCCTAGTAAGGATGAACTAATTGGTCTTGCTTCTATTGCTGTTCCACCTACTGATCCTTTAGAACAATATTTGCTAGACCATGAGAATGATTTACATATGCATGAAACAAATGAAATAGATAAGATTTTCTTTGAACAACGTCCTCTGCTTAAACACAATTTTCCTATTGAAACTCTGGGAGATCCTCCCCCACCTAAAGGTGATCCTGTGTTTGAATTAAAACAATTGCCATCCACTTTGAAATATGCTTATCTTGATGAAAAGAAGATATATCATGTTATTATTAGTGCTATCCTTTCAGAACATGAAGAAGAAAGATTATTGAAAGTTCTAAGGAAGCACCGGGCTTCTATTGGATATACTATTGATGATTTAAAGGGCATTAGTCCCACTCTATGTCAGCACAAAATTAATATGGAACCTGGTGCTAAACCCGTTGTTGATCAGCAACATCGGTTAAATCCGAAGATGAAAGAGGTGGTAAGAACGGAAATATTAAAACTTCAGGAAGCAGGTATAATATATCCTATAGCCGATAGTAGATGGATAAGTACTGTTCATTGTGTTCCTAAGAAAGGAGGTATTACTGTTGTTACAGGCTACAGAATGGTAATTGATTTTAGAAAATTAAATAAAGCAACTAGAAAGGATCATTAGCCTTTGCCTTTTATTGATCAAATGCTTCAAAGATTATCTAAGCACACACACATTTTCTTCTTTGATGGATATTCTGGATTTTCACAAATACTTGTTTCTCAACATGATCAAGAAAAGACCACTTTTACGGGCCCTTTTGGAACCTATGCTTATAGACGTATGCCTTTTGTTTTCTGTAATGCACCTGCTACCTTTCAAAGATGTATGACTGCTATATTCTCTGACTTTTGTGAAAAGATTGTTGAGGTTTTCATGGATGACTAGTCTGTTTATGGGAAGTCTTTTGATGAATGCTTAAGCAATGTTGATCGAGTTTTGCAGAGATGTGAACAAACAAATCTTGTCTTGAATTGGGAGAAATGCCACTTTATGGTTAATGAAGGCATTGTCTTTGGTCATAAAATTTCTGAAAGAGGTATTGAAGTGGACCAAGCAAAGGTTGATGCTATTGAGAAAATTCCATGTCCTAAGGACATCAAAGGTATTCGTAGTTTCCTAGGTCATGCTAGTTTCTATAGGAGATTTATTAAAGACTTCTCTAAAATTTCTAGGCCTCCTACTTGTTTGTTGATAAAGGAAATTCCTTTTGTTTTTGATGATGATTGTCTTGAAGCGTTTGAAACACTCAAGAAAGCCTTAATTTCTACACCTATTGTGCAACCACCTGATTGGAACTTGGCTTTTGAAATTATGTGTGATGCTAGTGATTATGCTGTTCGTGCTATTCTAGGAAAAAGAGTTGATAAGAAATTGAATGTTATTCATTATGCTAGTAAAACTGTAGACAATGCTCAAAGAAATTACGCTACTACTGAAAAAGAATTCTTAGAAGTGGTGTTTGCTTGTGATAAGTTTTGACCTTATATTGTTGATTCCAAAGTAACTGTTCATACGGACCATGCTTCTATTAAATATCTTATGGAAAAGAAAGATGCTAAACCTAGACTTATTCGTTTGGTTCTCTTGCTAGAAGAATTTGATTTGCATATTATTGATAGAAAAAGAGTTGAGAACCCCGTAGCTGATAACTTGTCTAGGCTTGAAAATGTGCTTGATGACCCACTTCGTATTGATGATAGTTTTCCTGATGAGCAGTTAGCTGCAATAAATTCTGCTAATGGTACTCCTTGTTATGCTAACTATGCTAATTACATTGTTGGTAAAATTTTCCACCTAGCTTCACATATCAATAAAAGAAAAAAATTCTTCTATGATTTAAGACATTACTTTTGGGATGACCCACATCTTTATAAAGAAGGAGTAGACGGTATTATTAGACGTTGTGTACCTGAGCATGAACAGGGACAAATCCTACGGAAATGTCACTCCGAGGCTTATGGAGGGCATCATGCTGGAGATAGAACTGCTCACAAGGTATTGCAGTCTGGATTTTATTGGCCTACTCTCTTCAAGGATGCTCGTAAGTATGTCTCATCTTGTGATGAATGTCAAATAATAGGTAATATCGGTAAGCGTTAAGGAATTCCTATGAATTATTCACTTCCTATTGAACCATTTGATGTTTGGGTGTTTGATTACATGGGACCTTTTCCTTCCTCTAATGGGTATACACATATTTTGCTTGTTGTTGATTATGTTACTGAATGGGTAGAAGCTATTCCAACCAATAGTGCTGATCACAACACCTCTATTAAAATGCTTAAGGAAGTTATTTTTCCAAGGTCTGGAGTCCCTAGATATCTAATGACTGATGGTGGTTCACACTTTATTCATGGTGCTTTCCTTAAAATGCTTGCCAAGTATGATGTTAACCATAGAATTGCATCACCCTATCATCCTCAGTCTAGTGGTCAAGTTGAACTTAGCAATAGAGAAATAAAATTAACTTTGCAAAAGACTGTCAATAGGTCCAGGAAGAATTGGTCTAAGAAATCAGATGATGCACTTTGGGCTTATCGAACAGCTTATAAAAATCCTATGGGTAGGTCTCCGTATAAAATGGTTTATGGAAAAGCTTGTCATTTGCCACTTGAGTTAGAACATAAAGCTTATTGGGAAATTAAAGAACTCAATTATGATTTCAAACTTGCTGGTGAAAAGAGGTTATTTGATATAAGCTCTTTAGATGAATGGAGAACCCAAGCTTATGAAAATGCAAAGTTATTCAAAGAAAAAGTTAAAAGATGGCATGACAAAAGAACCCAAAAGTGTGAGTTTAAAGTTGGAGAATATGTTCTTTTGTACAACTCTCATTTTAGATTTTTTGCAGGAAAGCTCCTCTCGAAATGGGAGGGCCCCTAAGTCATCGAGGAGGTTTACCGGTCTGGAGCCATCAAAATAAATAATTTCGAAGGCACTAACCCGAAGGTTGTCAATGGGCAACGAATAAAGCATTATATCTCAGGTACGCCTATTAATGTTGAAAGTAATATTATCCAAACTTTGACACAAGAAGAACACATAAAAGGGTCCTTCCGGAACACGCTAGAATCGTGAAAATAAGGAGGTACGTGATAAGGTAAGTAAACGGACTCCAAAAAAATATACAAAAATATTTTTTATCATTTTTGGAATATTTTAAAATTTTGGAAATAAAGAAACATCCAGGAAGCGTACCCTGGTGGGCACAAGACACTAGGGCATGCCAGGCTTGCCTAGCGCACCCAGGTGGGTTGTGCCCACCTGGGACACATCCGGCATTGCATTTTTCTACCATTTACTTGTCCTTCAACATAAAAAATCTATATATACTTCCCGAACCTGTTGATTAAAGTATTTCGGAGAAATCCTCTGTTATTTTTCTCCTTGTTGTTTTCTGTTAGATTCCATCTACCATGGCCTCTTCAAGCTCCTCCAAGGACAAGATCTATCCTTCATCACCACCATTATCTCTCCTTCACCACCAAAAGGAGAATTGAGTATCGGGTATGGGCACTCCCCTTGGCTTCCGCCAAGCTTGGGGGAGGTTCCCCGCTATCATATCATCCCACTATCTTTTTGCTTTATTTATCTTAGTTCAATCTTTTGCTTTCAGATGAAATAGAGTTTAGTTCGATCCTTTCTTCTTTTAAGAGTTTTCTTAGTGGTGTATCCCTGTAATCGTGTGCAAGCTATATAATGAAGTTAGTTTTAGCTTTTTCTCTCTTTACTTTCATGTTGCAAATGAAGAAAATAATTAAGGAAGAAAGAACAAGAGAAAGGAAATAACTAATGAAAATATTATATACTAATCCTATGGTAGGTGATGGCATTACATAAGGAAAAGTATAGGTAGAAAATTTTATTAGAGATTGACAAACATAGCATTAGTCAATGATGAAACTCATGAAAGAATTATTAAGGGAAGAGAAGATTCACATATAGATATACTATCCTAGAAATCTTTTGTGCTTGTGAGCCCTCATCAAAATATTTTATGCCAAAATTGTTGTCGCTGGACAAGGAAGACAACTTAATGGTTTATGTTTGTTTATATTCAGATATAAGTCATATTGTCATAGATCCTTTAACATGTGATGCTTGCCCCCTATCTTTGCTAGCCAAAAAATTTGTACTAAGTAGAGATACTACTTGTGCATCCAAAAACCCTTAAACCCAAATCTTTCTCAAGAGTCCACCATGTTGGGGAACGTAGTAAGTTCAAAATTTTCCTACGCACACGCAAGATCATGGTGATGCATAGCAACGAGAGGGGAGAGTGTGATCTACGTACTCTTGTAGATCGACAACGGAAGAGTTAGGTTGATGTAGTCGTACGTCTTCACGGTCCGACCGATCCAAGCACCGTTACTCCGGCACCTCCGAGTTCTTGACACACGTTCAGCTAGATGACGATCCCCGGGGTCCGATCCAGCAAAGCGTCGGGGAGGAGTTCCGTCAGCATGACGGCGTGGTGACGATCTTGATGTTCTACCGTCACAGGGCTTCGCCTAAGCACCGCTACAATATGACCGAGGTGGAATATGGTGGAGGGGGGCACCGCACACGGCTAAGGAACGATCACGAAGATCAACTTGTCCAACTAGGAGAGGTGGAGGGAGAGAAGGAAAGGGGGGGCGCCACCCCTCCCTCCTTGTCCAACTCGGACTAGGGGGAGAGGGGGCGCGCGGCCTGCCCTGGCAGCCCCTTCCTCTTCTCCACATTAGGCCCATAAGGCCCATTAACCCCCCGGGGGGTTCCGGTAACCCCCCGGTGCTCCGGTTTTATCCGAAACTTCCCCGGAACCCTTCCGGTGTCCGAATATAGTCATCCAATATATCAATCTTTATGTCTCGACCATTTCGAGACTCCTCGTCATGTCCGTGATCACATCCAGGACTTCGAACTAACTTTGGTACATCAAAATGCATAAACTCATAATAACTGTCATCGTAACGTTAAGCGTGCGGACCCTACGGTTCGAGAACAATGTAGACATGACTGAGACAAATCTCCGGTCAATAACCAATAGCGGGACCTGGATGCCCATATTGGCTCCTACATATTCTACGAAGATCTTTATCGGTCAGACCGCATAACAACATACGTTGTTCCCTTTGTCATCGGTATGTTACTTGCCCGAGATTCGATCGTCGGTATCCAATACCTAGTTCAATCTCATTACCGGCAAGTCTCTTTACTCGTTCCGTAATACATCATCTCACAACTAACTTATTAGTTGTAATGCTTGCAAGGCTTATGTGATGTGCATTACCGAGAGGGCCCAGAGATACCTCTCCGACAATCGGAGTGACAAATCCTAATCTCGAAATACGCCAACCCAACATCTACCTTTGGAGACACCTGTAGAGCACCTTTATAATCACCCATTTACATTGTGACGTTTGGTTGCACACAAAGTGTTCCTCCGGCAAACGGGAGTTGCATAATCTCATAGTCATAGGAACATGTATAAGTCATGAAGAAAGCAATAGCAACATACTAAACGATCGGGTGCTAAGCTAATGGAATGGGTCATGTCTATCAGATCATTCACTTAATGATGTGATCCCGTTAATGAAATAACAACTACTTGTTTATGGTTAGGAAACATAACCATCTTTGATTAACGAGCTAGTCAAGTAGAGGCATACTAGTGACACTTTGTTTGTCTATGTATTCACACATGTATTATGTTTCCGGTTAATACAATTCTAGCATGAATAATAAACATTTATCATGATATAAGGAAATAAATAATAACTTTATTATTGCCTCTAGGGCATATTTCCTTCAGTCTCCCACTTGCACTAGAGTCAATAATCTAGTTCACATCGCCATGTGATTTAACAGCAATAGTTCACATCACCATGTGATTAACACCCATGGTTCACATCGATATGTGATCAACACCCAAAGGGTTTACTAGAGTCAGTAATCTAGTTCACATCGCTATGTGATTAACACCCAAAGAGTACTAAGGTGTGATCATGTTTTGCTTGTGAGATAATTTTAGTCAACGGGTCTGTCACATTTAGATCCGTAAGTATTTTGCGAATTTCTATGTCAACAATGCTCTGCACGGAGCTACTCTAGCTTATTGCTCCCACTTTCAATATGTATCTAGATCGAGACTTAGAGTCATCCAGATCTGTGTCAAAACTTGCATCGACATAACCTTTTACGACGAACCTTTTTGTCACCTCCATAATTGAGAAATATTTCCTTATTCCACTAAGGATAATTTTGACTGCTGTCCAGTGATCTACTCTTAGATCACCATTGTACTCCCTTGATTAACACAGTGTAGGGTATACAATAGATCTGGTACACAGCATGGCATACTTTATAGAACCTATGGCTGAGGCATAGGGAATGACTTTCATTCTCTTTCTATCTTCTGCCGTGGTCGGGTTTTGAGTCTTACTCAACTTCACACCTTGTAACACAGGCAAGAAACTTTTTCTTTGACTGTTCCATTTTGAACTACTTCAAAATCTTGTCAAGGTATGTACTCATTGAAAAACTTATCAAGCGTCTTGATCTATCCCTATAGATCTTGATACTCAATATGTAAGCAGCTTTACCGAGGTCTTTCTTTGAAAAACTCCTTTCAAACACTCCTTTATGCTTTGCAGAATAATTCTACATTATTTCCGATCAACAATATGTCATTCACATATACTTATCAGAAATGTTGTAGTGCTCCCACTCACTTTCTTGTAAATACAGGCTTCACTGCAAGTCTGTATAAAACTATATGCTTTGATCAACTTATCAAAGCGTATATTCCAACTTCGAAATTCTTGCACCGGTCCATAGATGGATCGCTGGAGCTTGCATATTTAGTTAACACCTTTAGGATCGACAAAACCTTCTAGTTGCATCGTATACAACTCTTCTTTAGTAAATCCATTAAGGAATGCAGTTTTGTTTATCCATTTGCCAGATTTCATAAAATGCGGCAATTGCTAACATGATTCGGACAGACTTAAGCATAGATACGAGTGAGAAAATCTCATTGTAGTCAACACCTTGAACTTGTCGAAAACCTTTTGCGACAATTCTAGCTTTGTAGATAGTAACACTACTATCAGCGTCCGTCTTCCTCTTGAAGATCCATTTATTTTATGGCTTGCCGATCATCGGGCAAATCCATCAAAGTCCATACTTTGTTCTCATACATGTATCATATCTCAAATTTCATGGCCTCAAACCATTTCGCGGAATCTGGGCTCATCATCGCTTCCTCATAGTTCGCAAGTTCGTCATGGTCTAGTAACATGACTTCCAGAACAGTATTACCGTACCACTCTAGTGCGGATCTTACTCTGGTTTACCTACGAGATTCGGTAGTAACTTGATCTGAAGTTACATGATCATCATCATTATCTTCCTCACTAATTGGTGTAGTAGTCACAAGAACAGATTTCTGTGATGAACTACTTTCCAATAAGGGAGAAGGTACAATTACCTTATCAAGTTTTCTACTTTCCTCCCACTCACTTCTTTCGAGAGAAACTCCTTCTCTAGAAAGTTTCCAAGTTTAGCAACAAAAGTCTTGCCTTCAGATCTGTGATAGAAGGTGTATCCAATAGTTTCCTTTGGATATCCTATGAAGACACATTTCTCCGATTTGGGTTTGAGCTTATCAGGATGAAACCTTTTCATATAAGCATCACAATCCCAAACCTTAAAAAATGACAACTTTGGTTTCTTGCCAAACCACAGTTCAGATTGTGTCATTTCAACGGACTTAGATGGTGCCCTTATAAACGTGAATGCAGCTGTCTTTAATGCATAACCCCAAAACGATAGTGGTAAATCGGTAAGAAACATCATAGGTCACACCATATCTAATAAAGTACGGTTATGACGTTCGGACACACCATTACATTGTGGTGTTCCAGGTGGCGTGAGTAGTGAAACTATTTCACATTGTTTTTAACTGAAGGCCAAACTCGTAACTCAAATACTCTTCTTTACGATCAGATCGTAGAAACTTTATTTTCTTGTTACGATGATTTTTCACTTCACTCTGAAATTCTTTTCAAATGTTTCAGACTTATGTTTCATCAAGTAGATATACTCATATCTGCTCAAATCATCTGTGAAGATCAGAAAATAATGATACCTGTCGCGAGCCTCAATATTCGTTGGACCACATACATCAGTATGTATGATTTCCAACAAATCTGTTGCTCGCTCCATTGTTACGAAGAACAGAGTCTTAGTCATCTTACCCATGAGGCATGGTTCGCAAGCATCAAGTGATTCATAATCAAGTGATTCCAAAATCCCATCAGCATGGAGTTTCTTCATGCGCTTTACACCAATATGACCTAAACGGTAGTGCCACAAATAAGTTTGCACTATCATTATTAACTTTGCATCTTTTGGTTTCAATATTATGTTTATGTGTATCACTATGATCGAGATCCAAAGAACTATTTTCATTGGGTGTGTAACCATATAAGGTTTTATTCATGTAAACAGAACAACAATTTATTCTCTTACTTGAATGAATTACCGTATTACAATAAACATGATCAAATCATATTCATGCTCAACGCAAACACCAAATAACACTTATTTAGGTTCAACACTAATCCCGAAAGTATAGGGAGTGTGCAATGATGATCATATCAATTTTGGAACCACTTCCAACACACATCATCACTTCACCCTTAACTAGTCTCTGTTTATTCTGCAACTCCCGTTTCGAGTTACTAATCTTAGCAACTGAACTAGTATCAAATACTGAGGGGTTTCTATAAACACTAGTAAAGTACACATCAATAACATGTATATCAAATATACTTATGTTCACTTTGCCATCCTTCTTATCTGCCAATCAATTGGGGTAGTTCCGCTTCCAGTGACCAGTCCCTTTGCAGTAGAAACACTTAGTCTCAGGCTTAGTACCAGACTTAGGCTTCTTCACTTGAGCAGCAACTTGCTTGCCGTTCTTCTTGAAATTCCCCTTCTTCCCTTTGCCCTTTTATTGAAACTAGTGGTCTTGTATACCATCAACACTTGATGCTCTTTCTTGATTTCTACCTTCATCGATTTCATCATCATGAAAAGCTCGGGAGTCGTTTTCGTCATCCCTTGCATACTATAGTTCATCATGAAGTTCTACTAACTTGGTGATGGTGACTAGAGAATTCTGTCAATCACTATCTTATCTGGAAGATTAACTCCCACTTTGATTCAAGCGATTGTAGTACTCAGACAATCTGAGCACATGCTCACTAGTTGAGCGATTCTCCTCCATCTTTTGGCTATAGAACTTGTTGGAGACTTCATATCTCTCAACTTGGGTATTTGCTTGAAATATTAACTTCAACTCCTGGAACATCTCATATGCTCCATGACGTTCAAAACATCTTTGAAGTCCCGATTCTAAGACATTAAGCATGGTGCACTAAAATATCAAGTAGTCATCATATTGAGCTAGCCAAACATTCATAATGTCTGCATCTGCTTCTGCAATAGGTCTGTCACCTAGCGGTGCATCAAGGACATAATTCTTCTGTGCAGCAATGAGGATAAACCTCAGATCACGGATCCAATCCGCATCATTGCTACTAACATCTTTCAACACAATTTTCTCTAGGAACATATCAAAATAAACACAGGGAAGCAACAACGCGAGCTATTGATCTACAACATAATTTGCAAAATACTACTAGGACTAAGTTCATGATAAATTTAAGTTCAGTTAATTTATTTAAAGAACTCCCACTTAGATAGACATCCCTCTAATCCTCTAAGTGATTACGTGATCCAAATCAACTAAACCATGTCCGATCATCGCGTGAGATGGAGTAGTTTCATTGGTGAACATCTTTTATGTTGATCATATTTACTATATGATTCACGCTCGACCTTTCGGTCTCCGTGTTCCGAGGCCATATCTGTATATGCTTGGCTCGTCAAGTTTTAACCTGAGTATTCCGCGTGTGCAACTGTTTTGCACCCGTTGTATTTGAACATAGAACCTATCACACCTGATCATCACGTGGTGTCTCAGCACAAAGAACTTTCGCAATGGTGCATACTCAGGGAGAACACTACTTGATAATTTAGTGAGAGATCATCTTATAATGCTACCGTCAATCAAAGCAAGATAAGATGCATAAAAGATAAACATCACATGCAATCAATATAAGTGATATGATATGGCCATCATCATCTTGTGCTTGTGATCTCCATCTCCGAAGCACCGTCGTGATCACCATCGTCACCGGCGTGACACCTTGATCTCCATCGTAGCGTCGTTGTCATCTCGCCAAGCTTGTGCTTCCACGACTATCGCTACGGTTTAGTGATAAAGTAAAGCATTACAGCGCGATTGCATTGCATACAATAAAGCGACAACCATATGGCTCCTGCCAGTTGCCGATAACTTGGTTACAAAACATGATCATCTCATACAATAAAAATCAGCATCATGTCTTGACCATATCACATCACAACATGCCCTGCAAAAACAAGTTAGACGTCCTCTACTTTGTTGTTGCAAGTTTTACGTGGCTGCTACAGGCTTAAGCAAGAACCAATCTTACCTACGCATCAAAACCACAACGATAGTTTGTCAAGTTGGTGCTGTTTTAACCTTCACAAGGACCGGGCGTAGCCACACTCAGTTCAACTAAAGTTGGAGAAACTGTCACCCACAAGCCACCTCTGTGCAAAGCACGTCGGGAGAACCGGTCTCGCGTAAGCGTACGTGTAATGTCGGTCTGGGCCGCTTCATCCAACAATACCGCCGAACCAAAGTATGACATGCTGGTAAGCAGTATGACTTATATCGCCCACAACTCACTTGTGTTCTACTCGTGCATATAACATCAACATATAAAACCTAGGCTCGGATGCCACTGTTGGGGAACGTAGTAATTTCAAAATTTTCCTACGCACACGCAAGATCATGGTGATGCATAGCAACGAGAGGGGAGAGTGTGATCTATGTACCCTTGTAGATCGACAACGGAAGCGTTAGGTTGATGTAGTCGTACATCTTCACGGTCCGACCGATCGAAGCACCGTTACTCCGGCACCTCCGAGTTCTTGGCACACGTTCAGCTCGATGACGATCCCCGGGCTCCGATCCAGCAAAGCGTCGGGGAGGAGTTCCGTCAGCACGACGGCGCGGTGACGATCTTGATGTTCTACCGTCGCAGGGCTTCGCCTAAGCACCGCTACAATATGACCGAGGTGGAATATGGTGGAGGGGGCACCGCACACGGCTAAGGAACGATCACGAAGATCAACTTGTCCAACTAGGAGAGGTGGAGGGAGAGAAGGAAAGGGGGGGCGCCGCCCCTCCCTCCTTGTCCAATTCGGACTAGGGGGAGAGGGGGCGCGCGGCCTGCCCTGGCAGCCCCTTCCTCTTCTCCACATTAGGCCCATAAGGCCCATTAACCCCCCGGGGGGTTCCGGTAACCCCCCGGTGCTCCGGTTTTATCTGAAACTTCCCCGGAACCCTTCCGGTGTCCGAATATAGTCATCGAATATATCAATCTTTATGTCTCGACCATTTCGAGACTCCTCGTCATGTCCGTGATCACATCCGGGACTCCGAACTAACTTCGGTACATCAAAATGCATAAACTCATAATAACTGTCATCGTAACGTTAAGCGTGCGGACCCTACGGTTCGAGAACAATGTAGACATGACTGAGACAAATCTCCGGTCAATAACCAATAGCGGGACCTGGATGCCCATATTGGCTCCTACATATTCTACGAAGATCTTTATCGGTCAGACCGCATAACAACATACGTTGTTCCCTTTGTCATCGGTATGTTACTTGCCCGAGATTCGATCGTCGGTATCCAATACCTAGTTCAATCTCGTTACCGGCAAGTCTCTTTACTCGTTCCGTAATACATCATCTCACAACTAACTTATTAGTTGTAATGCTTGCAAGGCTTATGTGATGTGCATTACCGAGAGGGCCCAGAGATACCTCTCCGACAATCGGAGTGACAAATCCTAATCTCGAAATACGCCAACCCAACATCTACCTTTGGAGACACCTGTAGAGCACCTTTATAATCACCCATTTACGTTGTGACGTTTGGTTGCACACAAAGTGTTCCTCCGGCAAACAGGAGTTGCATAATCTCATAGTCATAGGAACATGTATAAGTCATGAAGAAAGCAATAGCAACATACTAAACGATCGGGTGCTAAGCTAATGGAATGGGTCATGTCTATCAGATCATTCACTTAATGATGTGATCCCGTTAATGAAATAACAACTACTTGTTTATGGTTAGGAAACATAACCATCTTTGATTAACGAGCTAGTCAAGTAGAGGCATACTAGTGACACTTTGTTTGTCTATGTATTCACACATGTATTATGTTTCCGGTTAATACAATTCTAGCATGAATAATAAACATTTATCATGATATAAGGAAACAAATAATAACTTTATTATTGCCTCTAGGGCATATTTCCTTCACACCATACCTACCTACGGATTGAGCAAGATCCCTCAAGTAAGTTGTCATCAGTGCAAAAAGGCAATAAAAATTGCTTCTAAAAGTATGAGATCATTTAGTGTAAGAAAAAATTGAGCATTGTACGAACTTGGATGACAAAGAATAAAAGAGACAAACTGCATAATAAAGGTTGTCATCTTAAGGGGCAATACAACGTGACATTCTCTTGCACTAAGGGATTGAGCATACAAACAAATAAGCGCATGGCAACCTCTCCTTCCCTCTATGAAGGGCCTGTCTTTTACTTTTATTCAAAGAGTGAAAGTTTTTCTCTCTATTCCTTTCATTTTTCTCTTTTGGCAAGCATCATGTGGTGAGGAAAGATCTATGCACATATGTCCAGTTGCATATAGATAGCATGAGTTATTATTGTTAACATCACCCTTGAGGTGAGTATGTTGGGAGGCGGAACTATAAGCCCCTATCTTTCTATGTGTCTGATTGAAACATTTTCCTCATGGGTACAAGGTGAGTGTTAGCAATCATAGAATACTTTATGATGGTTGATTATGTGGACTTGCCTAAAGGCTCCAACACATGACCCTTCCTGAAAAGATGATGAATTGTAGTTGCAAAGTTGACTGAGAACAGAGTTTGTTGGTTTCTAATAGAGTTTTTGCTTTATACTTCGGTTGTGTGATGCACTATTACTTATTCATGAGAAGTATATGACAAAAGTTCTATGATAAAAGTCCTATGATTAATTTCTTTGTTGTTATAATAATCAACATGATGCTTCTATTTCTGTATTTTGTTTTTATCGACACCTCTCTCTCAAAGCATGTGGACATGTTTTTCGATTTCGGTTCTCGCTTGAGGACAAGCGAGGCCTAAGCTAGGGGGAGTTGATACGTCCATTTTGCATCATGATTCCTTGCTCTTATTTATAATCACTACTAGGGAAAACCCTAGCAGCAGCGCTGGTTTTGTGCTCACTAGTAGCGCGGGTAGGCGTGCTACTAATAAGGCACTACAACCATTGCTTAGCAGTAACGCGTGCCCGCACGCGCTACTGCTAGGACAAATTGCTGCAGCGTTTGTTCACTCCCACGCTACTGCTAATGTAACTACTGGCAGCGTGTTTTCTCTCCATCGCTACTAGTATTATTTTTTATTTTTTTTATTTTTAGTGTATTTATGCGCCATCGTACAAATATTGGTACAATACCAGTAATGAGGTTTACATCATTATGTCCATAACAGTGTGTCAAATGAAGGTGGATTAGGTTCAAGTGGAGGCAATATGTGGTGCATGTCAAAAGTATACTACTAATCCAAACTTGATCTAGTTTGGACTAGTAGTACTTTCAATGTGCACCACATGTTGCCTCCACTTAAATCTAATCCGCCAACACAAGCTATTTAATCATCATCATAGTCATTACCACAAACAGTATTTATTTAATCACCACTAACACTAGCTAATAATAATCATCATAGTCATTACCACCAACACTAGCTATTTTATCATCATAGTAATAGTGTAGCACATCATCATCCTCAAACTCATTTCTAGCTAGCTAATTACTCTTGCTGCTCTCTCTTAGGTAAAATAACATAAAACATGTGTAGCTCTCCTCCTTGATCAAGTTGGAGCATGTAGATGAACCTGTCTCCTAATCGTGGGTAGCGCATCTGTTAGCTGCCCCCTACTACTTCTCTACGCTTCTCCATCACACATTTGGTCCAGTCTTGCACTATTAAGCATCCGTCGCTAATCTTGAATGCACTAAAGTAATCTGTAGGATATCTTGGCCATAAGCTAATAATACTCATGGTACCTTTAGTCTCGATCCCATAAGGCACAAATTCATCGGGAGTCCCTGTTGAAGAACATCGTATGGTAACGTACTTAGCAATGAAGTTTAGCTTCAAAAATAATGTATGGAAAAGATGCACTGAGGACAAATAGTAAAAATCTTACCATCCTTCCTAAATAGATGTGACCGTAGTTCATTACGAACACTATTGGGCGCACGTTTTCAGTACTAACATATCTAAATGCAAAAAGAACATTTGTCTTGACAGTATCAAGATCCTCAAGCCATGAAACATAATGACTTAGCTCCTCGCAGTTTAGTTCAGCCTCGGGACAGTAGTAGGTCCTGTCTACCAAGCGTTGGACATGTTTCCTTGCACCGAAATAAGCTGACAATACAAATTAGTTGTCAACTATTTTTGAATAAACTGGAGGCATCTGCACATTGACCAGATGTCGGTATTACCTTCAATATCATCTTCCGGATGAATATCAAAGGTGATAACCATATCAGGCTCAAATGCATAAGTCTTGCATAGTGCTCACCATGTTTTGCATCCAAAATAGGTGTAGTCGTCTGAATTGTATAATTTTGCGTGGAAAATATGACCATGCTCGGTCTTCAAGTAAACTTTCTTTTCCTCCATAGTACGACTGAAACCTATCTTATCCAATACAAAAACTCTTGCATGGCAGGGGATACGCCAGTAGAATAGTAAAAAAAGACTTGTCATGCTTAATGTCATGCTTAAATTATAAGTTGAAGCAAATGAAGCAAATGTCATGCTTAATTACGAAAAAAGACTTGTCGCTGTGACTTACTGTATCCACTTCGAAGTTCTCGTCCAGCTTGATGCTGAAGCGCCTATCATCATCTAGGAAGATTCCGTCGCACAGGACGTGCTCGTCTTCGCAGTATTTGCAAATACCGAAATCCTTTTCGTCGTCAGACATTTCCTATGTTCATAGTTAAAACATTAATCAAAAATCGATCGAAGACAACTACCAGGATACTCAGCACACAAATCCGGGGCACTCGATAATTCCTACATATTCTGGCACAAGTCATGCCAAAATTCAAGGAAAAATCCGGCATGACCTTTGCTAAAATAGGACTTATCGAGCGCCCGAAATTTGCCGGAACGGAAATGAATCAACACTCGGGCAAAACATAGGCCACTCGGAGGTGTAACCTGCAAACATGACCGACCACTTGGGAAAGCACATATCCTATTTGAGCAACACAAGATATACATTTCAAAATATCTTATAGGACTCAAATTAGCATGCATTCAATAAGCAAAAGTAAATCATCTCATGCATCCATACATCGTCGAATATTATCACTAATACATCCCGAATAGTGTCATACATATAACATCACTAATACAACTAAAACCGTAGCACACGACGGGTATCGGCGCGGGCGATGGACACCCACAGAGAAGGAACCATCACGGGATCATAGCTCCAGTGAGATTCCTAGAGAACCTGCCAGGTATTTGAGAACCTGTGCTCCAACGCAAACATGTAGCGATGGACGTGCGCGTCCTCCTCACTGACACGGTGACACACCACCTCTGCGGGGTCCTCGAGCCTCTGGACCGTCACTGGCCCACGCGACCACCACCAAAGAAGGTTCAGGTCAACGACAGGCTGGCTCCTCACCAACCTGCGCCCCCCGGTAGGTAGCGCCTCCCAGTACCACCCCGACGGAGCCCAGTCCCGGACATGGCCCATCTGGTCAAGCAGGTGTCGTCCTCCACCGACTCGACGACGAGGATGCAGGATAGGCATCGTCCACGTCGATGCGGGAAAAATTGCTTTAACTAAAAAAATAGCAACAAGTTCTTACTAACTAGTTCTATTAATTCAACTAGTTCTTATTAAAAATAAACTTACTATAAATAAAAATAAACTAGTAACTAATTAGTACCTAGTTCTTACTAACTAATTAGTACCTAGGAACTACTGCCCTAATTACCATCTAATTTGATGAAGCTAGGGGTGGAAAGTGGTAGCGGATATTCCAATTATCCAACTATAAAGTGAAATAAGTGGTCAAATTTTACTCATTTTATGATTCATCTTAGAAATTTGATTCGTTTCCACCCTTACATGAACCCTAACTCATTTGAGCCGCATCTGCATCCGATTCGTTTCCACCCTTACATTAAACCTAACTAATTTGATGCAACTAAAATATAAAGAAACCCTAGGCAGAGGTAGGGGAGAGGGAGGAGCAGGCATGCTCACCTCGGGTGCCTGCGACGAGGGAGGGGCAGGCGGCGTCGAGGTCGGGGTCGGGGCTCGGGCGCGCGGCGGATGGAGGCGTCGAGGTCGGGGTCGGCGGCAGCGTCCGGGGCAGCGTTGAGGTCAGGGGCGGCGTAGAGGGTGTGCAGAGAGCGCACAGCGGCCGACGGGTGATAGCAGCAGTGAGACTGGAGAGCTGGATTTGGGCGAAGTGGCCATGGGGAAGGACGAACCCCGTGGTTAAGTCAGAAGTAGCAGTAGCGCATTCTAGAAAGCGCGCTACTGCTACGTTAGCTAGAGCGCGTTCTGCGATACACGCTACTGCTACTCCTTTATCTTTTTCCCCTTTTTCATTTAGTTTTCTTCACATTTTATTTTTTTCCTTTCACCTTATTCTATTTCTTTCATTTTCAGTTACCTTTCTTTGTGCTTTCTATTTTATTTTATATCCTTTAGCAGTAGCGAGTTTAGATTAAAACGCGCTGCTACAAAGAAAGTAGCGGTAGCGCGGTTCGGTATAGGTCGCTACTACTATGTGTAGCCTATCAGCTAATCTGTGGGAATTTTAGTAGTAACATGTTTAGAACAAGATGCGCTGCTGCTAAAACTTTATCTACGACGCGGTTTGCACAGGCGCGCTACTGCTACTTAGCACCAGCGTGCTTCTTTGACCCGCGCTACTCCTAAAGTTCTGTGTATAAGGTTTTCCCTAGTAGTGAATGTATTTTTCCATAATAATGGATTTTGGAGTAATTCTAATGCCTTTTCTCTCATAATTTACAAGGAACACACCAAGAGGGAGAAACCTGGACCTGGAAAAGCTACGTCAGGCCACCTATTCAGCACAACTCCAAAATGGGGTGAAACTTTACAGAGATTTTTTTATGGATTATTTAAGAAATATTGGAGTCAATAAACACTAGAGGGGGGCCACCAGGTGGGCACAACTCACTTGGGCACTCCAGGCCCACCTGGCGCGCCCTGGTGGATTGTGGCCTCCTCGGCTCACCTCCGGTGCCCATCTTTTGGTATATAACTGGTTTTGACCTAGAAAAAAAATGGGAGGAGGACTTTCGGGATGAAGCACCGCCGCCTTGAGACGGAACTTGGGTATGAGCACTTTTGCCCTCCGGCGGAGCGATTCGGCCGGGGGAACATCCCTCCCGGAGGGGGAACTCATCGTCATCATCACCAACAACTCTCCCATCTTGGGGAGGGTAATCTCCATCAACATCTTCACCAGCACCATCTCATCTCAAACCCTAGTTCATCTCTTGTATGCAATCTTGTTATCGGAACTATAGATTGTTGCTACGGGTTATTTATATTACCTTATATCATCATAAATGTTTATTAGTCATGCTAGAATTGTATTAACCGGAAACTTAGTACATGTGTGAATACATAGATAAACAGAGTGTCACTAGTATGCCTCTACTTGACTAGCTCGTTAATCAAACATGGTAAAGTTTCCTAACCATAGACATGAGTTGTCATTTGATGAACGGGATCATATCTTTAGAGACTGATGTGATTTTCTTTTGACCAGAAACAGTAGGAGTACCCCCCACCGTGTGATTATATTAAAAAGGGTTAGGAATACTGTACATGGTATTTACAATCCACCCCCTTTGGGGGAGGCATGTAAAAGTTAAATTACAAGAAGGCTAGGTTGAGTGAGATGGATTATTTTTGTTCTTCCTTAACCCTGTGACTGAGAAGGGAGAAGTTAGCCTTAAGCCTATCTAGCCAGGATATTTTCGAGGGTGTGATCCCCCTGAAGTGCTTGTTGTTGCGTTCCTTCCAGATACTCCAAGCGGCCAGCAAAAATAGCTCCATAAAAAGTGGCCGATTCCAGTCTTCCTTTGCTTTGGAGACGTTTTGTAGTCTTGAGTTACCAGGGTGCTAAGAGAGGCCAAGGTGGGACCAGTAGTCAGAACTGAAATGGCACTCGAAGAATAGGTGTTCCAATGTCTCTTCAATTTGCAGGCCACAGAGAATGCAATCATGAACCTCTCCTATATGGTAGTATCATCATTTAAGCATATTCCTAGTGTTGAGTCGGTGTGAGAGAAGTAACCATCCGAAGACTTTAATTTTCATTGTGCACTTTGATTTCCATATCCATCCGTAGGCTTGGTGTGCTTGAATTTCCCTGAAGTAGAATGTATAGTATTTCTTTGTGGTGAAGATGCTGGCACCCCAGGTGTATGTCCATTGATCAAGCTCATTGGAAAGATGGACATCCATAACATCAAGTTGTAGCTGCCTTAGTTCGGCATGCGCTTGTGGGGAAAGTGGCAGGTGAAACGCCTTGAGAACTAATGTGATGCCCAAGAAATCTTGAGAGATCTTCATTTATTACGTATGAGAAAGCTCGGGGGTAAGCCTCAGAAAGTATCTCGTCTGTCCACATGTCTTTCCAGAAGAGGACATTGCGACCATTTCCCACGGTTGCCATCGAAATCCCTCTATATGTTGGCATTAATTTGGCCACATCCCTCCACAAGAATGATCCACGGGGATCAGTGGCATGTGGGATTTGATCCGTGTAATATGTCTCCCAAATTAGTTGCACCAAAGCTGTGTCCCAGCCATTATAGAATTTATGTAGATATTTTTATAATAGAGCATCGCCTTGAATGCCAAGATTGATTATGCCTTGACAACCACTAGCCTTGGGGCGACACACCATGTCCCAAGAGGCTAAGGAATTAATTTTGCGCCCTGATCAGTTTTCTTGAAGAGAATGATGTGAGATTGACTTGACCCATCCGTTAGCTTAGTACTATGATCGTTTAGTTTATTGCTATTTCCTTCTCCATAACTTATACATGTTCCTATAACTATGAGATTATGCAACTCCCGAATAATGGAGGAACACTTAGTGTGCTATCAAACGTAACAACGTAACTACATGATTATAAAGATGCTCTCCAGGTGTCTCCGATGGTGTTTGTTGAGTTGGCATAGATCGAGATTAGGATTTGTCACTCCGATTGTCGGAGAGGTATCTCTGGGCCCTCTTGGTAATGCACATCACTATAAGCCTTGCAAGCAATGTGACTAATGAGTTACTTGCGGGATGATGCATTATTGAATGAGTAAAGGGACTTGCCGGTAACGAGATTGAACTAGGTATTCAGATACCGACGATCGAATCTCGGGCAAGTAACATACCGTTGACAAAGGGAACAACATATGTTGTTATGCGGTTTGACTGATAAAGATCTTCATAGATTATGTAGGAACCAATATGAGAATCCAGGTTCCGCTATTGGTTATTGACCGGAAGTGAGTCTCAGTCATGTCTACATAGTTCTCGAACCCGTATGGTCCGCACGCTTAACGTTCGATGACAATCGGTATTATGAGTTTATGTGTTTTGATGTACCGAAGGTAGTTCAGAGTCTCGGATGTGATCACGGACATGACGAGGAGTCTCGAAATGGTCGAGACATAAAGATCGATATATTGGAAGGTTATGTTTGGACATCTGAATGGTTCCGAATGAGTTCGGGCATTTACCGGAGTACCGGGGGGTGTTAGCGGAACCCCCCGGGGAGTCAATGGGCCTTATTGGGACTTAGTGGGAGAGAGGAGGAGGCGGCCAGGTGGAGGGCGCGCCCTCCAAGCCCAATACGAATTGGGTGGGGGGCCGGCCCCCCTTTCCTTCCCTCTCTTTCCCTCTTCCTTCTTCTCCTACTCCAACTAGGGAAGGGGGGAACCTACTCCTACTGGGAGTAGGACTCCCCCTTGGGCGCGCCATAGAGAGGGCCGGCCCTCTCCTCCTCCCCTCCTTTATATACGGGGGAGGGGGCACCCCGTAGACACACAAGTTGATTGTTTAGCCATGTGCGGTGCCCCCCTCCATAAAATTCCACCTCGGTCCATATCGTTGTAGTGCTTAGGCGAAGCCCTGCATTGGTAACTTCATCATCACCGTCATCACGCCGTCGTGCCGACGAAGCTCTCCCTCGGCCGCAGCTGGATCAAGAGTATGAGGGACATCACCAAGCTGAATGTGTGTAGATCACGGAGGTGTCGTGCGTTCGGTACTTGATCGGTTAGATCACGAAGACGTTCGACCTCATCAACCGCGTTTCATAACGCTTCTGCTTTTGGTCTATGAGGGTACATAGACATACTCTCCCCCTCTTGTTGCTATGCATCTCCTAGATAGATCTTGCGTGATCATAGGATTTTTTCAAATACTGCGGTCCCCAATAGTGCCATCCGAGGCAGGTCTATGTGTAGATGTTATATGCACGAGTAGAACACAAAGTAGTTGTGGGCGTTGGTATATACATATTTCTTGCCGTCAGTAGTTGTTTCTTGATTCGGCAGTATTTTTGGATGAAGCAGCCCGGACCGACATTACATGACCGCGTTCATGAGACTGGGTCTACCGACGTGCTTTGCACACATGTGGCTGGCGGGTGTCTGTTTCTCCAACTTTAGTTGAATCAGATTCAATGAACAGGGTTCTTTCTGAAGATCAAAAAGCAATCACTATACCACGTTGTGGTTTTTATGCCCTAGGTAAGAACGGTTCTTGCTTAGCCCGTAGCAGCCACGTAAAACTTGCAACAACAATGTAGAGGACGTCTAACTTGTTTTTGCAGGGCATGTTGTGATGTGATATGGTCAAGATGTGATGAGATATAAATTGTTGTATCATATGATCATGTTTTGTTAAAGTTATTGGCAACTGGCAGGAGCCTTATGGTTGTCTCTTTATTGCATAAGATGCAAGCGCCATATAATTGCTTTAATTTATCACTATGTGATAGCAATAGTTGCAAATGCAATAGTTGGCGAGACGACCATGTGACGACACGTTGATGAAGATCATGATGATGTAGATCATGGTGTCATGCCGGTGACGATGGAGATCATGACAGTACTTTGGAGATGGACATCAAAGGCACAAGATGATGATGGCCATACCATGTCACATATTTTGATTGCATGTGATGTTTATCTTTTATGCATACTATTTGCCTAGTACGACGGCAGAATTATGAGATGATCCCTTACTAGAATTTCAAGGTATACGTGTTCTCCCTTAGTATGCACCGTTGCGACAGTTCGTCGTGCTGAGACACCACGTGATGATCGGGTGTGATAAGCTCTACGTTCACATAAAACGGGTGCAAGCCAATTTTGCACATGCAGAATACTCAGGTTAAACTTGACGAGACTAGTCTATGTAGATATGGCCTCGGAACACTGAGACCGAAAGGTTGAGTGTGAATCATATAGTAGATATGATCAACATAGTGATGTTCACCATTGAAAGCTACTCCATCTCACGTGATGATCAGACATGGTTTAGTTGATATGGATCACGTGATCACTTGGATGATTAGATGGATGTTTATCTAAGTGGGAGTTCTTAAGTAATATGATTAATTGAACTTAAATTTATCATGTACTTAGTCCTGATAGTACTTGCATATCTATGTTGTAGATCAATTGCTCGCATATAGCTTCCATGTTTTATTTTTGATGCGTTCCTAGAGAAAGCTAAGTTGAAAGATGATGGTAGCAATTACACGGACTGGGTCCGTAACTTGAGGATTATCCTCGTTGCTGCACAAAAGAATTACGTCCTGGAAGCACCGCTGGGTGACAAGCCTGCTGCAGATGCTGCTGACAACGTTAAGAGCGTTTGGCAGAGCAAAGCTGATGACTACTCGATAGGTCAGTGCGCCATGCTTTATGGCTTAGAACCAGGACTTCAACGACGTTTTGAATATCATGGAGCATATGAGATGTTCTAGGAGTTGAACTTAATATTTCAAGCAAATGCCTGGATTGAGAGATATGAAGTCTCCAATAAGTTCTATAGTTGCAAAATGGAGGAGAATAGTTCTGTCAGTGAACATATACTCAGAATGTCTGGGTACCACAACCACTTGACTCAGCTGGGAGTTAATCTTCTTGATGATAGTGTCATTGACAGAGTTCTTCAATCACTCCCACCAAGCTACAAGAGCTTCGTGATGAACTATAATATGCAAGGGATGGATAAGACTATTCCCGAGCTCTTCGCAATGCTAAAGGCTGCGGAGGTAGAAATCAAGAAGGAGCATCAAGTGTTTATGGTTAACAAGACCACCAGTTTCAAGAAGAAGGGGAAAGGGAAGAAGGGGAACTTCAAGAAGAACAGTAAGAAAGTTGTTGCTCAAGTGAAGAAGCTTCTACTACAAAGGGACTGGTCACTAGAAGCGGAACTGCCCCAAGTATTTGGCGGATAAGAAGGATGGCAAAGTCAAAGGTATATGTGATATACATGTTATTGATGTGTACCTTACTAATGCTCATAGTAGCGCCTGGGTATTTGATACTGGTTCTTTTGCTAATATTTGCAACTCAAAACAAGGGCTACGGATTAAGTGAAGATTAGCTAAGGACGAGCTGACGATGCGCGTGGGAAATGGTTCCAAAGTCGATGTGATCGTCGTCGGAACGCTACCTCTACATCTACCTTCGGGATTAATTTTAGACCTAAATAATTGTTATTTGGTGTCAGCGTTAAGCATGAACATTATATCTAGATCTTATTTGATGTGAGACGGTTATTCATTTAAATCAGAGAATAATAGTTGTTCTATTTATATGAGTAATATCTTTTATAGTAATGCACCTTGATGAGTGGTCTATTTTTACTAAATCTTGATAGTTGTGATACACATATTCATAATATTGAAGCCAAAAGATATAAGTTCAATAATGATAGTGCAACTTATTTGTGGCACTGCCGTTTGGGTCATATTGGTGTAAAGCGCATGAAGAAACTCCATGCTGATGGACTTTTGGAATCACTTGATTATGAATCACTTGATGCTTGCAAACCATGCCTCATGGGAAAGATGACTAAGACTCTGTTCTCCGGAACAATGGAATGAGCAACAAACTTATTGGAAATAATACATACTGATGTATGCGGTTCGATGAGTGTTGATGCTCGTGTCGGGTATCGTTATTTTCCGACCATCGGAGATGATATGAGCAGAAATGGGTATCTACTTGATGAAACATAAGTCTGAAACACTTGAAAAGTTCAAAGAATTTCAGAGTAAAGTGGAAAATCACCATAACAAGAAAATTAAGTTTCTACGATCTGATCGTGGAGGAGAATATTTGAGTTACAAGTTTGGTCTTCATTTGAAACAATGCGGAATCGTTTCAAAACTCACGCCACCAGGAACACCACAGTGTAATGGTGTGTCCGAACATCGTAACCTCACTTTATTAGATATGGTGCGATCTATGACGTCTCTTACTGATTTACCACTATCGTTTTGGGATTATGCTTTAGAGACGGCTGCATTCACGTTAGGGCACATCAAAATCCGTTGAGATGACACCTTATGAACCATGGTTTGGCAAGAAACCCAAGTTGTCGTTTCTTAAAGTTTGGGGCTGCGATGCTTATGTGAAAAAACTTCAATCTGATAAGCTAGAACCCAAATCGAAGAAATGTGTATTCATAGGATACCCAAAGGAGACTGTTGGGTACACCTTCTATCGCATATCTGAAGGCAAGATAATCGTTGCCAAGAATAGATCCTTTCTAGAGAAGGAGTTTCTCTCAAAAGAAGTGAGTGGGAGGAAAGTACAACTTGATGAGGTAACTGTACCTGCTCCCTTATTGGAAAGTAGTTTATCATAGAAATCAGTTCCAGTGATTCCTACACCAGTAAGTGAGGAAGCTAATGATGATGATCATGAAACTTCTGATCAAGTTACTACCGAACCTCGTAGATCCACCATAGTAGGATCCGCACCAGAGTGGTACGGTAATCCTGTTCTAGAAGTCATGTTACTTGACCATGACGACCTATGAACTATGAGGAAGCGATGATGAGCCCAGATTCCGCAAAATGGCTTGAGGCCATGAAATCCGAGATGGGATCCATGTATCAGAACAAAGTGTGGACTTTGGTTGACTTGCCCAATGATTGGCAAGCCATTGAGAATAAATGGATCTTCAAGAGGAAGTCATACGCTAATAGTAGTATTACTATATACAAAGCTCGAATTGTCGCAAAAGGTTTTCGACAAGTTCAAGATGTTGACTATAATGAGATTTTCTCACTCATAGTGATTCTTAAGTCTGTCCAAATCATGTTAGCAATTGGCACATTTTATGAAATCTGGCAAATGGATGTCAAAACTGCATTCCTTAATGGATTTCTTAAAGAAGAGTTGTATATGATGCAACTAGAAGGTTTTGACAATCCTAAAGGTGCTAACAAAGTGTGCAAGCTCCAGCGATCCATCTATGGACTGGTGCAACCATCTTGGAGTTGGAATATATGCTTTGATAAAGTGATCAAAGCATATGGTTTTATACAGACTTGCGGTGAAGCCTGTATTATCAAGAAAGTGAGTGGGAGCACTAAAATCTTTCTGATAAGTATATGTGAATGACATATTGTTGATCGGAAATGATGTATAATTTTCTGGAAAGCATAAAGGAGTATTTGAACAGAGTTTTTCAAAGAAAGACCTCAGTGAAGCTACTTACATATTGAGCATCAAGATCTATAGAGATAGATCAAGGCGCTTGATATATTTTTCAATGAGTACATACCTTGACAAGATTTTGAACTAATTCAAAATGGAACTGTCAAAGAAGGAGTTTTGCCTGTGTTGCAAGGTGTGAAGTTGAGTAAAGACTCAAAACCCGACCACAGCAGAAAATAGAAAGAGAATGAAAAGTCATTCCCTATGCCTTAGCCATAGGTTCTATAAAGTATGGTATGATGTGTACCAGACCTATTGTGTATCTCACGAAGAGTTTGGCAAGAGGGTACAATATTGATCTAGGACTGGATCAGTGGACATCGGTCAAAATTATCCTCAGTGGAATAAGGATATGTTTCTCGGTTATGGAGGTGACAAAAAGGTTCATTGTAAAGAATTACGTCGATGCAAGTTTTGACACCGATCTAGATGACTCTGAGTCTCAATCTGGATACATATTGAAAGTGGGAGCAATTAGCTAGAGTATCTCCGTGCAAAGCATTGTAGACATAGAAAAATTTGCAAAAATACGAACGGCTCTGAATGTGGCAGACCTGTTGACTAAATTTCTCTCACAAGCAAAACATGATCACTCTTTGGGTGTTAATCACATAGCGATGTGAACTAGATTATTGACTCTAGTAAACCCTTTGGGTATTAGTCAGATGGAGATGTGAACTAATCACATAAAGATGTGAACTATTGGTATTAAATCACATGACGATGTGAACTAGATTATTGACTATAGTCCAAGTGGGAGACAGAAGGAAATATGCCCTAGAGGGAATAATAAAGTTGTTATTTATATTTCCTTATATCATGATAAATGTTTATTATTCATGCTAGAATTGTATTAACCACAAACTTAGTACATGTGTGAATACATAGACAAACAGAGTGTCACTAGTATGCCTCTACTTGAATAGCTCGTTAATCAAAGATGGTTAAGTTTCCTAACCATAGACATGAGTTGTAATTTGATGAACAAGATCATATCATTAGAGAAAGATGTGATTGACTTGCCCCATCCGTTATCTTAGCACTATGATCATTTAGTCTATTGCTATTGCTTTCTCCATAACTTATACATGCTCCTATGACTAAGATTATGCAACTCGCGAATACCGGAGGAACACTTAGTGTGCTGTCAAACGTCACAACGTAACTGGGTGATTATAAAGATGCTCTATGGGTGTCTCCGATGGTGTTTGTTGAGGTAGCATAGATCGAGATTAGGATTTGTCACTCCAATTGTCGGAGAGGTATCTTTGGGACCTCTCTGTAATGCACATCACTATAAGCCTTGCAAGCAATGTGACTAATGAGTTAGTTGCGGGATGATGCAGTATTTAACGAGTAAAGAGACTTGTCGGAAACGAGATTGATCTAGGTATTGAGATACCGATGATCGAATCTCGAGCAAGTAACATACCGATGACAAAGGGAACAACGTATGTTGTTATGCGGTTTGACCGATAAAGATCTTCATAGAATATGTAGGAACCAATATGAGCATCCAGGTAACGCTATTGGTTATGGACTGGAAGTGAGTCTCGGTCATGTCTACATAGTTCTCGAACCTGTAGTGTCCGCATGCTTAACATTCAATGACGATCAGTATTATGAGTTTATGTGTTTTGATGTACCGAAGGTAGTTCGGAGTCCTAGATGTGATCACAAACATGACGAGGAGTCTCGAAATGGTCGATACATAAAGATCAATATATTGGAAGGCTATGTTTGGACATCGGAATGGTTCAGGATGAGTTCGGGCATTTACTGGAGTACCGAGGGGTTACCGGAACCCCCCAGGGAGTCAATGGGCCTTATTGGGGCTTAGTGGGAGAGAGGTGGAGGCGGCCAGGTGGAGGGCACGCCCCCCAAGCCCAATCTGAATTGGGTGGGGATCCGGCCCCCCTTTCTTTCCCTCTCTCTCCCTCTTCCTTCTTCTCCTACTCCAACTAGGGAAGGGGGGAAGCCTACTCCTACTGGGAGTAGGACTCCCCCTTGGGCGCGCCTTTGAGAGGGCCGACCCTCCCGTCCTCCCCTCCTTTATATACACAGGAGGGGGCACCCCATAGACACACAAGTTGATTGTTTAGCCATGTGCGGTGCCCCCCTCCATAGAATTCCACCTCGGTCATATCGTTGTAGTGCTTAGGCGAAGCCCTACATCGATAACTTCATCATCACCGTCATCACGCTGTCGTGCTGACGAAACTCTCCCTTGGCCTTAGCTAGATCAAGAGTACGAGGGACGTCACTGAGCTGAACGTGTGCACATCGTAGAGGTGCCGTGCGTTCGGTACCAGATCAGTTGGATCGTGAAGACGTTCGACTACATCAACCACGTTTCAAAACACTTCCGCTTTAGGTCTACGAGGGTACGTAGACATACTCTCCCCCTCTTGTTGCTATGCATCTCCTAGATAGATCTCGCGTGATCGTAGGAATTTTTTTGAAATACTGTGTTCCCCAACAACTTGTAGTGTTGATTACATCTTGTAGTTGATTACTATATGGTTTATTTGTTGGAAGATTATATGTTCAGATCCAATATGCGATTTAATACCCTTCTGATCTTGACCATGATTATTATTTTTGAGTAGTTACTTTTGTTCTTGAGGTCACGGGAGAAATCATGTTGCAAGTAATCATGTGAATTTGATATGTGTTTGATATTTTGATAGTATGTATGTTCTGATTCCCTTAGTGGTGTCATGTGAAAGTCGACTACATGACACGTCACCATATTTGGGCCTAAGGGAATGTATTGTGTAGTATTAAATAGATTGTGGGTTGCGAGAGTGATAGAAACTTAAACCCCATTTTATGCACTATTCCTTAAGGGACCGATTGGATCCTAGAGTTTAATGCTATGGTTAGAATTTATTCTTAATACTTTTCTCGTAGTTTCGGATGCTTGTGGGAGGGTTAATCATAAGTAGGAGGTTTGTTCAAGTAAGAACAACACCTAAGAACCGGTCCACCCACATATCAAATTATCAAAGTAGCGAACACAAATCAAACCAACATGATGAAAGTGACTAGATGAAATTCCCGTGTACCCTCAAGAACGCTTTGCTTATTATAAGAGACCATTTTGTCCTGTCCTTTGCCTCAAAAGGATTGGGCTACCTTGCTGTGTACTTGTTACAATTATTGTTACTTGCTCGTTACAAATTACCTTGCCATCAAACTACTCGCTACTTACAATTTCAGCACTTGCAGACACTGCCTTACTAAAAAGTACTTGTCATTTCCTTCCGCTCCTCGTTGGGTTCGATACTCTTACTCATCGAAAAGAGCTACAATGGATCCCCTATACTTTTGGTTCATCACGCGCCCCATCACAAATAGTTCATGATTATAGAACGTGTATGATAAGCAGACAATCGCACACATTTACTTTTCCTCGACTATATGTGATTCGATGTAATAGTGCATACAGTTGTCCCAATAAAACTATATGCGTAGCTTGAATATATCCCATACGATTCATTCGTCATACCCACATCGTATGAAGCCCTATCGCATGCGTTCTTCTATGAGCAAATGTTTACGATGTGCATGACATCATAAGCAATCAAAAATTGCCAAACATGTGTTATAAGGTGACTTTCACAAACATTTAATAAGAAGGAACTGTGTGCGTTGTTGTTGTTAATCTCACATGGTTTTTCTTGGCAGATCGTGAGTGCAGTAGAGATTCATCGCACATGTGGTGGATCCAAGAAACGTGTCTGATCTTGACGTTTATCATAAACGTTTTGCTTTCGCAAACCTTGTGCAGTGCACTCGTCTTCAGAACTTAATTTATCCCTAATTTAATCCTTGCATTTAAAATTTACAGATTTTGAATTTGAAAGTCGGCAATCAGTAAGTTCATATCGAACCATGTTTATTACGAACACTACAAAAAATGACACATCCGTGACATTTTGGGCCGAACGATTTTTTTCCTGTCATGCATGGCACTTCTATGACGAAAATTGTGACAAAACCAGGTATCATCATAGATGAGGTGGGCTCCTACTTCTATCACAAAAAATCATGACAGAAAATGGGCTTTTTGTCCTGGGAAGGTGTGACGACCCGAGACCGACGCTCCAGACACCTTCCAGTTATTTTCATTGTTGACATGTGTTTCGTTTGATTGTTGCATTCAACATCGCATCATTCGCATTGCATCGGCACTCGTTGTCGTCATTGTTTTAAAACTTGCATCTGCTCGTAGTTGCCGCTTCCTTCTTGTCTCTGTTAACCTCCTCTCAGATCAATCGCCGTTCTCTTGTCTCTCTTCTCTGAGCCCATCAGACCCCCTTATCTCGATTGCCTTCTATCAAACCCCTCGTGCGCGTCCGAAAGCTGTCCCGAACCCGGCCCGGGCAGTCGTGACCGATGGATCCGGATCATCCCCAAACATCCCTAAAACATCTCCGTTTTCTTGTTTGGACTCGCTACCTATTTATTTCTCGATCGTCCGATCCAAATTGGATGATCCAAACTTCCCTCCTTTCCATATATAGTCCATTCCTAGTCCATTTTGGGTAACCCTAGAAATCCTCCCCCTTGTCCTATCACGCCGCCGCCACAAGTTCGCCTCCCTCCTCGGGATCCTCCCCGATCCAAAATCCTCCCGCATTCAACACCAGCCAACCTAAATCCATCCCCTCCTCGATCCACCTCCAACTAGCAGCAGCTCCGCTGTTCCCTGCCTGAGCTCTTCATCCTGCCACCGGAGCCTGAGCTGCAACCTCGCCGTCCTTCGTCCTCGCAACGCCCACGTCCGAGCAAGAGGAGCTCGCTGCCTGGGCTAGAGCACGCACCCAAGACCCATGGCGCCCCTCCCGTGCGCGCCTCCACTCGTCCTCCACGCCCGGAGCAGCTCAAGGGGAGGATCCCCTCGATCCCGTGCTCCCCTGCCCAACAACCACCTGAGGGAAGAACCTCGTGCTCGTGTGCAAGCACGCACATGAGTTTCTGCGCCCTTTCCTCGATCCTACCGCCTCTCCCTCAATCGGATGTCGCCACCGGTGACCAGCACCCCAGGAGAACACCATGGAAGCTCCAAAGAGCTCAAGTCCGACAACGGCCGCCCGTGACCTCCTCTTCCCGAATCTGCTCTGCCTCGCCTGCTGCACCAAGTCCCTCTGCTTCCCTGCTCCAGATCGAGCGTCAAGCGTCGCTGCCCCCTGCCGACTTGAACCCTGGTGGATCCAGTGGCTCGTAGCACCACCACCGCTGCCGCCATGTACCTCGCCGGAGAACAACGTCCCGCACCTGGAGCCGCTCGTCTCCGCCGTTTGCTGCTGCTCTGAACCTCACACCTCTGCAACCTCTGCATCTCGTGTGCGTGCGAGAGCATGCCTGTGCCCCGCGAGGCCCAGCTCCGTGTGCCCCTGTAGGCCCAATGTGAGCAGCCCAGTCCGCCCCACTTTCGGCCCGTTATGTTTTTTCCCCGCCTGGATGAATTTAGCTATTATCCAGAGAACACCTGTTTTATAGAATTGTAGAAAAACCCTTGCACTTCATGCATATAAAAACTCAACAATCGTACATCATATTAAAATGTTATATATATATATGTAAAATGCTTAGAATTTCATGTTCTTTCATAATATGCCATTTTCATCCATGTTTAAAATGTTGTGTGATTAAATTTTCTCAAATGCCATGCTAAAATGATTTATTTAATAACTAAATAACCGTAGCTCCGAATCTACTAATCTTTATATGTAAATGGTGTAGAAAATGCATAGATTAGCTTGGTGCACTTACTTTGCATGTGTAACCAGTCTACAATATGGTTTAGGGCAGAACAGTACCAATTTCGAAATATGCATATGAGGATTTTCCGGAATTCTTGTTTGTTGTTCCGGCCTCATCTAAACTTGCCTAAATAGTTACTATACTTATGCTTTCCCACTTGTCATGTTTAACAACATTTAATATTGTTGAGTAGCTTGAATGAGAGTGACCAAATAATTAGATGTGGTGTTTCCTCAATATGCAACTTGTTGCATATTGAGCTCCACTTAACTTGTAGTGTTGTTTGTTGCACTTTGCCATGGCATGCCTCATTAAAATGGACATGCATCATACTTGGTTGTGCAACATGCCATGTTTATGCTTGTGTGTAGACCATGATGTTTGCTTCTTTCCGGTTGCGCTTCTCCTTGATAGTCTTGGTTACGTTGCGATTGTGAGGATTCATTCGACTACGTTGCTTCGTCTACTTCATGGATCCGGTCTTCTTCCTAGCGGGATTTCAGGCAAGAAGACCGTCACCTTGGATCTCACTACTATCTTCACTATGCTAATTGTCTCGATGCTACCGCTATGTCGCGCTACCTACCATTTGTTTGTCAAGCCTCCCAAATTGCCTTGAAACAGCCTCTAACCTTTTCACCGTCCTAGCAAATAGTTGTTTGCCTATGTTACCGGTTTGATCAACCCTTCTTATAGCATTGCTAGTATTAGGTGTATTTGCAGGTTGTTCCATCTTGGGACATGGATAACATGGATATCATGGGATATCACAATATCTCTTATTTAATTAATGCATCTATATACTTGGTAAAGGGTGGAAGGCTCGGCCTTATGCCTGATTTTTGTTCCACTCTTGCCACCCTAGTTTCTGTCATGCCGGTGTTATGTTCCTTGATTTTGCGTCCATAACATGGTGAGGGTATGGGGCCCTCTTGATAGTTCGCTTTGAATAAAACTCTTCCAGCAAGGCCCAACATTGGTTTTACCATTTACCTAATAACAACTAAAACTTGCATAGGGACTTTCCGGACCCCGTGGATTTTTAATCAACCCCGCGGGCCAATGCTCCTCCGAGTGTTGGTCCAAACCGGGCGATGTCCGGTGCCCCCTGGGCAACCAGGATCTCAGCCAACCCGATGTGTGCCCATTCGGTGTGACCTAAGAACGAGATACGTGTGGCTCCTATCGGGATGTCAGGACCCCGATCATAAGCCACATCGATCTAGCATGTAACACATCATATTGCTTTGCGGCCTCACACACGATATTCCCATGGGTGCAACCTTACCTTGCTCGGGACCGTTTGCGCCATTTGGCTCACGTATATGATAGTGTCGCTAGCATCCATATGACAGAGAACCCGGGCCGACATGACTAGTCGTGAACCCAAAGTGGCACTAACTTACAGGGACAGGCATACATGACCCAGCAATGAACGTGTCGGTCATCAACGTATGCACCCAAGTCGTAGTAAGCTACAAGGACTTAAAGGAACAACGCGTGACATTTCCCCGAAGGGACAGACACATGAACGAAGAAGGACACATGCCGGCCAGTCTAAGTGTTCCGGAGCAGTAGCAACTGGCCTGCCAAGACTCAGGTAAACCGGGCTATAGCAGACTACCATGGCTCAGTGGAAGCACTAGACTACATTTCCCCATAAGAGATGCTACCAAGGATAAACAACTAGGTTGTCAGATCCCAAACATACCAAGCATTTCAATCATACACACAATATGCTCGATATGTGTAAATACAATATGGCATCATAACAAAACTCTACGACTCAAAGTATTTATTCATTAGGCTCCGAAGAGCCAGATATTACGAACATGGGTCTGATGACCCAACATACAGAGCATACAAGCAACAAGCGGAAGCATAAACATGTCTGGGTACAGACAACTACAAATGAAAAAGGCTGAGAAGCCTGACTATCTACAAGACCCTCCCAAGGGTACAAGATTGTAGCTGAGGTAACAAGCTAAATGTCAAAGTCCACACAGAACTACTAGCGAGACTGAAGTCTCTCTGCAAAAAAATAAATTAAGCAAACGTGAGTACAAATGTACCCACCAAGACTTATATCAGAACTAACTACATATGCATTGGTATCAACAAAAGGGGGTGGTGGAGTTTAACTTCAACAAGCCAGCTTTGACTTGGTGGCTATCCGGAACTATGACTGCAAGTTACTCTTTTGAGGTGGCGCACACGAGTCCACATATTCACCATATCAATACACCACTATGGATCCGCTCCCGTCTCCCGATGAGAACGCCATCCATAGCACTCGCACTTACCTTGCGCATTTTAGAGTATCCACTTTCACTTGTCTATGAACTGTACAGGCAACCCAGAAGTCCTTTTCCGTGGACATGGCTATTCGAATAGATGATGTTGACCCTGCAGGGGTGTACTTCTTCACACACGCTCTCGCCACTTACCACCATGTACACGTCGTGTATCTCGGCAACCTTCAAGCGGAAGCCTGGTGAGGGAGTCGGCCACGACCTGACTAACCACACAAGTCTCTAGTCCAGGTTTATCGCCTATTCGGGTTCCATCCGCAAGGAAATCTGACCGGGGTGTCGCTCACGGCCCCAAACGATGTGAGCAGGGTTCTCAAGCCCACCATCCGGGTGCCACTTGGTACACCGTGGCACTGTGCCAAGTCTGTCCCAAGCCCACCTGTACCAGGTGCCACTTGGTAGACTACTAACACTACCTACAAACACCAGAAACTAGTTGCAACTCCTGGACAGATCTCAGGTTGATTAATAAGTCGAGAGAGCTTGGAGTTCCCGGAGCCCAATGTGTGGTACTAACTGTTCATGGATGACAAACACAAAACTCAGTTCCTCAGGACAGCAGCAATGAGACAACCTACCATGTACTCCTATATGGCCTCTCACCGATACCTTTACCAAATCGTGTTCACACCCTTAGCTCTCAACAGTAGGACATGTTCACACACCTCCAATTCATCCCCGATGAATCATACCCGACACAACTCTAAGCAATAGCGGGAATGGCAAACAAGCATGAATGAGTAGGCACATTAGGGCTCAAACAACTCCTACTCATGCTAGTGGGTTTCATCTATTTACTGTGGCAATGAAAGGTCATGCAGAGGAAAGGGGTTTAACTATCGCAGCATGTAACAATTGAATCGTTGTTGTCATATTGCAGTAAAAGAGGGCAAGCGAGAGAGTGGGATTGTATCAGAATGAACAAGGGGTTTTGCTTGCCTGGCACTTCTGAAGATAGTATAGCTCTTCATCGGTGTCATCGATCTCATCATCGAAACCACGTCTACCAAGGGGGAACAATTACCGACAACAAAGAGGAAACACAATCAATGCAATGCAAAAATATGATGAATGAGTGTGACATGGCAATATGCTGTTGATTGAGCTAATGCAACTAGCAACAAGTTAAATGAAGTTGGTTTGAACCCAAGGTTCAAATTCAAACTTCACATGTGGTTATTTAAATGCCATTCATTTGATTTGTTCTAAACAGTAGCCAAAAGTTGTTCTAACATGCATGAAAATGGTACAAATGGATACATTGGATTTTTCTGATCATTATTCATATATAAATTATTCATTTGGTGTTATCTTTGATTTACTATGATTTTTAGAAGTTTTGGTTATTTTCTGGAATTAATAAGTCATTTCTGATTTATTTAAAAACCAGAAAACAGATTACTGCGTCAGCTTTGCATTAGGGCGACATCATCATTGACCAAAGTCAAATCTGACTAGTGGGGCCAACCTGTCAGAGTAACGGTGCTAATTATGTGGCTATTTAAATCCTAACGAAAATAATTAGCTCGCAGGGCCTGCTGTCATTGACCCTGGGGGTTAATTAGCGGGTCATTAGCCTTTAATTAACCCGGCCACATCAGCGATTAACACCGGCACTAACCCAGGCGCGGCGGCGTTCGCCGTTCCGGCGACTCCGGCGACGGGAGCGAGCGGGGCTGGGCTCTACGTGCTCAGTGCGATGCGGCGCATCGAGGGGCATCTGCGACAGGTGCCGAGGTGGTCTCTGGCAGCGGCAGCGGTGAGCTTAGGCGGCGGCTGGAGCATGGGCGTGACGCAGTCGTCACTATGGTGCAGGGGGACCAGCCGAGGGGTTCTGTGGCCTCCTGGAATCACCAGGAGCGCAATGGTGTGCTCGAGTGCGGCTATCGCGAGCTACAATGACGGCGGCAACCAGGACGCCGGCGGTGAGTTCACGGGAATGGAGAGGGCCTAGCTACAACACGTGTGAGATGAAGGGAAAAGAGGGGAAATGCGTGGAAGCTCACAGAGGTTCGAACGGCGCCGTTGTTAAGGTCGGGGAGGCGCCGGACGAGGTGAATCGACGACGAGGATCTCCGGGCATTGGGGTTGAAGAAAACGTTAGGGACAGCATTGTGGTTCTTCCCCAGTTGCTTGGCTCGGCATGGATGAACAAGACAATGATGCGGAGCTCAGAGAGTCATCGGCAGGGAGTGGAGTGGCCAGTGGCCATGGCTACAGCGAGCGGCGGCTCCGGTTGCGTGTGGTGATCGCGTGGGTGAGAGCTGGGGAGTAGGAGAGTGAGTGAGAGAGAGGGGAAAAGATCCAGGGGGTGCGTGGTGATGTCTGGCGTGACGAGGAGGAGCCAGGCAGGCAGCTCCCGGCGTGGCGCGTCGCGGCGCCGTGCTCGGCCTTGCCTCTGCCAGTAGGCAGAGGTTGAAGAATAAGATGCCCCTGGTGGGCTGGGCTAGTTGGTTGGGCTGCTAGGTAAGGTCAGGTAAGTTTCTGACTTTGTTTTATTTATTTACTTCTGTTTTGTTTTCTTTTTATTTATTCATTTTGCCACTGATTCAAATTCAAAAGAATTTCAGAACAGGGGAAAAACTTCTGATATTTTTATGTTGCCAGATGGACATTTCCATCAGCACGTAAAACATATCATAGTTATTTGAAAATATATCCCATATATTATGAATATAATTCCAAATTCAAATACAATAATGATTTAAATTCAGTGCCCAAAATATTCCTCAAAAATGTTCATTATTTTTGGTTTGGCGCAAAAGCCTTGCCAAAAATATCAAACAACTAATAAGAACATTTTTGAAAACATTGAATGCAATTTTCCAGGGTCTTTACCCTTCTTGAATTAAATTTTGAGGCTTCCAAATTTCCTCAATTAAAGTTTCTTGGATTTAAACATGATGCATGATGCAAAAGCTAGCCTAGAGCACTACCAGACTAGGGATGTGACAACTCACCCCCACTAAACAAGAATCTTGTCCCGAGATTCAAGACGTGAGGTAAGAGGACAGAGAGAACACTAATCTGACAATCTTCATGATCCAAGTTGCACTTCATAAGAACATTGATTTGTTCATCATCTTTGTCTCGACGTCTTGCTCTGAGAACCCATCCAACATGGCAACGAGAAGAAAGGGAAAACTCTAGAAGAATCGATCTTCTGGAAGATCAAGAAACTCAGTATCAACTCACGGAATGAGACGTTGAAACATCTCTTGAGCTGAGACACAAACACACATCATGGGCAATGGAAAGAAGTAGATGTCAAGGGTTCACTTTGGTAGGCAACAATTCCACGCTTGAGTAAGATGGTGCATAGTTTCAAAGTAGCGAGGAGATAATTGCCGAGATTCCATAACGAGGCACCTTAGAGGAGGTGACTCATAGAACAATTCCCTAAAGTGACAAAAATAATTACTTTTGATATAGAGATCATTGAAACCCTCTATACCAGGCTAGGGTAATTCACAATCGATCATTTGAAGGGGTTCGAAAGGATGGCATACTCAAACTAGACTGGATGATGTGGACTACCTTGTTGAAGACAACACAATGGATGATTTTTTTATCATCGGAAATGGATGGGACCCATGGTAAGTCCACTTTGAAGATGATCTTGGACAACAATTGCTAAGAAGGCAGCCCATGGGAAATTGGCACACTGACGGTGGAAGCTAGGAACAAAATGCAAATGTTGGGAATGTTCCGGCCATCATATCTGCCTAAGATTAAGATCTGGTTTGTAGTAAGATGCTTCAGACTCAGCATGTCTGAAAAAGAAAGGTTGCAACAGAAATCGACGAGATGACGTTGCGAGATTCTCGGGAGATGAACTACGGTAGCAAACTCCAAAACATGAGCTAGCTCTGCTACACACATGTGAACATGTTGTCCCAGACAAGCATGACCACCTAGTAGTCTTATAATAAAACACTACCGAGTTCAGGTGGGGAACTAACGAAGTCCTTGATTAAGCCCGGGTTAGCTCTTAAAAAGGAATTTATTCTCCTTGAACAAATCAATCAGTGGCTTGGTGTGCTAGGGACACATATAGAATGAAAGTTGCAAGTCTCCAAACCACGGAATACTTTGCACATATGCATGAATGATTTAGGATGATTCCAGAGGAGGCAAAACAAACTTTCTCGAATTCACAGCGGCAACTTGCATCAAATGCACATGAACTTAGAGGAAGTCACTACTTTTGTTCAAACATAAACTTCACGAGGTAGCACGAAGAAGATGCTTTCAAATTTTTCCAACACTAACTTAGATGTTCAACATGAATCATGGACAAGATGAAAATGTTGTCAATGGGCTCAACAACAATCCATCCAGGCTTCCATATAGATGGAATTCCACAATTAAGTGAATACGGGGATAGCATTGGTCAGACCAAAAGATGTAATGGTGTATGCTCGAGGAATCAACCATGAGTAAGACAACATTACGATCATTGTTGGTTCTGATTTGATTTGACGATAGCCCACACTCAAATCAAAGTTTTGACAAGAAAATAGATCCAACAACTGATCACAAGGACCAATCGATGAAGATATCATCTTCCTTCAACACACACACGCAAAAGACATCCCTTTGGAATGAACAAAATAAGACAAGGCTTTGATCTTCCAACTCTCCAAGTTGTTGTTTAGCTTAACCAACTAGCTCAGGGGTACCAACACAGATTCTTGGAGAAGGGGTGTGAGGGAGTCCTGGATTAGGGGGTCTCCGGACAGCCGGACTATATCGTTTGGTCGGACTGTTGGACTATGAAGATACGAGATTGAAGACTTCGTCCCTTGTCCGGATGGGACTCTACTTGGCGTGGAAGGTAAGCTTGGCAATACGGATATACATATCTCCTCCTTTGTGCAACCCTAGCCTCCTCCGGTGTCTATATAAACCGGAGGGTTTTAGTCAGTAGGACAACGTACAATCATACCATAGGCTAGCTATTAGGGTTTAGCCTCTCCGATCTCGTGGTAGATCAACTCTTGTACTACTCATATTATCAAGAATAATCAAGCAGGACGTAGGGTTTTACCTCCATCAAGAGGGCCCGAAGCTGGGTAAAACATTGGTTCCCCTGCCTCCTGTTACCATCCGCCTTAGACGCACAGTTCAGGAGCCCCTACCCAAGATCCGCCGGTTCTGACACCGACATTGGTGCTTTCATTGAGAGTTCCTTTGTGTCGTCATCATTAGGCTTGCTGGCTCCTTTAATCATCGATATAGATGCAGTCCAGGGTGAGACTTTTCTCCCCGGACAGATCTCTGTATTCGGCGGCTCCGCGCTGCGGGCCAACTCGCTTGGCCATCTGGAGCAGATCAAGAGCTATGCCCCTAGCTATTAGGTCAGATTTGGAAACTTAAACTACACAGCCGACATCCATGGAGACTTGATCTTCGACGGATTGGAGCCCTTGCCGAGTGCGCCGCACAATCACGATGAACATGATTTAGCTCTACCATCGGACAGTGCTCGGGAGATCGCACCGGCGACTGCTCCGACCTTCAATTCGGAGCCAATTGCACCATCCAGGGATGGGTGGATAGATCCCGCCACAGAGGCCACATTTTCATCGGCGATCGAGCCGAGTATCGACCTTACCCTTCATGAGAGCTGTGGCGCCAAACTGCCGGATTCTTCCCCGGCCACGGACTCCGAACCGCCTGCGCCTGTGCCTATCAGATGTAACTGGGCGCCGATCATGGAGTTCACCTCCGCGATATCTTTCAGCACTCGCCATTCGGCGACATACTGAGCTCATTAAGGTCTCTCTCCCTGTCAGGAGAGTCCTGGCCGAACTATGTTCGGCAGGATTGGGATGCGGATGACGAAGAAATTCGTTGCCCACCCACCACCCACTTAGTAGCCACTGTCGACGATTTGACCGACATGCTCGACTTCGACTCCGAAGACATCGACGGTATGGACGACGATGCAGGAGACAAACAGGAACCACTGCCCACAGGGCACTGGGCGCCCACTTCATCATATGATGTTTACATGGTGGACACACCCAAAGAAAACGACGACGAGGAACGGAAGGACACAGCGAAGGGTTGTTCCCTCGAGAAGCAGTCAAAGCGGCGGCGTAAGCGCCGCTCCAAATCCCGCCTTGGCAGAAACAACGATCATATAGACCCAGTGATAGAGCAGGGTGAACCATTGCCCGACCACGGCAACACGGAGAATCAAACCGAACAACCCGACTCCGTCGAAGATAACAGTCCGGACGACATCACACCGGACAAGCACCCGGAGCAACAGAATGCCCATCAAAGGCTTGTTGCCACTGCGAGGAGTCTGAAAAAAGCACAAGCAAAGGCTCAGGGCTGCACAAGACACACTCAGAATTAGATGGAGTGAAGTACTCAACACTGCAGCGAAGTACGGCGGTAATCGCCACACCAAGAGCTACCCGAAGCGAAAGTCGATACCTGAATTCGATGAGGAGGCCTTAGATCCCCCGCAACCAAAAAACAAAACGGCCATCCGGTCGGATAGACGACCTCGTGGCCAACATAGAGCGGCAAACAACGCCGCACATATGCCAGTACGCGATCCACGTGAGAGCTCGCATCAAAAGGACGGCGCAACCAGATCCATCTACGGGCCACGCAAGCGCGCTCCAGCATGCAATGCAACACAACAAACATCCCAACACCACAGTACACCCAAATACAGGGGTGCCACACAACCCCTATGTTTCACCGATGAGGTGCTGGACCATGAATTTCCAGAGGGATTCAAACCCGCAAACATAGGGGCGTATGACGGAACGACAGACCCTGGGGTCTGGATTGAGGACTCCATCCTCCATATCCATATGGCTCGAGGAGATGATCTCCACGCCATCAAGTACTTACCCCTCAATCTCAAAGGGCCAGCTCAGCACTGGCTTAAAAGCCTCCCCGAAAACTCCATTGGAAGCTGGCAAGAGCTCGAAGACGCCTTTCGGGCAAATTTTCAAGGGACCTATGTCCGACCACTGGATGCAGACGATTTAAGTCATATAACTCAACAGCCCAGAGAGTCGGCCCAAAAGCTTTGGAACAGGTTCCTCACTAAAAAGAACCAAATAGTCGACTGTCCGGACGCCGAAGCCTTAGCAGCTTTCAAGCATAGCGTTCGAGACAAATGGCTTGCCAGACACCTCGGCCAAGAAAAGCCGAGAGCAATGGCAGCATTGACAAGCCTCATGACCCGCTTTTGCGCGGGCGAGGATAGCTGGTTAGCCCGATGCAGCACCAGCGACCCAAGTACATCCGAAGTCAGGGACGGAAACGGGAAATCACGACGCAGCAAAAACAAGCGCCGGAATAAAGAAGACAGCCCGAAGAGCACGGCAGTAAACGCCGTATTCATAAGCTCTCGGCCAGGTCAGCAAAAGCTGCCCTCCAAAGGCAACAGAGACGAACTGTCCAGCCTAAACAAGATTTTGGACTGAATATGTCACATCCATAGCACCCCCGATAAACCTGCAAATCATACCCATAGAGAATGTTGGGTCTTCCAGCAGTCCGGCAAGCTCAACGCCGAACATAAGGGGCAGGATACACCAAGCGAAGACGAGGACGAGCCTCGCAAGAAAAGCACTAGGGAACAGAAGAAATTCCCACCAGAAGTCAAAACAGTAAACGTGTTACACGTGACAAAGGGGAGAAACAAAGCGGCACTCCTAGAGACACATGCCCCAGGGCCTATCACCGCGGAGTTCTGCCACTGGTCATCCCAACCGATCACCTTCGACCATCGGGATTACTCGGCAAGTATCCGGCATGCAGGATGGGTTGCCTTGGTATTAGACCCAATAATTAACGGATACCACTTCACACAAGTCTTGATGGACGGCGACAGCAGTCTAAACCTGATATATCAGGATATAGTCCGCAAAATGGGGATAGACCCAACAAGAATCAGCCATAGAAATACTACCTTTAAAGGAGTAATGCCAGGCACAGAAGCCCATTACACGTGCTCCCTGCTACTAGAGGTTATATTCGGTTTTCCCGATAACTTCCGCCATGAAAAGTTAACCTTCCACATCGCTCCGTTCCAAAGTGGCTATCAAGCACTACTCGGACGCGAAGCTTTCGCTCACTTTAACACAATACCGCATTACACTTCTCATGCTTAAGATGCCCGATCCATGCGGCATCATTACAATAAATGGAAATATTGAGCGCTCCTTGTGCATGGAAGACCGTGCGGCTGCCTTGGCAGCCACACACTAAACGGCCTCACCAACTAAGCATCTGATAGGTCGTTAAGACCACGGACGCGGTTAGACGAATCCAGCACAGCTATATGTAATTGATACAGATGACCATCGTGCTACACCCATCCAGGATACAGCACAACGGAGACACAGGCGCTGACATGCAGCAGGGACCCGTTCCAAGGATTCTTTTTAGATTAAGACCCTGCATAAACCTTTTTTAATGTCTCTTGTTGATATACATCCCCTGGATTCTCAGTACAATTGAGAAGGATGCTGACGTATTGGCATGTGGCCACATTAGAATATTGCAAGTACCTGGACACTAGGGGCTTATTACAAAGGGCACTGCTTAAGCCCGGTTTCCACCATAAAGACCGAATACCTTAGGGAGTGTTCGACGTCGCGAGTTTGGCCTTATATGCATCAGCTTCGAATCATGTCTTTGGTCAAATGTTGGGTTTGCCCATCTCCTGTGTTTTGCTGCCTTATGATCCGCTCTATCGGCTAAGGCGGCACCAGGAGAACTATTGCGATTGTGCCCTAGTTCATCCGGATGAGCACCTTAGTAGAGAAAGCCGAAAACTGACTGTCATGATATAGCGTGAGACTGGTCAACCACTTGATGACCTAGCGGAATCTTCAGGATTCCTCTGCCTTAACAAAGGGCCGTTTCCCGGCCAAGCATGTACGGACCCCGAATTCAGATGAGTGCGGAGCCACCAGGGGATATATAGTAGCCCCACAGTCAAACTCCTCTGGCTAAGTGAAAGTGTTAAAGCATTATAGTCCGATTGCGTAGTTCGCTGCGCTATCACCTTCTTAATGGACCAAGACGTTGGATCAAGTGTGACCATGCGCCTTCTGCGAACACCCCCGCATTATATGCGTGGGGGCTGATGCCGACGACTGCCATCTTTTAGGTTATATACACATATACATAAACGACCGCACATGAGGCATCATAGTACTTTCGGGCAAAAGTATAAATACAGCCTTGATGAACTCAATAAAACATTGTTTTTACAATGGGAATACATGTCACTCAAACATAATATTCTTCGAGCACTGAGCCTCTATCGAACGAGCGCCTTCAAGAACTTCTTTAAAGTAGTGCTCGGTAGCCACTCAGCCTATGGCCAAACCCTGTGCCGCAACAGTGGTGGCATCCATCTCCGCCCAGTATGTTTTGACACGGGAAAGAGCCATCGCGCGCCTTCTATGCAGGCCGACCTCTTTACAGCATTGATGTGTGGCACAACACCAAGGAATTGTTGCACTAAGCCAAAGTAGCTATTCGGCCTTGGCCCTCTCGGCCACAGATGATCCACAACAGACCTCATGGCAAGTACGGATAATCTATGGAGCTTGGCCCACTCGGCCATTTGCTCATTCAACAGCAGCGGACGGGCTGGAGCATGAAACTGTGACCAATACAGTTTTTCGACTTCATGATCTTCCCGATCCTTGAAGTACTGGACCGCATCAGCAGCACTTGCAGCCAAATCCATGTAGGCGTCCGTAGAACTCCATAGATGGTCCAGAGGTGCTTACTTCGGATCCCCGAACTTAGTCCGCAATAAGAAGGGCTTCCCGGATACAATATCCGCAACTTGATGCAGCTCCTCCTTCGTCGCTCTAATTTGGGAGCAGGCTTCCTTGGCAGCCACCCGGGCCTTTTCCAGGTCCGTCGCCTTCGCCCGGTATTCTTCTTCAAGAAGCTGGTAACAGTCAGCAGCAGCTTTTAACTCTACAGCCAAATTGGCTATTTTTTCCTTGCTCTCGCAATGCGCGGCTTGTTCGGCCCTTAACTCTACGGACGCCTTTAAAGCGGCCGCATTGCTATTCCTTGCTTGCTCCTTGGCTCGGGCAAGCTCTGCCCGAAGGGTCTCCACGATGGCAGCTCAATCTGCAGTCACAACATATTAAAGATACTGGCATCATGCTTCTCTTATTACGTGACAATCACCAGAAAAATCACCTACCCTGTGCCTCGTCAAGACGCTTGTTGACAAGCACGATGTCGGCATCTGCCGCATCTAGCTGCCGCTTTAGTTCGGCAAACCCTTCAGTCCGGCTAGCCACCAAAGCATCAACCACCTGCGCATACAGGCGGTCTGGTTATTACCTGGGACTATGATCCTCTGTTTGCCGCCGTTTTCGATGACAACCAGAGTCTCAGGGGCTACTATCTACACAGGGCACATCTAAAAATGTGCGATATTGTCAAAAAATGTACATCATTTCACGTACCTCAAAACCCGTCAGTAGACTCATAAAGGCTTCATGCAACCCGCTTTCGGCGGACGAAATCCATTCGATCACCGTACCCATCAACTTACGGTGCTCTTCTGAGATAGTCACTCGCTCTAGCAGATCCCTCAGTACATCCAACCGCACACCAGACAGTGCCGGACTCTTTCGATTGCTCTCTTCAAGAGCCGGATATGGAGGACTTCGGGTGGCCATAGGATTACCTTCTGGCCTTGCTGGATCAGGAGAAACCCTCCGTGATGACACCTCGGGGTCGCCCGTCTTGTGAGGCGGTGTGGCAGGGGGAGGCGTTTTGCTCTCCATCATCTCTGGAAGAAGATCCCCTGAAGACGAGCTCTACTGAGAAGGACTAAGATCCGAACTGCAAGATAAATGCTTCAGTTATTTTCCTCAGAAGCAAAGCGAGATATTTTCATTATTAAGTACCCTTTTACTTACAAATCGGTGGAGGGCTGATCCCCTTGAGGGCATAGTGCAGCCAGGGTAGCCCTCGAGGCAGGACCCTCCGGTGAAGATTTCTTCCCTCGTTTGGAAACCTTAGTTTCCGGATCTTCATAGGTAGTCCTCTTCCTTCCCTGGGAGAGAGAATGTCAGATTCTTCCCCTTGGTTATCCTCCCTCACGGAGGCGCTCATTCCCTCGATTGGAATAGGTAGCGATGGAGGCCTGCTTTCGCCCTCTTTATTCCCCCCTTCATCTTCCTTTGAGGGCACTAGACAAGGGGCTGGCTCAAGCATCTTTTCCAGCACCAGATTGTCCAAGCCTTCAGGAAGGGGGGCTGAACACCGGATCATCTTTGCCTTTGTTATCCAGTCCTGGTCAAAGAGCGATTCTTCAGAATGATGTCATGATAAATAAAAGGACAGTGTGTTCGGCCATGGGATTACTTACTTGGGCAGCGGGGCGGTTGCATCTCAGGCCCACGTCCTCGATAGTGTCCGAACACTATTTGGGGTCCGAAGAACGATTTGTACATCTCCTCGTGTGTCATGCCGAGGAAATTCTAAATAGTGTGCGGTCCTTCTGGGTTGAATTCCCACATGCGGAGGAGCCGATGTTTGCAAGGCTGGACTCGGCAAACCAGCATAACTTGCATTACCATAACCAGACTGAAATCTCCCTCGAAGAGATCTTAGATACGACTCTGCAGTATTGGCACGTCCTTGGCTGGACCCCAGCTCAGCCCCCTGCTGATCCATGACATCAGTTGTGATGGAGGGCCCGAGCGAAAGGTGGGGGCAACTACCCACTTGGCACTTCGAGGAGCTGTGACGTAAAACCACTCCCGTTGCCACAATCCGGACACCTCTGGAAAGGAACCCTTTGGCCATGGAGCATCAGCAATTTTGCTTATTAGAGCACCTCTGCACGCTGCGTAATGCCCCTCGACCATCTTCGGCTTCACATCGAGGGTCTTGAGCCAAAGGCCGAAGTGAGGGGTAATGCGGAGGAAGGCCTTACAAACGACAATAAATGACGAGATGTGAAGAAGGGAATCCGGGGCCAGATCATGAAAATCCAGCCCGTAATAGAACATAAGACCCCTAACAAAGGGAACTAGAGCGAGGCCTAGTCCTCGGAGGAAGTGGGAGACAAACACAACGCTCTCGTTGGGTTCGGGAGTAGGGATGACCTGCCCTCGGGCGGGCAGCCTATGCGAAATTTCGGCAGTCAGATATCTGGCCTCGCTCAACTTCTTGATGTCCTCCTCCGTGACGGAGGAAGGCATCCACCGGCCTTGATGGCTGGATCCGGACATGATTGAAGGTCCGAAGCACCTGGCCTGGGCTTTGGGTGTTAGAACTCGAGGCGGGGGAAGGATTCGATTGAGCACGGGAGGGAAAAAGAAAAAGCCTTGTCCCTTTATAAAGGGGATGAATATTGGGCGTCCTCCTCGTGGCCATTCGAGTCTTACCTGAGATCTAGGAGTCATACCAACAGGCACGGTTGGGTTACCCACATTTGTATTGATGAGAATCCCGTGATAAGGGGAACACGATCTCTGCTTTGACAAGACGTGTCAAGAAACCGCCTCACGTTATGTGTGGGGTTGGTTAAAGAAAAACGGTTCAAATAATTACCGGGCCGTGGCGTGATGTCATGCTGCCAAAACGTGTCAGCAGATTAGATTTGTGGAAATATTATTCTCTCTACGGTGGTATGTGGAACTTATTTTGCAGGGTCAGACACTATCCTTGTATTCAAACTCTTTCGTGGTGTATTCGGAGGAGGAACCCTCCTTGCAATGCCGAAGACAACACTGCACGCCGGACTCATCGTCATTGAAGCCTGGTTCAGGGGCTACTGAGGAAGTCCTGGATTAGGGGCACTCCGGACAGCCGGACTATATCCTTTGGCCGGACTGTTGGACTATGAAGATACGAGATTGAAGACTTCGTCCTGTGTCTGGATGGGACTCTACTTGGTGTGGAAGGCAAGCTAGGCAATACGGATATACATATCTCCCCCTTTGTAACCGACGTTGTGTAACCCTAGCCTCCTCCGGTGTCTATATAAACCGGAGGGTTTTAGTCCATAGGACAACATACGATCATAGCATAGGCTAGCTTTTAGGGTTTAGCCTCTCCGATCTCGTGGTAGATCAACTCTTGTACTACTCATATTATGAAGAATAATCAAGCAGGACGTAGGGTTTTACCTCCATCAAGAGGGCCCGAACCTGGGTAAAACATCGTGTCCCCTGCCTCCTGTTACCATCCGCCTTAGACGCACAGTTCGGGACCCCCTACTCGAGATCCGCCGGTTTTGACACCGACAGGGTGGTTTATAAGAAAACCAACTTGATCACGAGCTCAACATAACAGTTAGGGGGAAACCTGGTAATACTTCCGAGAACATATCCGGAAAATCACAAACTACCGATATGTTACTAAGCTCGAGAATAATCTTTCCTTTCAAGGCTAGACAATATGATCAAGAGAGCGAGAGACTGACACAATCCTAACTCATTGATCGAAGAGTGCACCAGGAGAAATGGACTAGGTAGCCCGATCAGTCTTAGAATGATAATTCAATAACCAGCACACTAAGAATGAGAGTATTGTCCATTAACTACCAAGCAACGGAGTTGCTAGGATTATTGATTTCGCACATCACAGTACACTTGTCGGCATTCCTGTTACAATAACACAGGAACCTAGGAATGAACAATGATGGCAAGAAGTATTACTGCGTCAAGAATTCATAAGAGGTGGTGCAATTCTCATGAGAATCCTGACATAAAGGGGGTAATACTCCAGGGTAGAACAGAACAAAAGCTAGATTGGCATTTTGATATGTGGAACACAACTACTTTGACCCAATCCTCGATATGGATGAGGTGCTGGAGTTTTTTTATCCTAGTCATTTTGGGATAGAATGGCTTGACGGAACGCAAGAGTAAAGGAAACGATGAACGAATGCACGCATACTCTTGACTATCAATTGATAGATGAAGGTCAGAAAACAACTAAAGAGGGACAACTCAAAGGAACGTATGATTTTCTGAGTTGTGGATGCATAGATTCGTATGGCGAACCAAGTTCAACAGGTTTCTTCCGGATAATCCATGCGGAGAGGTAGAATTGGCAGAGTCACAATATAGAATGGAGAACTCATCAAGAGCACTCTTGGTGTGATCTTTTGGTTCAAAAGAACTTCTGCCATAAGCAGTTCATGGTATTTGGAAGAAGGAAATAGCACGGACCTCGAGGTCTATCGCAAAGGTTACTAATATCCTAGTGGAACTAGCAACACTATCAACATGAAGTAAGTAGGGTGAATCTCGGGTCAAGAACCCAGGAGTAGAATACCTACTACTAAATGGCATCACAGGATACTTTCGAGAATGATGGCCAAAATCATCACAGTGTGAACACAAAACATGGCTGAATTACTAGGTGGTTGTCTAAGATCCCTAGGGTCATAGTAATAGCTCCAACATATATGTCGAGGCGATAGAGTACCTCAACACACTGGTTAGTGTGGTTAATCTGGCCCAAAGGAACATCGGGAACGGAAAGAAGGGAGCTGCAAATGCATCATACTATTTAGAAACCTGGGATGACTCGGACAACATAACGGTTGTAATTGCTCAAAAAGATTGGGACATTCTACAAAAATGGTGGCATAACCACTCGGAATCACAATACCAAGGTTCCGAGATCAACTGTCAACATACTGAAGTAGTAGAAACTGAACTGAGGCTTGGAACCAACAATCGTATAAGAGTCTACGGATTAGTAACACGTGATCCTGATAGAAAGATGAGAAGCCTAGTTCTTAATCCCCGCACAAAAGAAGAGGGTGACTCGGATCAGAATGGCATAAGGTAAAGGAGTAAAAAGAGCCTTACGGTCCCTTCCACAATCAATTCCCTTACATAACTAAAGAATTTTTAGACTCAACTCCGACCAGTTTGGCTTGGTAATCCTACAGGCAGTCAGGCTCTGATACCAAAGCTGTCAGCACTCCGATCCTAAGCCACATCGATCTAGCATGTAACACATCATATCGCTTTGCAGCCTCACACACGGTATTCCCACGGGTGCCACCTTACTTGGCCCGGGATCATTTGCGCCTTTTGGCTCACGTATATGATAGTGTCGCTAGCATCCATATGACAGAGAACCTGGGCCGACATGACTAGTCATGAACCCAAAGTGGCACTAACTTACAGGGACATGCATACATGACCCAGCAACGAACGTGTCGGTCATCAACGTCTGAACCCAAGTCGTAGCAAGCTACAAGGACTTAAAGGAACAACGCGTGACATTTCCCTGAAGGGATGGACAGAGGAACAAAGAAGGACACATGCCGGCCAGTCTAAGTGTTCCGGAGGAGTAGCAACTGGGCTAATAGGACTCCAGTAAACCCGGCTGTAGCAGACTACCATGGCTTAGTGGAAGCACTAGACTAAATTTCCCCATAAGAAACGCTACCAAGGATAAACAACTAGGTTGTCGGATCCCACACATACCAAGCATTTCAATCATACACACAATATGCTCGATATGTGTGAATACAACATGGCATCACAACAAAACTCTATGACTCAAAGTATTTATTCAATAGGCTCCGAAGAGCCAGATATTACAAACATGGGTCTGATGACCCAACATACAGAGCATACAAGAAACAAGCGAAAGCATAAACATGTCAGAGTACAGACAACTACAAATGAAAAAGGCTGAGAAGCCTGACTATATACAAGACCCTCCCAAGGGTACAAGATCGCAACTGAGGTAACAAGCTAAACGTCAAAGTCCACGCGAAACTACTAGCGAGACTGAAGTCTCTCTGCAAAAACATAAATTAAGAAAACGTGAGTACAAATGTACCCAGCAAGACTTACATCAGAACTAACTACATATGCATCGGTATCAACAAAAGGGGGTGGTGGAGTTTAACTGCAGCAAGCCAGCTTGGACTCGGTGGCTATCCCGAACTACGACTGCAAATAACTATTTTGAGGTGGTGCACACGAGCCCACATATTCACCATATCAATACACCACTATGGATCCACTCCTATCTCCCAACGAGAACGCCATCCATAGCACTCAGACTTATCTTGCACATTTTAGAGTATCCACTTTCACTTGTCTATGAACTGTACACGCAACCCAGAAGTCCTTTTCCGCGGACACGGCTATTCGAATAGATGATGTTAAACCTGCAGGGGTGTACTTCTTCACACACGCTCTTGCCACTTACCACCATGTACGCGTCATGTATCTCGGCAACCTTCAAGCGGAAGCCTGGCGAGGGAATCTGCCCCGACCTGACTAACCACACAATTCTCTAGTCCAGGTTTATCGCCTATCTAGGTTCCATCCGCAAGGAGATCCGTTCGGGGTGTCGCTCACGGCCCCAAATGATGTGAGCAGGGTTCCCATGCCCACCATCTGGGTGCCACTTGGTACACCGTGCCACTATGCCTAGTCTATCCCAAGCCCACTTGTACTGGGTGCCACTTGGTAGACTACTAACACTACCTATAAACACCAGAAACTAGTTGCAACTCCTGGACAGATCTCAGGTTGATTAATAAGTCAAGAGAGCTTGGAGTGCCCGGAGCCCAATGTGTGGTAGTAACTGTTCATGGATCACAAACACAGGACTCAGTTCCTGAGGATAGCTGCAATGAGACAACCCACCATGTTCTCCTACATGGCCTCTCACCGATACCTTTACCAAATCGAGTTCACACTAGTAGAAAAAGGGTCAAACGTGAAGCACATTAGTGCCGGTTTGTAAAAAAACCGACACTAATGTGATCAATAGTGCTGGTTCGAATGGCTATGCATTAGTGACGGTTCGTAATGAACCTTTAGTACCTGTTTGTGCCACAAACCGATACTAAAGGGGTGGTGGCAGGCTGGCATCAGGCCAGGGCCCCATGAGCCCCTTTAGTGACGGTTTGTGACACAAACCGGTACTAAAGGTCTAACCTATAGTACCGGTTTGTGTCACCAACCGGCACTAAAGAGTCTTAACCTATAGTCCCGGTTGAAGACACAAACCGGCACTATAGGGCAATTTTCAAACTCTACCCCCCCCCCCTGTGTATCGCCATTTCAGTTTTGAAAAAATCAAAAGAAAAGGATAAAAACTTCAAAAAATAAAATCCTTCGAGAGGTAGTTATATTACTACATCTACATGTTAGGAAAATTTGAAAACTTAAATTTGGACATGTTTTGCAAAAAGTGTAGGGAAAATGTAAAACGGCTATAACTTTTGCATACGATGTCGGAAAAAAAAACGTATAATATATCAAAAAATTCAGCACAAAAATCCGCATCCGGTTGAGCAGTTAAGAGAGGTGATTAGAGACTAAATCACCAAATAATTCAGAAAAATTAAAAATCGAAAAAAAATAATCAAATTTTTTTTCCAAAATTTTCAAAAAAAACCTAAAAAAAACCTTTAGTACCGGTTGGTGACACCAACCGGTACTAAAGGTCCCCCATACCAGGGCGCGAGCTCACGCCACGTGGTGGCACTTTAGCGTCGGTTCATGCCGAACCGGTACTAAAGGGGGGGGGGCTTTAGTGCCCACCCTTTAGTGCCGGTTATGGAACCGGCACTAAAGGCCCTTACGAACCGGTTTTAAAGCTCCGTTTTCTACTAGTGTCACACCCTTAGCTCTCAACAGTAAGACATGTTCACACACACACCTCCAATTCATCCCCGATGAATCAGACCCGACACAACTCTAAGCAATAGCAGGCATGACAAACAAGCATGAATGAGTAGGCACATCAGGGCTCAAACAACTCCTACTCATGCTAGTGGGTTTCATCTATTTACTTTGGCAATGACAGGTCATGCAGAGGAAAGGGGTTCAACTACCGCGGCATGTAACAGATGAATCGTTGTTGTCCTAATGCAGTAAAAGAGAGCAGGAGCGAGAGAGTGGGATTGTATCGGAATGAACAAGGGGTTTTTGCTTGCCTGGCACTTCTAAACATAGTATAGCTCTTCATCGGTGTCATCGATCTCATCATTGGAACCACGTCTACTAAGGGCGGATAATTACTGACAACAGAGAGGAAACACAATCAATGCAATGCAACAATATGATGCATGAGTGTGACATGGCAATATGCTATTGATTGAGCTAATGCAACTAGCAACAAGTTAAATGAAGTTGGTTTGAACACAAGGTTCAAATTCAAACTCCACATGTGGTTATTTAAATGCCATTTATTTGATTTGTCCTAAATAGTAGCCAAAAGTTATTCTAACATGCATGAACATGGTACAGATGGATAGATTGGATTTTTCTGATCATTTTTCATATATAAATTATTTCATTTGGTGTTACGGTTGATTTACTATGATTTTTAGAAGTTTTGGCTATTTTGTGGAATTAATAAATCATTTCAGATTTATTTAAAAACCAGAAACCAGATTACTGCGTTAGCTTTGCGTCAGGGCGACATCATCATTGACCAAATTCAAATCAGACTGGTGGGGCCAACCTATCTGAGTAATGGTGCTAATTATGTGGCTATTTAAATCGTAACAAAAATAATTAGCTCGCGGGGCCCGCTGTCATTGACCCTGGGGTTAATTAGCGGTGTCATTAGCATTTAATTAAACTGGCCATGCCAGCGATTAACACCGGCACTAACCCAGGGCTCTACGTGCTCAGCGCGACGCGGCGCGTCGAGGGGTGTCTGCGGCGGGTGCCGATGTGGTCTCTGGCAGCGGTGGCGGCGAGCTCAGGCAGCGGCCGGAGCATGGGCGTGACACAGTCGTCACTGTGATGTAGGGGGGACCAGCCAAGGGGTTCTTTGGCCTCCTGGAATCACCAGGAGCCCAACGGTGTGCTCGTGTGCTCGATGTCGGCGTCCTGGGAACGGGGGTCCCTAGACTTGCTTGGCTGCGGCCCGCGACGTGGCTGAGCCAGCAGGCCGTACAGCCCATCTTCACCAACAAAGCATCCAAGACCCTCGCAAGGGGCCAAGCCTCGCGAGTCGGACGACACAAGACCTCCTTTGGAGGGTCCTAGCTAGGCAAGCTCATTACGAGCGGAGATATCAAGGCGAGGTGAACCTCACGAGGCTCTCATGCGTGAGCCGTGACGATCCACCCCAGGCGGGTGCCAGGCGGGCGCCAGCGCGCACAGCGTCCTTGTTTCCTCTTTGGTGCAAAGAGGGCAAGCGCAGCCGCGGAGTACCGAGGCATCAGGCAAAGGTTGCCATTTCGGTGCAAGAAGACCAAGACCAAGGACTGCAAGACGAAGGTCATCGTGGAGCCCAGAACAGCGTCACCACCAGAACTTTGTGCAGGCGAAGACTACTCTTGTCCGGATAGCTCGTACTAGCTGTCCCCCTTCAAATTAGCCCGCCATTGTTGGCTCCCTTCCCGCTCGATATTTGGGAAGAGGACCAGGGCCTCTATAAATAGGAATAGCCACCAAAGTGGAGAAGAGGGGGGAGCAGAGTGAGAGAGAGGACGAGATCATCTTAGCTCGAGAGAGACCACCTCACACACAAGCTCACCGAGCACAAGAACGCCTTAACCTCAGGAGGCTGTTCTGCCCTTGTATTGTTCATCATCAGCCCAAGAGGCAATCCACCACCACCACACTGGAGTAGGGTACTACACCACAACGGTGGCCCAAACCAGTATAAACCCTGTGTCCATCTGTGTTGTGAGTTTGTCGAGTTCGTCCGCTAGATCCTAGCAAGCTAGAGCATAGATCGGTTGAAGGGAAAGACTTCACGCGCACCCCAGTGTTTGAACCTTAAGGGTTTTCCGGGACCCCATACCCCGACATTTGGCGCGCCAGGTTGGGGTGCGCCATAGTTTCCCGTCCATCAGTTCGTCGCTCCGTCGATCCGCCGTCTCCATGTCGGACGCTCGCCACGCTCCAGCTGAGCGTCGGGCCGCCCACGCCGCCCGCTTCGCTTAGACGGCTCCCGTCGGCGGGCCGCCTCGTCGTTCTCCGTCCCCCGCCGCCAACGCTGCCACTGGCCTAGTGGGAAACGAGCAGCAGGCGTCCTCGCAACGTCCTTCGGTGCGGTAGGACAGCCGCACCGCTACTCCATCACTCACTCCTGCTGGCTCTTCGTCCCACGTGCACCGCGATCCCCTCGAGGCACGGGCTGCGCTCATCGCGGCGAACGAGCTCCTGCATTACCGCCCGGTCGACGACGTCTATGAGGAGTGGCTCGACCGCGTCGCCGAGCTCGTTCATGCCGCGGGGGCTCTCTGGCGCCGTCTCACTCTCTGCCTCCCCCTCAGCAGGCCGCGGGCAACGGGGCTCGTGGCTCGCCTCCACCAACTCGACCCCAAGACGGTGCCTTGGTGCCAAGGCGTGCGCCTCCACGGCGCGATCCGCCGCTCCCGACGCCCGCGCGTGAAGAAAGGAGCTACCAAGAAATCCCTCGATCGCGAGAAGCTGCACCAGTGCTCCCCGCGCCACCTCTTTAAGACCGTGCACTACCTGCAGTGGCACAGCGCGAACCTCGCCAAGACCAAGGTCCTCCACCGACGCGGGCCCCGACAACCATGGCAGGCTGCCGCGCCTTCACCCCTGAGCTGCGCAGTGTTGCCTGGTCGGGCAAGTTCAAGCCAGATCTGCCTCCTCGGTACGACGGCACCGCCGACCCCGCAGAGTTCCTGTTGCTCTATGAGTTGAGCATCGAAGCAGCCAACGGCGATGAAAAAGTCATGGCGAACTGGTTTCCCATGGCTCTCAAGGATGGGGCACGCTCCTGGCTCCTGAACCCGCAGCACGGCTCGACCTCCTCCTGTGACGAGATGTGCGACCGCTTCGTCGCCAATTTCCAGGGCACTCATGACCGCCCATCGGTCGCGGGCGACCTACGCCGCATCAAGCAACAGCCAGGAGAGACCCTCCAAAAGTACATCCAGCACTTAAACAACACCCGCCTCAAGATCCCCAAGGTCACGGACGAGGCCATCATCTCCGCGTTTTCCGACGGCGTCCATGATGTCAAGATGAAGGAAGAGCTGGCCATCGATGAGGAGCTTTGCACATCTCAGGAGCTGTTTTCAACCTGGCGACCAGGTGCGCAAGAGCTGAGGAGGGGCGCCTCTCACTCCTAGAGCTGCCAGCTGCAGGAGTGGAGGAAAAGAAGGCCAAGGCCAAGGACGTGAAGCGCAAAGAGGTAGTCGTGCTCATAGCGGTGCCCGACACCAAGCGAGGCAGAGATCAGCCCGAGTCATCCAAGAACGGCCTCCCCTTCTACGCGTTCCACATCCTAAACACCCACAACACCAGCGACTGTCAATAGCTCACAGCTATTCGAGAAGGACGCTTCGGCCGACGCCCCGAGCGCAATGACCGGGCTACGGCCGCGGAGGAGGACACGGAGGCGGACGCTGGGACGACCATGGCCCGTGCCAGGAGTGGCGCGACCGGCCTCGTGAGGACTGCTGGCAGGACCAACCTCGCGAGGGCACCTGGAGGGACCCACCTCGCGAGGATCGCCCCCAAGGCAACACCGGTCTTCCCCCGTTGCCGCCGCCAAGGAGGAACGATGACCACCACCAGGACGAGGGGGCTGGGGGCTTCCAGGAGCCGTGCGCAGTCGTTTGTACCTTGGGAGGCGCTCAGGCCCTAGCCTCTCAGCGCATCTTCAAACAGTTCGCTCGCGAGGTGAACGCGGCGCTCCCCAAGCTCGAGGCCACGCGCCCGCTCCGGTGGTCCCAATGCACCATCACCTTCAGCTCGGCCGACCAGCTCAAGTCTGCATCCACTGCTGGCACACTCCCTATGCTGTGCTCCCCAGTCATCAGCAATGTTCAAGTCACCAAGACTCTCATCGACGACGGCGCAGGGCTCAACGTCCTATCCGCCGACACATTCGACAGCCTCCAAGTGCCCTATGTCGGTGTTCTAGGAACGGCGGTCCCCAGACTTGCCTGCCTGCGGCCTGCGACGTGGCTCGAGGAGGGGCCCAGCACGGCCCATCTTCATCAACACAGACCCAAGACCCTCGCGAGGGGTCAAGCCTCGCGGGGCGGACGACACAGAGCTTCCTCAGGCACGGCCTCATCAGGATGGCTCGCAAGGAGGCGGAGAGATCAAGGCGGGGTACCTCATGATGTGCCCGTGATGCAAGCCATGACGACCAAGGGTGCCAGGCGGGCGCCAGCCCGCGCAGTGTCCTCCTTTCCTCTTTGGTGCAAAGGGAGCACGCGTAGGTGAGAGCATCAAGAAAAGGCACCCATTTCGGTGCAACGAGACCAAGACCAGCCCAACGGCAGGAGGAAGTCATTGTGGAGCCCAAGCCATCATCACCACCAGAGCCTTTGGCAGGCGAGGACCAACTTTAGTCAGGATAAGTGTACCAGATGTCCCCCTTCGAAATGCTCAATTGTTGGCGCCCTTCCCGCTCAATATTTGGGAAGAGGCCCAGGGCCTTTGCCTATAAAATAGGACTAGCCACCCCCACGGTAGAGGGAGAGAGAATTGAGAAGAGAGAGAGAGAGAGAGAGAAGGGTGACTGAACTCCTCCTAGCAGTTCATCCCCCCAGCCAAGAACAGACCCTCGCGAGGCTGTTCTTCCTTGTATTGCTCATCATGATCAGCCCAAGAGGCAATCCACCACACCACACACTAGAGTAGGGTATTACACCACAACGGTGGCCCGAACCTGTATAAACCCTGTGTCTCTTGTGCTGTTCTTTCCATAGCTTAGATCTTAGTGAGGAGAGGGGTGCAGGTAGGTAGAAGGCGAAATCTCCGCGCGCACCCCAGTGTTCGAACCTCAAGGGTCTGCCGGAACCCGAAATCCGACATTTGGCACGCCAGGTAGGGGTGCACCAGAGTTTTCCCTTCCGCCACCGCCACGACTTGCCTCACGATGAGTAGCACGTCGCCCGCTCCGGCCGCCGGCGCCAGCACGGGGGCCAGGGGGCTCCGAGCCCTGGCCCCAGCCCTGCAACGGGTACGGTGGCCGAACAAGTTCAAGCCAACGACGCCGCCGTGCTGCAGCAGCGCGACTGATCCGTTAGCCTTCTTGCTGGCGTATGAGGAGGCCATCCTCAAAGCTGGAGGTGACGATAGGGTCATGGCCAACTGGCTCCCCACGGCCCTCACCGGCGCTCCGCGCGCATGGCTGCTCCACCTGCCGGCAGCCTCCGTGGCCTCTTGAGAAGAGCTCCGCAGCCTCTTCCCCGCCCACCACGCTGCACCAACACCCCCGGTCATCGCGATCCTCCTGGGCGGCTCGCAGGCACCGCCTACAAGTCACCACGTCAAGCCGTTCATCCGCTGGGTTAGCGCCGCTTCCACGCGGCAGGGGGCTCTCCTGGACCGGGCGGCGCCCAAGGCCGGCCTGACCTTCAGCTCGGAGGACCACCCCTTCAACTCGGCCTGCTCGGGTGCGCTGCCCATGCTGTGCACCCCCACCATCTGCCAGGTGGCCGTCACCAGAACTCTCATAGATGGTGGTGCGGGCCTCAGCGTGCTCTCGGTTGAGACCTTCAACCTCCTCTTCATACCCCTGGAACAGCTGCAACCCAGCCGGGCCTTCTCAGGCGTTGGGGGCGGATCATCCAGCTCCTTGGGATAGATCCGGCTCCCAGTAACCTTCGGCACCTACAACAACTTCCGCACGGAGCTGGTCAACTTCGACATCACCCCCATCGGCCTCCACTACAACGCCATCCTCGGCTACCCAGCGCCGGCCCAGTTCATGGCCGTGACGCACCCGGCGTACAACCTCATGAAGATGCCCGGGAGCAGCGGTGTCCTCACCGTGCATGGGGACACCGGAGACACGCTGCGAGTGCTCAAGCTCGCCTTCAAGACGGCGGCGTCGGCACAGCCCGACGACTCGGAGACCCCCGAGCCCAAGGGGGCTGCACCCGCCAAGAAGAAATAGTTGTTGACCCAAGACAAGGTAGAAACCAAGCAGATACCCGTCAATGAGGACGGGTCCACCCATGCCACTTTCACCATAGGCGCCAACCTCAAGCCCTAGCAGGAGGAGGCCCTGGTCAGGTTCCTGCACGCAAACAAGAAGGTATTCGCTTGGGAGCCTAACTAGTTAGCAGGGATCCCTAGGAGCGTAATCGAGCATCACCTCAACGTGTGCCCCAACGTGCGCCCTGTGAAGCAGAAGGCAAGGTGGAAGTCCACAGAAAAGCAGGCCTTCATCGTCCAAGAGACCCGCAAACTAGAAGCCGTTGGGGTCATTCGCGAGGTCCGATACCCGGATTGGTTGGCCAACCCTATCATTGTGCCAAAGAAGGGAGGGAAGGAGCGCATGTGTGTCGACTTCACCAACCTCAACAAGGCATGCCCGCAAGATCCGTTCCCGCTCCCCCGCATCGACCAGATCGTCGATTCCACCGCAGAATGCAACCTGCTATGCTTCTTGGATGCCTTCTCTGGGTATCACCAGATCAAGATGGCGGTAGAAGACGTCGAAAAGACAGCCTTCCTAACGCCGTGTGGGGTGTACTGCTACACGTGCATGCCATTCGGGCTACGTAACACAGGGGCAACCTTTCAGCAGCTGATGCACACCACCTTGGGCCCGCAGCTCGGGAAGAATGTTGAGGCTTACGTCGATGACATTGTGGTGAAGTCTCGGGAGGCCAGGACACTGATACAAGACCTGGAGGAAACCTTCGCGAGCCTCAACACAGTGAACCTGCGGCTCAACCCAGAGAAGTGTGTGTTCGGAGTCCCCTCGGGCAAGCTCTTGGGTTTCCTCGTGTCCCACCGAGGCATCGAGGCTATCCCGGAAAAGGTCAAGGCGGTCGAGGACATGAGCCTGCCAAAGACCCTCAGAGAAATGCAGAAGCTCATTGGGCGCGTGACCGCGCTGGGGCGCTTCATCTCCAAGTTGGGGAGCGAGCGCTGCCCTTCTTCCAGCTAATGAAGAAAAAGGGGCCCTTTGAATGGACTGAAGAGGCCGACAAGGCGTTGCAAGATCTCAAGAGATACCTGACCAGCCCTCTGGTCATGGTGGCCCCGCGCCCTCAAGAGCCCCTGGTGCTTTACCTCGCCGCCACTCCCTACTCCGCCAGCACAGCCCTGGTGGCGGTTAGGGAGGAGCGTCGAATCAAAACCACAGCAGCATCCTGGGACAAGGCAAAACAGGAACAAGGAAGGCCCACAGAAACCGCCACCACGGCTGAGGAGGATCAGCCGCTGCAGAGGAGTGCACCAGAGGCGGAAGAGGCCCCTCTCCCAGATGGCCAGCCTCAGGAGGCCTCATCGCCTCAGGAGGCGCCATGGTCTCCGGAGGGCGCCACCAGCACTGACGCACCCAACCTCGTTGAGCACCTAGTGTACTTCGTCAGCACGGTGTTGCGGGACGCGAGGGCACGGTACCCCATGCCTCAAAAGCTCCTCCTCGCGCTACTGGTGGCCTCGCGCAAGCTGCGGCACTATTTTCAGGGTCACCCCATAAAGGTCGTCTCGTCATACCCCCTGGAGAGAGTGCTCAGGAGCCCTAACTCAGCTGGAAGGGTCGCTGAGTGGAACATAGAACTGCAAGCGTTTCAGCTCGAATTCAGCACGACCAGAGTCATCAAGGGAGCAGCATTAGCGGATTTTGTGGCAGAATGGACGGAGGCACCAGGCCTCAAGGCCGACGAGGATCGGTCCCTCTCCCCGGGAAGCGAGGCGCCAGAAGGCTGGGTCATGTACTTCGATGGGGCCTTCTCCAGACATGGCGCTAGGGCTGGGGCGGTGCTTATATCGCCCACTCAGTACAAGCTCTACTATGTTGTACAGCTCTGTTTCCAGCAAGGTGAAAAGGTCTCCAACAACATAGCGGAGTATGAAGGTTTAATAGCGGGCTTGAAGGCCGCAGCTGCCCTGGGGGTGAAACGCCTCACCATCAAGGGCGATTCGCAGCTCCTTGTCAATTTCTCCAACAAGGTGTACGAGCCGAAAGATGAGCACATGGAAGCCTACCTTGCGGAGGTCCGCAGGATGGAGAAGCAGTTCTGGGGGTTGGAGTTGCAGCATGTGCCCCGTGGCACCAATCAGGAGGCCGACGACATCGCCAAACGGGCGTCCAGGCGGTTACCTCAGGAGCCTGGCGTCTTCGAGGAGTGACTCTTCAAGCCCTCAGCCTTGCCGTCATTGTCAAACACGGCTCAGTCTCGGGAGGAGCTCCCCCAGCCACCTGCCTCAGGAGCCCTGTTCTGTGGACCGGCCTCAGGAGCACGCCTGCTCCTGACGATGGAACCTCAGGAGGGGTGCTGGTTCACGGACCTCCGGAGTTACTTAACACAAGGGACCTTGCCAGAGAAGGAGGAGGAAGCGGAGCGTGTGGCACGGCAGGCCACGGCATACTGCATCAAGGATGGAGAGCTCTACCGGAAGCGACCAAACGATGTATCCCTGCGCTGCATCTCCAGGGTGCAAGGAAAGGAACTGCTGGAAGATATACACGGCGGAGACTGTGGACATCATTCATCATCACGGACCCTCGTCGGCAAGGCATTCTGCAGTGGGTTTTATTGGCCCACCACACTCAATGACGCCGTCGAACTGGTGAAAGCTTGTGAGGCCTGCCAGTTCCACGCCAAGCAAATCCATCAGCCGGCAGGAGGCCTGCAGACTATACCCCTTTCGTGGCCATTCGTAGTCTGGGGGCTGGACATCCTGAGACCGTTTCCTCGGGCGCCAAGGGGCTACTGCTACCTCTACGTCGCCGTGGACAAGTTCACCAAGTGGGCTGAAGTAGAGGCCGTCCGCACTATCCCCGCGGGTTCCGCGGTCAAGTTCATCAGGGGCATCGTGAGCCGGTTCGGGGTGCCGAACCGCATCATCACAGACAACGGTTCGCAGTTCACCAGTAACCTCTTCAAAACATACTGTGCTAACCTTGGAACGCAGATATGCTACGCTTCGGTGGCGCACCCCCGAAGCAACGGCCAGGCCGAGCGAGCCAACGCAGAGGTCCTGAGGGGCCTCAACACCAGGACATTCAAGAAGAAGCTGGAGGCCTGCGGCAGAGGTTGGTACGACGAGCTTCAGTCCGTGTTGTGGTCCATCCGCACAACCGCGACCAAGCCGACTGGAGAGACCCCGTTCTTCCTGGTCTACGGAGCCGAAGCAGTCCTCCCTCACGAGGTCAGACGTCGCTCCGCGCGGGTCCTGGCATTCGACGAGGCGCAGCAGGACGCCATGCGGGGGATGGACCTCGTGCTACGGGAGGAACGTCGCCGAGAAGCCGCGCTGCGAGCGGCGAGGTACCAACAAGCACTGCGACGATATCACTGCCGCAACATCCACCCCAGAACTCTCGAGGTAGGAGACCTCATGCTGAGGCGGGTTCTCTCCAGGGAGGGACTGCACAAGCTCTCTCCCATGGGGGAGGGCCCGTTCAAGGTTGTTCATGTTTCCAGGCCCGGCTCCGCGCGCTTGGAGACTCAGGAGGGGGTGTCGGTCCAGAACGCATGGAACATCCAGCACCTCCGGAGGTTCTACCCCTAAAAAGGCCCAGAGCCTATGAAGAGGGCGAATGCCTGTGAAGATTATCCATTTTGGAAAAGGCCCAGAGCCTGTGAAGAAGGCGAATGCATGTGAAGCTGTCGCGCTTTGGAAAAGTCCCAGAGCCTGTGAAGAAGGCGAATGCCTGTGAAGCTGTCGCGTTTTGGAAAAGGCCCAGAGCCTGTGAAGAAGGCGAATGCCTGTGAAGCTGTCGCGTTTTGGAAAAGGCCCAGAGCCTGTGAAGAAGGCAAATGCCTGTGAAGCTATCGCGTTTTGGAAAGGGCCCGGAGCCTGTGAAGAGGGAAAATGCCCGTGAAGCCTGCTTCCCCCAAGAAAGGCCCGGAGCCTGTGAAGAAGGCCAACGCCTGTGAAGCTCGCCGCCCGTGACACTCTCACGTAATAATGAGTTGGGGCTGTACACACCCCGGAGTCTCAGGAGCGCCAGCCTCAGGCCCTGGGGCTCCCTCCCACGCCCAGTGGCAGCACTTAGCTCCACGCTGGTGAGAAGACGTCAAAGACTAGATTAGCTGCCGGACGCGGCTTTTTCATTTGGTTTCCGCAGTTGGCTTGTTCATTCTCATTCGAAGTTTTATTGAAGTTGTTGCCGTCTTTGGCTCGTGGTTCTTCGACTTTTCACTCTCCTGCCTCGTTTTCTCTTATGCAAGGCCTCGCGAGGGGGCAGCCGAGCGCCCTCGCGAGTGTTCCTGTCCTAGTCGTTCAAAGGTTTCGCGACCTGGGTCCATTACAGGAGCACCCCTCCAGTCCGTGCCCCACGGGCACCGCGACACGAACACAGGGCCTGGGTCGGTCGCCCCCCACGGCTGGGGTGGGAACTATCCACGCACGGGCACGTAGCCGGAAGGCACGATAACGGAAGCAAAGCGATGATTAACAGCAATAACCCAAACACGCCCCCGCGGGGCTCCACGCTACTGTCTTTTTACGCAGGAAAAAGGAAAAGAAAGAACAAATCAGGCGCAGCTCGCCTCACACCGGCCTGCAGGGAAGACTCGAGCTGCCTCCGGGGCTCAGGCAGACTCCCTCTCGCGCTTCACCGAAGCATGATGACGGGCAGACACGCTACCACCTCCCAAGCAGGTATGACGGCGTGGAGGCTGACCGTGGCCATCGCTAGAAGAGTCGCCGCCTAAAGAAGAACCGGTGAAGCTTGGGGAACCCTGAGCGCCGCCAATCACACGAGCGCTGTACTCTCCATCATCGCGGGGGCTGGGTTCCCGACCGCGGTCGTCGTCCTCAGGGCAGCACCCTGCGCGGCGACCATCTTCCCCAAACACCCTCACGTAGAGGGTGGCATCACCGTCAAACTTGAAGTGCAGGGTGCACCGACGGCTCAGGCCACGCGCGCAGGTAAACGTCTGCCAACCGCTGGTCAAGGCCAGGCTCCTGGCTGCGGAGACCTCTAGTGAAGCCCATGAGGCCCGGCTGCAGCAGCCGTCTGCCTGAAGCCAGAGGCCACCCGGGGCGCCAGCCGGGAGCTCGCCGAGGAGGAAGCGAGGAAGTTGAAGCCGGGTGCTAGTCGGCTCCGCCGACCACACAACGAACTCCAGCAGCACCTCTACAGCGCGAAAGCGCGGCCTAGGGGAACGCACGACCGAAGTGCGTCCCCCGGTCGCAGCAGTCCTCCCGTCACCGTGCTGAAAATCGTCTCCACGGCCGCAGGGAGCTGCCGTGGTGGCCACAAGATGTTTGCGAGGGCGCCCTCGACCGCGCTTGGGCGGGGGAGAGGCAGGCTCAACCTGGTGAGCCTTCCCCTTCTCTGCGGCCGAGAACCTCCTCGACGGGGCCATGAAGAAGAAGGAGAAGCAAGGGGGAATGAACTGGAAGGGCGCGCGCCGATCCGTACTTATAACCGGTGAGGGCCAACCGTCGCCCCCACGATCGCAGGTAATCAAGACCCGCTTTGCATGCAGGGACTTGTCCAATCCGTGCAGTTGCCGAGGCGCCATGGGGAAGTGGAGACGTCGACGTCCAATCAACCTCCACGCGACGCCCAAGGCCACAGGCTGTTAGGGCCTGCGGCGCTTCGCACTTGCCCCTTCGCCTCCCTGCATGGCCAAGTCCGGGTGCGCCTTGGGCCCGGGGGCTACTGTCGGTGTTCTGGGAACGGGGGTCCCCAGAGTTGCCTGCCTGCGGCCTGCGGTGTGGCTCGAGGAGGGGCCAGCACGGCCCATCTTCATCAACACAGACCCAAGACCCCCGCGAGGGGTCAAGCCTCACGGGGCGGACGACACAGAGCTTCCTCAGGCATGGCCTCATCAGGCTGGCTCGCGAGGAGGCGGAGAGATCAACGCGGGGTACCTCACGATGTGCCCGTGACACAAGCCATGACGACCAAGGGTGCCAGGCGGGCGCCAGCCCGCGCAGTGTCCTCCTTTCCTCTTTGGTGCAAAGGGAGCAAGCGCAGGCGAGAGCATCAAGCAAAGGCACCCGTTTCGGTGCAATGAGACCAAGACCAGCCCAACGGCAGGGAGGAAGTCATTGTGGAGCCCAAGCCATCGTCACCACCAGAGCCTTTGGCAGGCGAGGACCAACTTTAGTCAGGATAAGTGTACCAGATGTCCCCCTTCGAAATGGCCAATTGTTGGCGCCCTTCCCGCTCAATATTTGGGAAGAGGCCCAGGGCCTTTGCCTATAAAATAGGACTAGCCACCCCCAGGGTAGAGGGAGAGAGAATCGAGAAGAGAGAGAGAGAAGGGTGACTGAACTCCTCCTAGCAGTTCATCCCCCCAGCCAAGAACAGACCCTCGCGAGGCTGTTCTTCCTTGTATTGCTCATCATCATCAGCCCAAGAGGCAATCCACCATACCACACACTAGAGTATGGTATTACACCACAACGGTGGCCCGAACCAGTATAAACCCTGTGTCTCTTGTGCTGTTCTTTCCATAGCTTAGATCTTAGCGAGGCGGAGGGGTGCAGGTAGGTAGAAGGCGAAATCTCCGCGCGCACCCCAGTGTTCGAACCTCAAGGGTCTGCCGGAACCCGAAGTCCTACACCCTATGACCAGCTCCAGCCAACCAAGCATTTCTCGGGAGTGACTGACGGTTCCACCACACCAATAGGGCAAGTACGCCTGCCTGTCACCTTCAGGGAGCGGAAGAATTACCGCACCGAGCTCATCGACTTCGACGTCGCACACATCTGCCTGCCGTACAACGCCATCCTCGGGTACCCAGCCCTGCCCAAGTTCATGGTGGTCACTCACCACGGCTACAACGTCCTCAAGATGCCAGGAAGCGGGGGAGTCATCACTGTCCCATGTGAAGAAAGGGATGTGGTGTGCTCCCTTGAGCGCGCCTTCCAAGCCGCGGCAATCGACAACCCTGATAGTAGAAGTGAAGGCCCTCCAGAGACCATCCCCAAGAAGAAGCTACTGCGTCGTGCAGGACCCCAAGAATATGGCGTCGCATCAGGAGCCTCGTCAGAATCGGCTCCCGCTCTAGGGGTGCCTCCCTCCACCGCATAGGAAAGCGCGCCCGGCGCCCTCCTCAGGCAAGGCTCAGGGGCTCTCTTCTGGAGGGCCTCAAACGTTGCCAATCTCACAAGGGAGGTGCTTGGGCACCACTTGGAAGCGTGCTTCGCGACACGTGTTCCTCGGGAGAGCACGGGGCAAGGAATGCCCACCACCCAGGAGTTCATCACCAAGACCACCCACGAGCTACAAGACGCAAGAGCCATGCGTGGTGACAGCCGCTAACAGAGTGTGGCTCACCACCCAGGCGAGGGTGCTGAGCTGCGTGCCTGCATCAACATCCCAGGGCTCAACAGGGCCGCATCTCAGGAACGCTTCTGGCCATCACGCGCGGGCCGCTGTGAGGGTCCACCACACAGCTCCGTTCGCATGCCCCTCGGCTTGCCTAACATGGCGTCGGCCCATCAGCGCCATGTGCGGCAAGTCCAGGTGGCTCAGGAGGCCAGGTTCCACGCCGTTCGGGAGGAGATGGGGGCGGCCTTCCGGTAACCTCCTGAGCCCCCAGAGCCTCCCAAGGCTCAGGGTCCCGGTGGCTCATGAGGAGTCATTCCTTCGATGCGTGGCTTCAGCTGCACCAGCTCTACTTCATCTACAGACCCAGGTGATATCTTCCAAGTTCATTTAAGCTGGGAGCGCCCCTCGGGCTGCACTATTCCCAGGCCACGTGGGTCCGTCCATGTGGCATGTATCCCTTTTGCTTATGTTCCTAAGTTCACCTCGTTGGGGGCGACCCTCGGGCTGCATCATCCCCATGCCGCTCGGGCAAGACCCAGTGGCATGTACCTTCCTGCGTTTACCTCATGCAATCTACTCTCCATGCTTAACCTGCCAACTACTATCACCTGCCAACTGCTATCACCTGCCAACTACTATCACCCGCTCGATCATCACCCTCCTCGGGGCCCCTACACAGGCACGGCGCTGGTGCACGGGTCCCTCCCTGCCATGACTGACAAATCTGAGTGGTCGAGCTCTGGCTCGCGGCACGCGCCGTGCACGTCACCTCATCAGGCCCTCAGTGCCTTCACTTCATCCGGACCAACCAGCGGCAGGCAGGCGGCAGTAACGGCAAACCATGTTTCTCCTTATGCCAATTCACAGGACCCCCGCAGGAAGGGTAGCAGGCGGCTCCGCGAGTCTCTTTTTCTCTCATGCGATACGCCTGCGCGTTAAAGGGGGGGTCTCCTGAGCATCGCGACTCAGGAGCTCTTACTAGCTCTCCAGCCCTCACCCACTGGCCTTGACCACGACATCGCGACCTGGCATACCAGCGGCGGCTGAGCTCGCTCGAGGGCCGAGACCTGAGGACGTAGAGCATTAAGAGGAGCTCGGGAGAAGGAAAACTCGCATGGGCCGGCCTAGCTATGTCGCGTGAGTTGACGCGCAGCCCTAGCGCAACATCGGGAATCACCGCGAAGTCATCAAGATAAGTTTCACCCTCAGATCAGCAAAACATTTGGGCCTAATAGTCGCTCACCCCATGCCGCAACCCCGTTGCGGCCAAGTCATCTTCCTTTCTTCCCTTGCCATGGCCGCTTGGGCTCTAAGGGGGACCTCCTGAGCATCGCGCCTCAGGGGCTCTTACTGTACCTCGAGCCGCGCACCTCCTGGCCTTGACCACGACATCACGACCTGGCATAACAGCGACTGCTGTAGCTGCCTTGGGACCGGGACCCGTCAGCGTAGAGCAACAAGCTATCGCGAGGAAAGAAAGGGGAGGCCGAGCCTTAATGGGACGCGCGTTCGTCAAATCTTCATAACAAGGAAAATAGGTACAAAGGCATTGCAGATCCTTACATGCCCCACGGGGTGATTCATGATCCTTCGCAAGAAACAAAAGCTGATGCTAAGGGGGATCCTATCTACATCCTCCCACGGAGGACGCCATCATCAACAGTAGGCCACGGGAGGCTGGCGCCGACCCCATCTAGATCAGCGGCGGCGGCGGCCGGACGCCGCAGCCTTGCCCCGGGCACGACGAGAGCTCGGGGGGACATAGTTGTCGTCACTCGTCTCCGGGGTGTCGTAGAGCTCAGGAGAACTGCTGGACTCCCAAGGGCTGCTGCTTCTGGAGTAGTCGCGGGCGGAGCGCGCATCAGCCTCGCGCTCTTCTTCAGAGTAGCACTCCAGGCGGCAGCCCTCGGCGTCGAGGACCTTGAAGAGAAGCGTGGAGGCGCCGTCGTACTCGAAGTGGATCGCGAGGGCACCCCTCGCGCGATAGATCCGCGCAATCTTGCCCCTGTCGCAAGTCATGAAGATTTTGCCAATGGGGACCGCTTCGATCTTCGCTCTGATCACCGAAGCACCACAATCAGCATGCTGCAGCTAGAGCTCGAGAGGCCCCCTCAGCGCATCACATCGGAGAAGAACCGTGGGAAGCGGATCCAGGAGTTCGGAGGCGTCGGCGTCCACAGCACCAGCTCGCGCAAGGAGTCCGCCGCGTGGACGGCCTGCGTCGCCGAGGCGCGGCGACCCCGGGTGCGGTGTGGGTGACGCTGCTCGCCACTTCGTCCTCCTGAGCCTACGACTTAGGCGTACAAGGGTAGTGGGTACCCCGGTGGAGGCCGCTCGCACAAAGGCCTCGCCACCACCTGCAACGCCGCCTCGTCACGGCGATAGATCAACCTCTTCTCCGACCGGAGTGGCCCCGGGGCATCCAGGGGGGCTTTCCCCTTCTCCTCGGCGGAGAATCTTCTGATGGGCGCCGTTGTAGCAAGCAGTGGAGCGATTAGGAGGAAGCAAGCAAGGAAGAGATGGGCAATGGGGGCTCCGCCCCCCTCTCCATTTATAGCGAGAGAAGGCCAACTGGTGTCTCCCACGATCACAGGTAATGATGGTTTCCCTTGCATGTCGCAGACACTTGTCAAGTCGTGCAGTTGCCGAAACAACATGGGGAAGCGGAGACGCCCACGTCCAATCAACCGCCACGCGTCAACCGAGGCCCCAGGCTTTTGGGGCAAGCGGCGCTTCGAGCTTGACCCTTGGCTTCGCCGTGAAGCCAAGCCCGCGCGCACCTTAGGCCCGGGGGCTACTGTTGGCGTCCTGGGAATGGGGGTCCCCAGACATGCCTGCCTGCGGCCCGCGGCGTGGCTGAGCCAGCAGGCCGTACGACCCATCTTCAACAACAAAGCACCCAAGACCCTCGCGAGGGGCCAAGCCTCGCGAGGCGGACGATGCAAGACCTCCTCTGGAATGGCCTAGCTAGGCAAGCTCACGAGGAGCGGAGAGATCAAGGCGAGGCGAACCTCATGAGGTTCTCGTGATGTGAGTTGTGGCGATCGACACCAGGCGGGCGCCAGCGCGCACAACATCCTTGTTTCCTCTTTGGTGAAAAGGGGGCAAGCGCAGCCGCGGAGTACCGAGGCATCAGGCAAAGGTTGCCATTTCGGTGCAACAAGACCAAGACCAAGGAATGCAAGACGGAGGTCATCATGGAGCCCAGAATAGCGTCACCACCAGAACTTTGTGCAGGCGAAGACTACTCTTGTCAGGATAGCTCGTACTAGCTGTCCCCCTTAAAATTAGCCCGCCATTGTTGGCTCCCTTCCCGCTTGATATTTGAGAAGAGGACCAGGGCCTCTATAAATTGGACTAGCCACCAAAGTGGAGAAGAGGGGGAGAAGAGTGAGAGAGAGGACGAGATCATCTTAGCTCGAGAGAGACCACCTCACACACAAGCTCACCGAGCACAAGAACGCCTTAACCTCAGGAGGCCGTTCTACCCGTGTATTGTTCATCATCAGCCCAAGAGGATATCCACCACCACCACACTGGAGTAGGGTATTACACCACAACGGTGGCCCGAACCAGTATAAACCCTGTGTCCATCTGTGTTGTGAGTTCGTCGAGTTCGTCCGTGAGATCCTAGGAAGCTAGAGCGTAGATCAGTTCAAGGGAAAGACTTCACGCGCACCCCAGTGTTCGAACCTTAAGGGTTTGCCGGGATCCCATACCCCGACACTCGAGTGCGGCTATCACGAGCTACAACGATGGTGACAACCAAGATGCTGGCGGTGAGCTCATGGGAATGGTGAGGGCCTAGCTACAACACGCGTGAGATGAAGGGAAAAGAGGGGAAATGCATGGAAGCTCACTAAGGTTCGAACGGCACTGTTGTTAAGGTCGGGGAGGCGCAGGACGAGGTGAATCGATAGCGAGGATCTCTGGGCACTGGGGTTGAAGAAAATGTTGGGGAGGGCATTGTGGTTCTTCCCCGGTTTCTTGGCTCAGCGTGGATGAAGAAGAGGACGATGCGGAGCTTGGAGACTCATCAGCAGGGAGTGGAATGGCCAGTGGCCATGGCTACGGCGAGCGACGGCTCCGGTTGCGTGCGGTGGTCGCGTGGGTGAGATCTGGGTAGGTGGAGAGTGAGCGAGAGAGAGAGGGGAAAAGATCCAACGGGTGCGTGGCGATGTCTCGCGTGACGAGGAGGAGCCAAGCAGGCACCTGCCGGCGTGGCACATCACGGAGTCATGCTCGGCCTTGCCTCTGCTAGTAGGTAGAGGTTGAAGACTAAGATGCCCCTGTTGGGCTGGGCTGGTAGGTTGGGCTGCTAGGTAAGGTCAGTTAAGTTTCTGACTTTGTTTTATTTATTTACTTCTATTTTTTTCTTTTTATTTATTCTTTTTTCCACTGATTCAAATTCAAAAGAATTTCAGAACATGGCAAAATCTTCTGATATTTTTATGATGCCAGATGGACTTTTCCAACAGCACGTAAAACATATAAAAGTTATTTGAAAATATATCCCATATATTATGAATATAATTCCAAATTCAAATACAATAATGATTTAAATTCAGTGCCCAAAATATTCCTCAAAAAATTTCATTATTTTTGGTTTGGCGCAAAAGCCTTGCCAAAAATATCAAACAATTAATAAGAACATTTTGGAAAACATTGAATGCAATTTTCCAGGGTTCTTTGCCTTTCTTGAAATAAATTTTGAGGCTTCCAAATTTCCTCAATTAAAGTTTCTTGGATTTAAACATGATGCATGATGCAACAACTAGCCTAGAGCACTACCGGACTAGGGATGTGACACGGTATATGTCGGTACATTGGGAGGTCTTGCTGGTTTTGTTTTACCATTGTCGAAATGTCTTGTGCACCTGGATTCTGAGTCAGATCGGAGGGGCTTGCCATGGAGGATTGTCTCCATGGATCAAGAGCTTGTCATGGGCTCAGTTGGGACACCCCTGCAGGGTTTAAACTTTCAAGAGCCGTGCCCGCAGTGTTGTGGCGAATGGGAATTTGTTAATATCCGGTTGTAGCGAACTTGAAGTAAACTCAATTAAAATACACCAACCGCGTGCGTAACCGTGACTGTCTCTTTTCTGGGAAGTTCGAGAGGAGAACACGGTTGGGTTATGTTTTAACGTAAGTAGTTTAGGATCACTTCTTGATCATTACTAGTTGGCGACCTTTTGCATAGTTTCTCATCCTACTCTTGTACTCGTAAGTTAGCCACCATATATTGCTTAGTCGCTTGCTAAAACCTCGCCACTTATCCTTTCCATACCCTTTAAGCATTGCTAATTTTGATACCCATGGTAATGGGATTGCTGCGTCCTCGTGGCTCACAGATTACTACAACAACTGTTGCAGGTACAGGTAATGTGATGATCATGACGCGAGTGCGATGCTTGCTTGTTTTGGAGTTCTTCTTCTCCTTCTTCTTCGATCAAGGGATAGGTTCCAGGTCGGGGAGCCTGGGCTAGCAGGGTGGATGTCATTCTTCTTTTTCGTTTGACTTCATCCGTAGTCGGATCTTGCTCTTTTGTATGATGGTTGCTATGTATTTATGTATTGTTGTATGAATGTTGTAACTTGTGGCGAGTGTAAGCCTTTATCTTGTATTCTCATCTATTCAGTACATGGTATGTTGTAATAATATCCACCTTGCTATGTGCTCAAAATGCGGTTGTGCCCCAATCATGAATTCATCACATGATTGGGAAAGAATCGCATCTTGGGTGCTACTGCAGGCCGGTGACGCACCTGCATGACATTCTTTGGGCCGTCCATGACGAAAAAATCATGGTCAAAGCGAGGGCGAGGAAAATTTCAGGGAGATCCCGGTTACGGTGGGTGGTCGGGGCTGAACGATGCGCGGAGGTTTGCGTGTTTCTCTCATACGCCTATACGCATGTGTGGGAGGCGTTGGGTTCTAACTGAACTTGAGCGAGGCGTTCACTTACTAAACCCAAGCGATTGCACTGGCTATGTTACTGGACCATTGCGATTGATCCCTGGCTGTTAACTGAACCCGAGCGACTCCTTCGCTACTCCTGTTAACTGAAGCCGATCGAACATGCTGCCTCTTGATGAATAGTGAGCGTTTGTTGGGGTTGGATGAACAGTTCCCGAGAGGGGTTGGATGAACATGACCCGTGGTAGTAGAGGTCGTTGCCGCTGGATGAACAGGACCCTGATCGAGCCGGTTGAGGGTGGATGAACATGACCCCGTGGAGGGCTGGATGAAAATCTGCCGGTGGAGGGCTGGTTGAGCAATAGCTGGTGGAGGGCTGGATGAGCAGTATCCCTATGGAGGGCTAGTTGAGAAGGACCCCATGGAGAATGCTGGTGGAATAGTAGCCGGTGGAGGCTAGATGAACAGGACCCCGTGGTGAATAGTAGCTGGTGGAGGCTGGAGGAAGTCGACGGTGGATGAACAGTAGCCTGTGGAGGCTGGAGCGAGGTAGTAGACGGTGGATGAATAGTAGCCCATGGAGTCCTGCTTTGTGGTACGCCACACCCCTCTCGGTGAAAAGGACCCACATTTCGACCGTATGCGCTCCAACACAAGTCCGATTCCTCCGTTTTGCGGTACGCCACACCCCTACCGATCAACATCACACAGTTTCGACCGTAGGAGCTCGAACACAAGTCCGTTTCCTCAGTTTTGCGGTACGCGAGACCCTTCCCGATCAACAGGACCCCATTTCGACTGTACGCGGTCAAACACTAGGCCGTTTTCCTCTGTTTTGCAGTACGCTAGACCCTGTTTCAGCTGTTTCGTCCAAGCCAGTTGGCTCCCATTGAACACGACCCATTCTGACCCAGCCTGTTGCCTCTCGATGAACAGGACATGTTCCGACCCAGCCCGTGAGATGAAGATGAATAGTACAACATCACTACCGTTCATTGCCTCTCCATGTACACGAGCCGTGGCCGTCCATATGTGCAAGTAAGCGTTTTGAGACCCCTTGTATATACACACGTGGCCATACTTTTTGGTGTGTGGCTGTATGTACGTGTACACCATTTAGATGGGTCAGCCTGAACTGCTATGTGGGGAGCTCTACTATGACATGTGCCACTACTTAATCGTCCATGGTTCATCATTGCAGAGCGACCAATCGACGAGTATGTACGTACACGTTCGTGACAAGATAGACAATGCTACGTACGCTTCAAACAGGTGGGAATCGACCGTCAAGGAGGATAAGGACGCACTTCCTTGCGTGTGAATATATAGCTGATGGGTCACAGCTGTCGGGGGGGTCATTTTTTTGCCCGTAAAAAGGACACACTTCCTTGCTGCGAAGATGTAGCTGGTGGGTCCCAACTGTCAGGGGGAGAACAAATTATTTTTCAGGGTAAAAAAGGATGCGGTTGCATGCATGCGTCTATAGGGCTGGTGCATCCCCACTGTCAGCCTCTCACGTACAGTCATCTTCTGATGTGTCGGTGTCCTGGGACCGGGGGTGCCCAGACTTGCCTTCCTGTGGCCCATGACGTGGCTCCATCGATGACCTGGTACGGCCCAGCTTCAGGATCAACAACCCAAGACCCTCGCGAGGGGCCAAGCCTCGCGAGGCGGACGACACCAAGACCTCCTCGAGGGACGGCCCCCTAGGTTGGCTCCCGAGGAGCGGAGATATCTATGCAAGGTGCACCTCACGAGGTTCGGATGATGTGAGCCATGACGAACAGGGCCAGGCGGGCTCCAGCTGGCGTAGTTTACCAGTTTCCTCTTTGGTGCCAACAAGGAGGCAAGCGCAGGCACGAAGTCCCGAGGAATCAAGCAAAGGTTTCCATTTCAGTGCAACAAGACCAAAACTGCCAAGATGGCATAGCGGAGGTCATCGTCGAGCCCACCACGACATCACGACCAGGAGCCTTTGGCAGGCGAAGACTACTTTTGTTAGGATAGCATGTACTAGTTGTCTTCTTTAAAATTTGGCCGTTGTGGGAGCCCTTCCCACCTTACATTTTGGAAGAGGACCAAGGCCACTACAAATAGGACTTAGCCACCACCATAGAAGGGGGGGTCATTTCAAATCATCCTCTCTCACACCAGATCATCAAGCTCAAGAACTCCTCACCTCCTGAGGCTATTCTCCACTATACTAGTACATCCTTAGCTCTTCGAGGCGAATCCACCATAAAGCAGGAGTAGGGTTTTACACCCAAGGTGGCCCAGACCTGGGTAAACTGCCGTGTGTTTTGTTCATCTAGTTTATCAAGCCACGCAGTGAGATTAGCGAGTAGGAAGACTGGGGAGGACGAGTTCTTCGCATGCACCCCCGAGTTCAAACCTGAAAGTGCGTTATATCGACTAGAGGGGGGGTGAATAGGCAATTTTTATGAAAGTCTTCAAAACTTGGGAGTTATGAAGACAAACAGTGAAGATTATGCCTATTACTATGTAGCGGAAGTTAGATTACACTAGGCCAGCCATGGTCATGTATACAATAGAGTGAAAGCACAGTGACAAACAGCTTCAGTGTAATAAGGATCAAGTAGGAAGAAGTTATGAAGCCAAACAGATCATGCATTCACGTTGTGAAGACAAATGATAAAGCAAGCACGCAATGACTTCACAATGAGTAACAGCAAGAGAAGGAAGTGAAGATGAAACCAGTGACTCATTGAAGACAATGATATGTTGGACCAGTTCCAGTTGCTGTGACAACTGTACGTCTGGTTGGAGCGGCTAGGTATTTAAACCTTAGGACACACAGTCCCGGACACCCAGTCCTGAACACACAGTTCAGGACACCAAGTCCTCACCGTAATCTCCTTGAGCTAAGGTCACTTAGTCCTCACCCAATCACTCTGGTAAGTCTTCAAGGTAGACTCCCAAACCTTCACAGACTTCGTTCACTGGCAATCCACAATGTCTCTTGGATGCTCTGAACGCGACGCCTAACCGTCTGGAGGATTCACAATCCCCAAGTGTAATAAGTCTTCAGATCACACAGACAAGAAGACTTAAGTGATGCCCAATTTACTCTGGCTGTGGGTGGTTAGGGCTTTTCTCCTCACTAGGAATTTTCTCTCAAAGGCTTCGAGGTGGGTTGCTCTCAAACGACAAAAGCCGTGCACTGAAATCTGAGCAGCCAACTGTTTATGGTTGTGGGGGTGGGCTATTTATAGCCACTTGGCAACCCGACCTGATTTGTCCGAAATGACCCTGGGTCACTAAGGAACTGACACGTGTCTCAACGGTCAGATTTCGAACTCTCATGGCAACTTTACTTGGGCTACAAGCAAAGCTGACTTGTCCGGCTCTGGACAAGATTTGCTCTCATTGTCTTCACTCGAAGACATAGGTTTTTGATTTAGGCATCACTTAAGTCATTCTGACTTGTTCTCCTGGACCCCACTTAACAGTTGGTGGTTCCTATGACTCAACAAAAATAAAAAGAACTATGAAAGATCTAAGTCTTCGAGTTCCATAGGCTTCATAACGTGTCTTCTGCTGTCATAGTCTTCAATGTGAATATCTTCATATACCACCTTTGACTTCAATGTCTTCATTCATTTTTAGGGGTCATCTCTGGTAGTAAACCGAATCAATGAGGGACTTCTACCTGTGTTTTCCTGCAATTCTCACAAACACATTAGTCCCTCAACTAGGTTTGTCGTCAATACTCCAAAACCAACTAGGGGTGGCACTAGATGCACTTACAATCTCCCCCTTTTTGGTGATTGATGACAAACTAGTTGAAGTTTTCAACGGGGAATATAAAGTGTGAAGTCTGTAAAGGAATTGTCATCATAAGTTGCAAGTGCTCCCCCTGAAGATGTGCATACAAGTTAATTTGCTTTTGGAATGCAAATGCACATGGCAGGTTGTACTTGTGGAGATCAGCTTCAGCTTATGATGACAATCTACTATGCATGTGAAAGTATATGAAGATAATAACATGCATAATGGAAAATGGACGTCTGCAGAATGAGATGAGTGCGGAATTTATCGTCGCACATGCAGAATTTATCTTCGCAAAAGGAGTGGTAAAACAAGTAGCAGACGACCATCGAGTTTTAGTGTTTACAACTCCAAAGAACCAAATGAAGCAAAACAAGATTTGCAAACACGAAGCAAGTATAACAAAACAAGGCACCCGCCCATATTGACCCGCTTAAAGACTATAAACATCATATGCTTCTCCCCCTTTTGTCAGGAATGACCAAAAAGGTTTGAAGACATAGAGTTTTCTACGCGTTCCCAGGCGCAGCAGGGTCGGTGGAGTTGTTTGGCGGTGCTGAGCTTTGAGGTGCTGAAGCGGGTGGTGGTGAAGTAGCATCATCATCTTCATCAATGATCCTCGCAGTGACGGTGGCAGCAGATGAGGAATACTCAGAGTCTTCAAGTGACGGTGTGTTGCGCATCACAGCCCTCCTAGGAGGTGTGGTGTCAAAGTTGAAGCGCTCTGTGAAGCCATCCTCTTCAAGTTCAGATTCAGTGCAGATCATTGAGAGCCCGTTCCACGTACGACGGCAAGTCTCATGCGTAACGAAGGCATTCTTGGTGGCCAGGTTTCAAAGACGGTTGACATCCACCAAGAGGCTCTTCATCTAACGTTTCAGCCAGTCGTGATGCCTATCTTGCTTTTGGTGAAGGGCCACAAGAAGCTCTCGGTAAGTGAGGACACGAGCACGCTTCTTGGGTCTTGGAGCGTTTGTGCTATCTGTGGCTTCAGTTGATGCTGGTGCACGTGTAGTGCCAGGCATAGGATAGACCCTGGACATGGCCCCCTTCAACATTCTGCGTGAAGCTCTGGTGTTCGGCATTCTTAAGACTTATTGGTTGCTTGGCAGGCTCAGGGTATATTGCTTCAGCAGAGATATCCACATCTGGCAGGAAGATGCGATGGTTTCGGGCTGAGGGCTGATACAAAATTGTAGAGTGCAGTTTGATCAGCCTCATCACCCAAGGGGCATAGATTTTTAGACCAAATAAGTCCGAGCCTGATGCAGCAAGTTGTCGTATGAAAAGATCCTGTGCATTGAAGCATTTGCCATGCATGATATAGAATATGAGAGTCTTCATTGCACCCTCAATCTTGGCATGTGGAGAGTGTCCCTTAATGGTCCAGAGAGTCCGCCGGATAATATGATATATGGTCCTGGGCAGGTACTCTAGGTCTTCAACGAAGAACTCAGTTGGATAGGGTGCATCTTGAGGCAATGGCTTCATCATTGAGAGCATCTGACTCATATTGGGTTCAGGTCTCTGAAATATGCTCTCAATAGCTTCAGAATGAAGTTGACACCCTTCCTCGAAGAATTCACCTGGAGTGGGCAGGCTAGTGAGCTCAATGATATTGAATGCATTGGCTTCATGATGGACATTTCCGATCATCCACTCCAGGATCCAAGTCTTAGGATCTCTATTGTAGCCTTTGATGTGGAGAGTGGCATAAAACTGAAGCAGAAGCTCTTCATTCCAGTGCTCTTCATCAGTCACGAACGGCAGCAGACCCACTTGCCTGAAGCAGTCCAAAGCTTCCTCAAGACATGGCAGACCAGCAATAGCTTCAACCTCAAGGCGCTTGTGTGGGAAGATGCGACCTTGGTTGTATAAGATTCAAGAATAATAGCTGCGCTGTGAATAGCTCCAGAACCTGTCTGATACAATCCTTTCCCTTGAATAGGGGTTCTTGGAGCTATCGAAAAATGTGTTGTCTGCCTTGAAGCTATTTACATCAAAGGAGCCAGGTGCTGATGCAGGACCTGGGAACCTTGGAAGCCTTGGGACTGGCTTCTGGACATGAGGCCTGTGCTCTATGTGATAGTCAAATTGTGGACCTGTAGCAGAGTCAGGAACTGAAGTGTCTGGCTCAGTGGCTTCGCTGTCCGCTGAAGCATTTGGTGGGGCGGGCTCCACATTGGCTTCAGTGTTAGTAGTTTGAGGGACATCTTCAGGCATGTTCTCTTGGGGAACTGCATCTTGATGGAGCGAGTGAGTGAGTTCTGGAGGTGCTTCTTCATTGTCTTCGGCTGATGCAGCCGGAATTTCTGCAGACTGGACTTGAGGCCGTGGACCTTTGCGAAGCCTACGGAACGCAGACGACGCTTGTGGTGTCGGAGTGGGCTGGGCCTGAATGTCTTCTTCCTCCTGAGGGCGATCCGCCCATGACTCATCTTGTGCCATTGGCGTCAGAGGACGACCAATGCTGATGGGTTCGCTTGTTTCAAGCTGAGGAAGGGCTGCGTCACCTTGCACATTGTCCTGATGACCAATGTCTTCAGCAGCTAGTGGGTCGGCTGCTGGAATATCTTCAGCGTCAGGTGCCTCTGTGGGAGCAGGCTCATGAACTATTAGTCTTCTTTCTGCATTGGGGTGAATGACAGAAAGGGGTTCAACCATCAAGGGCTCTGTGGGAGCAGCCCTAGATTTCTTAGTCTTGCGCTTCTTTTTACTGGGGGCAGAAGGAGAGGCTTCAGAGCTCTTCCTTTTTCTGGCTTCAGCTTCTGCAGCTCTTGTCTTCTTTAGCTCTGAAGCTGTTGACCGGCTCTTTGGCTTCGAGCCAGTCATGGCGGTTGGGAAGACAATGGAAGTGGCTGCTTGTCTTGATGCCTCTGGTTCACTCACAGCAGGCTGCTTCTTCTTCTTTGCGGCCATCTTGGGGTCGATGCCTGGACGCCCAAGTGCCTTGCGCTTTTCAGCCTCGTTGTAGGCTTGAACACATTTGTCAGCCAATGACTTCATCCTTTCACGCGAGCCTTGAGCTTCAGCACGCTTCTTCAGAAAGTTTTCTTTGAGATCATGCAGCATGATTTTGAAGCTTCTGACTTCCTGCACGCTGAGACTGGCCATGTGCTTCTTGAACTGAGCTTTTTCGTGATCAATTTTCTGCTTCAGCTCAACAATGCGCTGAGCAATGGCCAGTTCTGAAGCAATTGCGCCTTGGAAGGCGACGCTAAGTCCAACAGGCAGCTGCAGATCATTGAAGCTTATATCTGGTGTGTCAAACCATTCATCGATGAAGCTGTGGATGATGGCGACAGGCAGCTGAGTCCAACAGGCAGCTGCAGATCATTGAAGCTTATATCTGGTGTGTCAAACCATTCTGCGCAGAGAGGCAGATTGTTGAAGATTTCCGCTTCCTCCTTGCTTTTGATGAGCTGTTCTAGTGCGTCATCGCCCAGATCTTTATCGCTTGATAGATCAATGGCTTCACTGCGCAGAATGGCAGCAGTAGTGAGCTCTTTGCCTGTGTGTTGCTGGGGCTCCTTATCCTTCAGGGGCTTGGAGATGCGGGATACATCTTCAGACTGCACACTGACTTCAGGAGGTGCAGTTTTCAATGGCTTCGCCCTTGAGATTTTTGAGGCAGGGGCCGGCTTCGAAGCTTTTGGTTTCTTTGTCTGCTTTGGCTTCGGCACAGCTGGAGCTTCATCAGACTCAGAATCAGCTGGAGGGTCATTCACAGCAGTCCCTTGGACTAAGATGTGGGTGATCAGGCCCTCAAGACTGGCAAACGGACCGATGATATTGGGTTCCGCATCGCGTGTGCCATCTGCCCTTGGTGAGGAGGGACCAGGATTGAAGTCAAGCCCAAATTTCTTCTTGTTTAGCTTCGCAGACTGTTGAGCAAACTGAAAGTTGCGTTTGAAGAGATTGTCGTCACGACACCAGAGAAGTGACGACGGATGTGCATCATCAGGCTGTGGTCCTCGGACCATGCATGGGTAGAAGCCTTGAGCAATGGCTTCATCTCTGGTTCTGGGTACAAGGTTCTTGTATAAGATATCCCCCCATGGACTCTTGATTGCATTCTTTTCAGCATACTCCTGGGTGACGAAGCGGTATTTGAACCACTGTTCTGCCCAATAGCGTCGAATCCATTGGATTCAGGTTTTGCGCTGCCCATAGCTCTCTTCTGGATCTGTTTTGTACATTTCTGCCAAGTCTTCAGGCAGATCCTTGGAAGTTCCCTCACGTCTCTGTCTGCCCCCCTTTCTTGCTGCTGCAACTGAAGCCATAAACTTTAACATGAAAGGCTTCAAAACTTTCAAAGGCTTCAAAGGCTTTCTTTTTCTGGACAAACAGGAACTGGCTTCAGGAGAGTTTATGTGATGCTGTAGGAATTCTGCAAATGAATGCAGACTATGAGAACCGAAGGATTCTCCCACGGGCATGTACCTGTGACAACATTAAGGTGCGAGGGAAGGGGAAGAGGTCATATGCATTCTCAGAAGGTTTTGAAGATTAATCAGTTTAGAAGACATTGACCTCATTGTGCGAAGACATTCACTTATAGATAAGAAGTTGGTTCCAGATTTGTACGAACCCATAGATCAGTACAAGTGAGGAATCTAACTACTTTATGAAGCACAAGTGAATATACTAGGCATGTTATGAGATGCAGCGAGAGATCTAATTGGTGTGAAGAGAAACTTCTTATGGTTGAAAGTGACAGAACCAAGAGATCAAAAGAGGCTGTAAAAAGAAGTTTTATTTACCACACTGGAACTGCTAGACGGAAGGAAATTGATGCCGAGCAGTTCAGTCCTCCGTGCCCTAACTTGGCAACGGAAAACACCTACGGCGACGGCGGAGAGGACGATGTCCGCGGTCGGCGTGAGGACGGCGTTGGAGAGGTTGCGGCAGCGAAGCGCTTCGTCTCCGGCGTCGTCGAGTGCTAGCGGTGGCTCTAGGGTTCGTGTGAGGATGGAAGAAGGAGATAATGACTGCGGTAAGTGTGAATTTATAGACTCAGAGGCGGCACTGTGCTATTACGCAGGTGCCCCTGGTGGTTCGCATTTGAGGCACGCGTGGCCAGTTAGCGGAAGTTTGGGGTTTGTTCCACGTCCCACGCACGCCTAAATTGTCGGGCGGTCGTTCCTGCTTCTCCGGATCTTATGTGGAGGAATGAGCATTAAAAACGGACTTTTATGGTTGTCTCTATGTCTTCAGCTGACAAGGACACAGTGAAGACATTCGACAGTTTCAACAGAATGCATATGACTTGGAGAGATAGAGTTTGAGATAGAAAGCATAGAGAGGTTAGGGTCCGATCACATTCACTTAATTCAAAAGATTCAACCAAGAAGACATAGCTATAAGTGAATGCTGTAGAGGACAGAACGCTTAGAGCATATATATATATATAATCATCGTAGTGAAGATAATCATGAAGACATGTTAAGTTCGAAGCCAAGCCAATGTGAAGATATTGCAAGGTAACGCCATGAGTTAAACACTTCAAAATGGAACGTTTGGTGGTGGCGTTACCCACCGTATAGGAAGTATTAGACCCAGACACGGCGCACAATTATTGTGGCGCTCCGAAGTCAAATTCCACATTAATGTATTCACACTTAGAATGTATGTCTTCATCGATTGAAGATATACTTTACTTTGTGCGTTGCACATCTAAGTCATCAATATGCATAAGTGTTAGGATGTGTGCCTGATCACAGGACATTTGAGGATTCCAAGATATTTAGCTCACACCGTAACTTGCAAAACCTCTTCTCATCCAAGGGCTTGGTGAAGATATCTGCCAATTGCTCTTCAGTGTTGACGTGTATGATATCAATGTCTTCCTTCACAACATGATCTCTGAGAAAGTGATGGCGAATTTCAATGTGCTTTGTCTTCGAGTGCTGAACTGGGTTGTTGGCAATCTTGATGGCGCTTTCGTTGTCGCAGTAAATTGGCACTTGCTTCAGATGAATGCCATAATCCTTGAGTGTTTGCTTCATCCACAGAAGCTGAGCGCAGCAAGATCCAGCAGCAATGTATTCAGATTCAGCAGTGGAGAGAGATACACAGTTCTGCTTCTTTGAAGACCAACATACAAGTGATCGTCCCAGAAAGTGACATGTGCCTGATGTAGACTTGCGATCAACTTTGTCACCAGCATAATCAGCATCCGAAAATCCAACCAAATCAAACTCTGAGCCCTTTGGATACCATAATCCTAGAGTTGGGGTGTGAGCCAAATATCGAAGAATTCGCTTCACAGCTAAGTGATGCGACTCCTTTGGTGCCGCTTGAAATCGAGCACACATGCAAACACTAAGCATGATATCTGGCCTAGATGCACATAAATAAAGCAAAGACCCAATCATGGAGCGGTATACCTTTTGATCAAACTCTTTACCATTGTCGTCAGGACCTAGATGATGTTTGGCTGGCATTGGTGTTGTGAAGCCTTTGCAGTCTTGCATACCGAACTTCTTCAGGCAATCTTTGAGATACTTCTCTTGAGATATGAAGATGCCATTCCGCTGTTGTCGGATTTGAAGACCAAGAAAGAACTTCAGCTCCCCCATCATGGACATCTGATATTGCTCTTGCATCATATATCCAAACTCTTCACTGTACTTCCGATTGGTGCAGCCGAAGATAATGTCATCCACATATATTTGGCACACAAACAGTTCACCATCGTATGTCTTCGTGAAAAGAGTGGGATCCAGGGAACCAGGTATGAAGCCTTTGCTCTTCAGAAAGTACTTGAGTGTATCATACCAGGCCCTAGGGGCTTGTTTGAGGCCATACAGTGCCTTGTTGAGCTTGTATACCATATCAGGATGTTTTGGATTTTCAAAACCAGGTGGTTGTGCAACATACACTTCTTCTTCAATCTTGCCATTGAGAAAGGCACTTTTCACATCCATTTGATATAGAAGTATGTTATGATGATTTGCATAGGCCAGCAGTATGCGTATGGCTTCAAGCCTAGCCACAGGAGCAAAAGTTTCATCGAAGTCAATGCCCTCTACTTGAGTATATCCTTGAGCAACGAGACGAGCTTTGTTTCTGACAACTTGACCATGTTGCAACACGAGGATGTATAGGGCGAAGAATTTGCTCTTGCTGATCTGCGTTGTTGTTTGGAGGAATGTCTTCATGCTAAGCATTGTCTTCATGTTGATCAGGTGCTGAGATGATGAGTTCTTCTTCAGGATGAGCTTTAGAAGGCACAATCTCTCCAGTTCCCATAAGCTTGATTGATTCACTAGCTGGGACTTCATCTAGCACATTTGGCAGTTGCTCTCTTTGTGAACCATTTGTTTCATCAAACCGCACATCCACTGTTTCGACCACTTTGTAATGGAAGAGATTGAAGACTCTGTAGGAGTGTGAATCCTTTCCATATCCAAGCATAAAGCCCTCATGTGCTTTTGGTGCAAACTTTGAGGTGTGATGTGGGTCCTTGATCCAGCACTTTGCGCCAAATACTCTGAAGTAACTGACATTTGGCTTCTTGCCAGTTAGGAGTTCATAAGATGTCTTGTTCAGAAGCTTGTGAAGATAAACACGATTGATTGTATGGCATGCAGTATCAATGGCTTCAGTCTAGAATTTTCTTGGAGTCTTGTATTCATCTAGCATTGTTCTGGCCATTTCAATGAGTGTTCTATTCTTGCGTTCGACGACGCCATTCTACTGTGGCGTGTACGGAGCTGAGAATTCATGTGTGATGCCCAAGGTATCAAGATATGTATCAAGGCCAGTGTTCTTGAATTCAGTGCCATTGTCACTTCTAATGTGCTTTATCTTGGCACCAAAATTGTTCATAACTCGATTGGCGAAGCGTCTGAAGACATCCTGCACTTCAGTCTTGTAAAGGATTATGTGTACCCAAGTATATCTAGAGTAATCATCAACAATGACGAAGCCATAGAGGCAAGCAGTAGTAGTAAAAGTTGAGTAGTGAGTGGGACCGAAAAGATCCATGTGGAGCAGTTCGAAGGGTTGTGTAGTAGTCATGATTGTCTTCGAAGGATGTTTTGCCCTTGTCATCTTCCTTGCTTCACAGGCACCGCATAAATGATCTTTCTTGAAGTTGACGCCCTCGATGCCTATGACATGCTTCTTCTTCGCAAGGGTGTGGAGGTTCCTCATGCCAGCATGCCCAAGCCTCCGATGCCAAAGCCAGCATTCTGAAGATTTTGCAAGAAGGCATACCGCAAGTTGTGGTCCTGCTGAGAAATCTACCACGTACAAATCACCTTTCCGATACCTTTCAAACACTAGAGATTTATCAGATTCCATTAGCACCAGGCAGCGATATTTTCCAAACATTACAATCATACTCAGATCGCAAAGCATTGAGACAGACATTAAGTTGAAGCCAAGGGATTCAACAAGCATGACTTTATCCATGTGTTGATCCTTTGAGATTGCAACTCTACCTAGACCCAATACCTTACTTTTACCAGTGTCAGCAAATGTGATGTGGCTCTTGTCGGATGGACGTAATGTTGAGTCCATAAGAAGGCTTCTTCTGCCAGTCATGTGATTTATACACCCACTGTCAATAATCCATTCTGAAGATTTTGAAGTCGCTGGTGTCGTACCCTACAGTACAGTTAGGGGGATAGGCTTCACGAAGAGAATTGTGAAGCATAAACATTTGACGAACCAGTGGGTTATGAAAACTTAAATCCAGATTAGGACTAATAGGGAGAGTAGCATGCGATTCAGGAACGAAGTACATATTGATCCCATTCGGGCATTTTATCTTGCGCCCTACAAGATTTTTAAGGTCCCCAGCAATAGCATCAGAAGATTTTGTTTTTCTGCTGGAGACCTTTCCCTGCAAAAGAGAGTTAAGCTTTCTTAACCACCCCCATCTTCAAGGGTGGCTTAGAAGCAATAAGTCTAAGTGCAGCATCTGAGAATTTTGGCTTTGAAGCCTTAGCAAACAGTCTAGCAGGTGGACAATAATACTCATAGGAATAAGCAGAATAATTTTTGGTCACATGAACACGGTTCGATGAACCGCTCTCATACTCATGTGCCTGAGTATGGTTTCCTTGCAAAACATTTGTGTTAGTGTGACTCAGGTGAGTCCTCTGTTTGTATGAAGCCATTGGACCGTATGAAGCCTTTGGTCTGAGATTTGTCTTCTTCAAGTGAGGTGTCATGAAGACATTCACAGGAAGATTTTCCAGACACTTTTTGGAAACCCAGATCTTCTTCATAGGCGGTCCATTCCTGCAGTTAGTACCAATGTACCTGGCAAACACTTCACCATTCTGATTCTTAAACAGTTTACAGTTTGCATCAAAGGATTCATCAATGATAATGGGGTTAGCACAAGTGAAGCCAGATAAGTTGGATGGATCTGCTAAAAGTTCCTTTGCAGCAACCCATGTGGTTTTGGGGTACTGCTTAGGTTTCCAGTACGAGCCATCTGCATTGATTTTCCTCACAAATCCAACACCCTCTTTCCTAGGGTTTCGATTCAGGATCTGCTTCTTGAGGACATCACATAGTGTCTGATGTCCTTTAAGACTTTTGTACATCCCTGTTTCAAGCAATGTCTTCAACATAGCATTCTCATCAGCAATAGCAGTGGTATCCTCAGCAGAGGGGTTAGTTACCACGTCAACAGTTGAAGATATTGCAACAGCAGTAGAAGTGGAACATTCAGCAACAGAATTAGCATTATCACGCTCAATGCATTTAAGACATGGTGGTTCAAATCCTTCCTGAGCGGGACTGATCTGTTCGGAGCGAAGTGACTCGTTTTCCTTTTGAAGATCTTCATGAGCCACCCTCAATTTCTCAAGTTCTTGCTTCCTTTGAAGATAATCATAGGAAAGCTTTTCATGAGTTGTTGAGAGAGTATCATGACGATCTTCAAGTTCCTGATACTTAACGTGAAGGTTTTTTATGTCTTCAATTAAGGATTCAGATCGAGTCATTTCAGCACCCAACAGATCATCGCTTCTGTCTAACAGTTTTTGAATATGTTCCATAGCTTTCTGTTGTTCAGTTGCAATTTTAGCAAGTGTTTTGTAGCTAGGTTTTGAATCACATTCAGAGTCATCGTCACTAGATGTTTCATAGCGAGTAGTTCGTGTGTTTACCTTGGCACCGCGTGCCATGAAGCAGTAGGTAGGAGTGGAGTCGTTCTTGTCATTTGCGTTTGTGTCGGTGATGCAGTCATTGTCTTCAGTGTTGAAGATGGACTTGGCGACGTATGTTGTAGCCAGACTCGCAATGCCAGAATCAGACTCCTCCTCAGACTCCACCTCTGCCTCCTCAGATGCGGACTCCTCCTCTGAATCCATCTCCTTTCCAACAAACGCACGTGCCTTGCCAGATGAGCTCTTCTTGTGTGATGAAGACTTTGATGAAGACTTAGAAGAAGACTTTGAGTATTTCTTCTTCTTCTTCTTCTTGTCGTCAGAATCATATCCCTTGCTCTTCTTCTTCCTTCTGTTCTCATTGTCCCACTGTGGACACTCAGAGATGAAGTGTCCAGTTTTCTTGCACTTGTGACATGTTTTCTTCTTGTAGTCATGAGCAGAAGCTTCATCATTCCTTGAGCTTGATCGTGAAGATTTTCTGAAGCCTTTCTTCTTGGTGAATTTTTGGAACTTCTTCACTAGCATTGCAAGTTCTCTTCCAATGTCTTCAGGATCATCAGAACTGCAGTCAGATTCTTCTTCAGATGAGGAGACAGCTTTTGCCTTCAAGGCGCGAGTTCGCCCATAGTTTGGACCGTAGATATCTCTTTTCTCAGAAAGCTGAAACTCGTGTGTGTTGAGCCTCTCAAGTATGTCAGACGGATCGAGTGTCTTGAAATCAGGACGTTCTTGAATCATCAGGGCCAGGATGTCAAACAAACTATCAAGTGATCTCAGCAGCATTTTGACGATTTCATGTTTGGTGATTTCAGTGGCGCCGAGGGCTTGAAGCTCATTTGTGATGTCAGTGAGTCTATCAAATGTGTGCTGGACATTCTCATTGTCATTTCGCTTGAAGCGGTTGAAGAGATTGCGAAGGACACTGATTCGTTGATCTCTCTGGGTTGAGATGCCTTCATTGACCTTGGAGAGCCAGTCCCAGACCAGTTTGGATGTCTTCAAGGCACTCACACGACCATACTATCCTTTGGTCAGATGACCACAGATGATGTTCTTGGCAGTAGAGTCCAGTTGAACGAATTTCTTGACATCAGCAGCAGTGACACCTTCTCCAGCCTTGGGAACGCCGTTCTCGACGACATACCATAGGTCGACGTCAATGGCTTCAAGATGCATGCGCATCTTATTATTCCAGTAGGGATATTCAGTTCCATCGAAGACGGGGCACGCAGCGGAGACTTTGATTATCCCTGCAGTCGACATAGCTAAAACTCCAGGTGGTTAAACCGAATCACACAGAACAAGGGAGCACCTAGCTCTGATACCAATTGAAAGTGCGTTATATCGACTAGAGGGGGGGTGAATAGGCGATTTTTATGAAAGTCTTCAAAACTTGGGAGTTATGAAGACAAACAGTGAAGATTATGCCTATTACTATGCAGCGGAAGTTAGACTACACTAGGCCAGCCATGGTCATGTATTCAATAGAGTGAAAGCACAGTGAAAAACAGCTTCAGTGTAATAAGGATCAAGTAGGAAGAAGTTATGAAGCCAAACAGATCATGCATTCACGTTGTGAAGACAAATGATAAAGCAAGCACGCAATGACTTCACAATGAGTAACAACAAGAGAAGGAAGTGAAGATGAAACCAGTGACTCGTTGAAGACAATGATATGTTGGACCAGTTCCAGTTGCTGTGACAACTGTACGTCTGGTTGGAGCGGCTAGGTATTTAAACCTTAGGACACACAGTCCCGGACACCCAGTCCTGAACACACAGTTCAGGACACCAAGTCCTCACCGTAATCTCCTTGAGCTAAGGTCACTTAGTCCTCGCGCAATCACTCTGGTAAGTCTTCAAGGTAGACTCCCAAACCTTCACAGACTTCGTTCACTGGCAATCCACAATGTCTCTTGGATGCTCTGAACGCGACGCCTAACCGTCTGGAGGATTCACAGTCCTCAAGTGTAATAAGTCTTCAGATCACACAGACAAGAAGACTTAAGTGATGCCCAATTTACTCTGGCTCTGGGTGGTTAGGGCTTTTCTCCTCACTAGGAATTTTCTCTCAAAGGCTTCGAGGTGGGTTTCTCTCAAACGACAAAAGCCGTGCACTGAAATCTGAGCAGCCAACTGTTTATGGTTGTGGGGGTGGGCTATTTATAGCCACTTGGCAACCCGACCTGATTTGTCCGAAATGACCCTGGGTCACTAAGGAACTGACACGTGTCTCAACGGTCAGATTTCAAACTCTCATGGCAACTTTACTTGGGCTACAAGCAAAGCTGACTTGTCCGGCTCTGGAGAAGATTTGCTCTCATTGTCTTCACTCGAAGACATAGGTTTTTGATTTAGGCATCACTTAAGTCATTCTGACTTGTTCTCCTGGCCCCACTTAACAGTACGGTGGTTCCTATGACTCAAAAAAAAAAAAAAGAACTACGAAAGATCTAAGTCTTCGAGTTCCATAGGCTTCATAACGTGTCTTCTGTTGTCATAGTCTTCAATGTGAATATCTTCATATACCACCTTTGACTTCAATGTCTTCATTCATTTTTAGGGATCATCTCTGGTAGTAAACCGAATCAATGAGGGACTTCTACCTGTGTTTTCATGCAATTCTCACAAACACATTAGTCCCTCAACTAGGTTTGTCGTCAATACTCCAAAACCTACTAGGGGTGGCACTAGATGCACTTACAAAACCTCTCAAGGGTCTGCGGAACCCCGAATCCGACATTTGGCGCGCCTGGTAGGGGTGCGTCAGAGCCTCTCCTCTCCCAACCGATCCGCCACTGCCCTGTCGTCCCCATGGCTGGCAATCTGAGGGCTGATACCGAGCACTAGGCTGCTTGGCCTGCTCAGATAGTGTCGTCCGCCCAAGAAGACCTCCAGTTCGCGCTCTAGGCGGCCCGCCTGCCGCCCGCCTTTGCATCGCGACGCGCGCGCGCCACCAAATGATCTTCATGCTATGCTGTGGAAACATCGCCACACACTCGCCGGGAGCAGGCGAACATGCAAGGCACACTCATCATGGCGCGAGAGCTGCTAGGTTGCAGGTTAGCGGAGGGCGGCTGCGGCGCTCTGCTGGAGAGGGTCACCGAGCTGCTGGATGTCGCTTGTAGAGGCGCAGCGCCTTTCTGCACCCTCCCTTTGTCACAGGTTGCGGCGGAGGCGCGCGCTAGGTCCTGCCGGGCCCGCGCACCCCCCGGAGTGCCCAGGGGATTCGATGTCGTCAATGGGGCCTGCAGCGTCACCCGTCCTACCACGACTGCGCCACTCCCAGGCGAGGCAAGGTCGGGCGGTCCTCCCTGGGGCCCCACCGGGACGCTGCCTCGCATTCGTCAGGGCCTGGCACAAGGCCTGATGGCTCACGACGCAGGGCAACTAGGTGATGGCCCTAGTGCGGCAACTCCGAACGCCTACGTGCCCACCATGATGGACCTGATGTGCCCGGCAGAAGAAGGCCCCAGCCTGTTCCCCAAGCCAGGGTGGGCAACGGGGATGCAGGAGGCTGAGTTTTTCCACGAGCCACCCATAAGCTTCGCCGATCCCTTCAGCGACAGCAGACGTTGGGTACAACCGATATCTCAAGAGCATGCTTACGCTAACCATAGACCGCACATGAACCAGGCCACAATAGCGGCCGGAGACCCCAGGCGATGGACCCGCTCCAGGCGGGAGAAGTGCACTGGGGGTTGCGCAGGAGGAGCCCGGAGCCAAGGCCTTCCCTGCACTACATGGAGGAAGGCGCTGCGTGGAGGTAGGTCCTCCACCGGGGATGGCGTCGGCGAGCCATCCCCCCTCCCCCCCGACAGAGTGCCCGTCATCGCCGAAGGCGCCGCCAGCGTCCCCCTTTCCCCTTGGCCCTGTCTGGGTTTCCAGACACCCCAACGGTGGTCGGGGGAGGCGCAGGGCGGGGCCCTCGCCAGGCAAGATGAAGTAAGGCACACGCCTATGAAGGTCTCCGCCGGTCACACTCTCACATAATAATGAGTGGGGCTGTACACGCCCCGGAGTCTCCTGACTCGCGCCCTCGGTCTTCACGGGGGCTCCCACCCACGTCCAAGTGGAAGCACCATGCTCCACGCTGGCCATCGACACTGTCCCCCAATGACTATGCTCACGCCTAGTGAAAGCACTTAGCTCCGTGCTGGTGAGAAGACAAGAAGACTCAGTAGGTGCTGAACGCGGCCGTTTGCTTTTACTCCTTTTTCTGTAACTCGATTCACCACCTTTTTCGATTGAAATTTGAAGTTCCTTGTGTTTGTCTGAACGGGGGGAATTCTTTCTTGATTTGTGCCGATTTCTTGCTTCCTGGTGGCGTGTTTTACTGTGAGGCTCGCACCTGCTACCCTCCCCCTGCGAGCACCCCGCGAGCGAGGGCTGGGCATGGTATGGCGGACCAAGCATGCTCGGGTCAGCCCGGGCGACAACAAGGCCCCACGGGCCAAGGATGCTCCCGCCGCAGGATCACCGCGCACATACCCTGCCGTGGTCCGGCATTCGTTCATCGCGAGGTTCTCTTGGGCGGGCCAGCAGGCCCCTTGGGAGACCTAAAACCTCGTGAGCCCCGGAGAGCTTGCCTCAGAAGGAAGGCACATCTACGACCTCAATACCCACTCAAGGCCTACTAAAATCAAGATAAGTCGCAACAACAACCCTGCTCGGGGGCTCACAAGCTTGCGATAGCACATTTCAAGTCCTACTTTAAAAGACAGGACATTAGTTTATACATTACAAGGGGCTCCCCCTCCATAATGCTTTCGCGCCTTGCGGGGTTGTGTCCAAGTTTTTGTGTACAGGTCAGGGCAAAAGGAATGTAGGCGTAACTGGACACGCTGCCTCCAGTACCATCCTGGTCGCCTTCATCCGCGCTACCTATGCTGCCACTGATGTTGTCTTCATCATCGTCATCCGTGCCATCGTCATTCGTGCCATCCTCATCCGCCACGATCACCGCCGCGTCATCCTCGGGGGCGAACTCTGTGACTAGGGCGTCCACATGATCATCCACCCAGTACGCCAGGTTGTCCTGGATGACCCCAGACATAGGGGCTATGGCGGCATCATAATCGACGTGGGGGTCATGGTTCTAGAGGTGACTGAAGACGCGTGAGAGCACGCGCCCGAGAAGGCCCAGGCTTCTCTCCTCAACAAGCTCACGGGCTCTCACAGCCCCGTCCTCCATGCAGGTCACGACATCGGTGAAGAAGGAGAGGTGGCTGGCATAGTGACCATTGAGTGGGTGAGGGGCGCTCTCCATGCAGAGGGTGCTCTAGGCCCGGTTAGCCCTCTCCCTGAGGGCCTGGAGCATCAAAGCATCCTCGCGCTGCAGCGTCTGGCGGTGGCCCACTTCATCCGCATTCTTCTTCACGAGGGACGCGACGCCCTCAATCTGCTGCTAGAGGGAGAGCAAGTCGGCACATGTGGAGGCCAAGTCAGCCTGGGCGGAGGTCTGAGCCGCCGTAGCGGCCTTCTCGTGCTTCTCTGCCTCGTCCATCTTTGTCCTGAGGGCGGCGGTTCTGCATTTAACCTCGGCTTCCAAGAGCTCCAGCTTCAGGCGGTGCTCGTCGGGGAGAACCGTGCGAGCCTTCACCACCCTCCGATCGACCTCCTCCTGGATCCTGGCTTCCCGTGCGATGACGACATCTTCAACCACGGCCACCTGGCGCTCCCTCACCTCCAGCCACATGTGCTCTAGGCTGTGCTCCAGGGCCTCCAATGCCAGCGTCTCCTCGTGTTTCTGGACCTCCTTCACTTTAGTAGGTGCCCCGCTCAGTGATGCGGCCAAGTGGCCCTGCACGCTTTAATCCGCTGCACAAGGGCGGCGTTCGAGGCTTGGAGTTCCCGCTCACGCTCCTTGGCAACCTCACGGCACCGGTCGGCCGCTCTGGCCTCCTCCAGGGCCCGGGCACAAGCCTCACAAGAGGTCGCAAGGGACACCGCGATGCTTGCACTGGCGCTCTTGTGTTGAAGATGCCCAAGGTTGATGGAGACCTTCAACTGGTGGCATTCGTGCACCAGGAAAAGGTCCTCCGTCTCAAGGCGGGCATCGACGTCAGTAAGCTCTTCTCCAAACCGGCTCAACGCACCCATCGCCTCCCAGAAAAGCTCGTGGAGGATGGCACTGCGCTTGTGCGTGAACTCCGGCGCGTGGCCAAGCCCATCCTTCACGCCGGGGCTGTCGGAGGGGCTTGGAGTGGCTCACCTGCCCCTGGTAGGGGGCTGGAGGCCAGAACCTTCACCGCCATCCTTCGGGCCTGGGCGGAGTTGCTGGGTGACGCAGTCTCACTGCTTGCGGACAAAGTTGAGGCTGGGATCACCCAGTCACCGGCAATGATCAATGGAGGAGCCCTCAGCACACCTTCTGCATCCCAGGCCGGACCGTGAATGAAGGACGCTGGAAACACAGGCTCATGACCCCCCAGTAGGCGCTCGCCTTCTAGACCACCCCCACACCTCGCGCAAAGGTCTGGTGCGAGGGGCTCAGAATCAAGAGTGAACATAGAACCTGCGGGGGTCGCTTCTCAGGAGATTTTGCCGCCGGAGCCGAAGTGACCCCGAGGAACCATTGTCAGGGAGGAACGCGACGCGACAAGTAGGAAAACACAAAGACAAGGTACTTACTCATCTATGGCTATGTATTTCCTCTCCTTAAGCGGCCGGTAGGCATTGCCACTGCAGCGCAGAGATCCTTTCTGCTTGCGGAGTGCTTCAAGGTCCAGGCGGAGCCGGCCAAAGCATGGGGCATGGCTGTCAGCACCTCGAGCATTCGGCGGGGCTCCTAGGGTGGCGGCATCTAGAGCATCGGGTTGCACCAACTCCACGATCGCCGTTTCAGGACCGCCCGCCCGGGCTTTGGGGGTCGTCGCCTCAAGAGCGTTGCGCAGCGCCAGCCTCTCAACGACCACCTCGGGGGCGCCAGTCAGAGCCCCGGGAACGGCTGCCTCGGAGGCACCTATTGGCACCAGTGTAATGCCCCGAGACCGATGTGCCACGTGTCTTCCCGTTATTCGCTGTTGTTGCCATGTCATTGCTTGCTTGTCATGCATCTCATATCATGTCATCATGTGCATTGCATCAGCATGTTTTAAAACTTGCATTCGTCCGGGTTCTCCGAGTTCTCTCTGTTGTCCGTTCTAAGCCCAACCACACTTCTACGCGCCCGCGGCATGTCCGAAATAGTATTTTATAAGTGGCCGGAAAATGTTCTCGGAATGGGCTGAGAGTTGGCGTGCGGTATTATTATAGTGTAGGTAGACCGCCTGCCATGTTTCATCGCGTTCAGAGTTCGTTTGATAGCCTAACCATTAAACTATAGCGGCATTATAGCCGGTATTTTTATCGGACGTTTTCGGTCTCCGGAAACAGTCGCCGGGTCTCTCTCTTCTCTTCTCTCAGCTCAAGACCGTCTACGCAGCCCACTACTCACCGTCAGGCCCTACCTAACCTCTCTCGTCAGCCCGCGACCCTCCTCGCGCGCGCCCGAAAGCTGTCCCGGACCCGACTCGGGCTGTCGCTACCGTTGCGTTCGGATCATCCCCAAACATCTATAAAACATCTCCTTTTTCCTTTCTGGACTCCCTAACTATTTCTTTTTCTTGACCGTCCAATCCAAATCCGATGATCAAAATCCCCCTTCTATTACCTACGTGCTATATATAGCCCCCTAACCCTAAATTTTAGGCCTCATGTCCCATCCATCCCATCATGCGCCGCCACTCCTCTTGTCTCCTTCCACCTCGAGTTCTTCCCCGATCCAAATCCTCCTCATTTTCTTTACCCAACCAACCAACAAACCGATCCAAAAATCCATCCAACCACCTACCTCCTCGTCTTGCGCAACCAGCCAGCCAACAACAACCACATCCTCCCTGTTCGATCCAGAGGAGTGGAGCTCCTCCGCGCCCATACGCTCTCCCGCTCGAGGGATCCATGCTGCCTTCGCCAAGCTCCAGGCCGACCCCGCGCCCTCCCCCTCGGTCCTTCCTTCTCTTCTTTCTTTCTCCTGCTCTCTCAACTCTCTCTCTCTCTGCCTCGCAGGATGCCATGGATGCCCGCAGCGCACCTGCCTTCCCGAGTTCCTCCGCAGGAGACCAGCAACCAGAGCTCCCGCTCGACCCTCCGCCGCATGTCGCCGGCCTCCGACCTAGGGAGCCACCGTGGCCATGGATGTCATCTGCCGCCTCCTTCCCGAGCTGCAGTGCACCCAAGCCTCGGACATGACCGGTTCCGGCTCGAAACGCCCTCCCCAAGCCCGATCGCCGCCCAGATCCATCGAGTCCCGGCCAACTCCGTCGTTCTTAGCCGTCGCCCCGCGCCAAGTCCCTCGCCAGCCTTCCCTGCTTCGCGTCGAACCGCTCCAACGCCGCTGCTTCTCTGCTTCTCCGTCGAACAGAGGGCGCCGCGCTCGTATCCTCCCCGCCTCGCCAGCTGGGCCGGCCAGCGCCAAGCCAGGCCCAGTCGGGCCAGATCCGCGCCGCCCTTGCCGGCCTTCCTCTTCACCAGCGGGCCAAGCCCATGGGTGAGGACGCGCCCAGCTCCTCCCCTGTTCCTGTTGGGCCAGGAAGTTTCGGCCCGTAGTTTTTTTCCCCGTTGCTGCGAATTTAGCTATTTTTCACAGGATTGTTGTTTTATAGAAAACCCCTTGTTGATCATGCATTTAATAACTTCACAACCGTGCATCGGATCAAAATAAATTATATATGAAAGTTGCTTAGATTTTTGTCTATTTTAACAATATGCAACTTTCATGCATGTTTGAAATGTTTAAAATGCAATTTGTTTAAACTTGCTTATATGCCGTGCTAAAATGATTTAATTCATAACTAAATAACCGTAACTCGGATTTAAATAAACTTTATATGTAAATTTGGTAGAAAAATGTCTAGTTTAACTTGGTGGCATCACTTTGCATGTTTAACAACTCTAAAATTGTGTTTAGGGCAGAACAGTACCAAACCTAATAAATGCATACGTAGATTTTCCAGAAGTGTTGCTCGTTGCTTCCGGCCTCATTTAAACTTGACTAGATAGGTAGTTTTACTTTGATTCACCCTCTTGCCATGTTTAAAAACATTTAATATTGTTGGGTACATAAACGAGATCGCACTAAATAACTTGAACGTGGTGTTTCGTCAATATGCAACGGAGTTGCATAATGAGATCCACTTAATTTGTAGGATTGTTTGTGCACTTTGCCATGCCATGCCTCATTAAACCGGACATGCATCATTCTTGTTTGCGCATCATGCCATGTCTATGTGATGGTTGGTTACTATGTTGTGCTTCTTTCCGGTGTTGCTTCTTCGGGTTGGTTCCGGTAACGTCGCGTTTGTGAGGACCCGTTCGACTACGTCCGTTTGTCTTCTTCATGGACTCGTTCTTCTTCCTTGCGGGATTTCAGGTAAGATGACCATACCCTCAAAATCACTTCTATATTTGCTTTGCTAGATGCTCGCTCTTTTGCTATGCCTGTGCTGCGATACCTACCACTTGCTTATCATGCCTCCCATATTGTTAAGCGAAGCCTCTAACCCACCTTGTCCTAGCAAACCGTTGTTTGGCTATGTTACTGCTTTGCTCAGCCCCTCTTATAGCGTTGTTAGTTGCAGGTGAAGATTGAAGTTTGTTCCTTGTTGGAACATGGAGATGTTGTTCCTCGTTGGAACATGTTTACTTGTTGGGATATCACAATATATCTTATTTAATTAATGCATCTATATACTTGGTAAAGGGTGGAAGGCTCGGCCTTATGCCTGGTGTTTTGTTCCACTCTTGTCGCCCTACTTTCCGTCATATCGGCGTTATGTTCCCGGATTTTGCGTTCCATACGCGATTGGGTAATAATGGGAACCCCTTGACAGTTCGCCTTGAATAAAACTCCTCCAGCAATGCCCAACCTTGGTTTTACCATTTGCACTAACAACCTACCACCTTCCCTTGGGTTCTGCAGACTCAAGGGTCATCTTTATTTAAACCCCCCCGGGCCAGTGCTCCTCTGAGTGTTGGTCCAAACTAGAGCCCTGTGCAGCGCCCCCTCGGGGAAACTCGAGGTTTGGTTTTAGTTGTATGGAGAGCACATCTGAGTGTGCCCTGAGAACGAGATATGTGCAGCTCCTATCGGGATTTGTCGGCACATTCGGGCGGTGTTGCTGGTTTAGTTTTACCTTGTCGAAATGTCTTGTAAACGGGATTCCGAGTCTGATCGGGTCTTCCCGCTAGAAGGAATATCCTTCGTTGACCGTGAGAGCCTTTTATGGGCTAAGTTGGGACACCCCTGCAGGGATTTGAACTTTCTAAAGCCGTGCCCGCGGTTATGGGCAGATGGGAATTTGTTAATGTCCGGTTGTAGAAAACCTGAAGTTGACCTTAATTAAAATACATCAACCGCGTGTGTAACCGTGATGGTCTCTTCTCGGCGGGGTCCGGGAAGTGAACACGGTGTTGGAGTTATGCTTGACGTAGGTTGTTCTAGGATCACTTCTTGATCATACTTTTATCGATCGTGCTTTGCCTTCTCTTCTCGCTCTCATTTGCGTATGTTAGCCACCATATATGCTAGTCGCTTGCTGCAGCTCCACCGCATACCTTTTTCCTTACCCATAAGCTTAAATAGTCTTGATCACGAGGGTGCGAGATTGCTGAGTCCCCGTGACTCACAAATACTTCCAAACCAGTTTGCAGGTGCCGATGAGTCCTTGCAGATGACGTAACCAAGCTCAGGAGGAGCTCGATAAAGATCTTGTCCTTTGTGTTGTTTTGTTCTAGTTGATCAGTAGTGGAGCCCAGTTGGGGTCGATCGGGGATCTGTGTAGCATTTGGGGTAGTCTTCTTTATTTTGGCTCCGTAGTTGGGCCTTGATTGTATTTGGATGATGTAATGTTTTATTCATGTATTTTGTGAAGTGGCGATTGTAAGCCAACTATGTATCTCTTTTCCCTTATGTATGACATGGGTTGTGTGAAGATTACCTCACTTGCGACACTGCTTTCAATGCGGTTATGCCTCTAAGTCGTGCTTCGACATGGGGGAGATATAGCCGCATCGAGGGCGTTACAAGTTGGTAATCAGAGCCTTCCCTGACCTTAGGAGCCCCCACTGCTTGATCGAATTAGCTGACGAGTTGAGTCTAGAAAAAAGTTTTTAGTCATTTAGGATTTATATATATCGGAGAGTTAGGAATTCTTTTTACTCCCCAGTCCCTTCATCGCTCTGGTAAGGCATCCTGACGTAGAGTTTTGACTCTTCTCTTCTCAAATTTCACAAAAAAAATAATTTTAGGATCACGCGGGTATCTTGGAATCGTTCTGATTGATTTGTGACGAGAACATTGTTCTTGGTGCCTCCTGACATTTAGGGGTTGTGGCAGTGTCCCGGGGAGTTGAGCTCCGAGGTGTTGTCGTCACAATTTTATCGTTGCAGTTCTGGAATACCTGAGTTTAGTTTTGCCGACATCAAAAATCTCTTTTATGCAGTTGTTGGTGAGATAACCTCGATGCCACCCAGTACTGGGGCGGGGGTTCGGGAGTATTGCCATAACTTGTATAACGGATGCTTTTCAAAGGTTGAGGTAGACGATTTCCGAAGGTTTCATGGTTATGTGTTGAAGGATGGATACAGCTGGATGTAGGATTTGCTAGATTTGGGTGAGATATTATGCTTCCCCTGTATCCCTAACACCCGATTGCATAACCGGAAAGTTTCGGGAGTTTATAAGTGGGAATTCAAGTAGCTCTTAGGATATCTTTCTGTCAGATGTATGATATGAAATTGGGGTTTGACGTCTTGTGGTCCGCCTATTCACGGTCGGTTTTACAGTGGTCTCGTTGTGTCTTAAAGAGTCCTTGGCTATGCCGACTCGGGGACGCTTCGTATGTCATGTGCACTGCCTTGTACATGATGGTGCTGTACGATCGAGCCCGTGTAGGCCCCACCACGAAAACTTCGGACGAAATCTCTATCATATGTTTGTTCCGTCTTATTCCGCAAGCCAATCCTTTGTTTTGTTTTGAGTTGTGGTATTCGAGTTGCTTCGAAGTCAAATGTTGATTCCATACCTTTCCTAAATGGTGTTCTCATATTCCTATGTGGATGCTAATCCTTCTTGATAATCGAGATTGTGTTGTCAATCCTTTTCAATCGGTGTGTTTCTCTTCAAGTGGATCCGATCATTGCAACATCCGCAAGTTTCAATCTCAGCTTTCTCAACGGTGTTCGTTTCATCCATTCCAAGTTGCATTTGTTTTCCCGCCCACCCACCCTTTTTCTTCAAGGATTCAGATTTCTTAATCACTATCCATTTTATTGATGGAAGTCTCTCCATTCTTTTCCTTCATGTTCTTATCCGGTGATTCTCATGAAGATTTTTAACGGAGCCTCAAGGTCATCACCCTTAATTCTTTTCTTCTTCGGTGGTTTCAATTCTAGTTTTTCTGTGTTGATCATATTCTTTTCCTTGCTTCAAATGCCTTCTCATACCGGTGCACCTCATAATGATTCATTTCTCGCTATTCAATTATTCCGGAGTGCTGAAGATATCTCAAAAGATTTGTGTCCCCATTATCAGTCCGTCCAAAAATCTTTCGAGGATGTTATCTCATTCAAGCCATTTAATTCAACCGGTGCAATCTCTCTTTTCAAGTAATCGTTCAACGGTGTATCTTTTGAGTGGGCCCTAACCCACAGGTCTTTTCCCAGGATCTTACCTCTCTCTTCTAATTTTTCCCGGAGTTACACCCAAATTCTTTTCGAAGTTTGACGTAAGAATGAACTGTCATTAGTCAAATGTCTTTCTCCAAGGTCTGTCAAATTATTTTCATCGTTGGCTCAACTTTTCCATTCTTCATTCCAGCGTGCCTCAATAATTCACAGTGGTGTCTCTCATCGTCTTTCATAACACTTGAAGACCGAAGAAGATTTTTCCTCTCAATCTTGCTCCACTCTCCTCAAGATTCGTGGTTTTAGTTTGCTGCCATCCTCTCATAATTGGTTTTGATTGTGAGATTTCTTTTCACCCATCCGGAGCAATTCAAGAGTCTTCTCAGTTTGAGTAGCCGGAGTCCATCATTTCAGGTTTTTTTTTCCTTTCTCAGCCTTCAGTTATCATCCTCCAATCTTACCGGTGCATCATTCAAATATTCTCTAATCAGTTCGTGATCCCTTCGTTCACTTGTATCGAAATTCTCTCAAGCATCTTCGTTCATTTGCAAATTCTTCCCGGTGTTTTCTTTATCTTCACTTCAATCATTTTCAATTCTTACGGTGGTTCGTTCAAGACTTCTCGTCATTCGTTTATCATATCCATTCTTTCGTTGTTTCATCCTTCCGGTGGTTCGTTCAATACCTTCTCAAGTTTATGTTATATCTCTCTTAATTTTTTTCTACGAGAATAAGTAATATGCCAAATCCGTTGATTGTCATCAATTTAATTGGTGAAGGATACGCATAACGTAATTCTTATTCTTGTTCCATCCAAGTGGTCAATTCCTTTTTCTGGAGTGGTTCATCATATCACATTCTCAGTTCGAGATGCTTTATCTTTTCTTTTCCCGGAGTTCCAAGCTCTCTCAATTATATCATCACGGAGATCCATCTAAATCATTGCAAGGATTCACCTTGTGTTTTCAATTTCTCTTTCTTTTTATTCTTTTGTTACCGGAGTTTCTTCATGGAGGCTATACATGATGGTTCATCAAAGATTAAATTCCTTCTCGAAGGGTTCATCAACATTCTTTTCAGAGGAGCTCAAGCATTCTTCATCGAGCAATCCGGAGTGCAATTCCTTCTACCGTATCATTTGAGGTGGTGCTATTTCATTCTTCATTACTTGAGTTCATGTTTCATGATTCACATGTTGTCAAGAATGAGGTATCTTAAATCCATCAATCTCTTCATTGGAGTCATCTGGGTTATATTTCACCTAAAGCTTTCCCTAAGGATTGTTGCTATTAATGGTGATAATATATGATCCTAGTGCTTCTTCTATCCTTCCAGTGAAATAAGCTTTCTCGTCTCCTTGTTCATACCAATCCAATTCTTTTTCCCGTGAGTGGCGGGTTGTCACCTCATAATTTTGAGATGTATTCCATAAGACCATATAAAGCTTATTCTTTTCCTTGTTGGTTTTTCCAACAACTCCGTTCGACCCTTCTTCTAAATATGCTTTGTCGAGCTCTTTTGTGGCAGATGTTGACATTTTCTTCTCCATTCTCCTATTTTAATTATCTATCTTCTATTCTTTTCTTCCGGAGGCATTGTGATGTTTCTCTCTTCAACCCATCTTTTCGTTTTGTCAGGATCATGTTCTTTTCATGCCTATCCATTTAACCGGAGTGTGGTGCCATTCTTCTCAAGTTCTTTTCGCCTTATCAAGTCTTTCATCTCTTTTCAACCGGAGTGCTGCCCGAATTTGTTCTTCCTTGTTCTTTGTCGTAACGGAGTGCTTTAAACTTCGCTCATTCTTGTTGCATTCTTTCTTTCAATTTGTTCAACCTCTCAAGGCTCGTGGTTTCACTCGTTTTTCAAAGAAGCAACTTAGGTTTACCTCTCCTCTTTCTCTTCTGTTGTCCCTCCGGTGCCATTCTAGATCTCGGGACGAGATCCTCACGTATTGGTGGAGTGTTGTAACGCCCCGAGACCGATGTGCCACGTATCTTCCCATTATTCGATGTTGTTGCCATGTCATTGCTTGCTTGTCATGCATCTCATATCATGTCATCATGTGCATTGCATCATCATGTTTTAAAACTTGCATTCGTCCGGGTTCTCCGAGTTCTCTCTGTTGTCCGTTCTGAGCCCAACCACACTTGTACGCGCCCGCGGCATGTCCGAAATAGTATTTTATAAGTGGCCGAAAAATGTTCTCGGAATGGGATGAGAGTTGGCGTGCAGTCTTATTATAGTGTAGGTAGACCGCCTGCCAAGTTTCATCCCGTTCGGAGTTCGTTTGATAGCCTAACCGTTAAACTATAGCGGCATTATAGCCGGTATTTTCGTCGGACGTTTTCGGTCTCCGGAAACAGTCGCCGGGTCTCTCTCTTCTCTTCTCTCATCTCGAGACCGTCTACGCAGCCCACTACTCACCGCTAGGCCCTACCTAACCTCTCTCGTCAGCCCGCGACCCTCCTCGCGCACGCCCGAAAGCTGTCCCGGACCCGACTCGGGCTGTCGCTACCGTTGCGTCCGGATCATCCCCAAACATCTATAAAACATCTCCTTTTTCCTTTCTGGACTCCCTAACTATTTTTTTTCTCGACCGTCCGATCCCAATCCGATGATCAGAATCCCCCTTCTATTACCTACATGCTATATATAGCCCCCTAACCCTAAATTTTAGGCCTCATGTCCCATCCATCCCATCATGCGCCGCCACTCCTCTTGTCTCCTTCCACCTTGGGTTCTTCCCCGATCCAAATCCTCCTCATTTTCTTTACCCAACCAACCAACAAACCGATCCAAAAATCCATCCAACCACCTACCTCCTCGTCTTGCGCAACCAGCCAGCCAGCAACAACCACCTCCTCCCTGTTCGATCCAGAGGAGTGGAGCTCCTCCGCGCCCATACGCTCTCCCGCTCGAGGGATCCTTGCTGCCTTCGCCAAGCTCCAGGCCGACCCCGCGCCCTCCCCCTCGGTCCTTCCTTCTCTTCTTTCTTTCTCCTGCTCTCTCAACTCTCTCTCTCTCTCTCTGTGTGCCTCGCAGGATGCCATGGATGCCCGCAGCGCACCTGCCTTCCAGAGTTCCTCCGCAGGAGACCAGGAACCAGAGCTCCTGCTCGACCCTCCGCCGCATGTCGCCGGCCTCCGACCCAGGGAGCCACCATGGCCATGGATGTCATATGCCGCCTCCTTCCCGAGCTGCAGTGCCCCCAAGCCTCGGACGTGACCGGTTCCGGCTCGAATCGCCCTCCCCAAGCCCGATCGCCGCCCAGATCCGTTGACTCCCGGCCAACTCCGTCGTTCTTAGCCATCGCCCCGCTCCAAGTCCCTCGCCGACCTTCCCTGCTTTGCGTCGAACTGCTCCAGCGCCGCTGCTTCTCTGCTTCTCCGTCGAACAGAGGGCGCCACGCTCGTATCCTCCCCGCCTCACGAGCTGGGCCGGCGAGTGCCAAGCCAGGCCCTGTCGGGCCAGATCCGCGCCGCCCTTGCCGGCCTTCCTCTTCACCAGCGGGCCAAGCCCATGGGTGAGGACGCGCCCAGCTCCTCCCCTGTTCTTGCTGGTCCAGGAAGTTTCGACCCGTAGTTTTTTTCCCCGTTGCTGCGAATTTAGCTATTTTTCACAGGATTGTTGTTTTATAGAAAACCCCTTGTTGATCATGCATTTAATAACTTCACAACCGTGCATCGGATCAAAATAAATTATATATGAAAGTTGGTTAGATTTTTGTCTAGTTTAATAATATGCAACTTTCATGCATGTTTGAAATGTTTAAAATGCAATTTGTTTAAACTTGCTTATATGCCATGCTAAAATGATTTAATTCATAACTAAATAACCGTAACTCGGATTTAAATAAACTTTATATGTAAATGGGGTAGAAAAATGTCTAGTTTAACTTGGTGGCATCACTTTGCATGTTTAACAACTCTAAAATTGTGTTTAGGGAAGAACATTACCAAACCTAATAAATGCACATGTAGATTTTCCAGAAGTGTTGTTCGTTGCTTCCGGCCTCATTTAAACTTGACTAGATAGGTAGTTTTACTTTGCTTCACCCTATTGCCATGTTTAACAACATTTAATATTGTTGGGTACATAAACGAGATCGAACTAAATAACTTGAACATGGTGTTTCGTCAATATGCAATGGAGTTGCATAATGAGCTCCACTTAATTTGTAGGATTGTTTGTGCATTTTGCCATGCCATGCCTCATTAAACCAGACATGTATCATTCTTGTTTGCCTTCTATCCGGTGTTTACTATGTTTGCGCATCATGGTTGTTTACTATGTTGTGCTTCTATCCGGTGTTGCTTCTTCGGGTTGGTTCCGGTAACGTCGCGTTTGTGAGGACCCGTTCGGCTACGTCTGTTTGTCTTCTTCATGGACTCGTTCTTCTTCCTCGAAATCACTTCTATCTTTGGTTTGCTAGATGCTCGCTCTTTTGCTATGCCTGTGCTGCGATACCTACTACTTGCTTATCATGCCTCCCATATTGTTAAGCCAAGCCTCTAACCCACCTTGTCCTAGCAAACCGTTGTTTGGCTATGTTACCGCTTTGCTCAGCCCCTCTTATAGCGTTGTTAGTTGCAGGTGAAGATTGAAGTTTGTTCCTTGTTGGAACATGGAGATGTTGTTCCTCGTTGGAACATGTTTACTTGTTGGGATATCACAATATCTCTTATTTAATTAATGCATCTATATACTTGGTAAAGGGTGGAAGGCTCGGCCTTATGCCTGGTGTTTTGTTCCACTCTTGCCGCCCTAGTTTCCGTCATATCGGCATTATGTTCCCGGATTTTGCGTTCCTTACGCGGTTGGGTAATAATGGGAACCCCTTGATAGTTCGCCTTGAATAAAACTCCTCCAGCAATGCCCAACCTTGGTTTTACCATTTGCACTAACAACCTACCACCTTCCCTTGGGTTCTGCAAACTCAAGGGTCATCTTTATTTAAAACCCCCCCCCGGGCCAGTGCTCCTCTGAGTGTTGGTCCAAACTAGAGTCCTGTGCAGCGCCCCCTCGGGGAAAACTCGAGGTTTGGTTTTAGTTGTATGGAGAGATCATCTGAGTGTGCCCTGAGAACGAGATATGTGCAGCTCCTATCGGGATTTGTCGGCACATTCGGGCGGTGTTGCTGGTTTAGTTTTACCTTGTCGAAATGTCTTGTAACCGGGATTCCGAGTCTGATCGGGTCTTCCCGCTAGAAGGAATATCCTTCGTTGACCGTGAGAGCTTGTCATGGGCTACGTTGGGACACCCCTGCAGGGATTTGAACTTTCGAACCGTGCCCGCGGTTATGGGCAGATGGGAATTTGTTAATGTCCGGTTGTAGAAAACCTGAAGTTGACCTTAATTAAAATACATCAACTGCGTGTGTAACCGTGATGGTCTCTTCTCGGCGGGGTCCGGGAAGTGAACACGTTGTTGGAGTTATGCTTGACGTAGGTTGTTCTAGGATCACTTCTTGATCATACTTTTATCGATCGTGCTTTGCCTTCTCTTCTCGCTCTCATTTGCGTATGTTAGCCACCATATATGCTAGTCGCTTGCTGCAGCTCCACCTCATACCTTTTTCCTTACCCATAAGCTTAAATAGTCTTGATCGCGAGGGTGCGAGATTGCCGAGTCCCCGTGACTCACAGATACTTCCAAACCAGTTTGCAGGTGCCGATGAGTCCTTGCAGATGATGCAACCAAGCTCAGGAGGAGCTCGATGAATATCTTGTCCTTTGTGTTGTTTTGTTCTAGTTGATCAGTAGTGGAGCCCAGTTGGGGTCGATCGGGGATCTGTGTAGCATTTGGGGTAGTCTTCATTTATTTTGGCTCCGTAGTCGGGCCCTGATTGTATTTGGATGATGTAATGCTTTATTCATGTATTGTGTGAAGTGGCGATTGTAAGCCAACTATGTATCTCTTTTCCCTTATGTATTACATGGGTTGTGTGAAGATTACCTCACTTGCGACATTGCTTTCAATGCGGTTATGCCTCTAAGTCGTGCTTCGACACGGGGGAGATATAGCCGCATCGAGGGCGTTACAACCAGCCCCCCAACAGTCATCTCAGCGAAACCCAGTGGCATTCGTCCCCCTGCTCCACATCCGGGGCATGCGCCACAGGGTCGGTAGGAAAGGGCTCCACGAAGATGGGGTTCTCATAGGGACCTTCAAGGCCTGTCGGGCGCAGCCCCCACTCATCAAACAGGGGCATCTGCCTCACGAAGTCCTCCTTGTTCAAGCAATTGTACATGAGGCAGCCCTCCTCTGGAAGCATGACTGGTGCTGGGTCGCCCATCAGAAGCTTGAGTACTATGCGCAGTGTCTCGGAAGGAAGCGCGGGCACCTGAAGTCTCATGGGGTCCCTGCTGCCGGTGAAGGTCCACATTTGTCGAGAATGACGCTGAAGCGGGGCGATGCAACACTGTATGAACTCTTTCAACACCATTGGCATCGTGACTCCATGCTTCTTCAACCTGGTCAGCCGGCGCTAACATGGGCAAGCCGACGGTCGACAAGCTTCACGTGACCCTAGCCGGAGCTGGGTACGGCTGGCACTTGTGGAAGCAGGAGCAAGGAGTTGAGTACACCGGCGTCCACGAACACCCACCGCTTCCGGAATCCACTTACAGCTAGCGAGAGCTCGGAGGCTGATAGATTGAGGATCCAGAAGTAGCACATGGACTTGGTAATGCGAGTGTATAGCGTTGAAGAAATCGGAGAAAGGGGGGATCAGGCCAGCCAAGAGGGCGTGAAGATGGATGGGGATCTCGGTGGTTGATACGTCTCCGTCGTATCTACTTTTCCAAACACTTTTCCCCTTGTTTTGGACTCTAACTTGCATGATTTGAATGGAACTAACCCGGACTGACGCTGTTTTCAGCCGAATTGCCATGGTGTTATTTTGGTGCAGAAATAAAAGTTCTCGGAATGACCTGAAAATCAACATAGATTATTTTTGGAATATATAAAAAATACTGGAGGAAGAATCCACGTTAGGGGCCCACACCCTGTCCACGAGGTTGGGGGGCGCGCCTACCCCCTGGGCGCGCCCCCTTGCCTCGTGGGCCCCCTGATGCTCCACCGATGTCCACCTTGACTCCATATATTCAGTTTCAGGGAGAAAAAACCCAGAGAGAGGATTCATCGTGTTTTACGATATGGAGCCGCCGCCAAGCCCTAAACTCTCTCAGGAGGGCTGATCTAGAGTCCGTTCGGGGCTCCGGAGAGGGGAATCCATCGCCATCATCATGATCAACCTTCCTCCATCACCAATTTCATGATGCTCACTGCCGTGCGTGAGTAATTCCATCGTAGGCTTGTTGGACGGTGATGTGTTGGATGAGATTTATCATGCAATCGAGTTAGTTTTGCTAGGGTTTGATCCCTAGTATCCACTATGTTCTGAGATTGATGTTGCTATGACTTTGCTATGCTTAATGCTTGTCACTAGGGCCTGAATGCCATGATTTCAGATCTGAACCTATTATGTTTTCATGAATATATGTGAGTTCGTGATCCTATCTTGCATGTCTATAGTCACCTATTATGTGTTATGATCCGTTAACCCCGAAGTGACAATAATTGGGATACTTACCGGTGATGACCGTAGTTTGAGGAGTTCATGTATTCACTATGTGTTAATGCTTTGGTCCGGTACTGTATTAAAAGGAGGCCTTAATATCCCTTAGTTTCCAATAGGACCCCACTGCCACGGGAGGGTAGGACAAAAGATGTCATGCAAGTTCTTTTCCATAAGCACGTATGACTATATTCGGAATACATGCCTACATTACATTGATGAACTAGAGCTAGTTATGTGTCGCCCTATGTTATAACTATTGCATGATTGATCACATCTGACATAATTGGCCATCACCGATCCAGTGCCTATGAGCTTTTCATATATTGATCTTCGCTTATTTACTTTTCCGTTGCTACTTTTACAATCACTACAAAACCAAAACTGCTACCATTACTTTTGCCACCGTTACCACTACTATCATATTACCTTGCTACTAAATACTTTGTTGCAGATATTAAGTTTCCAGGTGTGGTTGAATTGACAACTCAGCTACTAATACTTGAGAATATTCTTTGGCTCGCCTTGTGTCGAATCAATAAATTTGGGTTGAATACTCTACCCTTGAAAACTGTTGTGATCACCTATACTTGTGGGTTATCAGTGGCTGCCATGTCGAGCATGGCCCGTGAAGCAGGCCAAGCCACTGTTGCCTTCCACTCATTGGAATCGACGGTGAGGGTCGGACGGACCTGGTCCATCCCCTCTTGATTGACCACCATCGACCGCTTGAGGGAGGGCTCGATGGCTGGTCGAGGCTCGACCAACAAGTTTTCCCTTTCTTCTTCAACCGTGGCACCATAGCGACAGGGGAAGACCGCCGCCGGCGATGAACCTGGGAAAAGGGCCACTATTTCTTGGGTAGGTGCAGGAACCAAGGGCAGGCACGACAAGCGATGAAGGCGGGGCAGCGTTGGCAACGGATGGCCGCCGAGCCGATGAATATCTAGGATGCATGGGGAAGTGGGGGCGCCCACGTCTCGTCAGTAGCCACGCATCGACCAAGGCCGCAAGCGGTTAGGGCCCGTGGTGCTCTGCACTTGCCCCTTGGCTTTGCCTGGAAGCCAAGTTCGAGTGCGCCTTGGGCCCGCGGGCTACTGTCGGCGTCTTGGGACCAGGGGTGCCCAGACTTGCCTGCCTGCGGCCCATGACATGGCTCCATCGACGGCCTGGTATAGCCCAACTTTAGGATCAACAACCCTCGAGAGGGGCCAAGCCTCACAACGCGGACGACACCAAGACCTCCTCGAGGGACAGCCCCACTAGGTTGGCTCCCGAGGAGCGGAGGTATCTATGCAAGGTGCACCTCGAGAGGTTCAGATGACGTGAGCCGTGACAACCAAGGCCAGGCGGGCTCCAGCAGGCGCAGTGTACCAGTTTCCTCTTTGGTTCCAAGGAGACAAGCGCTGGCGCAGAGTCCCGAGGAATCAAGCAAAGGTTTCCATTTCGGGGCAACAAGACCAATACCGCCAGGACGACATAGCGGAGGTCATCGTCAAGCCTACCACAGCGTCACGACCAAGAGCCTTTGGTAGGCGAAGACTACTTTTGTCAGGATAGCATGTACTAGTTGTCTCCCTTCAAATTTGGCTATTGTGGGATCCCTTCCTGCCTTACATTTGGGAAGAGGACCAAGGCCACAATAAATAGGACTTAGCCACCACCATAGAAGGGGGGTCATTTCAGATCATCCTCTCTCACACCAGCTCATCAAGCTCAACAACACCTCACCTCCTGAGGCTGTTCTCCACCGTACTAGTTCATCCTTAGCCATTCGAGGCTAATCCACCACAAAGTAGGAGTAGGGTTTTACACCGCAAGGTGGCCCGAACCTGGGTAAACTGTTGTGTCTTTTTTTCATCCAGTTCATCGAGCCAGACAATGAGATTAGCGAGTAGGCAGACCGGGGAGGACGAGTTCTTCGCACGCACCCCAGAGTTCGAACTTCTCAAGGGTCTGCGGAACCCCGAATCCAACACGATGACTGTTGTTTGTTGACCACGTTGACCACACCGTGCCGAGCGCACCAAGGCCGCCAGGCCGGTGGACGAAGGCGAGGCCCTAGACTGGAACGACCCGGAGATGGGGAAGATGCGGCAGTGGAGTCGTGGATGCTGAGGAGTGGGAAATTTGACTGGTTTGGGTGCACGGCAGCACTGCCGCCCACCGGAGATAGGAGCAAGAACAGACGTGTACATCGTTTGTGTGGATAGCAAATCTAGTCCTATTCATACCACCGTGTACATCGTTTCCCCTATATTTCCCTTTTCGACCAAGAGACCGGTTGGATGACCAGTTTGTACTACTTTCACACACTTTCCTTCCTGTTTGTACCAAGTCCGATGTACATACTAAATTTCCCCTATTTATTTCTTGTTTGAACCAAGTAAAAAATTCAACTCCATGAAGTAGCTTTACCTTTAACAATAGAAAAAAATTTAGGTCACGTTGGACCATCCGATCGAGAGGGGCTGAGAGGTAGAAAATGATGCACATGCAGCGACATAGCGAGATGGGGAAGTAGAGCTAGGCCGGTTTCGAAGGAAGATATACATGAAGGTCATCGGGATGTGGATAGGTGGGCGGTGGGAGGCCAGATCCGCCCACACTAGGGTAGTGGCGAAGGGGTCGAAGGACCTCCCACGCCGGCGCTCGGCCAGAGATAATGTTGTGGCCGGCAGTGGGTCTCGAACCTCGCTGTCGACAACAGCCTAAACGCTGCCCCTCTTCTCCTTCACCGTCGGAGGGGGATACGTCCGCATCAGTAACCAGCGGTGAGGATAGAAAGACAATGTTACCACCGCTATCTTCCTTTGATCTGGAGAGGATGAGAGTGTGTGAATAGAGCAACCCCAGCAAGCAAGCGTGGAGGCTCCGGCCTATATATATACGTATAGTGGGGTAGTTTTGTTTTTTCACTCCATCAAAACAATTGTTTAAAATTATGTGCATGCCAGGTCACTTTTTTTAGTTGTTGATTGTTTTTTGAGATAGCTACCCGCTTATTCCAAGTGGTGTTAGGGTATCTCCAACGCTGGCGCTTTGGAGGGCGGCAAGATCGATTTCCTACAGATTTCCCTGTCAACTGGCAGTTAGGCCTTGGAATCCTAGCACCAGACGCTATGTTGGCGCAAAGATAGGCATCAATCGCTTAGTCATTTTCTCTCCCGCAACATGCGCGTAGGCTGTTCAATTAGCACTCAATTAGCGCCGACTGTTAGCATCTCACATTGAGAGGTAAAGCGCCTAGGAATTTCCACATTAAATAATATTTACTTTTTACTCCACACACATCTACTTAAGCATCTTGCATTGAAGATGGCCTTACGGTGTGCCAGGTCGCACTTTGTATCGTTCAAGGCTGGTAATAGACCCTCCATTAAGTAAACAACCACCGCTCGTAAAAATTGTGAACAAGCCCACGGCTAAAATTATCGGAAACGTGGGCTGCCCCAACATGCATTATTATTATTCTATTTTCTATGTGGGAGTATCCTCAAAACAAAATGTGAGAGTACAATCTTTATTGGGCCTCTTTGTAATTTTTGCTAAATTTTTACCAAAGATTTAACTGACAAAATGTTAGTGCATGTTAACAAAAATTATATCCTTTGATTCGTATTTGAACATAGTTTTCAATGATGTATTTTTCTTTGACATGCATGAACATTTGGTTAGTTATAAATTTATAGTCAAAATTTGGCACAGATTATCATAGGGACCAATAAACCAGGATGGATCTCTTCGTCTGTATATGACTAGCCGCTCTATCTACATGCGGGACATCAAAGCATCCGGGCCCGCGTGCCTGCAAGGTGCTATAGTCAAGACTCAACGGTCACCCCGGTGTGGCCGTCATAACTCATCATATCACAAAACCCACACCTTTACCAGCGGTGGTAAAGTGGCCTCAAAGTTGGACTGCACGAAGCAACCATCATTTCACTGGAATGCTCATTGAAGCCCTTTCTTCCCTTTAAGAAAACCTCACTCCAGGCTACTCAGTTCTGCCATTTTTCTTCTGTACCGACCGATTCTCACAGCCTATTCTTTTCTAGTTTTTATTACGATTGTGGTTTCCTTTTGATTTTTTTGTTTGTCAGTTTATTGATGGATCCTGGAGCACTAGGAAAAGAGTTGCCAGTGGAGAACACACTCGAGACAGAGATCTCCAGGAAGCAAGCATCGACCAACAAGTTGTCCATGTTGGCGGGACAACCCATGGAGACAACGAACTCGAAGGGACAAGCACTAGCCAAAGAGTTGACAACATTGGTGGTCAAACTCCTCAAAGAAAGCTGGAAGAACAGCAAGGAACCCACCGTGCCTACCCTAGAAACTCTATTGGCCACCAATGAGAGGCTCAAGGCTGAGTTTGAGGAGATAGTCGCCGTTGAGAAGCAGTATTTCCCTAGCAAGGCGATGGCCCCTGGAGGGATGGGATCTCCCGGTGAGCTACACAAGGTAAAAAATGGCTTACCATAGTTGTGGTTTTTGATTATTTGCAATGTGCTTGCTAATATGTTAGGGTTGTGCAGGTGCCGGTCGACGTCCTTGAGGATTCCAATGTCGCGGTTCGTCTTGTGGACAACGCCCCAGAGATCGTATTCGATGTCGCGGTCCATCCTGGGGACATCGCCCTGGAGATCGATTCCGATGCCGCTGTCCGTCCTCTGGACATTGCCCCAGAGATCAGTTCCCATGCCGCTATCCGTGTTGTGGTCATTGCCCGAGAGATCGATGACAAGAAATAGTTGGTCGTGCTAATCCTTCAAGGTAGTTTGCATTGTGTTTAATTACCAGAACAATGTGTGTTATCAAACCATCTTAGGGCTAATGAACTTCTTGTGTGGGCGGTACTTGCTACTTTTGTTTGATAGTGAATCATGCGAACCCTCTCCGAGTTATGGAAACAAATGTATCCTCACCAGCTTTTGATGTAATACATGGCATAATTAGATGTATGTTTGAACTATTTATCATATCAGCAGGGCTGGTTTGATGATTCTTGGTGTTAGTAGGCTAGCTACTGTGCGAGCTATAGTACTTGTAAAACACTCACCAAAGAGAAACCTTGGGGCTGATGAGATCGTGGTATGCTTATAGGTCTGATCCATCGTTGATCGGCCAATAGCCCAAGCTCCTAAAATTGTAGGCTTAGCGATCGATCAGACAATAGTCCACAATTATAAATTAATTCACATCAAACTCAAAGAGTTGGTTCTTGGATACATTCAGGCCTCATTTGGTTCATAGGGTAGGAAAATCGTTGCAATTGAAAAGTCATAGGAAATGAGATGACATGTATTTTAAATCCTATGAGTAGGAATAGGAAAGGAGATGACCTTTGATTCACATCATAGGTTTTTTTTTCATTGATTCTAGGCTAATGTTAATTTTCCTATGAAATGTGGAGGATAGGAAGACTTCCTCCATAGGAATATGATTCCATTCCTATAAACCAAAGGGCTCTACAGAAAGTTTTCCTATAGAAATCCTATCCTATGAAATTCCTACACGATTCCTCTAAACCAAAGGAAATGGTAGTGACATGCGTGAATGTCATTGGAAGCGTGAATGTGTTGTGACGTCGTACTTTCAGAGTGGCTACAGAGAGTGTGTACGTGTGCTATAGGGGTTGTGGGATGGAGAGAGATCTAGAGAAATAGAAAGACCCTCTTTCTACTCCTAATCGTTAGATTGAGAAAGGATATTTTTTGAGAACACAAAATCATAGCAGTACAGAGACGTACTCCCTCCGTTCCAAAATAGATGACTCGACTTTATACTAACTTTGAAACGGAGGGAGTACAAATCCTAGGAGGGCTAGTTTGGCCTAGTGGGTTTCAGTGATATGACGTGCTATAGTGTCGTCCAGTCTTCGGGTGTGGTAGCGGTATTGCGGATACAGTAAGTTTTCTTGAAGAAGCATAACTCAACGAAGTCATGATGGTTCCTTCATCTGACCAACTTACTGTGGGAAAGGTTTGGCCTACGTTTCAACCAGGGTCGACTAGGATAATTTTGTGCATGGTAGATGGACCAGGATGGTCGACGTCCCACATGTCGGCGGATGAAAGTATTGTTTCCGGTATCAAGGACGAGAAACGAGTATTCATTGTTTATTTTTGATGAAAGCTATTGTCTCCACTGTTACGATGGAGGAGTGTGAAACACGGCACCCCAGTGAACTTGGCATGGGTAGGTGTACACAACTCCCTCCTTCCTCATGTACCATAGTGTTGACTATAAGGTTACAACTTTTTATCACTTTCTCTCTATCTATTTCCTCTTAAATATCTTTTACCATATTTTTTTAGACACAATTGTTTTTTATACCTCTTTTTTAGAATTAGTTTTTTATACCTAGGTGCACGTGTAGAGACAGGCTCTTGCAGAGCCTACTCCCTGACTTTTTCAATGCCTCTCTCTCCTCCACATTGAAGGGCTTGCCCAGTATTGTAATAGTAGGAGAACTACTTGCTATGAATGCAGGCAACTGGCGTCTGAGGGGGGAGTGCGCGTGGGAGCGGGCAGGGGTTTTCTGGTGGGCCAGGGCGGTCAGAAGCAGGCTTAGAAGCGGTCCATACTCCCGCATGGCCCACCTCACATTATCACCATATTTCTTGGAGTCCGTGCGTGGCAGGTGGGCTATCTCGTTTCCCTCCCCCGTCTCTCTCTTCACAGCCGATGCCCCCCGAGCAATTAGATTTTGGCTATCCACGGTTTATTCAATTGTAGTCCCACATGTCAGTGAAAATGCAATACAACATGTGCCCCCTTTGGTGAGCGGCGTGCGAGCCGGACTATCGGGGGTGCGATGCGAACGCGACATGCATGCTTTAAGTGTGCCCCTTTTCCATTTGAACTTGCAAAGCGTAACATTTTCATGCGATCGATCGATAGAAATCCAGAACAAAATGACGAGGGCGGGGCTTTCCCTTGTGTTAGGTGGGCTAGTTTAAGTGATATGACATGCTACAGTGTCGTCCACTTGCTCCATTTTTATGTAAGCAAGAGTCTACACTCTTACATGGGAGGAGTGCGAAACATGGCGGATCTGATTTTGATCGAGGGATAATTGTTCCCTATGAAATAATGGAGCACTATTAGCGATTATAGCATGATAGTTAGGGCATCTCCAACGCTGACCCACAAATTTACACCGGCATCTGTCCGAGGACATTGATGCCAGAGGATGCCATCCAATGCTGCCCACATACCTTTCGACAAATATATGAACTAATCGGATGAAATTCGTGCAATCGAAGCAAATTTCAATTAACCGGATGATGTTAATTACATTCCAAAAACTTTTCCTATGAACTGGATGAAATTCATTACATATTTTGCACAAACTGTACTAAAACCTATTGTAAACCTAATCAAACGATCACCGGCACCCGACCACCATGTCTGGCCATGAGCCTCGAGAACTGACGCTCCGGCTATTGCCTTTTCCTCCTCCTCATCTACCTCGGATTTGTCCATCTCCACCTCGATAACCTCCTCCTCTGGAGCACAAGGTTCTGAAGATTTCCGCCTCCACGTCACCGTCAAGCGGCTAATCGCCATTGATGTTTACCCCACCAAGCTTGGCGTCGACTAAGTGGAGGAGCGGTGGCCTTCCTGGGACTAGAGAGGCGGCGACCTACCATGTACTACTCTTCCTCGCTGCCGGCTGCGCCCGCGCACGCGCGCCGGCTTCGTGCTTGTGGCGGTGGTGGTCGGCCGGTGGGGAGCCGGTGATGTCCTTCATCTGCTCCTGCGACAGTACGTCCAACAGAGCTTTGGAGCACACTCGGAGCGGAGCCGCCGATGTCCTTCATCTGGTCCTACAATAGTATGTCGAAGAGAGCTTTGGAGCGCCAGGAGGCCATGGTTGGAGTGGTGCCGACAAAAGGAAGGGACCAGAGGAGAATGACTGTGGGTCTTTGGCTATGGCTGGGAGTTGGGGCTGAAGTTAATATAGCAGGCGAATGGCAATGAGCCGCGGCAGACATATGGACGACCGGCGCCGGAGTAGGTTCGTCGACAGCCGCGTGTCATTAATGTGGGCGGCGGAAGGACGGATGGTCGTGGTGTTGTTAACGCGGATCAGTTGCTTGCACCGGGATGTCGTGTGGGTGGTGCTCTCTCGGCCGTCGCATTGTTGCAATGCTGGCACCAGTGAGAGGTCACGTCGGGCGTGAACGCGGATGCTGCTTCAGTGAGTTAACTGCATGTGTAGTTGGGTCACTGACATGTTGGCCCAACAGGCATCTGGCACATGTTAGTGACCCAACTGCACCTGCAGTTAAGTCACGGAAACTCAGTCCCATGAATGCGGCATTGAAGTTCTAGAGAGACGGTGACCATTTTATTCGGGAAGCGTGCGCTAGTGATGGAAGGGGTTTCGCTAGGCTAGGGCGGTCCAACGTATAGACAACTAGGCGTCCATGCAACCACTCTTATTGCCAGCTAGCCTTCGACGACCACCATTAGACACCACACAACCATGCATAACTTACAAATAATGGACGAATCAATCAAACATACACTCGTGTGCAGTGGCACTATGATCGGTCACTCACGATCCATATATAGGTACCATAGTACCCTCTCTACCTAGGCTATTTTATAGATTGTCGTTGTGATGAATGATATAGATGAGCAAGGTGCCGAGTCACGTCGTCACATTGTGTGGTGAGCCATGGCCAATGTCAAGCAGCTCGACGCCCAAGCACGAGTATGACGTTGGTGTTGAGCCAGGTGAATACATGCTCGATGTTCGTGGAGGCTGGTAGCAAACGTCTAAACAGTAATGTCAAGCACCGCCGGGGCGCGCAGGTGACGGGCTGGCCGTTTTCATGGACTTCGATTGAGAGGGCGACGTGCATGCATTAGCAAGGTTTGACAGCGTGAGCGTGAGTGTCTACACGCGTAGGTGCTACTTCCGTCTATGGATGGTGTGCGCTAATGTGTGCATCACGTATAATATAAAAAAATCAGTTCGTCAATTTACCACAAAGAATTTCATTTTCATTTGGCTGATGAGTGTGTGTTGCAGCGACGAGTCCGTGGTTTGATTCATCACATACGCATAATTTTGGTTTTTATTTATTTCTCCACCGACAGGTAGGCCCGCATAGATAGATAGATAGATACAGAACACGAGCTGATGAGGCGAATGCGGACTGTTTGACTAGTCAATCGGACAAATACAGAGCTATATGCTGAGCCAGTGACCGTATAATCACCATATCTCGTATACAATGATCAAAGTGAGCTATCAAGACAAGTTCGATGACCACCAATGCATTTTACTCAGTAATAAATGACCAGGATTGAAGGGAAATCCAAATTTCCTTCCTATTCTGTCCTTGAGCTCTTAACAAACCAATGCACTATACGGTTGTCCGGCCACTCCACCCCAGAGCTCTCACCAAGCGTCGTTCATGCCACCGCGCCGCACAGTAACCAATAAGGAAGCGATGGCATTCCAGTATGTCGAGTTCATCGCCGCTCGCAACCTTACACCTACGTGGGCAGACTTTCAAGCTGCCAAGGCCGAATGGCGGTAGAGCAAGAGGCGGCCAAAGCCGCATAGAGGGAGCGGAAAAGGCAGGAAGCACTCAAGTAAAGAGAGGCTCGCCGGTGCAAGAAAGAAGAGGATGCACGCATTGGTGAGGAGAGCTTGACGGAGACACAAGCACGGTGGGGTGTTGCCGACAAAGTTGGGAAGGAGAACGACGGCGTCTGGCCTGTATGTGAGAAGTAGTAGTACTAGTAGTTAGTGTGTGTGTCTGTGTCACCCGTACATTTGTTTAATTAATTACGAGCATGAACCAGTACTAGTTACTACTGTAGTTTTTGGACCAAATTACTAGTACATTATCCTAGACTCAATGAAAAAATTCCTATCCTATGCATCAAATGGCATCTCTTTCTCTATAGGAATTGAGATGAATGTCATCTCACTTCCTATGATTTTCATATTCCTGTAAAATTCCTATCCAATGGACCAAAGGAGGCCTCTACTAGAGTACAGTACTACTGTAGCTAGCAGTACTGCTGGTACAGTAGTTTTCTTCAAGAAACAGAATTCAGCAAAGTCATGATGGTTCCATCGTCCGAGTTACTTCACAATGGGAAAGGTTAGGCCTGTGATTTGATGGCTCATTAGTCATTATTACTACGGCACGACGACCGGGGTGACTCTCCCTTGGAGTTCTGCATGCATGGCAAGTGGACCAGGATGGTCGACGTCCCACATGTCGATGAACGGAAGTATTCTTTCAGATATCGAGGAGCAAGGAAATTGCGTGGTATAGTATCACTGTTGATTTATATTTATTTTTTATTTTTCATAAGAGCTAGCGTTTCAACTCTTACAAGGAAGGATGCCAAACACGGCACATGCTGGATGTCCCACACGTCAGCAAAAGGAGTGGGACATGAATAGTGTGGTAGAGCGTCTCCACTTCTTCCACTTCTAGGTCGGAGACCACATGTAGCAGTACTAGTGGTATGAACGAAACAAAGTGCTACCTGGAGAGAAAGACATGTCTAGTTGGAAGGTCTCGGGCCATACACGTAAACAAATATAAAACCTAATATGTGCCTCCAATTAATATAGTAGTAGAGTACTTTGGCACGTACATCATAACACAATTGTGCATTGCATGTACAACATTTATTGGTAGTAAGACACAAATGCCTATATGCCACGCATGTTCATAGTACTACTATTTGTGCGTTTCTACTTCACTTACTGCGCTACATTAATTAGGTTCGTACGTCCACTCCTAGGTACATGTCCATCTCGTAGTTCCAGTCCCACGTGTTCTTCATAGATGGAACGATCCATAACGGTGGACAATGGGAGTCCATATCATCGCAGCTTCTTAGTATGGCTC